>NC_059433.1:69514367-70114367 GCF_021028975.2 Sphaerodactylus townsendi
CCTACACCTGCTTCTCATAACTTGTAATATGTGCTACACCTTTAACTTAATTTTACACCATTAACAGTCACCTAATTGAACACACATGTTTCAGTAGGTTATGGAACACCAAATGAATTTAAGAGTGTTCAGGAGACTCACTTGGGACAATAGGGAAGACACTTTGTTTTATCAGTCATTCCAAAGGAGCCACACCTTTAACAGGAGGCCTTTAAAATTATTTATCTATCATCTATCTATCTATCTATCTATCTATCTATCTATCTATCTATCTATCTATCTATCTATCTATCTATCTATCTATCTATCTATCTATCTATCTATCTATCTATCTATCTATCTATCTATCTATCTATCTATCTATCTATCTATCTATCTATCTATCTATCTATCTATCTATCTATCTATCTATCTATCTATCTATCTATCTATCTATCTATCTATCTATCTATCTATTTATTTATTTGTAGATTTTTTACCCCACCCTCCCCATATCGCCCAAGTACGTCCTTCCGTTCTTTGGAGGATAACCTTTTGGTAATCCCTGACCCGAAAACTATCCGGCTGGCCTCGACAAGGGCCTTTTCGGTCCTGGCCCCCACCTGGTGGAATATGCTCCCGATTGAGATCAGGGCCCTGTGGAACTTCAGTTTTTTTCGCAGTTTCGGTAAGATGGAGCTATTCTGCCTGGCTTTCTCTGGAGGACGGGCTGACACATTTTTTTTGGCCTCTCAGTGGGGTAAACTGGGGTCCTGTAAGTCACCATCTTGGTTCGTTTAAGTATGTGTATAGTATCAATTGATCTTATTCCCTTTGAGTAAGTTATATACTTCGGCTTTAGATTTTTGTACTTTGCAACATTTTATTAGTGTTATGGGATCTCAAGTCATCCCTGTTTATGGTATTATAGGTCCCACTAGCTTGATAAGAAATTGTTCTGTTGCACCTCAGAAGACTCAACACTCACTTATACAGGACATAAGCACTGAGGAAGAATCGGGAGGATTTGAAACAGCTTTTGTCATCTGGAATGTTTGTACGTTAATAATCTGAAATGCATGGATTCACACTGTATGAAATAATGTTGGGTTACATGTAAAAGGTTCATTTCATAACAAGTGTGTGAACTGTGGAAAGCAGTTTGTCATATATTGTGAAGTAACAGAACTAATTTCTGCTGTGGAGTAACAAAGCTCTTTGTATATTTATTTTTATGCATTATGACACACAATATTAAATTCAAGATCATTCAGAGACTTAAGGTACAAATTGAGAATCTTTGTTTTATTATAAATAGACATATACCATGAAGAAGAAGAGGAAAAAGAAAGAGGAGGAGGAGGAGGAGAAGAAGGAGGAGGAGAGGAGGAAGAGGAGGAGGAGGAGGCTATGCCCCACCTTGTAAGACTCAAGGTGGCTTACAAGCTCCTTTCCCTTCCTCTCCCCACAACAGACACATTGTAAGGTAGGTGGGGCTGAGAAAGATCCAAAAAACTCCTTCCCCATCCTCTCCCCACAACAGATACCTTGTGAGGTAGGTGGGGCTGAGAGAGTTCAGACAGAACCGTGACTAGCCAAAAGTCACCCAGCAGGAATGTAGGAGTGCGGAAACACATCTGGTTCACCAGATAAGCCTCCGCCATTGAGGTGGAGGAGTGGGGAATGAAAACTGTAATTAACTACCCTGCAATGTGCCCAAAATACATTTCCAGAATTATTTTTTTCAGTATACCAGATTCATATTGGTATATCAGACTGATTTTGAAATTCTTCCTGGACTGCTACCATGGTGTAATACTCAGTCTGCTTAATATCTGGGAAACCTGGGTTTAGTCTGCCCATCCCCCACTCGGCTATGAAGTCTGCGGGGTTACATGAAGCCAGTCGTTTTGTCTCAGCACCATCTGCCTCACAGCCTTGTTGTGACGATAAAAGGGGCAAAGAGAAAACTATGTACACACAGCTCCTTGGAGAACACAGGTATAGAAATGAAATCAAGTCACAACCAACTTGAGGTGACCACAGCAAGGGACTTTCAAGGCAAGCAACAAGCAGAGGTGGTTTGCCATGGCCGTCCTCTGCAGAGTCTTCCTCAGTGGTTCCCCATCCATGTACCAATCCTGCTTAACTTCCGAGATGTGACAAGACTGGATTATGCCGTACTGTCTTCCAACCAGCCTTGGAAACAGCGACAGGGTGAAAATGTGCTTGGTACATTGAGTCCAGAGTCTTTCTCCTTGAACAAGAATGATCTGCTACACCAGCATGGTGTAGCGGTTAAGAGCAGGTGCACTCTCATCTGGAGAACCGGGTTTGATTCCCCACTCTGCCACTTGAGCTGTAGAGGCTTATCTGGGGAAGCAGATTAGCTTGTGCACTCCAACACATGCCAGCTGGGTGACCCTGGACTAGTCACAGTTCTTTGGAGCTCTCTCAGCCGCACCTACCTCACAGGGTGTTTGTTGTGAGGGGGGAAGGGGAAGGAGATTATAAGCCCCTTTGAGGTCGATTCCGCACTTGCGTTATCAACCTAAGTTTGAGCTGCTTTCGACCTAAGTGGTCCGCACAACCACTGGGATCGACGTGGTTTTGTACCAGCTTCGCCCTGTGTAACGGTCAAATTTCCGACTCCAGTTGGGAACTACTACTTTTTCAGGGAACCACGCTCAAACTCAGCTCGATTCCAGTAAAGTGTGAAATCTCTGGTGCCAGGAGTCCCCCATTCAGCCAATCGCAGCTGAGTGTTTCAGGCATGCGTACAGCTGGCCAATCAAAAAACGCCACCTTTGTCCCTCCATTCCTGTGGCAGTTTTTTTATAACGTGTGTGGGGATGGACGGAACACGGCCGTAGAACAGTAGCCAATCGGAACGGAGCGGCAAAGAGGCACAGGATGATTCCGCCCTCCGAGCTGGGATCAAGCTGGTTGCAGTGGGGAACAACAATGGCTTCGACCTGGGTCAGTACCCTTCTCAGGGAACTGGGTCGAACCTATTTTACTCATGTGTGGCATCGCCCTGAGTCTCCTTACAGAAGAGAAAGGGGGGATATAAATCCAAACTCTTCTTCTTCTACTACTCCTCTTTAAGCTACCTTCTTTCCCCCTCCCTTTTCTCCAGATTTTGAGTATTTTGAACACAGCGGCCCTTCTTCATTACAGTCCCTTCTCTCTCTCTCTCTCTCTCTCTCTCTCTCTTTGATACCCATAGGAGCTTCGTCTGCAAAGGGTCCCAGTCAAATTAATGCCCCCCAGGTCACCAAGGAAACCAAGACACAACTGAGAATCAAGACCCAGGGATGTCAGCACACAACCCTTTCCTCCAATTGCACAGGAGGGACATTTCCTTTCCCCCATTATTATGCAAATCAGATGGTCTACCTTGCTGAGGATCAGCCTTTTGGGGGGGAAAAAGACAAAGAGCGGCATCAAGAAAGATAAGATCGCCTTGGTTCAAGCGGACATCAAAGGCTTTCGTTGCACAGTGTGACCAAACTTAAACATTCTTCTGAAAAGAAACAGAAAACAGATCTCCAGGCAGGCAGGAAGGTTTGCAGAAAAATGGTTTCTAAAAGGCAGACAACCAGGAAGTAAAAAAGCAAGGTGAGATGCAGGAGGTTTGGAGCAGAGATGCCTGGAGGTTTTTCAAGACCTCTGCATGCTTAATAGGAACTAACTCCAGTATTCTTCCGATTTCAGGGGAAAAAAATATAGTGGAAACTTGCCCTGCAAAAGGAAGAAAGGAGCTTGTGTCTTTGAAAAATTGAAAGTCTCCTTACTTACAGGGCGGGGGGAGGGGAGGGGGGAAGAAGCAGAGAAGAAGTATGTGTGAAGCATATCCAAGCAAAGGACTTGTGTCCTCCTGCACAGCCATCCAGAAGGTTGTTGGCCTCATTTCACAAATTATTCCGCACTTCTTGCCGTTTCCTTTCTCCATCAACCACTGGGTACATATAAGCTCTGAATGTTGGAGAAAGAGCTTTTTCTTTTTCTTTTCAATTTTTTATTGTTTATATCACCATTACATACAATACATTTTTCTAACTATACATTTTCCCCCTTTCCCCCCTCCCTCCCACTCTTCTTTTTCTCTGTTGTTCAAGCAAGCAGCAGAAGTTCCATTCTCCGTATTCTCTTCTTCCAGATTTCTTCGTTAAATCCGGCTTCTCTCATCCAGGTCTCAAACATTGTCCGTCTCTTCGTAATATCTCTTAATTTCTCTTGCCATGGCATATTTTTTTGCCATCGTCTCAAAAATTTCCAACTGTATTTGCTCCCGTACATATTCCAACCATTTTGAGATTGTCCATTTCTTATTATCTTTCCAGCCCAATGCTATCACCGCATGTGCAGCTCCGATCATAATTTTGTACATTGGTCCCAGAGTTCTATTTACCCTTTTATCTTCTATTATTCCTACCATTAATAAATCATTATTTACATCAATTTTCACTTTTACTAATTGTTCTATATACTTCAAAAAAAATGTTCCCAAAACTTTTTTACCTCTTTACATTCTATCCACATATGGATGTAGTATGCTCCCTGTTCACCACCATGCCAACATCTTGGGCTCAATCCCTTAATCATATAAGCTAGCTGTATTGGGGTTCTATGAACGAGCTTTTTCTGAGCCATGTCCTGAATGCACAGCTCATGGCTAACTGGAGACTGTGGGAGACAAGGGAGTGGTTACTGATGGTTTACTAGGTTGGGGAGGGGGGTGGGACTGGGCTTCCTGGCAGAAAACCCTGGTGTTGGTGCTTGGCACTGCTGGGAGCAACATTAGTGTACATATAATATCTGCAGCAGCTACGCAAACCCAAGAAGGGTGCAGTCCAAGAATACCATAACTCCGGATGATTCATGGGCAGCCCAAGTCAGATGGGGGCAGTGGTGGGATCCAAAAATTTTAGTAACAGTTTCCCATGGTGGTGGGATTCAAACAGTGGCATAGCGCCAATGGGACAGGTTGAGGCATGACAGGGGCGTGGCCGGGCATTCTGGGGGCGGGGCATTAATAATTTCTCTGTTACTGTAAAAAACTCTTACTGTAAAAAAAAGTTCCTAATTTCCAGCTGGTATCTTTCTGTCCATAATTTAAACTCATTCTAGCAAGTCCTATCGTCTACTGCCAACAGAAACGACTACTTCTCCTCTAATTGACTGCCTGTCAAATACTCAATACTTTTAAATACTTAATTTTGTTTCTAGAAACCAAAAGAAGGAGACTTTCCTTAAACAAGGAAGTTCACCATATTTCTAAAACACGTTTTGAAAACAGCCCAACAGGGAGAATTATCCCGTTTTCTACCTTCGCTAACCAGCCACATAGGAAACAACAGGCCTTTATGATTTTTGGACCTAATGGAATTTCTAACGGAAAAGCGGACCCAATTAGTAACCCCCTCTCGGCACACACCAATAATTAGTAACCCACTCTCGGGAACTGGTGAGAACCTGCTGGATCCCACCTCTGGATTGGGGGGGGGGGCAAACGGCCAAAGGAGGAGGTGCAAGCTTGTGCTGGCATGTTTGTCCTCCCAGCCAGTATGGCAGTTACCCTGGCTGGGAGGGCAGACAGGGGTGCAAGTCCCGCCTCTGGCAACTGCTTCCAGACTCGGATCAGCCTAACTTGTAGGTCAACGCAACTGGGGGCATTCCGGGGGCATTCCCAGAGGCGGAGCAGACATTAGTCGTCTCTCACTGGGGTTTGGCACTGGGAACGCCAGCAGTGGGGAGGACGGACTTACGTATCCTTTTGGGTGGTATAACTTTGTTTTCCTCCATGGAAGGAGGGCTTTTGGGCACCTAAAGAGGTTTTTTAAAAATTTTCTGCCTTCCTGGCTGCCCCCAAACCCTCTAGAGCAGTGTTTCCCAACCTTTTCAATGTCACAATACCCTTGACCTCACTCTTCATATCTCAGGGTACCCTTGAGGTTTGTTTGATTTTATTCATTTTTTCTGCATTTGTTAGGGTTTTTTCTGTTTTTGGCCTGCAGGTGTGGGGAGTGGCAAGCAGGGGGAGGGGAGGGGAAGGAAAGCAGCGTTGACATCAGCGTTGTTTGTTTGCCTAAATTCGGCATGGATTTGGGGGGATTTAAAGGGAGAGCTCCCTTTAAATCTACCCCCTCCCCAATCCACGCCAAATAAATTTAGGCAAATAAAACGATGCCGTTTTTCAATGTTGTTTAAACCTCCCCCTTCAATATCCATGTGATTCCGGTGGGGGTGGGCAGGCGGTAGCATTGTCATGGTACCCCTGGGACGTGCTCATGGCACCTCAGGGTACCACGGAACCCTGGTTGGGAATCACTGCTGTAGAGCAGCGCTGTCCCCAGCCGCCTCCCAGATCTGGATTGCTCTGTGAGTCCGTCTGTCTTTCTGCCTGTCTGACAAAGGGAGCTTTGATTGTCAAAAGTGTATCTCCCCGAAATCTTATTGGCCTCTCAAATACTAATGGACTCAAATCTGTCATCTCTCTGCCTGCCTGCCTGCCTGCCCATCCTTCCATGCACCCATCCATCTTGCAGACACTGAGAAGACTTTTGCCTGGTTGAAAGGAATTTGACCTCTTCCACTTAATCTATGTTGAGAGATTTTTAACCATTGGTGGGATCCAAAAATTTTAGTAACAGGTTCTCATGGTGGTGGGATTCAAACTGTGGCGTAGCGCCAATGGGGCTGAGCGGGGCACGACGGGGGCGTGGCCGGGCATTCTGGGGGCGGGGCATTCCTGGGCGGGGCTGTGGCAAGGAGGCAGCCGCTGAGCCAGTCCTTGGGCAGGAAACGAATGCACGCAGGCGCAGGCTGCCACGCACGCCGGTGCACCTCCTGCTAGACTGCTTCAAGTTCTGCGCGCTACTGCTGAGAGAAGGGGCGTGACTAAGGCAAAAATCACGTGGCAAAATCACCAATTAGTCACCCCCTCTCGGCACACACCAATAATTAGTAACCTACTCTCGGGAACCTGTGAGAACCTGCTGGATCCCACCTCTGTTTTTAACGTTCTTCTACCATTACACCTTTTTAAAGTGACCATTAGTTTTAGTTGCCTCAGGAACTTTACATGTAGCCAATCTGTTAGAAAGATGGATACAAGCTGTAAGGGGGGGACGGTGCCCGGGCGCCATTTTGCCCTGGGCACCATTCCTTCCCCCCCCCTCCCACGCCACTGCCTCAAAGCCCCCATTGTGGCCTTGGACCCTCTTATTGCCAAAGAGATCAAGTCCCGCTTGATAAACGGCTGCTACTTAGAGGCAAATCTAATCAGCCGGGAAAGGATATTATTTTTCAAGAGCATATTCTCAGCCAAGTAGCCTCCGAATCACCCCCCAGAGAGAGGAGGAACCAGTCTCTGAGATCTGGGAGTGTTTTATAACATTCATAGATTTTGCTTATTCACTGGTTAATTAGATTGCACAGTCTTCCATATGGGGATCAACCTTATTACTATTCATTGTTTGCCTTTAGAAAACAGTGAATAAAGGCAATTTTTCCTTGGCACTGAACGCACGCAGCACAATATGGTGCCTTTCCGAAGCAATTTAGGATCAGTGTAGCCCCAACTAGCACTGACATTCCTTCCATTATGACAGATAAAATGTTAAGAAAGGGAAGATAATGCGAGATCGTCAACCGTATTGTGAGCCCGGCTTCTTCCTTTCTTCACAGCTTGATTGACAGATGTACATAAGAGTGAATCAGACGCTGATTCAACCCATTCCCCCTTCCCCGTTTAAGGTTCCTGGGGTTTTGGAAATGCCTTGAAAGCACCACAGGACGTTTATGCATTCATCTGTGCATTAAGTTTTTTTTTAATTACAGAAATGCTCTGGAGGCACATCACAGAATGCCGGCCAACTGGCTCTTTGTACAGCGTACTACTTGGTACTGCTACTGCAAACTTGCAGAACCATTGCTGGTTTGTTTTTCATAGTACAGTGCTGGACTGGAAAGATGCATTATAAATGAATGCAATGAGGTCACTTCAAATATTTCTTCACAAAAGCATGAATAGGAGTGGAAGTCACAATGACTGGAGGGTTGTGTACAGTGCTGTGGACATCCCAAATATCGCAAACTAACAGTAAAGCCCATTGTAGTGAACAATACAACAGGCTCTCAACAGTGGTTTTTGGTGGGCGCCTGAGGATCAGGCTCTCTTCCACAGAGGCGTATCTAGGGAAAATGTAGCCCGGTGCAAACCCTAAATTGCAGGAAACTATGATGGAACCATAGAGAGTTCCCAGAAAATGCTAGGGTTACCTTTTGTTCCTTCTGATAATAACTTTGGGTAAGAACAAGCAGTTTCTTTTTAAATTTGCCCCATGATGCTTCTGGATAGATTTATGGAGGAGAAGTCAATCTATGGCTATTGCTTTCACCTCCTGCAGAAGGCCCTTGCTTTCACCTCCTGCATGTGAGCTCCCAAAGGCACCTGGTGGGCCACTGCGAGTAGCAGAGAGCTGGACTAGATGGACTCTGGTCTGATCCAGCAGGCTCTTTCTTATGTTCTTATGTTCTGGTAACCTTAGGCCCAGAGTGGCTGCCTCTGGCCCCTACCGCACCTGCAGAATAATGCACTTTCAATCCACTTTCAATCCACTTTGCAGCTGGATTTTTCTGTGCGGGATAGCAAAATCCACTTGCAAACAATTGTAAAAGTGGACTGAAAGTGCATTATTCTGCAGGTGCGGAAGGGGCCTCTGTTGCCCATTGGTATTTAACCACTCGTATTTAATCTCCCCCCCCCAATGTAAATTCCATTGTCTTTTCTTCCAGTTGCATCTAACTGTAGCAGAGTTGAGCTCGAAGAGAACAAAAGAGGGTGGGGAGAGACTTCTATAACTGATAAATAAATGACTGAGTTTGGTCTTTAAGTTTCCCACCCAGGTCCATAATGAGCAAGAAAACGCAGAAGGAAAAAAATTCAGTGTAAAAAGCCCTATGTGAAGATTTGGCTTTTTGTTTCTCCATTAGCAAACAATGGACAGATTTTTTAAAAAGCCCCTTTATAACATCAGCAAGGACCCCAAGTCAGAGCTCAAAGCCAGAGTAGAGAGTGAGGGCTGGTAGCCTCCCTCCCTCGCAATATCCCAGGAGCTTTCCAAAGCACGGCGCAAACATGCTAAAAGGATCAAATTGACATTTCGCACAAACCCGAATCTCTCCGAGCCGCAGAAAGCTTTTAATCCCAAACCGCCTGTAAGGGGATATTTTCTAATTACCGGTCTAGACAAAATCAGTAATGTGGAGTTTATTAAAGGGCAGCTATCAATACGAGAGGTGGCCTTTCCCTGGTACGGGAGCAAAGGCTAATTGAAAGATCTGGTTAAGATCCGTTATTGTCTGTTCTCTTCTGATTTTGAGTGGCTTTGGGAAGCTCCACACCCACCAACATCCTTTTGACAACCGCTCCGTCCTCGGAGACACTGGTGGTGACGGAGGATACATATGCGCTTGAAAAGGATCGTTGAAACATTGAAGAACGCGTGCATTTTATGGGAAATATTCGGTGCAAAGGAACGGAAAATGGCATGGAAATCCAGAATCAGAGGTTTGGTTCGTGGGAGGGAGAAATCAAAATGGAGCAGGAATTTTTCAATTTACGACCGCTGGGATAAGAAATTCAGAAGCATCCCAAGCAGAGAAAAATGATCCCTTCATCTGCAGATATATCAGAGCAATTTTCTGGCACTCTACCCCCATTTCCAGCAGTCTGTGATGACTGAAAAGCAGGGCTACGCTGGTAGAATCTGACGCATTTCACAGTCGGTCCTCATGGAATAGGTTTCAATTTTGGGTTCCAGTTAAGAAAGGACAACGCTGGCTTTCATTTACCAAGAGCGGGTGGTAGACTTACAGTCAGAGGTGGGATCCAGTAGCTTCTCACAGGTTCCCGAGAGTAGGTTACTCATTATTTGTGTGTGCCGAGAGGGGGTTACTAATGGGTGATTTTGCCACGTGATTTTTGCCTTAGTTACACCCCCTCCTTTCAGCAGTAGCACGCAGAACTTGAAGCAATCTAGCAGGAGCATTTTGTAGCAAAATGCAAAGTGATGCACATAGGGGCAAAAAATCCAAACTTCACATACACGCTACAGGGGTCAGTGCTATCAGTCACAGACCAGGAAAGGGATTTGGGCGTCTTAGTTGATAGTTCCATGGGAATGTCAACTCAATGCATGGCGGCTGTGAAGAGGCAAACTCTATGCTGGGGATCATTAGGAAAGGAATTGAGAATAAAACTGCAAGGATTGTCATGCCCTTATATATAAAGCAGTTGGTGTGACCACAGCACTTGGAGTACTGTGTCCAGGGGATTCTGGTCACCGCATCTCAAAAAAGGATATTGAGGAGATAGAAAAAAAATGCAGAGAGAGAAGGGCAACAAGGAAGATTGAGGGACTGGAGCACCTTCCTTATGAGGAGAGAGGCTGCAGCGTTTGGGACTCTTCTTTAGTTTGGAGAGGAGACGTCTGAGGGGGGATACGATTGAAGTCTATAAAATTATGCATGGGGTAGAAAACGTTGACAGAGAGAAATTTTTCTCTCTTTCTCACAATACTAGAACCAGGGGGCATTCATTGAAAATGCTGGGGGGAAGAATTAGGACTAATAAAAGGAAACACTTCTTCACTAGCGATGTGATTGGTGTTTGGAATATGCTGCCACAGGAGGTGGTGATGGCCACTAACCTGGATAGCTTTAAAAGGGGCTTGGACAGATTTATGGAGGAGAAGTCGATTTATGGCTACCAATCTTGATCCTCTTTGATCTGAGATTGCAAATGCCTTAACAGATCAGGTGCTCGGGAGCAACAGCCGCAAAGGCCATTGCTTTCACATCCTGCATGTGAGCTCCCAAAGGCACCTGGTGGGCCACTGCGAGTAGTAGAGAGCTGGACTAGATGGACTCTGGTCTGATCCAGCTGGCTTGTTTTTATGTTCTTATGAGGTGCACCGGCGTGCGTGGCAGCCTGCGCCTGCGTGCATTCGTTTCCCGCCCAAGGACCGGCGCAGCGAATGCGTCCTTGCCACAGCCCCACCCAGGAATGCCCCTCCCCCAGAATGCCCAGCCATGTCATGCCCTGCCCAGCCCCATTGGCACTACGCCACAGTTTGAATCCCACCACCATGGGAACCTGTTACTAAAAATTTTGGATTCCACCACTGCTTACAGTGCCATCCTAAACAGAAATACACCCTTTGACGTCCATGGACTTCAGTGGACGTAGAAGGGCATAACTCTATTTAGGATTTATATTCCCTTGACCAAAGAATTATACACTCCTTCTACCTGGAATGGTCTCCAGCTTTGGGAGGGATGAATATGGAGCAGTGAAGAAGGAAGGGGTCACCTGCCTGAATCAACGCTGGCGATCCATGGGGTGGCAAATGTCGTAACCGGACCATCCTCACATAGTATGGTATGGTTTAGGATGGTTCCTTTAGTTTCTACTCCAACACCAGGCTCACTCTCCACTTCAACTTTTACCTCATGTCAGTGAAATATTTTCATGTATTTCTGAGGCCGTTTCCGCGCGGCCACGGTGGGGGTTGGGTCGGCGTACATGACGCTGACCCAACCCCCCTGGGATCATTTGCACGAACGGTCCCAGAAACTACTGGGACAATGGCACCATGCTGCGCCGTCGCCCGATTGACTTACCTTCTCTGCGACCGTCTGACGCATCGTCAAGGCCAGAGGACATGCCCCCCCCTGCCCTGCGCGACCGCTCCAGAGTAGCAGGGCAGGGGGGCGTGTCAACAGGCCTCGGCAACACGCTGGATGGTTGCAGAGAAGGTAGGTCAATGGGGAACGGGGGGAGGGATGGCGCCTTCCAGTGGCCGGAAGCTGCCGTTTTCCAAAAAGCGTGTTGGGGAAGCGAGGTGGGAAAACGGCGGCTTTGCGTCACTCGGGAGGTGCGAAGGCGGCGCGGCTGCGCAGCAGCTGCGCCCCCCATGTGAACAGCTCCCTGGGGACTGCGTTTTTGCCATCCCCAGGGCGCTGTTTATGGCCTGTGCGGAAAGGGCCTGAGAGGGGCAGTGCTAGACTTGTTGGGAAGAGCTGCCTGAAATCCCATGAGGACTGGATACAAAGAGGCCTTGAACAGGGCCTCCCCACTTTATGTTGCTCTGAAGGCTGAGTTGCTGTGCAGTTCCCCTCCCTTTGATGAAATGATCCCTGTTGCCTGGTCCATTTGGAGGTTTGCAACCTGAGCTCCTTCCCCGGCCCATCACACCTGACCGGCTTTGGGCTGTCCTGAAGAAAAGCACAGCCTCAGACGATGCTGGACCGTCCCTCATCCTCTCTGGGATGGTGGCATCTCTTCGTTGCCGTTGACAGAACCGGTACTGCAGCTGGACCCTGAGGTGGTTTTACAGGGCAGCTCCAGTTGAAAGTGAAAATCCCATTCCTCTTTCTTTCATTAACCCTCCCAGGCTTGTCATTAAATATGGCAGGTTTAGCATTTTTTCACTCCAGATGAAAGAGCATTGCTTAATCCCAGGAGACTGGAAAGCCGTTCCCCCCTCCCTTTCTTTCCCAGCACCTAGGTTGATGAACAAGACAAGGTCAGCAATTTTCAGCATATTGACAGAACTCTGTTTATCTTTAGAAGTATTAAAATGGTATTTCGAGATCGCCTAGAGGGGGAAGGCAGACCGAGCTAGGAAGAATGCATACATAAAAAAGAGGCTTATGAGAAGAATGTGTGTGGGGCTGCCAAACAAATTATTTGCTTTGAGGGAAGGCACAGCATGTGTGTTGTATTTGTATGTGTGGGGGGGAAGGGTGCATGCTTGGTGTAACTAGAGAAGACTCTCATAAGAGGAAGGGGCTTTAATAAACATTACAGAGCCATGATGGCAAGCAAGAAAAAGGAAAGGAATAACAAGAAGTATAGGGACTTACTTACTTACTTACTTACTTACTTACTTACTTACTTACTTACTTACTTACTTACTTACTTACTTACTTACTTACTTACTTACTTACTTACTTACTTACTTATGGGTTTTATATACCGCCCTACCCCCGGAGGGCTCTCAGCGGTGCACAACATAATTTCCTCTCACAACCCATATAAATAAAACCCCATTAAATTAAAATTAAAACACAGCGATAAAATTAACAAAGATGACATCACGCAATAAAACCCCAATTAAAACCCTCCCAGAGAGGGGGAAGCAGGACGAAAAGGTGGGTCCCGTAGATGGCAGAGAGAACTCTGAACTGGGGGAACAAAAGGGGCACCCAATCAGCTACTGGACACTCCAAAGGCCCGGCGGAACAGCTCAGTCTTACAGGCCCTGCGGAATTCACCCAGATTCTGCAGGGCCCGGACAGCTGGAGGGAGAGCGTTCTACCAGGCAGGGGCCAGGGCTGAAAAGGCCCTGGCCCGAGTGGAGGCCAGCCGCATCATTGATGCAGCTGGACCCTTGCCCACTGAGGTGAAGCTACTGACTGAGAGTGGATTTTACAAACAGGAAAAACCAGCACAGACCCAAAAGGTGAGGCAGAAAAGGAGTATCCACCTTTTCCTTGCCACCATCCATTTTAGATGTTAACGACAGACCCTCCATTTTAGATGTTGATGACAGGCTATCTTGACTGGATAACACATTGTAAAATTGGTTTGTGGTTTTAAGAAAGTATAGTTTCTTCTCTCAGCCAACTTCTAGAAAGAGATTGGTGGTAGAAAGTGTTGTCGAGCTGCAGCTGACTTATGATGAGCCCACAGGTGTTTCAAGGTAAGAGACAAGCAGAGGTGGTTTGCCATTACCTGCCTCTCCACAGCAACCCTGGACGTCCTGGGAGATCTTCCCTCCAAGTAAGAACCTGGGCTGACCCTGGTTAGCTTCTGAGATCTGATGAGATTGGACTAGCCTGGACCATCCAGGTTAGGCCAATAATTAAGTGTCATGAAGTCGCAACCAACTAATAGTGACTGCTTAGGGGATTTTGAAGGCAAGAAATAAAGAGTTAGTTTGTCATTGCCTGTCTTTCCATCGCAACCCTGGACTTCCCTGGTGGTCTCCCATGCAAATACTAATCAGCACCAACTGATGAGATTGGGTTAGCCTTTCATGAAATCATGGAGTTGGAAGAGACCACAAGGGCCATCAAGTCCAAGCCCCCTGCCATGCAGGAACACACAATCAAAGCACTCCCAACATACGTTCATTCAGCCTCTGTTTAAAAACCTCCTTTGCCATCCATGCCATCCAATTGCAACCACCTTATGAAACGTTTGCAGGCAAGAGACAAATAAAGGCAGTTTTCACTGTCTTCTGCTAGCAACCATGGTCTTTATTGGTGGTCTTCCATCCAACCACAAACTAGGGCCAACCCATTGTGTGCCTATAAAGTGCCATCAAGTCACAACCAACTTCTTTGCAAGAGAGTGGATGCTGCAGTGAGCTATACATACCCAAATATGTGCACAGACAAACACAATGTTGTTATAACCTTTTCTCCACCGACGTGATCTGACTGCCATTCTCTTGACATCTTAAAGTTGCTTCTTTATAAAGACTCACATCGATGACAGTTTGTTTCCAACTGATATGGTGAGACCGTCTTCTCGGATTTGTTCTGACAATTTATTTCGGAGCTGACATGACGCCCATCTCTACAGACGTGAGCGAGCATCTATCTTCAGCTGGTTGATCTAAATTATAAGCGATGCCATCCTGTAAGCTACATTAAGTCACCAAGTTTGCTTGGCGACTGTCTTTCAGACTTCAGCGATGTTTTTTATAGCCCCCTCCAAGCCTCCATCTTCCGTCTGTTCCCAAGTAACACCATCTCTTGAATATGGAACACATTCAGTTTGCTGTTTCCAAAAACATGCACCACTGGCAATGCGGAACTAATGTGTTAGACTTGCTTATCTGAAATAGTGATTTCCCTACCTGACCCATGAAAAACAGGACACAAAGTGGGTTGTGCTATGTGCAACATATAACAACATAACAAATGCTAGTTTAAAATTCCAAATGAAGGAGGCTGAAATGCTTTCAGCTGTTTAGCTTAGGAAAAGGCAAGTAAGGGGACACATTCTAGAGGTCTATAAAATTATGCATGTCGTGGTAAAAACCATAGAATCACAGAGTTGGAAGAAACCACAAGGGTCATCAAGGATGAGAAAGTGTGTGCCCTATACTTAAGTCATATAATAGCTCATTTCCCTGATTTAGATCATGTTGCCTTCCAACGTCATAAGAACATAAGAACGAGCCTGCTGGATCAGACCAGAGTCCATCTAGTCCAGCTCTCTGCTACTCGCAGTGGCCCACCAGGTGCCTTTGGGAGCTCACATGCAGGACCGCATTTCCCCATATGGCCCAACTCGACCTCTGCGCTCAGCAGAGGCCAATTTACTGGAGGTCCCTGGCCCCTCAATGATGCAGCTGGCCTCCACTCGAGCCAGGGCTTTCACGGCCCTGGCCCCTGCCTGGTGGAACACTCTCCCTACAGCTGTCCGGGCCCTGCGGGACCTTGAAGATTTCCGCAGGGCCTGTAAGACTGAGTTGTTCCACCGGGCCTTTGGAGAGACTGGCCGCTGAGGGTGCCCCTGCCCCCTCCTCTTTACCCCCATGGGCCCTAATACCATTAGGACCCATTATTTCGCATTAGGAGGGTTTCGTAAGGGCGTGGGCGATGCTTTAAGATATGACTGTTGTTTTAATTATATGTATGTTTTTAGCTGATGTTTTATCTGTACACCGCCCTGAGCCCTTCGGGGATAGGGTGGTATACTAAATTTAATAAATAATAATAATAATAAATAATAATGTGAAAGCAATGGCCTGCCGCTCCTGCTGCTCCTGAGCACCTGGTCTGCTAAGGCATTTGCAATCTCAAATCAAAGAGGATCAAGATTGTTAGCCAAAGATTGACTTCTCCTCCATAAATCTGTCCACGCCCCTTTGAAAGCTATCCAGGTTAGTGGCCATCACGACCTCCTGTGGCAGTGTAACCCCCATGCCCAGAATGGATTGGCCCAGAATGGGTTGACCCAGTAAGGGGTGGAGACTCGGAGCAGCAGAGAGGCTGAAAGAGCTCTTTTGCAGAAGAACAAGGCTACCAGACTCGGACCTTGATTTCTATAAGCCCTTAACACCTTGTTAAGGTAACTGAAATATTGTTGGGAACTACTGGGAAGGTAGTTGTTTGTTTTTGCTATGTTGTAAATGTTGGAGTTTATTGTTTCAGGGTTTTCTTTTGTGGTTGTAATGGGTGAGAGTTCTCCTGGAGACCTTCATCATGTTGCAACCTGTTCATCAAGCCCTTGGAGTCTTCAGGAGCCAGCCCACTTGCAAAGAAGATTTGGACTTGGCAATATCAGTAGACTGTAAATAGAAGGACTTGAAATGCAACCTGAACAGGACCTTGAATTGTAACGTTAAATGTTGATGTTTTAAAAGTGTTAATTGTAAAGAAAAGTAAACCATTTTGTTGTTTAAATTTGGTTCTTTGCAACTCCTTCCAAGTACTGCCCCACAGAACCCACAAGCTGAGGTTACAGCAGCATATTCAATATTGGTTGTTTAATGAGAGCCCTAGCCAGATGGTATCCCAAGGCAACTGCCCAGCTGTGGTGTGAAACAGGATGCCGGACTAGGTGGACAACTAGCCTTATCCGGCAGCGCTGCTATTATCCTCTTAAAACACACCCACCAATCACCAGAGAAAAATGTCCATGATCTGCCATTGACTGGAACAACATTTAGCCAATGGGTCTTTGAATCAATGCCGCCTTTAGCACTTTTGGAAAATCAAATCTCCAGTGATAGCTCATTCCACACAATTTGTATGCAAATATATGCACAGTCCTGGAAAAGACCACACAGCTTGCTGCTGCCGCCATTGACAGGAATGTGTTCTTCTGCCTCAGACTAGAACAGGGGTAGGGAACCTGCGGCTCGAGAGCCGCATGCGGCTCTTCTGTCCTTGCACTGCGGCTCCATGAGCCGAGCTGCCGGCTTCATCCTTGTCTGCCCTGCAGGCAGCAGGGCGGGCGCACCAACTGCCCGCGGGTGGCTGGGCTGCGCCACGGGCTTCCTCTCGCCCGCCCCATTGGGATGGGGCGGGCGCTTTCCCAGCGGACAGCGAGGCCGAGCCACCGGCTTCACCCTTGCCCGCCCTGCAGGCAGCAGGGCGGGCGCACCAAGTGCCCGTGGCCGGCTGGGCTGTGCCACAGGCTTTCCCTCTCGCCCACCCCGTTCGAGCGGGGTGGGCGCTTTCCAGGCGGCCGGCAAGGCTAAGCCGCTGGCCCCATCCTTGCCCGCCCAGCAGGCAGCAGGGCGGGCGCATCCATGCGCTTCTCAGAATGAGTGGAGTAAAAGGTAAAAAAAACCAATATATACAGTGTTAACTTTATTTTAAATGTCAAAAATTATTTGCGGCTCCAAGTGTTTTCTTTTCCCGTGGAAAACGGGTCCAAATGGCTCTTTGAGTGTTAACGGTTCCCTACCCCTGGACTAGAAGCTTGTATATTGCATGACAGAGTATATATTTGCCGGATTGTGTGTGTACACACATGTACATACCAGAGTTGGCGTAGTGCAAGATTGTGCACATATTTGGGTACATATATCAAAGTCGGAGTGTTGCAGGATTGTTCAAGGTGCTCAGTCTGTATTTTAGCTTTTGTTCTACATCATCCCAACGTATTTAAAATGATTTTTGGTAAGCTGTGTTGGGTCCCTATCAGGGAGAAAAGCAGGATAAAAAAATATAATGCAAAAATAAATTACATATCTGGACAGTTTTGTGATGTGTGAATCTGGCTTATCCAGGAGATCTAAGCCGGCTCCCTCAAAATGCCTCTGGTTTGCACTTATATAAACACATGAATCTTTGATGGGTCCATCTATCTTTTTTTTTAAAGAAGCAGGTTTGAGAGGCTGATTCCAAACTCCTATTCCAACTTGCTATGTTTGTAAATAACAAACCAAGAGATAACAAGCCAACACTACAGCGGCACTCGGTGAAATCAACAGAATGATGCTCTTCGCTCCATAGCAACCGAACGACTCAGTAACTACGGGTGGAGCAAGCGGACCATAGAATATTACACTATTACACAGAATATTACAAAATCAGCTACAGTCATCTATTAGAGCACGTTGGAGAAACCAGCCAACTTCTCCGCACAGTCTACTCGATAAGCTGCGACTCGTTGCCCGACCAAGCTCAAAGATGCGTTAAAATAAAAGCCGTGCCTGTGCGGTTTGCCGCTGTTTGCTTAAAGACAACTGGGGAATGAGAAATGAATGACAAACACCTGCTATGGGCAGAGCCACTGGAGAGGACAGAACAGAAGCAGGAGTCATGGGTGAGGGGGCCGGTTGCTGGAGGAAGGCCTCAGGAGAGACACCCTCTTGAGCTTCAACTAAGAGTAGGGCTGTGAATGGCCTTTTTCGTGAGATTTTTTTTTGACAGCGTCACAACTGGTTTTTCCACACAAGGAAACCTAGGTCTAATTGATTGAGAAAATGCAATGACAGCACAGTACCCAGACAACAGGTTTGCCATTTGCTCACTTGGGATAGGAACCCCCTCTACCCTTGGACCAGTGGTGGGATCCAAAGTTTTTAGTAACAGGTTCCCATGGTGGTGGGATTCAAACTGTGGCGTAGAGCCAATGGGGATGAGCGGGGCATGATGGGGCGTGGCCAGGCATTCCGGGGGCGGGGCATTCCTGGGCGGGGCTGTGGCAAGGACGCAGCTGCTGCGCTGGTCCTTGGGTGGGAAACGAATGCACGCAGGCGCAAGCTGCCACGCACGCTGGTGCACCTCCTGCTAGACTGCTTCCAGTTCTGCGCACTACTGCTGAGAGGAGGGGCGTAACTAAGGCAAAAATCACATGGCAAAAATCACCAATTAGTAACCCCCTCTCGGCACACACAAATAATTAGTAACCTACTCTCGGGAACCTGTGAGAACCTCCTGGATCCCACCTCTGTCTTGGACTCAATCCCACGCCCATGAGAAATTGAGGAGTGGGAGAAAAAAATGGCTGGAGAAAGGCCTCTAAAGCAACTTATTAGGAATTTCCCCATGTTGCTATTGTCTTTACCATAGAGATTTCTAGAGTGTCATCCAGGAGTGATGTCACACCCTTCTCCAACTCCATCTTCCTCAGGCATTGTCCTGACAATCTCCTAGCATTTGCCATGATGTTTTTGGCAACTCTAGCAATGATATGCAGGTGTGGCTCAGGATGAATAATTCCAGACACCCTCCCTGCATGTATCAATGGAAAATCCCCTCTGGCTTTTAGAACTGACCATTAGAGTAAGGTGACCAGATGGTCACCTTTGTGAACCGGGATGGGCGGCTGCGCGCAGGAGCGCACTGCCTTCTGGGGCGCTCCCATTTTCTGCCCTGTCACAGGGCGGGAAACAGGAGCGCCAAAGAAGGCAGTGCGCTCCTGCGGCTGCTCACAGGAGGCTGCCGCACTGCCTTGAGCCCCAGAAGGCAGTGCGGCAGCCTTCCAAAAACCGGGACACTTGAAAAAATCCATGGGACACGGGACAAATTGTTTTAAGGCAAGACTGTCCCGCCAAAAGCAGGACATCTGGTCAGCCTACATTAGAGATATGGGCTAAATGGTGACTGGATTGCTGTGGTTTCTGCCAGGCCTCCCTTTCACATCCTTCAGCCTTTATTGACACATGACATCCCTACAGAGGAGCGCTTGGCACTTAGGAAATGCTCACTGATAGCAATCAAATGGAGCAGCTTCTCTTGTCAAGCCCAGATTGTTGCTGGTCTGTGATTAAGGGGAAATTAAACCCCTGCAGCCGGAGCAGGTGAATGGAACCAAAGCTTGGCCGTGAAGGCCAGAGATTCTTGCAATGAAGCCCAATTTGGCCACTGATGAAGAGGAGTGAAAAGAGTTTTGTGTAATGTTGTCAACCTCCAGGTGCGGCCTGGCGATCTCCTGAAATTAGAACTGATCTCCAGGTGACATAAATCAGTTCCTGTGGAGAAATGGCTGCTTTGGAGGCTGGACTCCATCGCATTCGACTCTGCTGGGGCTCAAACTTCAACCATATTGTCAGGCAGGATGCCATTGTTGGGAGGAGGGAATTACTGGGGGTTGCTTTCGCTTTTTGCAGGTGCAGCTTTATCTACTTGTTGTGGCCTTGAAGGTTTGCGGCTGGGATGGGCCTCCAGGCTGGACTCTTCTGACTGTCTTGTTTCACATGTGGAGGTAGAGATCTGCTACACCATATTATCAACTGCTTGGCGCCTTTTTTTGGCAGAACTGTCTTCCTACGTTCAGAGGTGGGATCCAGCAGGTTCTCACAGGTTCCCGAGAGTAGGTTACTAATTATTTGTGTGTGCTGAGAGGGGGTGACTAATTGGTGATTTTGCCACGTGATTTTTGCCTTAGTGACGCCCCTCCTCTCAGCAGTAGCGCGCAGAACTTGAAGCAGTCTAGCAGGAGGTGCACCGGCGTGCGTGGCAGCCTGCGCCTGCGTGCATTTGTTTCCCGCCCAAGGACCGGCGAAGCAGCTGCGTCCTTGCCACAGCCCCGCCCAGCAATGCTCCACCCCCAGAATGCCTGGCCATGCCCCCATCGTGCCACGCCCAGCCCCATTGGTGCTACGCCAGTGTTTGAATCCCACCACCATGGGAACCTGTTACTAAAATTTTTGGATCCCACCCCTGCCTATGTTCCTTTCATGTCTTCAATAAAATTCTTGAAACCAGCAAGTGATTTATTGCCTGATCGGGGGAACTGACACATATCCAGGAATCCCTCAGCATTGTCAACCCTAGTTCCACAGCGGCATCAATTTAGGCTGTGTTCATCGGGGCAAGAACAGGTGGAAGGGAGGGAAATAAAGCATCTCCTGCCTGTTGTTTTCACGCAGGAGTGCCTCCAACCTGGGATCGTGCAAAAAGATTGCTGGTTTAGTGATTTTCAAAAATCCCGGGTTGGGGAGAATAAAACGGATCAAACTCATTTTGGGAATGGGGCCTGTGCAAAGTCTCGCCTCCCAAATGGTTTATATTTATTTATATTTTTATATTTCGATTTATAACCCGCCCTTCCCTGCAGGGCTCAGGGTGGTGAACAACAATGATAAAACCCATATAAAACAGAGTGATCATAAAAACATAACCAGCATAAAAACAGTTTAAGAACATTAACAATAGATGCAGTGATGGGATCCAAAAATTTTAGTAACAGGTTCCCATGGTGGTGGGATTCAAACTGTGGCGTAGCGCCAATGGGGCTGGGTGGGGCACGGCGGGGGCGGGGGCAGGCATTTCGGGGGTGGGGCATTCCTGAGCAGGGCTGTGGCAAAGATGCAGCCGCTGCGCCGGTCCTTGGGTAGGAAATGAATGAACGCAGGCGCAGGCTGCCACGCACGCCGGTGCACCTCCTGCTAGACTGCTTCCAGTTCTGCGCGCTACTGCTGAGAGGAGGGGCGTAATGAAGGCAAAAATCACGGGGCAAAACCACCAATTAGTCACCCCCTCTCAGCACACACCAATAATTAGTAACCTACTCTCGGGAACCTGTGAGAACCTGCTGGATCCCACCTCTGAATAGATGGCACCATCTCATACCTTCATACGTCCCTGGGAGGACACAAATGACAAGGTAATTCAGTTCAGACCCAGCTGGCCAGATGTAAAAGCCTGGTGGAACATATTCATTTTACAGGCCCTGCGGAAACAATTCAAGTCCAGGAGGGTCTTGATCTCTCTGGGGAGCCTGTTCCACCAGGCAGGGGCCAAGGCTGTAAAGGTCCTAGCCCTTGTGGTGGCCAGCTGGATACTTTTAGGCAAGGGACCATCCTATAACGTCCTACACCTGTTATATTTGGCCTGTGCAGAATCCACCAGAGATTCAGGTAGGTAGCTATGTTGGGCTACAGAGCAAGACTCAAGTCCACTCTGACAACCGCTACGTCAGACTATACAGAGAAGCCATTGAAATCCACATGCACGTGGACAATTTGGAAGAAGCCATGAAAATGAACTGCGAGAACAAACAACAAAACGAAACCATGAAAATGAACAAAATTTGGCTACCAGTACTGAAAAACACTAGAATCAAGATGGTGACTAATGAACACCACCCATACACAGGATTTCTCCAAGCAGTAAGCAATCCCGCACGGCCCAAATACAGTGCCCTGGGGACGGCAAAAACGCCATCCCCAGGGAGC
Organism: Sphaerodactylus townsendi; assembly: GCF_021028975.2. Taxonomy (NCBI): domain Eukaryota; kingdom Metazoa; phylum Chordata; class Lepidosauria; order Squamata; family Sphaerodactylidae; genus Sphaerodactylus; species Sphaerodactylus townsendi. The sequence goes on from NC_059433.1 coordinate 69,536,573, forward strand.
TGTTCGCATTGGGGGCGCAGCTGCTTCGCAGCCGCGCTGCCCTCGCTCCTCCCCAGTGGTGCGAAGCCGCCATTTTCCCACCTTGCTCCCCGAGTGAGGTTGTTGGGAAACGGTGGCTTCCAGCTGCTGCCATGTGAATGTCAGCGGCTGGAAGGCGCCATCCCTCCCCCCTTTGCCCGATCGACCTACCTTCTCTGCGACCATCCGGCATGTCTGCGGGAGACCTGGGACCGCCCTGCCCTTTGCAGGCAGCTGGAAGCGGCCGCGCAGGGCAGGAGTGTCCTCAACCTCAGTGATCGCCGGGCCCGGTTTGCGGATGCAGAACCGTTCATGCGAGGCGGTCCCAGAGATTGGTCAGCGTCATATCGCCGCCGACCCAACCCCAGCTGAACCGATGCAGAAACGGCCTAAGGGTTAGTGAACACCACCCAGACAAAGGTTGTCTCTAGGCATCTAGAGGAACCTCTAGGCATCACGCCTTAAAGACTAAGCAGCACTTTGACTCATGAAATGCCCTCACCAGGTTTTCAAGAGGTGATTATCTGATTTTCTGACCAATTGTTTGTCTGTCAAAGTCAGCACTGTCTTTCTAGCAGGCAGCTGCTCTCTAGGGTCTCAGATGCAAAAAGGTATTTTGCCTCACCTACTATTTCAGCCTTTTAACTGGAGATGCTTCATATTGATCCTTGGTCCTCTGGCATGCAGTAATCAATAAAGAGCTGTAGCCACAGCTTCTGAGTCACAAAGACTGTAAAAAAAATTATACTAAACACCCTGATTAACCACAAGATTGTATCTACAGAATAAACAGACAATGTGTGGAGTTATATTTGTTATTGTTACATGCTTACACATGCTTTTTAAGGTTTTCCTGACTGAAAAAATATTGAATGTCAGGTAACACAGCTATTTTGGTTTTGATTCCTGAACTTTCTCTGGTGCAAGCATGTAATAATAACATAAGAAGCATGCTGCCGGAAACTAACTAACTAACTAACTAACTAACTAACTAACTAACTAACTAACTAACTAACTAACTAACTAACTAACTATTTATTTATTTATTTATTTATTTATTTATTTATTTATTTATTTATAATTGATTTTGTATATCGCCACTCCCCCGAAGGGCTCTGGGCGGTGAACAACACAATAAAACAACAATCACATTAAAACCCCATTAAAACAGCAGATTAACAAGATTACATTGGCGTCCAGCATAAAACTTCATAAACCCACCCTGGGAAGAAACAAAATAAGGGAGTGGAGGGCCCCCATAAGTATTAAGGGGCCCAGAGTGTAAAGGGGAGTGTAAAGGGGGGCACATCAGCGGCCAGCCCCCCCAAAAGCCCGGTGGATGCACATTGCACATTGTCTGTTGACAATAAATTCTGTAGATGCAATCTTTTGGTTAATTAAAGGTGTTTAGTATAATTTATTACAAACTTTTTTTAAACACCCAGTGTGGTGTAGTTGTTAAGAACAGTGGACTCGAAGCTGGAGAACTGGGTTTGATTCCCCACTCCATATCAGCGGCAGAACCAGGTTTGGTTGTTGTGGGCTTTCTGGGCTGTGTGGCTGCGGTCTGGTAGATCTTGTTCCTAACGTTTTGCCTGCATCCGTGCTTTCTCTCTGTGATACACCTCTGAAGATGCCAGCCACAGATGCAGGTGAAATGTTAGGAACAAGATCTACCAGACCATGGCCACACAACCCGGAAAACCCACAACAACCAGTTGAGTCCGGCCGTGAAAGCCTTCTACAATGCATAGAACCAGGTTTGTTTCCCTGCTTCTCTATAGTCGAATCTCCACTACCATCTTAGCCAGGTTTCAGAACACAAACTAACCAGGTTTCAGGGACGACCTCCCCATTGCTTGCGTGGCAGATTCTGTTTCTGGCGCTCGTTCTCCCTGTTAATCCGCGTTCTGGCAGGACCTGGTTGCAAGTGGCATAGACCCCATTAACACAGTTCAGAGCTGATCTGAGGGGAGGGATGAGGGTTGAAACCCTGACTCGTTCCCCACCCTGGAGTGTGATTCGGAATTCGGGCAACCAATCAGCGCTGCGATACGTACGCAGCCTTTCCTTGGTTTCATTTCCACTTTTGCCATCGGCCGGCAGATGGGGATGCAAACGTTAAACAGTCAAACGTGTAACTTTGAATCGTTAATGGTTTACACAGGTAACGATTAACTGTTTGCACAGTTAAACAGTTAAACATTAAACTTTTATACACTGGTTTTTTTTATCATGCCCCTACAATGTACGTTTCTGCAGTGGGAAAAGGTCCCACCCCATCAAGGCACACCAGCCAATCAGGAGAGACCGGCGAAGCGAGCTCGCCTGGTAGTGGGGATTGCTAGGAGTTCTGCAACTGGGTGCGTCTGCTGTGTGCTCGCTGCGGTGGGGAGGCAAAAACTCTGATGAAGAGGACACAGTTTCACAATGAACAGGTTTGGATCTGTGTGCAAATTTCAAGTGGGGATTCGACCTATAGGAGCAGTGGACTCCGATCTGGTGAACCAGATTTGTTTCCCAACTCGTACATTCCTGCTGGGTGACCTTGGGCTAGTCACAGTTCTTCAGCCGTACAAAGTGTCTGTTGTTCAGCTCTTCAGTTCTCATCCTTACCTGCTTCACAAGGTATCTGTTGTGGGAAGAAGGGAAAGGAGTTTGTAAGCCACTTTGAGACTTCTTACAGGAGAAAAAGGCAGGGTAGGTATACATTCAAACGCTTCCTCTTCCTATGTGAAGCTTGAACATAACTCAATTGCATTACTGTCAACAAATTCTTACACTTTTAGGCTTCTAAAAGTGACTCAAAGCCACAAAGCATAGGTACCAACAAGGAAAATGTAGCTGTTTTGCAATTTGCACAAATTACAGTTGCATACATCTGTGGCATTCCAAATTTACCTGGCAGAATTTTCTTCCTTTCGACAAACCGAATGTCTCAAGCTTGATTTAGTTCTGGTTTGCGGTAAGGAAACAATCTTCCATTGATGGCACAGAGATATCATGACAAATTGGCATGCAACTGAAGGCTTCCCATATCTGGAAAATTCAATTATGCACTGTGCATGAGAGAAGAGGAAAGACCACATGAACACCAGAACAGGTACACACAGGTGTTGGTTGCAAAAAATGGAGATTTGTCAGAATGCAACTTTTAGAAACATACATTCCCAGTGTTTTGAAATTTTCGATTAATGAACAGCGAAATTAAAATGCATTTCTTCAGGGAGGGGAGGGGAAGAAAATGTTGATTCAATAAAGCTCCAATTGCCCCATTATTAATTTTGAACCCCAAGACCATTCCCGTTACTTTCTATTATAAAAGAGATTAATATTGGGTGTAGACTACAGAATATAATCAAACAAATTAATTCATTTCCCTTCCATCATTTTTATCTGATCCGCATTGCGAGTAGAAATTAATTTCCTACAGTGTTCGCAGGACAAAGTGGGGAAAAAAAAATATCAAACAGATATTTATATGAGTTATTGGTGGCTTCAATTTTAATTTTTCCCCCCCAAATCCAGCCATGCCGATTTTAATTTCCAAATGGAGCAGTGATTACGTTTCTGGTGCCTGGGTCAATTAGAATTTGTAGTAGGGTATAAAAAATAGCAGAACGTATGATTTGTCTTGATTGCTACGAAAAATAAAATAACAATTTATTGCCGAAGGCTTTCACGGCCGGATTCAATTGGTTGTTGTGAGTTTTCCAGGCTGTGTGGCCGTGGTCTGGTAGATCTTGTTCCTAACTTTTCGGCTGCATCTGTGGCTGGCATCTTCAGAGGTGTATCACAGAGGGAAGTCTTCTCTCTGTGATACACTTCTGAAGATGCCAGCCTCAGATGCAGGCTAAACATTAGGAGCAAGATCTACCAGACCACGGCCACACAGCCCGGAAAACTCACAACAACCAAAATAACAATTGGTTGGCATTTCTTCCAAATATAGCCTTATCTATACTCATCTGCAAGATGGTGGTAACCCACCCAAAGCAGCTGTGTTCAAACGAGTGACAGCAGAGGTGGGATCCAACCAGTTCTCACCACTTCTCTAGAAGCGGTTACTAATTTTTTTCTGAGTGCCGAGAAGGGGTTACTAAAGCAACCTCCCTGCCCAATAGGGACTGGAGGTGCGTGTGTGCGGCGGCGGCACTGTTTGAATCCCACCACCATCGGAACCTGTTATTAATTTTTTTGGATCCCACCACTGAGTGACAGCCCCCCAGAGTGGAATGGTGGCCTCTGGGACTGGATTCAGTGCTCTGGGGTTGTTATTCCAGTTTAATACAAAGCGGAGCCTGAGACAGTATGCATATCAACAGCAAACAATACCCCTGTCTGGCTCTAATCCAGGATTAAAAACTCCAGTTTAATGAAACTATTTAAAAACATATATATCCTTAAACATATACGCCATACATGTAGTAGACAACATCTATGAGTCTGGAACACAAACACACACATACACACACAAGAAGGGTGTATGATTTCATCTCAGAACTGTGCACACATTACAGAATATGATGATCTCATAATAGAGACTTGTCCCATGTGAATTGGTTCAGGGATTTTCCTCCTTATGTATATGTGTGTGTTTGTGTTCCAGACTCACTGATGTTGTACACTACATGTATGGTGTATATGTTTAAGGATATATATGTTTTTAAACAGTTTCATTAAACTGGAGTTTTTAATCCTGGATTAGAGCCAGACAGAGCAGTGGTGGGATCCAAAAATTTTAGTAACAGGTTCCCATGGTGGTGGGATTCAAACTGTGGTGTAGTGACAATGAGGTGGGGCGGGGCATGACGGGGGCAGGGCCGGGCATTCCGGGGGTGGGGCATTCCTGGGCGGGACTGTGGCAAGGACGCAGCTGCTGCGCCGGTCCTTGGGTGGGAAACGAATGCATGCAGGCACAGGCTGCTAGACTGCTTCAAATTCTGAGCGCTACTGCTGAGAGGAGGGGCGTAACTAAGGCAAAAATCACGTGGCAAAATCACCCATTAGTAACCCCCTCTCGGCACACACAAATAATGAGTAACCTACTCTCGGGAACCTGTGAGAACCTGCTGGATCCCACTTCTGAGACAGGGGTATTGTTTGCTGTTGTCATTCCAGACCCAGAACTGTTTATAGTGTCCCAGGGACTGCCATTGCACTCTGGGGGTTGTCATTCGAGTTCCCAAGTATAGATTCCAGTCTGGGACTGTCATTCCTCCCTGGGGATGCCATTCTAGTCCCAGGACAGGTTTCTGTAAACCCTTTCCACATTTTCATTGCAACTTTTGTGTGCTGTAATGTGTTCCAATGGAGCCCATTCAAGTCAATTGGCATTCCCATTGGGCGTTCAGGCAGCAGCCTCTCCCCTTGTTCTCAGTAGGTTTTCTTGTCATTTGTTTTAGTGCACCCCTTCCTTCACAGAGCTCCCTACCTCCCTTCCCTCCCTTGAATTATGCACATATTTCCGATTCTGATATTGAGTCTGCGTAGCTTCAAAGACATCTCATTGAAAAGAAGAAGAAGGAAAACCATGTGCGTAATCAGCAGGCCAAACTAACTTTATTCATGTGATTTAAACACTGAAACGCGGGGTGGGGGGGGGGGCTGCGATGCAGGCAGAAGAAGAAACATTTTTGGGAACATTCAGCAAACAGCAGGCAGGGTGGAGAATTTTGAAGCTGCAGAAAATAGCGGGCGCAAGCGGCAGAAAAAGTGGAAGTGAGACAGTGGTGCGATCCAAAAATTTTAGTAACAGGTTCCCATGGTGGTGGGATTCAAACAGTGGCGTAGCGTCAATGGGGCTGGGCAGGGCATGACGGGGGCGTGGCCGGGCATTTCGGGGGCCGGGCATTAATAATTTCTCTGTTACTGTAAAAAACTCTTACTGTAAAAAAAAAGTTCCTAATTTCCAGCTGGTATCTTTCTGTCCATAATTTAAACTCATTATAGCAAGTTCTATCGCCTACTGCCAGCAGAAACAACTACTTCTCCTCTAATTGACTGCCTGTCAAATACTTAATACTTTCAAATACTTAATTTTGTTTCTAGAAATCAAAAGAAGGATACTTTCCTTAAACAAGGAACTTTACCATATTTCTAAAACATGTTTTTATAACAGCCCAACAGGGAGAATTATCCCGTTTTCTACCTTCGCTAACCAGCCACATAGGAAACAATAGGACTTTATGATTTTTGGACCTAATGGAATTTCTAACGGAAAAGCAGACCCAATTAGTAACCCCCTCTCGGCACACACCAATAATTAGTAACCCACTCTTGGGAACTGGTGAGAACCTGCTGGATCCCACCTCTGAAGTGAGAGCTTTAACAGTCGGGCAGGAAAGGTAGACAAATGAAATGTCTTCCCCTGAATCGTTTTTCCCCCCATGCTATGCGGACAAAAAAAGCCCAAACGGTTCTTTTTAAAATGCTCCCAAAACTTTTTGAACGATCTGTGTGAAATGGACCTGTGTCTCTGTATCCCATGGAACCCTTTTCAAAAGCGTACAGCTGCTTCCAACAGCTGGCTCCACTTAAGCAAATCACCTTTGTGTGCATGTTTGTTGTGTGCAGTGGACAAGGCAACTGGACCAGGAAGAGCAGAGTGACTCTGGTGTTCATTTTGGAGGGCTTTTCTCAAAGCCACATATTTTAAAACAGTGTATTTTTAACAGGGGTTTGCAAGGGTTATCTCTTTTTCTCCTTGTAAGGTTGCTAAGAGCTGAGACTGCTGGAGGTGGGGCTTAACAGGGGTTAACAGAGGTTACTCTTTGTCCTTGGCTGCTAAAGGTGGGGCTCCTGAGGTGAGTCATTCAGTCTTTAGTTCAGTCTCTGGAACTAGCGGCGCGCGCCTAGCGGCGCGCGCAATTTCTTTCTTTTCTTTTTTAAAAAATTAATTAATTAATTAATAAGGACATTTCTTGAGGGATAGTAGGTACAGATAGCTCCAAGGGGCACTGACTAAAAGTTTAATATCTAAATATCTAAACAAAAGCAGATATGAAGGCAGGAAGCCAGCAGGGGGATGGGGGCTTTCCAGTGTTTTGCACTGAGTGTCACATGTATGACTATCTGCCACTAGGCCAGAAGTCGTGGGTGTGCCCTCGCTGCAGTGAGCTCCTGGCACTCAAGGAACGTGTCCGTTCTCTTGAAGCCAAGGTGGCAGACCTGGAGAAGCTGAGAGAGGCAGAGAGGGCAACAAACAAGGCTTTCAGGGACCTAGCAGCCGGGTCCCACTCCCAAGGTGACATCTCTTCAGATGTCATGGAGAATGAGAGTCTGGGTGACAGAGGGTGCCAGTCTGAGGTGGGGGAAGATGTTCCCTTAGATGGGACCCCTTCCTTAGCTAGTGGTCAGATATCCTCTTGCACTGAGGATACCCCTCGGGGAGGTGGGGGGCTCCTTGTAGTGGGTGATTCGATCATCAGGAATATAGAGAGTTGGGTTTGTGACAGGCATGATGACCGCATGGTGACTTGCCTGCCTGGTGCGAAGGTTGCGGATGTCACGCTACGTCTAGATAGGCTGTTAGACAGTGCTGGGGTGGAGTCAGCAGTTGTGGTCCACATTGGTACCAATGACATTGGGAAATGTAGCCGGGAGGTTCTGGAAGCTAAATTTAGGCTGCTAGGAAAAAGGTTAAAATCCAGGACCCCCAAGGTGGCATTCTCTGAAATGCTACCTGTTCCACAGCCCCAGAGGGCGAGCTAGGCAAGCGGAGATACAGGGTCTCAATGCGTGGATGAGAAGGTGGTATAAGGCAGAGGGTTTCAGATTTGTTAGGAACTGGGAGCCTTTTGGGATAAGGCAGGCCTGTACAAAAGGGACGGGCTTCATCTTAACCAAAGAGGAACCAGGCTGCTGGCGCTCAACATTAAAAAGGTGGCAGAACAGCTTTTAAACTGATCCCTGGGGGAAAGCCAATAGGAGCTGAGGTGACTTTGGTTTGGAATACAGTATCTATGGGGATGCAAGCAGAGAGGGAAGTTTTTTAAATCAACCACATACAAGTGAGGAACATAGCAATGTGATAAGTGATAGTGTCTACAAAAGGCTAGAGGGCAAAACACATAAATCCCAGGTTAGGGACAGAGACAGAGTATACAAGTGTCTCTATGCTAATAGTAGAAGCATTCGACCTAAAATGGGGGGGAGCTGGAGTACAGAGTTTTGAAGGAGGACATTGATATAGTGGGCATCACAGAGACATGGTGGAATGAGGAGAACCAGTGGGATGCTGTTATCCCAGGTTACAGGCTCTACAGGAAGGATAGGACAGGGAGTATTGGGGGTGGGGTGGCCCTCTACATCAAAGAGAGCATAGTGTCACATAAAATAGACAATGCAGGAGGAGCTGATTCCTCTACAGAAGCACTGTGGATATCAATACCAGGGGTGAAGCATAGTTTAACATTAGGAATATATTATCGTCCCCCTGACCAAAGCGCACAAGAGGATTCTGAGATGGAAAAAGAAATGAGAGAGGCCAACAAAAGCAAAAATATCGTGGTAATGGGCGATTTTAACTATCCCCATATAAACTGGAAAAATGCATGTTCAGGTCATAGTAAGGAGAGAACATTCCTGGATATGCTAAATGACTGTGGCTTAGAGCAGATGGTTGTAGAACCAACCAGGGGAGATGTGATCCTAGATCTAATTCTATGTGGGACCCAGGACCTGGTGCGGGAAGTCAGTGTTGTTGAGCCGATAGGGAACAGCGACCACAATGCTGTCAGATTCATTATCTCTGCATGCGAACAAGTGACAACTACTAATGTAGTTACATTTGCCTTCAGAAAGGGAAATTTCTCAAAGATGAGGGGGATAGTGCGCAGGAAGCTGAAAGGGAAAATCAAGAGAGTCAAAAATGTCCAAGGTGCTTGGAGGTTATTTAAAAACACAGTCTTAAAAGCTCAGCTGGAATGTGTTCCACAGGTTAGAAAAGGCAGCACCCAGTCCAAAAGAAAGCCACCATGGTTAACAAGGGACGTTGAGGAAATTATTAGGAAAAAAAAGATGTCTTTTAGAAAATGGAAGTCCAAGTTAACTGATAAAGAATACCAGAGAGAACACAAATGGTGGCAAAAGAGAAGCAAGTTAGCTGTAAGGGAGGCAAAAAAGGATTATGAGGAACGCATGGCTGTGAACATCAAAACCAGCAACAAACAGTTCTTCAAGTACATCAAAAGCAGGAAGCCAGCAAGGGAAGCGGTAGGCCCGTTAGATGACAAAGGAACAAAGGGTGTGCTAAAAGATGACAGGGAGATTGCAGAAAAGCTGAATGAATTCTTTGCATCTGTCTTCACCCAAGAGGAGGTGAGGAACATTCCTGCACCTGAACCAAGCTTCTTAGGAGGCGAATCCGAGGAACTAACGAAGATAGTGGTAGACAAGGAAGAAGTTCTGGCAGCCATTGATAAACTAAATGCTACCAAATCCCCTGGCCCAGATCGCATTCACCCAAGAGTTCTTAAAGAGATCAAGCATGAAATTGCTGATGTTCTCACTTTAATATGCAACTTATCCTTGAAATCAGACTCCATCCCTGTAGACTGGAAGATGGCCAATGTCACACCAATCTTTAAGAAAGGATCTAGGGGGGACCAGGGAAATTACAGGCCAGTCAGTTTGACATCTGTTCCTGGTAAATTAGTAGAATCTGTCATTAAAGATAAAATTATTAAACATGTAGAAAAGCAAGACCTGCTGAGAAAGAGTCAGCATGGCTTTTGCAGAGGCAAATCCTGTCTTACAAACTTACTAGAGTTCTTTGAGGATGTAAATAGGCATGTGGATAAGGGGGAACCAGTGGACATTGTCTACTTGGATTTCCAAAAGGCTTTTGACAAAGTTCCTCACCAGAGACTATTGAGAAAACTCAGCAATGAAGGAATAAGAGGGGAAGTCCTCCTATGGATTAAAAACTGGTTGAGAAACAGGAAGCAAAGAGTGGGTGTAAATGGGAAATTCTCACAATGGAGAGATGTGGGGGGTGGTGTCCCCCAAGGATCCGTATTGGGACCAGTGCTCTTTAACTTATTCATAAATGACCTGGAAGTAGGGGTGGGTAGCGTGGTGGCCAAGTTTGCAGATGATACCAAATTATGTAGGGTGGTGAGAACCACAAAGGATTGCGAGGAGCTCCAAGCGGACCTTGATAAATTAGGTGAGTGGGCTAAGAAATGGCAAATGCAGTTCAATGTAGCAAAATGTAAAGTGATGCACATAGGGGCAAAAAATCCAAACTTCACATACACGCTACATGGGTCAGTGCTATCAGTCACAGACCAGGAAAGGGATTTGGGCGTCTTAGTTGATAGTTCCATGGGAATGTCAACTCAATGTATGGCAGCTGTGAAAAAGGCAAACTCTATGCTGGGGATAATTAGGAAAGGAATTGATAATAAAACTGCAAAGATTGTCATGCCCTTATATAAAGCCGTGGTGCGACCGCACTTGGAGTACTGTGTTCAGTTCTGGTCACCACATCTCAAAAAGGATATTGAAGAGATTGAAAAAGTGCAGAGAAGGGCAACGAGGATGATTGAGGGACTGGAGCACCTTCCTTATGAGGAAAGGCTGCAGCATTTGGGACTCTTTTGTTTGGAGAGGAGACGTCTGAGGGGGGACATGATTGAAGTCTATAAAATTATGCATGGGGTAGAAAATGTTGACAGAGAGAAATTTTTCTCTCTTTCTCACAATACTAGAACCAGGGGGCATTCATTGAAAATGCTGGGGGGGGAAGAATTAGAACTAATAAAAGGAAACACTTCTTCACGCAACGTGTGATTGGTGTTTGGAATATGCTGCCACAGGAGGTGGTGATGGCCACTAACCTGGATAGCTTTAAAAGGGGCTTGGACAGATTTATGGAGGAGAAGTCGATTTATGGCTACCAATCTTGATCCTCTTCGATCTGAGATTGCAAATGCCTTAACAGTCCAGGTGCTCGGGAGCAACAGCCGCAGAAGGCCATTGCTTTCACATCCTACATGTGAACTCCCAAAGGCACCTGGTGGGCCACTGCGAGTAGCAGAGAGCTGGACTAGATGGACTCTGGTCTGATCCAGCTGGCTTGTTCTTATGTTCTTATGTTCTTATGTTCTTATGTTCCTGTGAATAACAGGGAAAAATAGATCAGGGATCCGGGAGGCCTTCCTAATTCCCCCAGAGAGCTCTCAGGCTCTCAAGCCAAGATACCGTAAACAATGCTAATTAAGAGGCAGACACCGTGCTGAGGACGCTGACAACCTCTGTGGGTAGGAGAAGTCCTAGTGTGACCTAGTGCTGGCCATTTGGATGCTTCGAGGTGCAGGGAGATCCAACCGGGCTTGCGGACAGAGGAAATGAAGCTGCAGGTGCCCTACAGGTTTTCCTGCCTGTAGGGTTGCCATCCTCCAGGTGGTACCTGGAGTTCTTCCAGAAATGCAATTGATCCCCAGGCTACAGTGCTCAATTCCTCTGGAGGGAATGTAGGGTTTCAAGGCCAACTCTGTGGGGGGGGGGGTCCCCTGTTGTGGACCCCCTCCTCCCCAGCACCATGCAGCTGGCCAGTCAGGATATTACCAGTTATAAAATGAGACCTAAGCTTGGATATTGTTGTTGTTGTTGTTGTTGTTGTTGTTGTTGTTGATTTGATTTAATATACCGCCCTATCCCCGAAGGGCTCAGCGTGATGACATCAGCGTGATTACCAGCGTGATGACATCACTTCCAGGCAACAACAGGGGCTTGAAATATATCAGCCCCTAGGAGACTACGAGTTACCACTATCGTGTGATAGGGTTTTGAGCCAGGTGGTTATTTGATCACTTGTATCATCCCAAAGGATCTTTCCCCCGACTTTTTTCACATCATTTACAAGAAAAAACAGGAGACAACATCTCTGGCGCAGTGACCAAATTTTGTTAACGTGATCAACAAAAGCAATGAGAGCAGTTTCATCCGTGGTGCGCAGATCGGTTTTTAAAAAAACCCTTGAAAGTATTATGCCAGAATTGGCCTGAAACTCTGTAGCATACTTAATAACAATCCACAGCTTTCAGACTGTAAGAAATATGCCCCTGAACTATACAGTTTCATGGCCACGTTTTTCTTTTAAGAAACAATCTGTCCTGCCTGCTTTCTTTGGCACTGTTTTATATGTTATAATACCAAGAAATATTTATGTAAGATTTAAATCCGTGCAGTTCTCTGGAGGGTCTCCCCCACCCCCAAATGTATTGACCTGTTTGAATCTTTTCTTTGCTAAAAATGTGCACGCGCAAACTGTGTTGCAACACAAACATAAAACAATTCTGAGCCCTGGATAAAGAGCTGACGTTTTACAAGCGTCGAAGGATGCAGCCTGCAATTTGCAAACTGGTCTAAATAGAGCTGCGATTGTTCCTTTTCACCTCCTGTCCAAATATTCATTTGTTTATTTGTTTAAAACATTTATTAACCACTTGTCTACGTTAAAGCGACTCCAGGCAGCTTGGAGTGTAAGTAATAATAAAATTCAATAAAACGCACACACAAAAAAGCACTAGTTAAAAATTAATAATTCAAAACTGCCGGAAGGCAGAAGAACTAATCGAACGCCGTTGTGGATAAAGCTGTCTTCCATTGCTTTCTAAAATTTCAAGATGGAGAAGTCTGGCGCAATTCCTTACGGTCACGGAAGGGTGAACAGAACTCATATCCTCATTCTGTAACTACAGAAAATTCGGGTCCGAATTGAACCTACTATGGAATTTAACCACAATCCTTTGTACTACGATAGTTTGTCTGTTTAATTTGATTTAATATCCCCCCCCCCCCCAGCCAAAGGCTGGGCTCAGAGCAACTAACATACATTTTAAAAAAACAATCATAGTGTTACAAATTAATAGATTAAAATCCTTCAGTATACCATAAATACAAAAATGGCAATTTCTTTATCTTCCTTTTAACCTGTTTGTGTATATTTTCCCACTGACTAAAAATACAATGCTGGTGGGGAGTTTGACATTAAAAAATAATTTTTAGGGTATCGATTGTAAGAGGAGGACCCACTTTGGCTTCCATTTTTTTAAATTTACCTTTTGGGTGAAGTTGTATCGACTCTATCGTCTGCCCAGCCTGCAGAGTCGGGAGACATCTCGCCGAAGATCTCCTTAATGAAAGGGTTTGAGGGCATTTCGTATCTCTTCCCAATTATAGAAAGGATGTTAAATCCAGATAGCCTGGGAAATAAAGTTAAGGGGAATTTTGTCGGAATTGTAATTAGGTCCAGAGACATTACATGAGGTTAACAGCTCCCAGTTATATTTAGCTTGCGGGATAATAAATTGACCATCCTTATCAAGATTTTTTTTAAAAAAAACTTAATTGGAAATGTGCTTCTCTGGCAATTAAGACTGAAGCCTCTCTTTCTCCCTGGAAGCTATGCACTAAGATTCAGACTGCTTATTGTGATGCCGTTTTCTGTGGTGTTTTGCCCCCTTACACTGCTGGCATTTTCTTATCCCTCTTGGTTCACGGGCCATTTCTGCAGGATGTTTGCTGGGGAGCTTGGGACAAGCCATCCTTTGGCAGCCTCAGTCTTTTACCTGTAAAATGGGCATCAGGATGACTTGCTTCATCTGATCGTTGTGGGTGTAAAAGTCAATGCAAGAAGAGTTTCTTAAATCCAGTCCAGTCCGGTCCGGAACCTTTATTAGGCATACAATCAAGAAAATGTCAAACATTTCCAGGTACACTAAAAGAGTTTCTTAAATCTGCGGATCCCGTTCAGGAGATGATGAAAGGTTCTGGTGTGAAAGTGCATTTTAGCAGTTGCTGCTTGAAAAACAGCATGAACTAGTGGTTAGAGTCCTGAACAAGGACTGGTGAGGCTAGGGGTTAGGGGAGGGGTGTTGCTCAGAAGTAGAACATTTGCTTAGCATTCAGAAGTGTTGGGGTGAGAGCAATTCAGCATGCCTGGACATTATTTATTTATTTATTTATTTATTTATTTATTTATTTATTTATTTATTTATTAGATTTTAAACCGCCCATCCCCGAAGGGCTCTGGGCAGTGTACAGCAGGCCGGCAACAACAATAACATAATAACATTAAACACAGCAGGCCAAAAACAACATTTTGTACAATAATAACTAAGTTAATTTAAAACAATTTACAAATCTATAAAACCATAAAAACACAGCAGCAGCAATATTATATTATATTATATTATATTATATTATATTATATTATATTATATTGCGCCCGACCTCAAGGCCTGGAGGGGACAGTAGTGCTAACTAGATGTTATATCAGGCATGCCAGTGATGGTGTGGCACGCAACACAGGGGCATCCTGGAGGGGGAATCCATGGCTGGCCTCACCAAAGGCCCGGTGGAACAAAACTGGACATCCCAAGCTGCAGCGCCATGCACCATATTCCACTGACTCTCCAATCCATATTGCCAAGTATACTGTCATAAACATTTGGGAAGAAAGATGTGACAGAAAGATTATATGACACAGCTACAATTTTCACTGGCAGTCATGCTTTCTATCTGTTAATATTTGTCCTACCCTTCCTTCAAGAATCTCAGGGCAGCAGAGTTACCCCATATTTTAAGCTCTGTGAGACAAAGGCCCCTTCCGCACATGTAGAATAATGCACTTTCAATCCACTTTCAATGCACTTTGAAGCTGGATTTTACTGTGCGGAGTAGCAAAATCCAAACAATTGTGAAAGTGGCAAAATCCAAACAATTACAAACAATTGTGAAAGTGGATTGAAAGTGCATTATTCTGCATGTGCGGAAGGGACCAAAGAGTGAGTAGCATGTGCAAAGTTACCCAATTGGCCTACAAGCTGTATGGAGATCTAAGCCTATGACTCCCAAGAAGAAGAGTTGGTTTTCATACCCCGCTTTTCTCTGCCTTAAGGAGTTCAAAGTGGCTTATAACTGCCTTCCCTTCCCATCCCCACAATGGACACCTTGTGAAGTAGGTGGGGCTGAGAGAGTTCTGAGAGAACTGTGACTAACGCAAGGTCACCCAGCAGGCGCTATGTGGAAGAGTGGGAAATCAAACCCAGTTCTCCCAGGTAAGAGTCCACCATTCATGCGGAGTGGGGAATCAAACTCAGTTCTCCAGATTAGAGTCAGCCACTCTTAACCACTATACCGCACTGCCTCTCAAGTCAATGTTCTAATCATTGCATCCCATTGACTCTGCCTGCACCCTAGTTTCTTGGGACCAACTGGAATTCTAATGTGCTCCAATCAGTGAGAACAACAAAATAGTGAATATGCCTTGGGCACCAAACGCTGATTATCATGCTAACTTCAACTCAACCTAAATATATATGAGGGAAATTGAGGAATTATATACTTTGTTCAAACAGTTTAGCATTCTTTGAGGTGTCTTCTTTGTTCTACAGAAAAGGAAGTAGCACAGTGGATGAAAAATTATTTCGCATCAGAGGCTAGAGGCAGTTGACATTGGAAAGGCTGAACACGGGCAGTCAGCTGCCTTAAGACGAGGCAGACCATTGGTCCATCTAGCTCAGTGTTGTCTACTCTGATTGGCAGCAAGTAGTCATCAGAACTGCTGCTAATCAAGAGACAATACTCCACTAGGTGGATCCATGGTCTCACTCTGCGCAAGAAAATTCTCTTTTCAATGAACGCCCCAAAGCATCGACCGTCTTCAGATGTGGATGTTTTAGAACAGTGGTGGAGATCCTATGGCACGGGTGCCAGAGGTGGCACTCAGAGCCCTCTCTGTGGGCACGTGGGCACAGAGTTCGTCATGTGATAATAGTGTCATTATTTCAGGGAGATTATTAGCATTAAACCTAAGACCTAGTTTTGGGGAAGCAGTGTAGGTAACCCTGTTAAGCGCTGTTAAACCCTACTGATTTTCATGGGAAGAACTAAAGCGTGATCCTGGGAATAAGCTCAGTTGCTGGCAATGGGGCTTGCTTCCGAGTAAACCCTCCTAAGGTTGTGATTCACCTGTTCGAAGCATTGCACAGTTGCTTCAAAGCAAAGTCACTGACTACCACCAAGCTTACTCCCGGGTAACGTGCACCCCGGAGCCAACCATTTTTTCTATACTAAAACCTCAGTATTCAGGTTAAATTGCCGTCTTGGCACTTTGCGATAAATAAGTGGGTTTTGGGTTGCAGTTTGGGCACTCGGTCTCGAAAAGGTTCGCCATCACTGTGTTAAAACTTCTCAAAAACCTGGTGCAACTTTCTGTCAGAGAAACAAATCGCAAAAAAAGAAAGCCGAAACCCTTGAACCGTTTTTTGGAGCGAAGAATATTATTTATTAATTTCGGTCTTCGCTTTCCCGCCATCTTTACCCTCCTCCCGTCATCAGAATGCTTTTTAGACCTGACAGGTCTACCTTTCTTTCCCTCAAGCCCATCAATCTCCATTTTAGACAATGTTGTGGGGAGGGGGAGAGATTTACGCTTCCCCTCCGACGATATTTCAAAGGGGAATTACTAAATCATAGCCACTCTTGTCTTCCTGCACAGACTGACAAGCTTACGGCTTCTAAGTTAAATCAAGTAAACGGGATTTTTCCACCTTTTTTTTAAGATTAAAGGGGCTGCTTTGAATCTCCCTTTTAATACAGTGCAGGAGGCCGAGCTTACTGAACCATCGATTTGACCAAGGGTATCGCATGACACATTAGAAACTGGGGAAATTAAAATTGGATTACTCGGCTCTAATCTCTGGAGCCGAGCTATTTTGGTGTCTGGAGGACTGTTAATATTACACTCGTAATGTGCCTTTCATGCATTCATTATTGCAGGGATGGGAGACCCAGGAAATTAGCTGATCGTGAATTTGGGATGGCGATGTTGGCGCTGAGGATGGATAACCATGGTTTAAACCTCCCTTTAATCGATATGGGGATGTTGTAAACATGGACTCGGGAAACAGCTGGATACAGTGGCTGTGCAGCACAACTGGTGTGTGTGGGAGGGAGCTTTGGGCGGAGATTCAATACCAGCTGTAGCAACAGGTGACTTCTGGTAAAAAAACACCTGGATGACATAAGTAGCTCTAGCAATCTCTGGAAACTGGGTGGTAAAAACATAGAGTTTTCAATAATTCCTAGAACTTCCCTCTGTTCTGTTTTTTAAATGACTGACAATGCAGCTGGTGTTGCAGTGGGTAAGGCAGTATATTCATCCACCACAGAACACCACAGAACACCTTATGAGGAGAGGCTGCAGCGTTTGGGACTCTTTAGTTTGGAGAGGAGACATCTGAGGGGGGATATGATTGAAGTCTATAAAATTATGCATGGGGTAGAAAATGTTGACAGAGAGAAATTTCTCTCTCTTTCTCACAATACTAGAACCAGGGGGCATTCATTGAAAATGCTGGGGGGAAGAAATAGGACTAATAAAAGGAAACACTTCTTCACACAATGTGTGATTGGTGTTTGGAATATGCTGCCACAGGAGGTGGTGATGGCCACTAACCTGGATAGTTTTAAAAAGGGCTTGGACAGATTTATGGAGGAGAAGTCGATCTATGGCTACCAATCTTGATCCTCCTTGACCTCAGATTGCAAATACCTTAGCAGACCAGGTGCTCGGGAGCAGCAGCAGCAGCAGCAGCAGGCCATTGCTTTTACATCCTGCACGTGAGCTCCCAAAGGCACCTGGTGGGCCACTGTGAGTAACAGAGAGCTGGACTAGATGGACTCTGGTCTGATCCAGCAGGCTAGTTCTTATGTACTTAACTCAACATGCCTACTCCCCCCCCCCAATCCATTTGTAATTTTGAAAGTAAAAATACATTTTGGCATTCAGTTTAATGACACAACTGTAAATGCTCTGGTATCAAAGTATCATGTTCGGTAAAAATAATGAAGGACTCTGTGGAGGAAACATTTTATTTCCTGCCTCAAAATGTTCTGAAAGGTTTGTGCAGCAAGGGACACCATTTCCTGCCTCCATATCCCAACCCTTGTATTCCTTGGAGGTCTCCCATCCAAATACTAGCCATGGTCAGGCTGAAATGGTGTGAATGACCCAAGGTCACCAAGGAAGCTTCCATGGCTCGACTAGAGAGGGTTTCCCAGGCCCTGGTCCAGTACCTTAACCACTATACCACGCTGTCTCTCCTCCTGAGCACACAAAGCTGCACTATACTGAATCAGATGAATGGTCCATCAAGGTCAGCACTGCATACTCAGACTGGGACCAACTCTCCAAGGTCTCAGGTGGAGGTCTTCTCCATCACATATTACTTGATCCTTTTAACGGGACATGCTGGGGATCGAACCTACGGCCTTCCACATACCAAGCTGATGCTCCACGACAGCGTCACAGCCTCTGCCGCGGCTCTAATTGCAAAGATCTGCCGAGAAAAGAACTGGGGATCAAAATCCGTCAGGCAGGTATGTCTTGTAACTTGCTCAGAAATCTCAGAAGCATAATTTCCAAAGCAATTTCAGAGCAGTGTAAAATTGTAAAAAACAAACAAACCTGTTTTGGACCATTTCAGCAAGTTAAGATAAAAAAGAATTCCTTTGCTCGAACATACGCGTCTGACATTTTGGAGATAAAGTTGGAAGGAAACAAAACTTCCAACCTGGTACTTAGTTGATAGATAGTTGATATTTAAAATTAATTGAGTTGAGTATCGTTGGGTTTTTTTTCCCCCAATTTGTGATGGCGAAGGAGCTTTCTTCCTTAATGGAGCTTTTGGAGAGGATTCCTTGTGCGGTCGTGGCGTGAATTTAATTTGTTGAGATTTAAGACATTCAGAACTGTACCAAAGGTGGCTATTAGGATAAAGTCTATTATATTCCCTGCCATGAATTCATTCTGATAAGAGCACCGCATGCAGTCCACATGTGAAAGCAGTGTAAAATGAGTGCAGGGGCTACTTAATGCCGTCGAAACAAATTCTGATTGCTCGAGAAAGCTGAGCAACCTCGCTAATGTTGTCTGAAGGGGACAAACGGGGGACAGAGATTTTGTTTTATTCTGAGTTAGAGGAAACCCATGCGCATATTTCCATGTTAACAGAAAACATATCGCGTAAAACCCTAACATGAAGAGTTTTTAGAAGTTTAGATTTATACCTCACTTTTCTCCACCATAAGGAGTCTCAAAGTGGCTACAGTGCTCAATTCCTCATGTAGGACAGGGCAGGGGGGCGTGTCCTCTGGCCTGTGCGACGCGCCGGAAGGCCGGAGGGACGCCAACGCACCCCCGCAGCGTGGCCATGTGGAAACGGCCATAGAATCATAGAGTTGGAAGAGACCACAAAGGCCATCAAGTCCAGCCTCCTGCAATGCAGGAACATACAATCAAAGTGTAACCTCTACCTGTGGGTTCTGTGGGGCAGAACTTGGAATGAGTTTGCAACAACAAATTTTAAAAACAAAATGGTTTACTTTCTTAACATATAACATATAACATCAACATTTAACATCACATTTCAAGGTCCTGTTCAGGTTTGCATTTTCAAGTCCTTCTAGTTACAGTCTTGTAATGCCAAGTCCATTTCTTCTTGCAAGTGGGTTGGCTCCTGAAGACTCCAAGGGCTTGGTGAGCAGGATTCAACATGGTGAAGGTTTCCAGGAGAACTCTCACCCATTACAACCACAAAAAGAAACCCTTAACAAGGTGTTAAGGGCTTATACAACCAAGGTCTGAGTCTGGTAGCCTGGTCTCCTCCAACTACATGAGGTCTGCTGCAGCCTCTTGCTGCTTTGAGTCTCCACCATTTACTGAGTCAACCCATTCTGAGCATGGGGGTTACAAAAGCACTCCCAACATATGCTGATCCAGCCTTTGTTTAAAAACCTACAAAGAGACTCCACCACTCTCCGAGGCAGTGAATTCCACTGTCGAACAGCCCTGACGGTCAGGAAGTTCTTCCTAAGGTTTAGGTGGAATCTCTTTTCCTTCACCTTGAATCCATTACTCCGTGTCCCAGTCTCTGAGGCAGCAGAAAACTAGCTTGCTCCCTCCTTGACATGACATCCCTTCAAATATTTAAACATGGTCATCATGTCACCCCTTAACCTTTGCTTCTCCAGACTAAACATCCCCAGATCCCTAAGCCTCTCTTCGTAGGGCATGGACTCCAGACCCTTTACCCTTTTGGTTGCCCTCCTCTGGACCCGCTCCAGTCGGTCAATATCCCTCCTGAACTGCGGTGCCCAGAACTGTACACAATATTCCAGGTGTGGTCTAACCAATGCAGGTAGGTGAAGCCGAGAGAGCTCCGAGAGAACTGCGACTAGTCCAAGGTCTCTCAGAGGGCTTCATGTGGAGGAGTGGTGAATCAAACCCGGTTCTCCAGATTAGAGTCCACTGCTTCTAACCACTGTACCCCACTGCCTCATTATCCCCCTTGTCTGAGATTGGTGCAAGCATTCTACACTCATCTTCTTTTCAGCATTTCCTTTGAACAGCTCTGCTCACATCTGGTGCACAATGCAGCTCATCCCAGTTTTAAGTGTTTCTAAATGGTACCACTGCAGAGAGCAGGTGGAAAATCAGACTAGAATGTCCCACCTCCTGGTTAACTGAAGAACTGTGGCCTCCATTACATGTGAATATGATTGACAGCTCCAAGATGGGAGATACCTGGAGATTGGCGGGGGGAGCCTAAGAAGAGCATGACTTGGGGAGGGGAGGGACTTAATCGGGCGCTTGTCTTTAATCTTGCTTGCTTTTAACTTTGTTATTTAAATTTTAAGAAACTGCTGCTGTGGAAATTTGCTTTAATGTGGTTAGTTTTAGTTATGTATTTTATGTGCTGTTATTGGAACAGCTGTATTGTGAGGCACCTCGAGCCCTTTGGGGGTGAGGCGGCCTATTATTATTATTATTATTATTATTATTATTATTATTATTATTATTATTATTATTATTATTATTATTATTATTATTATTATTATTATTAGTATTAGTATTAGTATTAGTATTAGTATTAGTATTAGTATTAGTATTAGTATTAGTATTAGTATTATTAGTATTAGTATTAGTATTATTAGTATTAGTATTATTAGTATTATTGTTGTTGCTGTTGCTGTTGCTGTTGCTGTTGCTGTTGTTGTTGTTGTTGCTGTTGCTGCTGTTGCTGTTGCTGTTGTTGCTGCTGTTGCTGTTGCTGTTGCTGTTATTATTGTTGCTGTTGCTGTTGTTGTTATCATTATTATCATTATTATCATTATCATCATCATCATCATCATCATTATTATTATTATTATTATTATTATTGGGTTTATTATCACTATCATCATTATCATCATCATCAACAACAACAACAACAACAACAACAATAATAATAATAATACCATGAATCCCACCTTCCAAAGCAGCCATTTTCTCCAGATGAACTGGTCTCTGGTGATCAGTTGCAATCCCAGGAGATCTCCAGCCACCATCTGAAAGCCTATGGTTAGTAAGAACAGGAAACTTCCGATCATACATCATGGTTTAAAAAAAATTCAGATTTTCAATTCCAGTTCATTGTATGGAGGATTTTTGACATGGGCTTTCTTGGGGAAAAACCTGCATATCAAAATCAATTTGAGGGCAAAGAGGCTGGTGAGGGAATTCGGGTGAACTTCTCCAAAGCCCACCATCTTACCCATTAGCCTTCAAGCTCCTTGTGTGTGTGTGTGTATGTTTGTTTCATTTTTAATTTCCCATAACCTAATGAACGAGGAAGAAATCATTGCTTCCTACCGATTGCAAAGCGCTCCCGCCACGTTGTCCAAAGACTCTGCCGGCCTGCTTAGCCGAGTCAGACAAAGAAGTATGTTTCTCAGGAACCGGCGTGGGCAACGGGCCTTGAGGGGCCAGCCCAGTTAACAGCAACGTAACTTAGGTCAAATTATGTGTGAAGCAAAGACATTTAGCATAAAAACAATATTAATAATTCAGCAGGCGAGCAGGAATGTGGAATGATAAGATACAGAGATGGAATAACGAAGCATATTGAAGCAACGGGAAAACAAGAAGACACGGGGGTGCAGGGCAAAAATACCAATTAGGACTTCTTTGATAGAGTAGACCTGCAGGGGTGGATTATACAATAGCCAGCCATGTTGTTGTGATTTTGCTTGGCTGATGGATCTCTAAATCTGAGTTGTCAAAAGTAGGGCATTCAATGCAGTTGCAGAAATGGTCAAATAACACTACCCTCACGCAGTGGCGTATCTGCCAGAGGAACAGGGGGGGTCAATTGACCCTGGGCTCTTCCCATTAGATCATGTGGGGGGCGCCCCGGTGGGCCCACGGCAGGCTCCTGATCTTGCTGCTCCTTTAGCTGGCAGGGCTGGGCCAAAGGAGCAGTTGGGCCGGGAGCCTGCCATGGGCCTGCCAAGCACCCCTCAGCCCAGCCCCGCCAGGCCCAGCCCTGACAGGCTGCGTGGGACCGCTGCCGCCAGCTAAGGCAAGTGGGGCAGGGGTGGCCCAAAGCAGGTTTTGCCTTGGATGCCATTTCCCCCCGGTACGCCTCTTCCCCCACTGAATGTTCCTGTTATCTGGGGTCGCTTCCGCACTTGCGTTATCGACCTAAGTTCGAGCTGCGTTCGACCTAAGTGCTCTGCACAACCACTGGGATCAACGTGGTTTTGTACCAGCTTTGCCCCGACTCCAGTTGGGAACTACTACTTTTTCAGGGAACCACGCTCAAACTCAGCTCGATTCCAGTAAAGTGTGAAATCTCTGGTGCCAGGAGTCCCCCATTCAGCCAATCGCAGCTGAGTGTTTCAGGCATGCGTACAGCTGGCCAATCAAAAAACGCCACCTTTGTCCCTCCATTCCTGTGGCAGTTTTTTTATAACGTGTGTGGGGATGGACGGAACACGGCCGTAGAACAGTAGCCAATCGGAACGGAGCGGCAAAGAGGCACAGGATGATTCCGCCCTCCGAGCTGGGATCAAGCTGGTTGCAGTGGGGAACAACAATGGCTTCGACCTGGGTCAGTACCCTTCTCAGGGAACTGGGTCGAACCTATTTTACTCGTGTGCAGAATCAACCAGGATGTTGTTTGGGTCCCTTTTCTCCGCTTGCAGCTTCTTTTCCAACACCATTTTCCATAGAAGCTAAAATGACTCAACTGAGGCTATCATCCTTTGACTACATTATGAGAAGACAAGAGTCACCGGAAAAGACAAGAATGTTAGAAGCTGAAGGCAGCAGGAAAAGAGGGAGACCCACCTGGGGGATATGATTGAAGTCTACAAAATTATGCATGGGGTAGAAAATGTTGACAGAGAGAAATTTTTCTCTCTTTCTCACTATACTGGAACCAGGGGGCATTCATTGAAAATGCTGGGGGGAAGAATTAGGACTAATAAAAGGAAACACTTCTTCACGCAACGTGTGATTGGTGTTTGGAATATGCTGCCACAGGAGATGGTGATGGCCACTAACCTGGATAGCTTTAAAAGGGGCTTGGACAGATTTATGGAGGAGAAGTCGATTTATGGCTACCAATCTTGATCCTCCTTGATCTGAGATTGCAAATGCCTTAACAGACCAGGTGATTGGGAGCAACAGCCGCAGAAGGCCATTGCGTTCACATCCTACATGTGAGCTCCCAAAGGCACCTGGTGGGCCACTGCGAGTAGCAGAGAGCTGGACTAGATGGACTTTGGTCTGATCCAGCTGGCTTGTTCTTATGTTCTTATGTTCTTATGTCATGAGAAGGATTGACTCAATCAAGGAAGCCACGGCCCTCAGCCTGCAGGGATTAGAGAAATCAAGCCAATATTAGAAATCACGAGACTTGTAATATTTTCCCCAGAAAAATCAAGGGCTCAGCAGCAACAGTGTTTTCTTGCCAACTGACGGCTTACCTGGTCTAACTTGTCAGGTTTCACCCCTCCTGTACTGAGGTGGAATTCAAAATTCAGTTACCTTTACTGACATACAGAAACAAATTAAAATTCATTAAACAATAAAATCAATAAATTATAAAAGAGGGATTAATAGCTGAACAGCTCGGCCACTTTGTTCCAGCTTTTGACAAGCCTTGGTTTGTAACAACAGTGATATGGGAAGCCGGTGTGGTGCAGTGGTTAAGAGCGGTGGACTCCAAACTGGAAAGCCGGGTTCAATTAAGAACATAAGAACATAAGAACGAGCCTGCTGGATCAGACCAGAGTCCATCTAGTCCAGCTCTCTGCTACTCGCAGTGGCCCACCAGGTGCCTTTGGGAGCTCACAGGCAGGAGGTGAAAGCAATGGATTACCGCTGCTGCTGCTGCTGCTGCTGCTGCTGCTGCTGCTGCTGCTCCCGAGCACCTGGTCTGCTAAGGCATTTGCAATCTGAGATCAAGGAGGATCAAGATTGGTAGCCATAGATCGACTTCTCCTCCATCAATCTGTCCAAGCCCCTTTGAAAGCTATTCAGGTTAGTGGCCATCACCACCTCCTGTGGCAGCATATTCCAAACACCAATCACACATTGCATGAAGAAGTGTTTCCTTTTATTAGTCCTAATTCTTCCCACCAGCATTTTCAATGAATGCCCCCTGGTTCCAGTATAGTGAGAAAGAGAGAAAAATTTCTCTCTGTCAACATTTTCTACCCCATGCATAATTTTATAGACTTCAATCATATCCTCACTCAGACGTCTCCTCTCCAAACTAAAGAGTCCCAAACGCTGCAGCCTCTCCTCATAAGGAAGGTGCTCCAGTCCCTCAATCATCCTCGTTGCCCTTCTCTGCACTTTTTCTATCTCTTCAATTCCCCACTCCTTCACATGAAGCCTGCTGGGTGACCTTGGGCCAGTCACAGTTCTCTCAGAACACTCTCATCCAGTTCAGAGGCTGGTGATGGCAAACCACCTCTGAATGTCTCTTGCCTTGGAAACCCTATGGGATCACTGTAAGTCAGCTGTGACTTTTCACCACTGTATTGATGAAATTGGATGAGACAGGAGCCCCTTCCACACATGCAGAATAATGCACTTTCAAGCCACCTTCAATGCACTTTGCAGCTGGATTAGACTGTGCGGAAGAACAACATCCACTTGGCAAACAATTGTGAAAGTGGATTGAAAGTGCATCATTCTGCATGTGCGGAAGGGTCCTGGGAGAAACATTATGTTTAAAATGAAAATGTGGGGGCCAACTGCAGAGGTTTCTGTTGGCTCAAAGGCCCCTTCCGCACATACAGAATAATGCACTTTCAATCCACTTTCACAACTGTTTGCAAGTGGATTTTGCTATGCCACACAGCTGCAAAGTGCATCGAAAGTGGATTGATTTGGCCCTGGGCCTTTTCATTTCTGAAGGTTCTTTTGTGTGGTACTGGGGAGCAGTTTGCTTTCTGCCCTCCTTTCTCCAAGTCAGGAGTGACAAAGTACCCAGAGCCTCTTTCCAATTAACACCAGCTTCTCCTTCTGACATGGCACAATTAATGTTGCAGGATTTGATGAGGACAATGCAATATTTATTAATGCTGGGAAACAGCCTGATGGCGCTGAGCGTGGGTGGACGGTGGGTCGACTGAAAGGTTTAACCCATGCTATTCCAGGCGTCTGGATATTTGCTTGCTAGTGACCCAGGCTCCACGGGACTCTCTTCTCACTCCTTCGCCGCTCGTGACATTTTGCTGAGAAATGAAGCGACAGGTGGATGAGAACTGGCATGGCGTAGTGGTTAAGAGGAGGTGCACTCTAATCTGGAGAACCGGGTTTGATTCCCCACACTGCCACTGGAGCTGTGGAAACTTATCTGGTGAACCAGATTATCCTGTGCACTCCAACACTTGCCAGCTGCGTGACCTTGGGCTAGTCATAGTTCTTCAGAGCTCTCTGAGCTCCACCCACCTCACAGGGTGTTTGTTGTTTGTGTGGGGAAGGGAAAGGAGATTGTAAGCCCTTTGAGTCTCCTTACAGGAGAGAAAGGGGGATATAAATCCAAACTCCTCCAGTCCTTTTGTTACTGATGCCCTAACGCCGAAATGGCTGGTTGGATTGCCCCCAAATTTTCACAGAACATCCCTCCCTGTTGCAGGCAGGTAATCGGACCTTCAAATCTCTGAAAGTTTATATTTGAGACAGGTAAAACATCTTTTTCCTGGTGCACCAGGCCATGAAGCTGGCTGTGTTTAACTGCACCCTTAGAATGTTCATGCAGCCTGTCTGTCTGTGGCCTGAGGGCTTGGAATGAGGGCCAAACTACGGCCCAGGGCCAAATGTGGCCCCCTGAAGGCATTTATCCAGCCCGCCAGGCATGGCAGTGATGGCTCCATTCATGTGCAGTGGGGGCTCGAGGGAGAGGAGGAACCGGCCCCAACGGCTGTTGATTGCAATTACATGATGGCACCCCCAAATCTCCGTGAATTTTCTGACCCAGAGTTGGAAACCTTACATGTGGCAACGCCTGCTCCGCCCTTCCCTCTCAGCTACTCCATGTGTTGCTCTCAGGCTTTCTGTTCCACCTCACTCCCATTGGCATCAGCCAGGCTGGCGAATCGCTTGCTGGCTGCTAGGGAGGAAAGAACCCAGGAAGATACCTGATTCTGGGTTAGATGGAATGCTTCATTGGGAAAGTTCTGCTTTTTTTTTTTACAGGGGAAGGTATTCCACAGCCTCCTCAACAATATTTGGAGCCCACCCTGTACTTGACATACTTTGGTCACTGTTCTAAAAATAGACCATGACAGAAAGGCTGAAAGGTGAAATCAAACATTTTACAATCATTTGTGCATAGGAATTTGTTCATAGTTTTTTTTTAGTCCGGCCCTCCAACAGTCTGAGGGACAGTGAACTGGCCCCCTGTTTAAAAAGTTTGGGGACCCCTGGCTTAGGATGTTCGTGCAGATGGGCAGAGATGAGCAGTGAAAACAGTTAATAGGTAACACTGTTAGGTAATACGGGTGGAAGTGAAACACATACACATGGCCCTTTAAGAACCCAGGGAGCTGGTCTCAATCTGAGTGCCTCACCACCCTGCCTCTGCTGCCTGACTGGGATAGCCTCCTTGCCCCAGTTCTGCCTTCCCCAAGCCAGGACTGTGCGTGTCAACCAGCCTCATGGACAGCGGGATTCGCACTCTGGACAGTTCCGTTGTGGAATGGAAAGGGTTACCTTATACTAAAAAACAAGACAGCACCATATAACAATGTGCATTGAAAAGGGAAAGAGGGATTCCCTTTGACCACCCCAAAAGGCTATGCTGGGGATCATTGGACCTGCATGGACATCTATGTGGGCTGTGGACTGTGATGAGAAGGACAGTTGCCACAGCAACGCGTGGCCGGGCCCCGCTTGTATGGGAAAAAAATTAACTCAGAAACATGTGGAAATCAATTTAAAGGGAAAGACTGGCACGAACAACCCTGAAAGTGGGACAAAAACTAGACTCTCAAAATGAGTTCTCACGGGGAAGAATCAGAACTGACAGGGAGATATTTGAGCTGAACCAGCAAGAGTACAAAATGCCTAGCAGAGTCCTCAGCCCTAACAGAGATCTCATTTCTGATTTCCTTCCTCATCTATCTATCACAGTCAGAATTGTCTACTCAGATTGGCAGCCGTTCTCTAGGGTCCCAGATAGAGGTCTTTCACATCACCGAATGCCTGCTCCTTTTAACAGGAGATGCCGGGGACTAAACCTAGGTCCTAGGGCCGTGGTGGCGAACCTTTGGCACTCCAGACGTTATGGACTACAATTCCCATCAGCCCCTTCCAACATGGCCAACTGGCCATGCTGGCAGGGGCTGATGGGAATTGAAGTCCATAACATCTGGAGTGCCAAAGGTTCGCCACCACTGTCCTAGGGCTTCTGCGTGTAAAGCAAATGCTATGCTACTGAGCCATAACTCCTTCCCCCACAGCTCATCCGAGCCCATCCAGCTGATGGAGCTGTTGGAATGATGGTGTGTGGAAGGTGCACTATCCCTAACAATTGGTGGTGGAGGAGGGGGAGTCACTGAAGAAGAAGAAGAAGAAGAAGAAGAAGAAGAAGAAGAAGAAGAAGAAGAAGAAGAAGAAGAAGAAGAAGAAGAAGAAGAAGAAGAAGAAGAAGAAGAAGAAGAAGAAGAAGAAGAAGAAGAAGAAGAAGAAGAAGAGGAAGAGGAAGAGGAAGAAGAAGAGGAGGAGGAGGAGGAGGAGGAGGAAGAGTTGTTTTTCTCTCCTGTAAGGAGACTCAAGGTGGCTTACAAGCTCCTTCCCCTTCCTCTCCCCACAACAGACACCTTGTGAGGTAGGTGGGGCTGAGAGTGCTCCAAAAAACTGTGACTGGCCCAAGGTCACCCAGCAGGAATGTAGGAGTCTGGAAACACATGTGGTTCACCCAGGGGCGTACCTAGGCAAACTGGAGCCCTGGGCAAAACCTGAGTTTGATGCCCCCCCCCCCCATGGGTGGCCAACCTCTCCCACAGTAACCAAACAATGATTTTCTTCCACCAGGTTGTTTCAAAGTCACCATCACATTATAGAACATGCCCCAACTCACAAATCTAAGCACAGCAGAAATATTTTTTAAAAACATTTTCAAAATGCTTTCGAAATGTTTTATTACTGCTATGAAAACATTTTATGGTGTTGTATCCAATCCTCCCAATTGGGGAAAACAGCATCACTTTCAATGTTATTTAAACAGGGGACCCCAGATTCTCCCTTTAAGGTGGATTTAAAAGGAGAATCTGGGCTCCCTAGTTTAAACAAGTGATGCTGGAATCCACTCCCAAACAGCATTATTTTCAATGGTGTTTAAACTAGGGAGCCCAGATTCTCATTTTAAATCCACCTTAAAGTGGGGGGGGTGGGGGGGGGGGGGGGGGGGGGGTGTGGGGGGTGGGGGTGGGGGGGGTGGGGGGGGGGGGGGGGGGGGGGGGGGGGGGGGGGGGGGGGGGGGGGGTGGGTGGGGGGGGGGGGGGGGGGGGTGGGGGGTGTGGGGGTGGGGGGGGTGGGGGTGGGGGGGGGGGGTGGGGGGGGGGGGGGGGGGGAGGGAGGGGGGGTGGGGGGGGGGGGGGGTGGGGGGGGGGGGGGGTGGGGGGGGGGGGGGGGGGGGGGGGGGGGGGGTGGGGGGGGGGGGGGGTGGGGGGGGGGGGGGGTGGGGGGGGGGGGGGGTGGGGGGGGGGGGGGGTGGGGGGGGGGGGGGGTGGGGGGGGGGGGGGGTGGGGGGGGGGGGGGGTGGGGGGGGGGGGGGGTGGGGGGGGGGGGGGGTGGGGGGGGGGGGGGGTGGGGGGGGGGGGGGGTGGGGGGGGGGGGGGGTGGGGGGGGGGGGGGGTGGGGGGGGGGGGGGGTGGGGGGGGGGGGGGGTGGGGGGGGGGGGGGGTGGGGGGGGGGGGGGGTGGGGGGGGGGGGGGGTGGGGGGGGGGGGGGGTGGGGGGGGGGGGGGGTGGGGGGGGGGGGGGGTGGGGGGGGGGGGGGGTGGGGGGGGGGGGGGGTGGGGGGGGGGGGGGGTGGGGGGGGGGGGGGGTGGGGGGGGGGGGGGGTGGGGGGGGGGGGGGGTGGGGGGGGGGGGGGGTGGGGGGGGGGGGGGGTGGGGGGGGGGGGGGGTGGGGGGGGGGGGGGGTGGGGGGGGGGGGGGGTGGGGGGGGGGGGGGGTGGGGGGGGGGGGGGGTGGGGGGGGGGGGGGGTGGGGGGGGGGGGGGGTGGGGGGGGGGGGGGGTGGGGGGGGGGGGGGGTGGGGGGGGGGGGGGGTGGGGGGGGGGGGGGGTGGGGGGGGGGGGGGGTGGGGGGGGGGGGGGGTGGGGGGGGGGGGGGGTGGGGGGGGGGGGGGGTGGGGGGGGGGGGGGGTGGGGGGGGGGGGGGGTGGGGGGGGGGGGGGGTGGGGGGGGGGGGGGGTGGGGGGGGGGGGGGGTGGGGGGGGGGGGGGGTGGGGGGGGGGGGGGGTGGGGGGGGGGGGGGGTGGGGGGGGGGGGGGGTGGGGGGGGGGGGGGGTGGGGGGGGGGGGGGGTGGGGGGGGGGGGGGGTGGGGGGGGGGGGGGGTGGGGGGGGGGGGGGGTGGGGGGGGGGGGGGGTGGGGGGGGGGGGGGGTGGGGGGGGGGGGGGGTGGGGGGGGGGGGGGGTGGGGGGGGGGGGGGGTGGGGGGGGGGGGGGGTGGGGGGGGGGGGGGGTGGGGGGGGGGGGGGGTGGGGGGGGGGGGGGGTGGGGGGGGGGGGGGGTGGGGGGGGGGGGGGGTGGGGGGGGGGGGGGGTGGGGGGGGGGGGGGGTGGGGGGGGGGGGGGGTGGGGGGGGGGGGGGGTGGGGGGGGGGGGGGGTGGGGGGGGGGGGGGGTGGGGGGGGGGGGGGGTGGGGGGGGGGGGGGGTGGGGGGGGGGGGGGGTGGGGGGGGGGGGGGGTGGGGGGGGGGGGGGGTGGGGGGGGGGGGGGGTGGGGGGGGGGGGGGGTGGGGGGGGGGGGGGGTGGGGGGGGGGGGGGGTGGGGGGGGGGGGGGGTGGGGGGGGGGGGGGGTGGGGGGGGGGGGGGGTGGGGGGGGGGGGGGGTGGGGGGGGGGGGGGGTGGGGGGGGGGGGGGGTGGGGGGGGGGGGGGGTGGGGGGGGGGGGGGGTGGGGGGGGGGGGGGGTGGGGGGGGGGGGGGGTGGGGGGGGGGGGGGGTGGGGGGGGGGGGGGGTGGGGGGGGGGGGGGGTGGGGGGGGGGGGGGGTGGGGGGGGGGGGGGGTGGGGGGGGGGGGGGGTGGGGGGGGGGGGGGGTGGGGGGGGGGGGGGGTGGGGGGGGGGGGGGGTGGGGGGGGGGGGGGGTGGGGGGGGGGGGGGGTGGGGGGGGGGGGGGGTGGGGGGGGGGGGGGGTGGGGGGGGGGGGGGGTGGGGGGGGGGGGGGGTGGGGGGGGGGGGGGGTGGGGGGGGGGGGGGGTGGGGGGGGGGGGGGGTGGGGGGGGGGGGGGGTGGGGGGGGGGGGGGGTGGGGGGGGGGGGGGGTGGGGGGGGGGGGGGGTGGGGGGGGGGGGGGGTGGGGGGGGGGGGGGGTGGGGGGGGGGGGGGGTGGGGGGGGGGGGGGGTGGGGGGGGGGGGGGGTGGGGGGGGGGGGGGGTGGGGGGGGGGGGGGGTGGGGGGGGGGGGGGGTGGGGGGGGGGGGGGGTGGGGGGGGGGGGGGGTGGGGGGGGGGGGGGGTGGGGGGGGGGGGGGGTGGGGGGGGGGGGGGGTGGGGGGGGGGGGGGGTGGGGGGGGGGGGGGGTGGGGGGGGGGGGGGGTGGGGGGGGGGGGGGGTGGGGGGGGGGGGGGGTGGGGGGGGGGGGGGGTGGGGGGGGGGGGGGGTGGGGGGGGGGGGGGGTGGGGGGGGGGGGGGGTGGGGGGGGGGGGGGGTGGGGGGGGGGGGGGGTGGGGGGGGGGGGGGGTGGGGGGGGGGGGGGGTGGGGGGGGGGGGGGGTGGGGGGGGGGGGGGGTGGGGGGGGGGGGGGGTGGGGGGGGGGGGGGGTGGGGGGGGGGGGGGGTGGGGGGGGGGGGGGGTGGGGGGGGGGGGGGGTGGGGGGGGGGGGGGGTGGGGGGGGGGGGGGGTGGGGGGGGGGGGGGGTGGGGGGGGGGGGGGGTGGGGGGGGGGGGGGGTGGGGGGGGGGGGGGGTGGGGGGGGGGGGGGGTGGGGGGGGGGGGGGGTGGGGGGGGGGGGGGGTGGGGGGGGGGGGGGGTGGGGGGGGGGGGGGGTGGGGGGGGGGGGGGGTGGGGGGGGGGGGGGGTGGGGGGGGGGGGGGGTGGGGGGGGGGGGGGGTGGGGGGGGGGGGGGGTGGGGGGGGGGGGGGGTGGGGGGGGGGGGGGGTGGGGGGGGGGGGGGGTGGGGGGGGGGGGGGGTGGGGGGGGGGGGGGGTGGGGGGGGGGGGGGGTGGGGGGGGGGGGGGGTGGGGGGGGGGGGGGGTGGGGGGGGGGGGGGGTGGGGGGGGGGGGGGGTGGGGGGGGGGGGGGGTGGGGGGGGGGGGGGGTGGGGGGGGGGGGGGGTGGGGGGGGGGGGGGGTGGGGGGGGGGGGGGGTGGGGGGGGGGGGGGGTGGGGGGGGGGGGGGGTGGGGGGGGGGGGGGGTGGGGGGGGGGGGGGGTGGGGGGGGGGGGGGGTGGGGGGGGGGGGGGGTGGGGGGGGGGGGGGGTGGGGGGGGGGGGGGGTGGGGGGGGGGGGGGGTGGGGGGGGGGGGGGGTGGGGGGGGGGGGGGGTGGGGGGGGGGGGGGGTGGGGGGGGGGGGGGGTGGGGGGGGGGGGGGGTGGGGGGGGGGGGGGGTGGGGGGGGGGGGGGGTGGGGGGGGGGGGGGGTGGGGGGGGGGGGGGGTGGGGGGGGGGGGGGGTGGGGGGGGGGGGGGGTGGGGGGGGGGGGGGGTGGGGGGGGGGGGGGGTGGGGGGGGGGGGGGGTGGGGGGGGGGGGGGGTGGGGGGGGGGGGGGGTGGGGGGGGGGGGGGGTGGGGGGGGGGGGGGGTGGGGGGGGGGGGGGGTGGGGGGGGGGGGGGGTGGGGGGGGGGGGGGGTGGGGGGGGGGGGGGGTGGGGGGGGGGGGGGGTGGGGGGGGGGGGGGGTGGGGGGGGGGGGGGGTGGGGGGGGGGGGGGGTGGGGGGGGGGGGGGGTGGGGGGGGGGGGGGGTGGGGGGGGGGGGGGGTGGGGGGGGGGGGGGGTGGGGGGGGGGGGGGGTGGGGGGGGGGGGGGGTGGGGGGGGGGGGGGGTGGGGGGGGGGGGGGGTGGGGGGGGGGGGGGGTGGGGGGGGGGGGGGGTGGGGGGGGGGGGGGGTGGGGGGGGGGGGGGGTGGGGGGGGGGGGGGGTGGGGGGGGGGGGGGGTGGGGGGGGGGGGGGGTGGGGGGGGGGGGGGGTGGGGGGGGGGGGGGGTGGGGGGGGGGGGGGGTGGGGGGGGGGGGGGGTGGGGGGGGGGGGGGGTGGGGGGGGGGGGGGGTGGGGGGGGGGGGGGGTGGGGGGGGGGGGGGGTGGGGGGGGGGGGGGGTGGGGGGGGGGGGGGGTGGGGGGGGGGGGGGGTGGGGGGGGGGGGGGGTGGGGGGGGGGGGGGGTGGGGGGGGGGGGGGGTGGGGGGGGGGGGGGGTGGGGGGGGGGGGGGGTGGGGGGGGGGGGGGGTGGGGGGGGGGGGGGGTGGGGGGGGGGGGGGGTGGGGGGGGGGGGGGGTGGGGGGGGGGGGGGGTGGGGGGGGGGGGGGGTGGGGGGGGGGGGGGGTGGGGGGGGGGGGGGGTGGGGGGGGGGGGGGGTGGGGGGGGGGGGGGGTGGGGGGGGGGGGGGGTGGGGGGGGGGGGGGGTGGGGGGGGGGGGGGGTGGGGGGGGGGGGGGGTGGGGGGGGGGGGGGGTGGGGGGGGGGGGGGGTGGGGGGGGGGGGGGGTGGGGGGGGGGGGGGGTGGGGGGGGGGGGGGGTGGGGGGGGGGGGGGGTGGGGGGGGGGGGGGGTGGGGGGGGGGGGGGGTGGGGGGGGGGGGGGGTGGGGGGGGGGGGGGGTGGGGGGGGGGGGGGGTGGGGGGGGGGGGGGGTGGGGGGGGGGGGGGGTGGGGGGGGGGGGGGGTGGGGGGGGGGGGGGGTGGGGGGGGGGGGGGGTGGGGGGGGGGGGGGGTGGGGGGGGGGGGGGGTGGGGGGGGGGGGGGGTGGGGGGGGGGGGGGGTGGGGGGGGGGGGGGGTGGGGGGGGGGGGGGGTGGGGGGGGGGGGGGGTGGGGGGGGGGGGGGGTGGGGGGGGGGGGGGGTGGGGGGGGGGGGGGGTGGGGGGGGGGGGGGGTGGGGGGGGGGGGGGGTGGGGGGGGGGGGGGGTGGGGGGGGGGGGGGGTGGGGGGGGGGGGGGGTGGGGGGGGGGGGGGGTGGGGGGGGGGGGGGGTGGGGGGGGGGGGGGGTGGGGGGGGGGGGGGGTGGGGGGGGGGGGGGGTGGGGGGGGGGGGGGGTGGGGGGGGGGGGGGGTGGGGGGGGGGGGGGGTGGGGGGGGGGGGGGGTGGGGGGGGGGGGGGGTGGGGGGGGGGGGGGGTGGGGGGGGGGGGGGGTGGGGGGGGGGGGGGGTGGGGGGGGGGGGGGGTGGGGGGGGGGGGGGGTGGGGGGGGGGGGGGGTGGGGGGGGGGGGGGGTGGGGGGGGGGGGGGGTGGGGGGGGGGGGGGGTGGGGGGGGGGGGGGGTGGGGGGGGGGGGGGGTGGGGGGGGGGGGGGGTGGGGGGGGGGGGGGGTGGGGGGGGGGGGGGGTGGGGGGGGGGGGGGGTGGGGGGGGGGGGGGGTGGGGGGGGGGGGGGGTGGGGGGGGGGGGGGGTGGGGGGGGGGGGGGGTGGGGGGGGGGGGGGGTGGGGGGGGGGGGGGGTGGGGGGGGGGGGGGGTGGGGGGGGGGGGGGGTGGGGGGGGGGGGGGGTGGGGGGGGGGGGGGGTGGGGGGGGGGGGGGGTGGGGGGGGGGGGGGGTGGGGGGGGGGGGGGGTGGGGGGGGGGGGGGGTGGGGGGGGGGGGGGGTGGGGGGGGGGGGGGGTGGGGGGGGGGGGGGGTGGGGGGGGGGGGGGGTGGGGGGGGGGGGGGGTGGGGGGGGGGGGGGGTGGGGGGGGGGGGGGGTGGGGGGGGGGGGGGGTGGGGGGGGGGGGGGGTGGGGGGGGGGGGGGGTGGGGGGGGGGGGGGGTGGGGGGGGGGGGGGGTGGGGGGGGGGGGGGGTGGGGGGGGGGGGGGGTGGGGGGGGGGGGGGGTGGGGGGGGGGGGGGGTGGGGGGGGGGGGGGGTGGGGGGGGGGGGGGGTGGGGGGGGGGGGGGGTGGGGGGGGGGGGGGGTGGGGGGGGGGGGGGGTGGGGGGGGGGGGGGGTGGGGGGGGGGGGGGGTGGGGGGGGGGGGGGGTGGGGGGGGGGGGGGGTGGGGGGGGGGGGGGGTGGGGGGGGGGGGGGGTGGGGGGGGGGGGGGGTGGGGGGGGGGGGGGGTGGGGGGGGGGGGGGGTGGGGGGGGGGGGGGGTGGGGGGGGGGGGGGGTGGGGGGGGGGGGGGGTGGGGGGGGGGGGGGGTGGGGGGGGGGGGGGGTGGGGGGGGGGGGGGGTGGGGGGGGGGGGGGGTGGGGGGGGGGGGGGGTGGGGGGGGGGGGGGGTGGGGGGGGGGGGGGGTGGGGGGGGGGGGGGGTGGGGGGGGGGGGGGGTGGGGGGGGGGGGGGGTGGGGGGGGGGGGGGGTGGGGGGGGGGGGGGGTGGGGGGGGGGGGGGGTGGGGGGGGGGGGGGGTGGGGGGGGGGGGGGGTGGGGGGGGGGGGGGGTGGGGGGGGGGGGGGGTGGGGGGGGGGGGGGGTGGGGGGGGGGGGGGGTGGGGGGGGGGGGGGGTGGGGGGGGGGGGGGGTGGGGGGGGGGGGGGGTGGGGGGGGGGGGGGGTGGGGGGGGGGGGGGGTGGGGGGGGGGGGGGGTGGGGGGGGGGGGGGGTGGGGGGGGGGGGGGGTGGGGGGGGGGGGGGGTGGGGGGGGGGGGGGGTGGGGGGGGGGGGGGGTGGGGGGGGGGGGGGGTGGGGGGGGGGGGGGGTGGGGGGGGGGGGGGGTGGGGGGGGGGGGGGGTGGGGGGGGGGGGGGGTGGGGGGGGGGGGGGGTGGGGGGGGGGGGGGGTGGGGGGGGGGGGGGGTGGGGGGGGGGGGGG
Organism: Sphaerodactylus townsendi; assembly: GCF_021028975.2. Lineage (NCBI taxonomy): Eukaryota > Metazoa > Chordata > Lepidosauria > Squamata > Sphaerodactylidae > Sphaerodactylus > Sphaerodactylus townsendi. The sequence goes on from NC_059433.1 coordinate 69,572,030, forward strand.
GTGGGGGGGGGGGGGGGTGGGGGGGGGGGGGGGTGGGGGGGGGGGGGGGTGGGGGGGGGGGGGGGTGGGGGGGGGGGGGGGTGGGGGGGGGGGGGGGTGGGGGGGGGGGGGGGTGGGGGGGGGGGGGGGTGGGGGGGGGGGGGGGTGGGGGGGGGGGGGGGTGGGGGGGGGGGGGGGTGGGGGGGGGGGGGGGTGGGGGGGGGGGGGGGTGGGGGGGGGGGGGGGTGGGGGGGGGGGGGGGTGGGGGGGGGGGGGGGTGGGGGGGGGGGGGGGTGGGGGGGGGGGGGGGTGGGGGGGGGGGGGGGTGGGGGGGGGGGGGGGTGGGGGGGGGGGGGGGTGGGGGGGGGGGGGGGTGGGGGGGGGGGGGGGTGGGGGGGGGGGGGGGTGGGGGGGGGGGGGGGTGGGGGGGGGGGGGGGTGGGGGGGGGGGGGGGTGGGGGGGGGGGGGGGTGGGGGGGGGGGGGGGTGGGGGGGGGGGGGGGTGGGGGGGGGGGGGGGTGGGGGGGGGGGGGGGTGGGGGGGGGGGGGGGTGGGGGGGGGGGGGGGTGGGGGGGGGGGGGGGTGGGGGGGGGGGGGGGTGGGGGGGGGGGGGGGTGGGGGGGGGGGGGGGTGGGGGGGGGGGGGGGTGGGGGGGGGGGGGGGTGGGGGGGGGGGGGGGTGGGGGGGGGGGGGGGTGGGGGGGGGGGGGGGTGGGGGGGGGGGGGGGTGGGGGGGGGGGGGGGTGGGGGGGGGGGGGGGTGGGGGGGGGGGGGGGTGGGGGGGGGGGGGGGTGGGGGGGGGGGGGGGTGGGGGGGGGGGGGGGTGGGGGGGGGGGGGGGTGGGGGGGGGGGGGGGTGGGGGGGGGGGGGGGTGGGGGGGGGGGGGGGTGGGGGGGGGGGGGGGTGGGGGGGGGGGGGGGTGGGGGGGGGGGGGGGTGGGGGGGGGGGGGGGTGGGGGGGGGGGGGGGTGGGGGGGGGGGGGGGTGGGGGGGGGGGGGGGTGGGGGGGGGGGGGGGTGGGGGGGGGGGGGGGTGGGGGGGGGGGGGGGTGGGGGGGGGGGGGGGTGGGGGGGGGGGGGGGTGGGGGGGGGGGGGGGTGGGGGGGGGGGGGGGTGGGGGGGGGGGGGGGTGGGGGGGGGGGGGGGTGGGGGGGGGGGGGGGTGGGGGGGGGGGGGGGTGGGGGGGGGGGGGGGTGGGGGGGGGGGGGGGTGGGGGGGGGGGGGGGTGGGGGGGGGGGGGGGTGGGGGGGGGGGGGGGTGGGGGGGGGGGGGGGTGGGGGGGGGGGGGGGTGGGGGGGGGGGGGGGTGGGGGGGGGGGGGGGTGGGGGGGGGGGGGGGTGGGGGGGGGGGGGGGTGGGGGGGGGGGGGGGTGGGGGGGGGGGGGGGTGGGGGGGGGGGGGGGTGGGGGGGGGGGGGGGTGGGGGGGGGGGGGGGTGGGGGGGGGGGGGGGTGGGGGGGGGGGGGGGTGGGGGGGGGGGGGGGTGGGGGGGGGGGGGGGTGGGGGGGGGGGGGGGTGGGGGGGGGGGGGGGTGGGGGGGGGGGGGGGTGGGGGGGGGGGGGGGTGGGGGGGGGGGGGGGTGGGGGGGGGGGGGGGTGGGGGGGGGGGGGGGTGGGGGGGGGGGGGGGTGGGGGGGGGGGGGGGTGGGGGGGGGGGGGGGTGGGGGGGGGGGGGGGTGGGGGGGGGGGGGGGTGGGGGGGGGGGGGGGTGGGGGGGGGGGGGGGTGGGGGGGGGGGGGGGTGGGGGGGGGGGGGGGTGGGGGGGGGGGGGGGTGGGGGGGGGGGGGGGTGGGGGGGGGGGGGGGTGGGGGGGGGGGGGGGTGGGGGGGGGGGGGGGTGGGGGGGGGGGGGGGTGGGGGGGGGGGGGGGTGGGGGGGGGGGGGGGTGGGGGGGGGGGGGGGTGGGGGGGGGGGGGGGTGGGGGGGGGGGGGGGTGGGGGGGGGGGGGGGTGGGGGGGGGGGGGGGTGGGGGGGGGGGGGGGTGGGGGGGGGGGGGGGTGGGGGGGGGGGGGGGTGGGGGGGGGGGGGGGTGGGGGGGGGGGGGGGTGGGGGGGGGGGGGGGTGGGGGGGGGGGGGGGTGGGGGGGGGGGGGGGTGGGGGGGGGGGGGGGTGGGGGGGGGGGGGGGTGGGGGGGGGGGGGGGTGGGGGGGGGGGGGGGTGGGGGGGGGGGGGGGTGGGGGGGGGGGGGGGTGGGGGGGGGGGGGGGTGGGGGGGGGGGGGGGTGGGGGGGGGGGGGGGTGGGGGGGGGGGGGGGTGGGGGGGGGGGGGGGTGGGGGGGGGGGGGGGTGGGGGGGGGGGGGGGTGGGGGGGGGGGGGGGTGGGGGGGGGGGGGGGTGGGGGGGGGGGGGGGTGGGGGGGGGGGGGGGTGGGGGGGGGGGGGGGTGGGGGGGGGGGGGGGTGGGGGGGGGGGGGGGTGGGGGGGGGGGGGGGTGGGGGGGGGGGGGGGTGGGGGGGGGGGGGGGTGGGGGGGGGGGGGGGTGGGGGGGGGGGGGGGTGGGGGGGGGGGGGGGTGGGGGGGGGGGGGGGTGGGGGGGGGGGGGGGTGGGGGGGGGGGGGGGTGGGGGGGGGGGGGGGTGGGGGGGGGGGGGGGTGGGGGGGGGGGGGGGTGGGGGGGGGGGGGGGTGGGGGGGGGGGGGGGTGGGGGGGGGGGGGGGTGGGGGGGGGGGGGGGTGGGGGGGGGGGGGGGTGGGGGGGGGGGGGGGTGGGGGGGGGGGGGGGTGGGGGGGGGGGGGGGTGGGGGGGGGGGGGGGTGGGGGGGGGGGGGGGTGGGGGGGGGGGGGGGTGGGGGGGGGGGGGGGTGGGGGGGGGGGGGGGTGGGGGGGGGGGGGGGTGGGGGGGGGGGGGGGTGGGGGGGGGGGGGGGTGGGGGGGGGGGGGGGTGGGGGGGGGGGGGGGTGGGGGGGGGGGGGGGTGGGGGGGGGGGGGGGTGGGGGGGGGGGGGGGTGGGGGGGGGGGGGGGTGGGGGGGGGGGGGGGTGGGGGGGGGGGGGGGTGGGGGGGGGGGGGGGTGGGGGGGGGGGGGGGTGGGGGGGGGGGGGGGTGGGGGGGGGGGGGGGTGGGGGGGGGGGGGGGTGGGGGGGGGGGGGGGTGGGGGGGGGGGGGGGTGGGGGGGGGGGGGGGTGGGGGGGGGGGGGGGTGGGGGGGGGGGGGGGTGGGGGGGGGGGGGGGTGGGGGGGGGGGGGGGTGGGGGGGGGGGGGGGTGGGGGGGGGGGGGGGTGGGGGGGGGGGGGGGTGGGGGGGGGGGGGGGTGGGGGGGGGGGGGGGTGGGGGGGGGGGGGGGTGGGGGGGGGGGGGGGTGGGGGGGGGGGGGGGTGGGGGGGGGGGGGGGTGGGGGGGGGGGGGGGTGGGGGGGGGGGGGGGTGGGGGGGGGGGGGGGTGGGGGGGGGGGGGGGTGGGGGGGGGGGGGGGTGGGGGGGGGGGGGGGTGGGGGGGGGGGGGGGTGGGGGGGGGGGGGGGTGGGGGGGGGGGGGGGTGGGGGGGGGGGGGGGTGGGGGGGGGGGGGGGTGGGGGGGGGGGGGGGTGGGGGGGGGGGGGGGTGGGGGGGGGGGGGGGTGGGGGGGGGGGGGGGTGGGGGGGGGGGGGGGTGGGGGGGGGGGGGGGTGGGGGGGGGGGGGGGTGGGGGGGGGGGGGGGTGGGGGGGGGGGGGGGTGGGGGGGGGGGGGGGTGGGGGGGGGGGGGGGTGGGGGGGGGGGGGGGTGGGGGGGGGGGGGGGTGGGGGGGGGGGGGGGTGGGGGGGGGGGGGGGTGGGGGGGGGGGGGGGTGGGGGGGGGGGGGGGTGGGGGGGGGGGGGGGTGGGGGGGGGGGGGGGTGGGGGGGGGGGGGGGTGGGGGGGGGGGGGGGTGGGGGGGGGGGGGGGTGGGGGGGGGGGGGGGTGGGGGGGGGGGGGGGTGGGGGGGGGGGGGGGTGGGGGGGGGGGGGGGTGGGGGGGGGGGGGGGTGGGGGGGGGGGGGGGTGGGGGGGGGGGGGGGTGGGGGGGGGGGGGGGTGGGGGGGGGGGGGGGTGGGGGGGGGGGGGGGTGGGGGGGGGGGGGGGTGGGGGGGGGGGGGGGTGGGGGGGGGGGGGGGTGGGGGGGGGGGGGGGTGGGGGGGGGGGGGGGTGGGGGGGGGGGGGGGTGGGGGGGGGGGGGGGTGGGGGGGGGGGGGGGTGGGGGGGGGGGGGGGTGGGGGGGGGGGGGGGTGGGGGGGGGGGGGGGTGGGGGGGGGGGGGGGTGGGGGGGGGGGGGGGTGGGGGGGGGGGGGGGTGGGGGGGGGGGGGGGTGGGGGGGGGGGGGGGTGGGGGGGGGGGGGGGTGGGGGGGGGGGGGGGTGGGGGGGGGGGGGGGTGGGGGGGGGGGGGGGTGGGGGGGGGGGGGGGTGGGGGGGGGGGGGGGTGGGGGGGGGGGGGGGTGGGGGGGGGGGGGGGTGGGGGGGGGGGGGGGTGGGGGGGGGGGGGGGTGGGGGGGGGGGGGGGTGGGGGGGGGGGGGGGTGGGGGGGGGGGGGGGTGGGGGGGGGGGGGGGTGGGGGGGGGGGGGGGTGGGGGGGGGGGGGGGTGGGGGGGGGGGGGGGTGGGGGGGGGGGGGGGTGGGGGGGGGGGGGGGTGGGGGGGGGGGGGGGTGGGGGGGGGGGGGGGTGGGGGGGGGGGGGGGTGGGGGGGGGGGGGGGTGGGGGGGGGGGGGGGTGGGGGGGGGGGGGGGTGGGGGGGGGGGGGGGTGGGGGGGGGGGGGGGTGGGGGGGGGGGGGGGTGGGGGGGGGGGGGGGTGGGGGGGGGGGGGGGTGGGGGGGGGGGGGGGTGGGGGGGGGGGGGGGTGGGGGGGGGGGGGGGTGGGGGGGGGGGGGGGTGGGGGGGGGGGGGGGTGGGGGGGGGGGGGGGTGGGGGGGGGGGGGGGTGGGGGGGGGGGGGGGTGGGGGGGGGGGGGGGTGGGGGGGGGGGGGGGTGGGGGGGGGGGGGGGTGGGGGGGGGGGGGGGTGGGGGGGGGGGGGGGTGGGGGGGGGGGGGGGTGGGGGGGGGGGGGGGTGGGGGGGGGGGGGGGTGGGGGGGGGGGGGGGTGGGGGGGGGGGGGGGTGGGGGGGGGGGGGGGTGGGGGGGGGGGGGGGTGGGGGGGGGGGGGGGTGGGGGGGGGGGGGGGTGGGGGGGGGGGGGGGTGGGGGGGGGGGGGGGTGGGGGGGGGGGGGGGTGGGGGGGGGGGGGGGTGGGGGGGGGGGGGGGTGGGGGGGGGGGGGGGTGGGGGGGGGGGGGGGTGGGGGGGGGGGGGGGTGGGGGGGGGGGGGGGTGGGGGGGGGGGGGGGTGGGGGGGGGGGGGGGTGGGGGGGGGGGGGGGTGGGGGGGGGGGGGGGTGGGGGGGGGGGGGGGTGGGGGGGGGGGGGGGTGGGGGGGGGGGGGGGTGGGGGGGGGGGGGGGTGGGGGGGGGGGGGGGTGGGGGGGGGGGGGGGTGGGGGGGGGGGGGGGTGGGGGGGGGGGGGGGTGGGGGGGGGGGGGGGTGGGGGGGGGGGGGGGTGGGGGGGGGGGGGGGTGGGGGGGGGGGGGGGTGGGGGGGGGGGGGGGTGGGGGGGGGGGGGGGTGGGGGGGGGGGGGGGTGGGGGGGGGGGGGGGTGGGGGGGGGGGGGGGTGGGGGGGGGGGGGGGTGGGGGGGGGGGGGGGTGGGGGGGGGGGGGGGTGGGGGGGGGGGGGGGTGGGGGGGGGGGGGGGTGGGGGGGGGGGGGGGTGGGGGGGGGGGGGGGTGGGGGGGGGGGGGGGTGGGGGGGGGGGGGGGTGGGGGGGGGGGGGGGTGGGGGGGGGGGGGGGTGGGGGGGGGGGGGGGTGGGGGGGGGGGGGGGTGGGGGGGGGGGGGGGTGGGGGGGGGGGGGGGTGGGGGGGGGGGGGGGTGGGGGGGGGGGGGGGTGGGGGGGGGGGGGGGTGGGGGGGGGGGGGGGTGGGGGGGGGGGGGGGTGGGGGGGGGGGGGGGTGGGGGGGGGGGGGGGTGGGGGGGGGGGGGGGTGGGGGGGGGGGGGGGTGGGGGGGGGGGGGGGTGGGGGGGGGGGGGGGTGGGGGGGGGGGGGGGTGGGGGGGGGGGGGGGTGGGGGGGGGGGGGGGTGGGGGGGGGGGGGGGTGGGGGGGGGGGGGGGTGGGGGGGGGGGGGGGTGGGGGGGGGGGGGGGTGGGGGGGGGGGGGGGTGGGGGGGGGGGGGGGTGGGGGGGGGGGGGGGTGGGGGGGGGGGGGGGTGGGGGGGGGGGGGGGTGGGGGGGGGGGGGGGTGGGGGGGGGGGGGGGTGGGGGGGGGGGGGGGTGGGGGGGGGGGGGGGTGGGGGGGGGGGGGGGTGGGGGGGGGGGGGGGTGGGGGGGGGGGGGGGTGGGGGGGGGGGGGGGTGGGGGGGGGGGGGGGTGGGGGGGGGGGGGGGTGGGGGGGGGGGGGGGTGGGGGGGGGGGGGGGTGGGGGGGGGGGGGGGTGGGGGGGGGGGGGGGTGGGGGGGGGGGGGGGTGGGGGGGGGGGGGGGTGGGGGGGGGGGGGGGTGGGGGGGGGGGGGGGTGGGGGGGGGGGGGGGTGGGGGGGGGGGGGGGTGGGGGGGGGGGGGGGTGGGGGGGGGGGGGGGTGGGGGGGGGGGGGGGTGGGGGGGGGGGGGGGTGGGGGGGGGGGGGGGTGGGGGGGGGGGGGGGTGGGGGGGGGGGGGGGTGGGGGGGGGGGGGGGTGGGGGGGGGGGGGGGTGGGGGGGGGGGGGGGTGGGGGGGGGGGGGGGTGGGGGGGGGGGGGGGTGGGGGGGGGGGGGGGTGGGGGGGGGGGGGGGTGGGGGGGGGGGGGGGTGGGGGGGGGGGGGGGTGGGGGGGGGGGGGGGTGGGGGGGGGGGGGGGTGGGGGGGGGGGGGGGTGGGGGGGGGGGGGGGTGGGGGGGGGGGGGGGTGGGGGGGGGGGGGGGTGGGGGGGGGGGGGGGTGGGGGGGGGGGGGGGTGGGGGGGGGGGGGGGTGGGGGGGGGGGGGGGTGGGGGGGGGGGGGGGTGGGGGGGGGGGGGGGTGGGGGGGGGGGGGGGTGGGGGGGGGGGGGGGTGGGGGGGGGGGGGGGTGGGGGGGGGGGGGGGTGGGGGGGGGGGGGGGTGGGGGGGGGGGGGGGTGGGGGGGGGGGGGGGTGGGGGGGGGGGGGGGTGGGGGGGGGGGGGGGTGGGGGGGGGGGGGGGTGGGGGGGGGGGGGGGTGGGGGGGGGGGGGGGTGGGGGGGGGGGGGGGTGGGGGGGGGGGGGGGTGGGGGGGGGGGGGGGTGGGGGGGGGGGGGGGTGGGGGGGGGGGGGGGTGGGGGGGGGGGGGGGTGGGGGGGGGGGGGGGTGGGGGGGGGGGGGGGTGGGGGGGGGGGGGGGTGGGGGGGGGGGGGGGTGGGGGGGGGGGGGGGTGGGGGGGGGGGGGGGTGGGGGGGGGGGGGGGTGGGGGGGGGGGGGGGTGGGGGGGGGGGGGGGTGGGGGGGGGGGGGGGTGGGGGGGGGGGGGGGTGGGGGGGGGGGGGGGTGGGGGGGGGGGGGGGTGGGGGGGGGGGGGGGTGGGGGGGGGGGGGGGTGGGGGGGGGGGGGGGTGGGGGGGGGGGGGGGTGGGGGGGGGGGGGGGTGGGGGGGGGGGGGGGTGGGGGGGGGGGGGGGTGGGGGGGGGGGGGGGTGGGGGGGGGGGGGGGTGGGGGGGGGGGGGGGTGGGGGGGGGGGGGGGTGGGGGGGGGGGGGGGTGGGGGGGGGGGGGGGTGGGGGGGGGGGGGGGTGGGGGGGGGGGGGGGTGGGGGGGGGGGGGGGTGGGGGGGGGGGGGGGTGGGGGGGGGGGGGGGTGGGGGGGGGGGGGGGTGGGGGGGGGGGGGGGTGGGGGGGGGGGGGGGTGGGGGGGGGGGGGGGTGGGGGGGGGGGGGGGTGGGGGGGGGGGGGGGTGGGGGGGGGGGGGGGTGGGGGGGGGGGGGGGTGGGGGGGGGGGGGGGTGGGGGGGGGGGGGGGTGGGGGGGGGGGGGGGTGGGGGGGGGGGGGGGTGGGGGGGGGGGGGGGTGGGGGGGGGGGGGGGTGGGGGGGGGGGGGGGTGGGGGGGGGGGGGGGTGGGGGGGGGGGGGGGTGGGGGGGGGGGGGGGTGGGGGGGGGGGGGGGTGGGGGGGGGGGGGGGTGGGGGGGGGGGGGGGTGGGGGGGGGGGGGGGTGGGGGGGGGGGGGGGTGGGGGGGGGGGGGGGTGGGGGGGGGGGGGGGTGGGGGGGGGGGGGGGTGGGGGGGGGGGGGGGTGGGGGGGGGGGGGGGTGGGGGGGGGGGGGGGTGGGGGGGGGGGGGGGTGGGGGGGGGGGGGGGTGGGGGGGGGGGGGGGTGGGGGGGGGGGGGGGTGGGGGGGGGGGGGGGTGGGGGGGGGGGGGGGTGGGGGGGGGGGGGGGTGGGGGGGGGGGGGGGTCTTCTTCTTCTTCTTCTTCTTCTTCTTCTTCTTCTTCTTCTTCTGTTATGCTGTGCCACTGATTCTTTTCAATCTGTCTTGTACTGTTTCATATGGTTTATCTCATGCTAGAGTCCAAGCCAGGGTTTTAATAGTGCTGAAACTGTAGCTCTTTATTTTATTATATGTTTGTTTTACTAGAAGTTTGTAATAATGTTTTTCTTTGCGAAAACACATCTTTTCAGGATGGAAATAAAACATTCAGGGCGAAAAACGTTCCGGAACTCCTTGGAGGAAATGTTTCATTTCCTGCCTGAAAATGTTTTATTTTGGTTGGGTGGAAAGTACCACTAAATAACATGGGGGTAAGAAAGAACCCGGCAGAACCTCACAGATCAACTGTCCTGGGTCAGAACGGGAGTTCTCCAGCACCACCTACAGAGACCTCCCTCCAGATAGGGCTCAGACCACCGAATCATGATATTATGGTCTATCTCAGTGATGGCGAACCTATGGTACGGGTGCCAGAGGTGGCACTCAGAGCCCTTTCTGTGGGCACACGCAAACAGAAAACCCCCTCCACACATCTAGACTGGCCTGGGCCACTGGGCTCGATTATTAGCATTAAACCTAAGACCTAGTTTTGGGGAAGTAGTTTAGGTAACTTTGTTAAGCGCTGTTAAACTAAAGTACAATCCTTAACCTGGAAGTAAGCTCGGCTACTGGCAATGGGGCTCGCTTCTGAGTAAACCCTCCTAGGGTCATGATTCACCCGTTGGAAGAGTTGCATGGATGCTTCAAAGCAAAGCCATCGACTACCACCAAGCTTACTCCCGAGTAACGCACGCCTCGGAGCCAACCGTTTTTTCTAAACTAAAACCTCAGTATTCAGGCTAAATTGCCGTGTTGGCACTTTGCGATAAATAAGTGGGTTTTGGGTTGCAATTGGGGCACTCGGTCTTGAAAAGGTTCGCCATCGCTGGTCTATCTGCTTGAACTAGCAGGATCACAGGCCCCCTGTCTAGTTCTCAGCAGAGGTCAACAACCAAGGTGACCCAAACAGTCTTTGTTCCAAACCCTGGCCTGAAGCCAGGTGGAAATGGGTCCATTAACTAAATGGGACCTTGAGTAAATATAAATAGGCTTCCATCAGTGCCACTAGGGAGAAGATTCCCAATGTGACCCGGATGCTGTGCTGATTTCTGCTAGCTGCTGTTGTTTGAATGTATTTCTGCTGATTCGGTGGAAGCTGCTGAAGAGACTCCTGGAGAAGTTCACTGGACAGCATGCCTGCTTAACAATTGTCCAGGACCAAGTATACTTTATTATCTATGGCCAAAGGCTGTTACAGTCAAATAGACAATAGCCAAAACTCAGATCAAACACAACTGCAAAACAGATTTAGGTCCTTTCCACACAAACCTTTTGAAACGTTTTGAGGCAGGAAATAAAATGGTTCCTCCATGGAGTTCCACATTGTTTTTACCCCCAAACATTTTATTTGCGGCCTCAAAACATTTTAAGCGAATCCCCTTTTAAAGCAATTCTCTGGCTGAAACGTTTCAGTTGCTGTGTGATCTATTGACTATGTTTCCCGCGCTTCTCTGCTTCTTTGAATTTCCTCGTTGGTGCCATAGTCTGAGCTTTCTTGGTTACCCCTCACTTGTGCAGAGAAAGGCAACAAGGATGTGCAGAGAAGGGCAACGAGGATGATTGAGGGATTGGAGCACCTTCCTTATGAGGAGAGGCTGCAGCGTTTGGGACTCTTTAGTTTGGAGAGGAGACGGCTGAGGGGGGATATGATTGAAGTCTATAAAATTATGCATGGGGTAGAAAATGTTGACAGAGAGACATTTTTCTCTCTTGCTCACAATACTAGAACCAGGGGGCATTCATTGAAAATGCTGGGGGGAAGAATTAGGACTAATAAAAGGAAACACTTCTTCACGCAACGTGTGATTGGTGTTTGGAATATGCTGCCACAGGAGGTGGTGATGGCCACTAACCTGGATAGCTTTAAAAAGGGCTTGGACAGATTGATGGAGGAGAAGTCGATCTATGGCTACCAATCTTGATCCTCCTTGATCTGAGATGGCCAATGCCTTAACAGACCAGGTGCTCAAGAGCAGCAGCAGCAGCAGGCCATTGCTTTCACATCCTGCCTGTGAGCTCCCAAAGGCACCTGGTGGGCCACTGCGAGTAGCAGAGTGCTGGACTAGATGGACTCTGGTCTGATCCAGCAGGCTAGTTCTTATGTTCTTATGTTCTTATGTTTATTTGCAGCATTTCTCTGTTTGTTCTTTTATTTTGGGAGGACCAAAATTTGAAGCATCGAGTATATGAGGAGTATAGATTCGCAACACGGGACTGTGAAGCATAGAAGCATCAGTTCAATACAGAACTTTTTAAAAAAGAGGAAAATCACATAATGGTACTCAGCAGGGGCGTATTTAGGCAAACTGGAGCCCTGGGACAAAACCTGAGTTTGGCGCCCCCCTCCCCCGGTATGGGTGGCCACCCTCCCCCACCACAACCAAACAATGATTTTTTTGCACCAGCTCACAAAACACCTCCCACCCGCAGCAAAACATACATGGCTCTCTCCCCACCAACTCTCTTTCCTAATTTTGTCCTCACACCAACCCTATGAGATAGGTTGTTAGCCTGAGAAACAGCTCCAAGCCAGTGCAAGTGGGTATTAAGCATGGACTTATCTCACAAATCACCCCCAGCAAAACATTTACCAAACAAATGTCAGCATCATCTCTCACATATACTACCCACCAGAGGTGAGATCCAGCAGGTTCTCACAGGTTCCCGAGAGTAGGTTACTAATTTTTTGTGTGTGCCGAGAGGGGGTGACTAGTTGGTGATTTTGCCATGTGATTTTTGCCTTAGTTACACCCCTCCTCTCAGCAGTAGCATGCAGAACTTGAAGCAGTCTAGCAGGAGGTGCACCAGCGTGCGTGGCAGCCTGCGCCTGCGTGCATTCGTTTCCCACCCAAGGACCGGCGCAGCGGCTGTATCCTTGCCACAGCCCCGCCCAGCAATGCCACGCCCCCGGAATGCCCGGCCACACCCCCGTCGTGCCCCTTCCAGCCCCATTGGCGCTACGCCACAGTTTGAATCCCACCACCATGAGAACCTGTTACTAAAATTTTTGGATCCCACCACTGCCCCCCACCCCCCAGCAAAACATACATGATTCTCAGGAATCATTCCAAGGGGCTGGTTGCAAACCAAAGGGGGTGGTTACAAGTGTTTTAGAAATGTATTAGGCATTTGTGCAGAAAGGGCCTTAATCAAACCAAAAAAAGAGATTTTAAAAAGAAAATGCTTACAAGCATACTTTGAACACAATACCGAATTGAGCAAGGGATCCAAAAGAAATGAAACACAATTCATCTGTCCCTTTTTATATATGTGTGTGTGTGCCCAAATCAGCTGTTAGAATGTAGGTCAGGGTCTTAAACTTAGGCTGTTATAGACCTCCACAGAGTTGCCTTTATGCGAAAGTTTTTTTGCAACTCCCTGGGAGAGCACATGGTCAAAACGACCATCTCCTCCAAGCCTCAGGCGGAAGCGCTGTCCCCTTTGAGAATTCTGGCCAAAAAAAGAGCTTTCTCGCAGGAGTTTTATTCAGTCTCTTTCCCTACCCACTGACCAGGTCAGCCTGGGTCAAAGAAACTTTTCTCCGAGTTTTTCTCAAAGTCTGATCCCTGCTTGACTCACCTCATTGTCTCTTGTACCTTCTAGCACCATTTCTAAAACAAGGTGGCGGAGGAAAGAAAATGGCCAAAGGTTTCCTTCAAACCTCATGTGGAAAAAAAAGCAATTTATTCGCAGGGTTTGCAGCATAAATCTGGAATTCTTACAGCAATCCGTCGGACCCGCCTCTCCTGAAAATAAAGCTATTCTCCAACAACTCGTGATTGATTGATTTTTAAGAGGGACAGGGGACTTTTCTTCTTCTTTGCCTTCCAAGATCATTCCCCAGCAAGGACATCATGATTTCAAACAAACATAAGGAGGTCACCAGGGACACCAACAGATTCAGACTAATATTAGTTCCTGTGGGAAAAATCCGGGCTGATGATGAGGAAGTCTGGCAAGGACATCGATTCTGCTGGGATAAATCCCACGAAGTGTGGGGTCTCCTTTGAATTATCCGACTTTTTAAAGAAAACCATCCGACAAACCCAATTAAATGCTGTTTCTTTCCCCCCTCAGGGCTCGGAACGCTCTCAATCGCTTTCAACCGAGAAGTATCGCAGGCTTCGACTTCCTTTACCCGAGTCCTATTTCTGTAGACTTTCTACATGCCAGACTTCATTCAGGTTGCTGCCTGCCAGGAGCGTGGAAATTTATGATGAGATTTCTCCCACTCTTAGCCACACTAAACAAGTGCACGTCTATGATTTTGAGGAGGGCAACCAAAAATGGTAAAAAGTCTACAATCCATGCCCTATGGAGAGAGACATAGGGCCTTTCCCCACTTACGGTTTGTGGCGCGCTACTCCCAGCGTGAGCTATTTCTGCCGCGGGGTCGTGTTCCCCACTGCCCCGCGCTCTGCTCTGCGCGGGGCAGTCAGAAGGTGCCGTTTCTTCAGCGTCAGAAATGACGCGCGCTGAGGGGACGTGAGAGCCCAGAAGTCGGGGCGGCTGTGTTGTCTCCACCCGGACTCATGGGGAGCCCTGCTGGGCCACGCGCTATTTGGGGACAGTAGCGTACAGCAAATGGTAAGTGGGGAAAGGCCCATAGAAAGCAGGGGATGTTTAGTCTGGAGAAGCAAAGGTTAAGGAAGGACATGATCGCTATGTTTATTTGAAGGGATGCCATGTTGAAGAGGAAGCTAGCTTGTTTTCTGCTGCCTCAGAAACTAGGACACGGAGTAACGGATTCAAGGTGCAGGAAAAGAGATTCCACCTAAACATTAGGAAGAACTTTCTGACTGTCAGAGCTGTTCGACAGTAGAATCCACTGCCTCAGAGAGTGGTGGAGTCTCCTTCTTTGCAGGTTTTTAAACAGAGGCTGGATGAACATCTGTCATGAGCGCTTTGATTGGGTGTTCCTGCATTGCAAGGGGTTGGACTTGATGGCCTTTGTGGTCTCTTCCAACTCTATGATTAGGATATTCCACAGGTTTCATTTTGGGGCCTTTCCCCACTTACCTTCTGATGCGCGCTGCTCTCCCCAAGTAGCGCAGGGTCCCACAGCACTCCCCACTACAGGGGCGGCGACAATGCAGCCGCCCCGAAGCTGCCGCTCTTGCGCCCCCTCCGCGCGTGTCATTCCTTGCGCTCTTCAAAACGGCGCCTTTTGATGACCCCGCGCAGAGCAGGGGGGGGGGTGTCATGGGGAAGCCTGGGTGCACACCAGAAATGACGTGCGCTGAGAATAGCGCGCAGCAAAGGGGAAACTACCAAAGTGGGGAAACGGCCTTTGAGATCCAAGTAAACACGGGTAGGATTGGCAAGAGTCTAGAGGAGTCTGACGCTGTAGCACCATGTGAAGGAGGAGGAGGCAAATTACTCTTTTCCCATAAAGATGTTTTTTTTTCTGATTTATAAAACAGAGACCTTGCAGGCAGGATTACATAATACTATTTCTTTATTCCTATATGGGAAGAAACCAAACCCAGAGCTGCTTTTTATCCCACTGGGGAAAATATAGACATATCCAAAATTGTTCCAATAGGGAAGAAAGAGTAAAGGGTCCCTTCTCTTCTAATCCTAACCATGCACCCCATCTCCGTGTGTGTTTCTGAACAAGCGAAAGTGGGAACCATGTTGTACGAGAAGAGTTTTACAGACAGGCAACAAGGAAACAATTCTACAAGGTGTTCTAGGAATGGGCAGCAAAGTCGCTTCTTTCAATTAGCGGCGTCCTCAAAGGCCGTTTGCTCCGACTGTCACAACCGCCTGACAGCGTAACAGCCCAGCCTGTCTCTTACGAAAGGGCTGGAAATATTTCCTCTGTCCTTTGCCTTCAATAGATGGTTTGCATTTCTGTGTCCTTGTTCTCTCTTTCACAGCTGCCACCAATCCACTGTTCCGCCTTCCCAAAATGTCATCTGCTTGTGACCAGCAGTGTTTGTATTTCTCTTTCTTATATTGGTCGACTTGACATTAAAAGGTTGTCGAGTTTCTTTATTGTACAAATGTCTGTGATACTTCCACAGTGACAAGGGCGAAGGGTCTTTTTTGCCCTTTCAAATCTCCATTCCATACCATTTTTCCCCCCTGTATAAATAAAAAGCGATCGCAAAGGTGAAGAGAAAAGATATATCTGTGTAGTAGTCAGAGAGATAGAGGCAGAGGTAGAGATAGAGACAAAAGCCCCTCCCGCACAACTCTGTGAAAACGTTTGCAAAATGCTTTCAATCCCCGCCTCCCATGTGTTCGCACTCATCCCCGTGAAACAATGCCAGCCATTTTGTGCTTGTTTTTTTTTTTACTCCTCTGTGGATCCGAGGTTTCAGTGCCTTGAAGCCTTGTACTGTAATCAGTGGTGGGATCCAAAAATTTTAGTAACAGGTTCCCATGGTGGTGGGATTCAAAGTGGCGTAGTGCCAATGGGGCTGGGCGGGGCACGATGGGGCCGTGGCTGGGCATTCCGGGGGCGGGGCATTCCTGGGCGGGGCTGTGGCAAGGACGCAGCCACTGCGCCGGTCCTTGGGCAGGAAATGAATGCACGCAGGTACAGGCTGCCACACACGCCGGAGCACCTCCTGCTAGACTGCTTCAAGTTCTGCACACTACTGCTGAGAGGAGGGGCGTAACTAAGGCAAAAATCACGTGGCAAAATCACTAATTAGTAACCCCCTCTCGGCACACACAAATGATTAGTAGCCTACTCTCGGGAACCTGTGAGAACCTGCTGGATCCCACCTCTGGCTGTCATTCTTCATAAGTTGTTCATTCAATATATCAGCCCCCCAATAAAAAAAAGCCCTGATGAAAATAAACAGTCAATGGTGCCAAGGAGGACGTCTGGGAACTGCAGAGAAACGTGGGAAATGTCTTAAGGAGAACCACACAGAAAACTTTTTGGAAATGCTTTCAGAAAAAGAATTGCTAAAATCAAGGATGCGTTTAAAAGGTTTCCAGGCTGGAAAGAAAACGTTTTCAGCTACAAGTGCATTATTCTGCATGTGCAGAAGGGGCCTATCAGGTAAGGGAAAGAGACAGTAGTGGGGGAGGGGGGAGAAGACGCCTCCTGCAAATCCTTGTGGATTCCCACTTGTGAGTTAGAAGAGTTTGGGATTTATATCCCCCCTTTCTCTCCTGCAGGAGACTCAAAGGGGCTGACAATCTCCTTTTCCATCCCCCCTCACAACAAACACCTTGTGAGGTAGGTAGGGCTGAGAGAGTTCCGAGAAGCTGTGACTAGCCCAAGGTCACCCAGCTGGCGTGTGTTGGAGTGCACAGGCTAATCTGAATTCCCCAGATAAGTCTCCACAGCTCAGGCGGCAGAGCGGGGAATCAAACCCGGTTCCTCCAGATTAGATACACGAGCTCTTAACCTCCTACGCCACTGCTGCTCCAAGTTACTGACCTGCTCCAGTTACTGACCTTCAAAACGTCCAAGCATTCTCAGCCTTCCTCTGGTCTCGTTTAGCCTGCTTGTAACATTGGTTTGCTTTACCTGTCAGTGAGGCTGCTGTTATTACATATTCAAACCTGTCCTAGAATCTTGGGGGAAGTATTGGTCCTAATTCTTCCCCCCAGCATTTTCAATGAATGCCCCCTGGTTCTAGTATTGTGAGAAAGAGAGAAAAATTCTCTCTGTCAACATTTTCTACCCCATGCATAATTTTATAGACTTCAATCATATCCCCCCTCAGACATCTCCTATCCAAACTAAAGAGTCCCAAACGCTGCAGTCTCTCCTCATAAGGAAGGTGCTCCAGTCCCTCAATCATCCTCATTGCCCTTCTCTGCACTTTTTCTATCTCTTCGATATCCTTTTTGAGATGTGGCGACCATTAGTCTGTTACTTCTTTGGTTGAGTGACTCTCCTATGCATCCCAAACCCTAATCTTTCTGGGTTGCTGTTCAACACCATAGCACCATATTACAGAGCCACAACCAGGACTGATTCCAGATTTTGGGGTACCTTGAGCAGACAGCACCCAGGGGGTCTTCGGTGTGGTGTAGTGGTTAAGAGCAGGCGTGCTCTAATCTGGAGAACCGGGTTTGATTCCCTGCTCTGCCGCTTGAGCTGTGGAGGCTTATCTGGCGAAGTAGCAATTCCAGAGAGGAGAATTTCAGAAGAAGAAGAAGAAGAAGAAGAGTTTGGATTTGTATCCCCCCTTTCTCTCCTGCAGGAGACTCAAAGGGGCTGACAATCTCCTTGCCCTTCCCCCCTCACAACAAACACCCTGTGAGGTAGGTGGGGCTGAGAGAGCTCCGAGAAGCTGTGACTAGCCCAAGGTCACCCAGCTGGCGTGAGTGGGAGTGCACAGGCTAATCTGAATTCCCCAGATAAGCCTCCACAGCTCAGGCGGCAGAGCTGGGAATCAAACCCGGTTCCTCCAGATTAGATACACGAGCTCTTAACCTCCTACGCCACTGCTGCTCCAAGTTACTGACCTGCTCCAGTTACTGACCTTCGAAATGTCCAAGCATTCTCAGCCTTCCTCTGGTCTCGTTTAGCCTGCTTGTAACATTGGTTTGCTTTACCTGTCAGTGAGGCTGCTGTTATTACATATTCAAACCTGTCCTAAAATCTTGGGGAAAATAATATGCCCTGGGCTGAGAAACTATTGAGGTGGGGGGGAAGAGTCTGTTCGAGCCCAGATTAAATCTATAACAATTAAGAATTCCTTAAAATCTAATTGGAAAGGCAGCTGTTTTGACTGATGCTGTGATCTTATCTGGCAAATTGTATTTTGTTTGTCGGCAAGCGGCAAAGGGCTCCGTGGCAGACTCAGATGTCACACTTTGATTTCCTGTTTGATATGGTGAACAGCAATAGCAGAGCCATGGAGATGATTATCGGAAAAACTGATCTGTTTTTCAAGGAGGGATTTTGGTGGGGTTATGAATAACTCTATTTTATGTTTTAATTAGCAAGCGTAACTGTGATTTCATATTATAGACATAAAGCCTCTCCTAATGTTTGTTAAGCCTTCTCTCATCTTCCAGGTCGTGCCGTTGCAGACGTAAGACTGGCAGTTCTCAAGCAGAGAAGCTTCAAGGGTCGATTGCAGTGGGAGGGCACTGAACTTGAATTCATTCACAAGTTCAAAACCATGGAACTTCCAGGGCTGACTAGTGATGGGATCCATATCTTACTACAGTTGCTGTCCCCAGGTGTTTCCCTTCTGCTCTAAGGAAGCTAATTACTAAGCTCATTGTCCCTCCACATCCTGAACTCCTTCTTTGCAACTCTCCTCCAGAGGTGGGATCCAACCAGTTCTCACCACTTCTCTAGAAGTAGTTACTAATTTTTTCTGAGTGCCGAGAAGGGGTTACTAAAGCAACCTCCCTGCCCAATAGGGACTGGAGGGGCGTGTGTGTGGCGGCGTCACTGTTTGAATCCCACCACCATCGGAACCTGTTATTAAAATTTTTGGATCCTACCACTGCTCTCCTCCCACCTTCTGACTGGGATATAAGGACTAAGAGATCTCCATTCTGACTTGTATCTGATAAAGGGAGCTTTAACTATTAAAAGGTTATACTCCAAATATCTTGTTGGTCTCTCAGGTGATGTGGACCCAAATTCAGATTTTGGTGAGGCTCCTTTTGGTGTAGCTGCTGTGTGTATACTGAGATCAGGACCCAAGTGTGAGAGGGAGGAGGAGGAAGGAGGAGGAAGGGAAGGGAGGAGGAGGGAGGAGGGAGGGAGGAGGAGGAGGAAGGAAGAAAGAAAGAAAGAAGAAGAGAGAAAGAAGAAGAAGAAAGAAAGCAAAGAAGAAAGAAGAAGAAGAAGAAAGAAGAAAGAAGACAGAAGACGACGACTGATGAAGACGTACAGAGCAGAAGGCAGAGAAAGAAGGCAGAAAGAAGACGTAGAGAGCTGTAGAGAGCGCAGAAAGAGCGTAAGAACGAAGAAGAAAGTTAAAGAAGAAAGAAAGAAGAAGAAAGAAGAAGAAGAAGAAGAAGAAGAAGAAAGAAGAAAGAAAGAGAAGGAGGAGGAGGAGGAAGGGAGGGAGGGAGGAGGGAGGGAGGAGGGAGGAAGGAGGAGTTTGGATTTATATCCCCCCTTTCTCTCCTGTAGGAGACTCACAGGGCTTACAATCTCCTTGCCCTTCCCCCCTCACAACAAACACCCTGTGAGGTAGGTGGGGCTGAGAGAGCTCCGAGAAGCTGTGACTAGCCCAAGGTCCCCCAGCTGGCGTGTGTGGGAGTGTACAGGCTAATCTGAATTCCCCAGATAAGCCTCCACAGCTCAAGCAGCAGAGCTGGGAATCAAACCCGGTTCCTCCAGATTAGATACATGAGCTTTTAACCTCCTACGCCACTGCTGCTCCTGAAGAAGAAGAAGAAGAAGAAGAAGAAGAAGAAGAAGAAGAAGAAGAAGAAGAAGAAGAAGAAGAAGAAGAAGAAGAAGAAGAAGAAGAAGATGATAATGATGATGATGATGATGATGATGATGATGATGATGATGATTATCTGGTTCTTCTTACACTCTGTCTTTCTCTCCTGTAAGGAGTCTCAAAGCAGCCTACAAACTCCTTTTCTTCCTCTTTCCACAACAGACACCTTGTGAGGTCAGTGGGTCTAAGAGAGTTTGGAGAGAACTATGACAAGGCCAGGGTAACCAGCAGGCTTCATGTGTAGGAGTGAGGAATCAAATCCAGTTCTCCAGATTAGAGTCTGTCACAAACGTGGAGGAGGAGGAGGAGGAGGAGGAGGAGGAGGAGGAGGAGGAGGAGGAGGAGATTGTAAGCCCCTTTGAGTCTCCTTGCAGGAGAGAAAGGGGAATATAAATTCAAACTCCTCCTCCTCCTCTTCTTCTTCTTCTAATTTTTTCCCACCCAGTTATTTCCAAAAAAGACAGAGATCTCAAAGAAAGGGAGCTTGGTAGACTACAGTTATGTTTTACTGCCCTGATTACTTGAGCAGCAATTAAGCAAGACTAGCAGCCAACAGAAGAATATTTTTTTTAAAAAAAAAAAAAAGATTAGAGCAGCCAAATCCCTTGCTTTAAATAAGTGCGCTTCTTCAACTCTACGAGAGGAGCAACCAGACCTGCTCTCAGCAGGGTATTGAGTGAGGCTTCGGTTACTTCTCTCTGTCCTGTGTCTTCCTCAGCAGTCAGCTCCATCAGCGCCGCGGAGCCATCTGCAAAGCACAGACAGTGAGTGGGCGGATCTTCTCCAACTTTCCTTAATTAAACTCTCACCACTCTACTTCGACACCAAAGAAGGGACGGCTTCCCTCCCCCCCCCCTTCTCCTCTGCCCTTCAGCACAGAAAATAACTCAACTTTATTCAAAGTAAATCCTTCATACTTGTTGGTAGGTGAGCCAGGAGAACATGGTGGGACCCACCCAACTGAACACAGCCCACCAACCATGTATGGCGGGATTAATAAACTTGCAGGTTGTCCTGTTTGCCTGACTGTGTCAAGCATCTGGCAGGCTGTAATACATGGCTGGCGAGCTGGTTTAGCTCAGTGGGCTTGAAATCGTGTAGATGGCTTCCGCAGAGGTGCTTCAGGAGCAGCAGTGGCGTACGATGTTAAGAGCTCGTGTATCTAATCTGGAGGAACCGGGTTTGATTCCTAGCTCTGCCGCCTGAGCTGTGGAGGCTTATCTGGGGAATTCAGATTAGCCTGTGCACTCCCACACACGCCAGCTGGGTGACCTTGGGCTAGTCACAGCTTCTCAGAGCTCTCTCAGCCCCACCCACCTCACAGGGTGTTTGTTGTGAGGGGGGAAGGGCAAGGAGATTGTCAGCCCCTTTGAGTCTCCTGCAGGAGAGAAAGGGGGGGTACAAATCCAAACTCTTCTTCTTCTTCTTCTTCTTCTGAAATTCTCCTCTCTGGAATTGCTACTTATTATGAGAAGACAAGAGTCACCGGAAAAGACAAGAATGTTAGAAGCTGAAGGCAGCAGGAAAAGAGGGAGACCCACCTGGGGGATATGATTGAAGTCTACAAAATTATGCATGGGGTAGAAAATGTTGACAGAGAGAATTTTTTCTCTCTTTCTCACAATACTAGAACCAGGGGGCATTCATTGAAAATGCTGGGGGGAAGAATTAGGACCAATAAAAGGAAACACTTCTTCACGCAACGTGTGATTGGTGTTTGGAATATGCTGCCACAGGATGGGGTGGGGGGGGGGGGGGGGGGGGGGGGGGGGTTGGGGGGGGGGGGGGTGGGGGGGGGGGGGGGTGGGGGGGGGGGGGGGTGGGCGGGGGGGGGGGTGGGGGGGGGGGGGGGTGGGGGGGGGGGGGGGTGGGGGGGGGGGGGGGTGGGGGGGGGGGGGGGTGGGGGGGGGGGGGGGTGGGGGGGGGGGGGGGTGGGGGGGGGGGGGGGTGGGGGGGGGGGGGGGTGGGGGGGGGGGGGGGTGGGGGGGGGGGGGGGTGGGGGGGGGGGGGGGTGGGGGGGGGGGGGGGTGGGGGGGGGGGGGGGTGGGGGGGGGGGGGGGTGGGGGGGGGGGGGGGTGGGGGGGGGGGGGGGTGGGGGGGGGGGGGGGTGGGGGGGGGGGGGGGTGGGGGGGGGGGGGGGTGGGGGGGGGGGGGGGTGGGGGGGGGGGGGGGTGGGGGGGGGGGGGGGTGGGGGGGGGGGGGGGTGGGGGGGGGGGGGGGTGGGGGGGGGGGGGGGTGGGGGGGGGGGGGGGTGGGGGGGGGGGGGGGTGGGGGGGGGGGGGGGTGGGGGGGGGGGGGGGTGGGGGGGGGGGGGGGTGGGGGGGGGGGGGGGTGGGGGGGGGGGGGGGTGGGGGGGGGGGGGGGTGGGGGGGGGGGGGGGTGGGGGGGGGGGGGGGTGGGGGGGGGGGGGGGTGGGGGGGGGGGGGGGTGGGGGGGGGGGGGGGTGGGGGGGGGGGGGGGTGGGGGGGGGGGGGGGTGGGGGGGGGGGGGGGTGGGGGGGGGGGGGGGTGGGGGGGGGGGGGGGTGGGGGGGGGGGGGGGTGGGGGGGGGGGGGGGTGGGGGGGGGGGGGGGTGGGGGGGGGGGGGGGTGGGGGGGGGGGGGGGTGGGGGGGGGGGGGGGTGGGGGGGGGGGGGGGTGGGGGGGGGGGGGGGTGGGGGGGGGGGGGGGTGGGGGGGGGGGGGGGTGGGGGGGGGGGGGGGTGGGGGGGGGGGGGGGTGGGGGGGGGGGGGGGTGGGGGGGGGGGGGGGTGGGGGGGGGGGGGGGTGGGGGGGGGGGGGGGTGGGGGGGGGGGGGGGTGGGGGGGGGGGGGGGTGGGGGGGGGGGGGGGTGGGGGGGGGGGGGGGTGGGGGGGGGGGGGGGTGGGGGGGGGGGGGGGTGGGGGGGGGGGGGGGTGGGGGGGGGGGGGGGTGGGGGGGGGGGGGGGTGGGGGGGGGGGGGGGTGGGGGGGGGGGGGGGTGGGGGGGGGGGGGGGTGGGGGGGGGGGGGGGTGGGGGGGGGGGGGGGTGGGGGGGGGGGGGGGTGGGGGGGGGGGGGGGTGGGGGGGGGGGGGGGTGGGGGGGGGGGGGGGTGGGGGGGGGGGGGGGTGGGGGGGGGGGGGGGTGGGGGGGGGGGGGGGTGGGGGGGGGGGGGGGTGGGGGGGGGGGGGGGTGGGGGGGGGGGGGGGTGGGGGGGGGGGGGGGTGGGGGGGGGGGGGGGTGGGGGGGGGGGGGGGTGGGGGGGGGGGGGGGTGGGGGGGGGGGGGGGTGGGGGGGGGGGGGGGTGGGGGGGGGGGGGGGTGGGGGGGGGGGGGGGTGGGGGGGGGGGGGGGTGGGGGGGGGGGGGGGTGGGGGGGGGGGGGGGTGGGGGGGGGGGGGGGTGGGGGGGGGGGGGGGTGGGGGGGGGGGGGGGTGGGGGGGGGGGGGGGTGGGGGGGGGGGGGGGTGGGGGGGGGGGGGGGTGGGGGGGGGGGGGGGTGGGGGGGGGGGGGGGTGGGGGGGGGGGGGGGTGGGGGGGGGGGGGGGTGGGGGGGGGGGGGGGTGGGGGGGGGGGGGGGTGGGGGGGGGGGGGGGTGGGGGGGGGGGGGGGTGGGGGGGGGGGGGGGTGGGGGGGGGGGGGGGTGGGGGGGGGGGGGGGTGGGGGGGGGGGGGGGTGGGGGGGGGGGGGGGTGGGGGGGGGGGGGGGTGGGGGGGGGGGGGGGTGGGGGGGGGGGGGGGTGGGGGGGGGGGGGGGTGGGGGGGGGGGGGGGTGGGGGGGGGGGGGGGTGGGGGGGGGGGGGGGTGGGGGGGGGGGGGGGTGGGGGGGGGGGGGGGTGGGGGGGGGGGGGGGTGGGGGGGGGGGGGGGTGGGGGGGGGGGGGGGTGGGGGGGGGGGGGGGTGGGGGGGGGGGGGGGTGGGGGGGGGGGGGGGTGGGGGGGGGGGGGGGTGGGGGGGGGGGGGGGTGGGGGGGGGGGGGGGTGGGGGGGGGGGGGGGTGGGGGGGGGGGGGGGTGGGGGGGGGGGGGGGTGGGGGGGGGGGGGGGTGGGGGGGGGGGGGGGTGGGGGGGGGGGGGGGTGGGGGGGGGGGGGGGTGGGGGGGGGGGGGGGTGGGGGGGGGGGGGGGTGGGGGGGGGGGGGGGTGGGGGGGGGGGGGGGTGGGGGGGGGGGGGGGTGGGGGGGGGGGGGGGTGGGGGGGGGGGGGGGTGGGGGGGGGGGGGGGTGGGGGGGGGGGGGGGTGGGGGGGGGGGGGGGTGGGGGGGGGGGGGGGTGGGGGGGGGGGGGGGTGGGGGGGGGGGGGGGTGGGGGGGGGGGGGGGTGGGGGGGGGGGGGGGTGGGGGGGGGGGGGGGTGGGGGGGGGGGGGGGTGGGGGGGGGGGGGGGTGGGGGGGGGGGGGGGTGGGGGGGGGGGGGGGTGGGGGGGGGGGGGGGTGGGGGGGGGGGGGGGTGGGGGGGGGGGGGGGTGGGGGGGGGGGGGGGTGGGGGGGGGGGGGGGTGGGGGGGGGGGGGGGTGGGGGGGGGGGGGGGTGGGGGGGGGGGGGGGTGGGGGGGGGGGGGGGTGGGGGGGGGGGGGGGTGGGGGGGGGGGGGGGTGGGGGGGGGGGGGGGTGGGGGGGGGGGGGGGTGGGGGGGGGGGGGGGTGGGGGGGGGGGGGGGTGGGGGGGGGGGGGGGTGGGGGGGGGGGGGGGTGGGGGGGGGGGGGGGTGGGGGGGGGGGGGGGTGGGGGGGGGGGGGGGTGGGGGGGGGGGGGGGTGGGGGGGGGGGGGGGTGGGGGGGGGGGGGGGTGGGGGGGGGGGGGGGTGGGGGGGGGGGGGGGTGGGGGGGGGGGGGGGTGGGGGGGGGGGGGGGTGGGGGGGGGGGGGGGTGGGGGGGGGGGGGGGTGGGGGGGGGGGGGGGTGGGGGGGGGGGGGGGTGGGGGGGGGGGGGGGTGGGGGGGGGGGGGGGTGGGGGGGGGGGGGGGTGGGGGGGGGGGGGGGTGGGGGGGGGGGGGGGTGGGGGGGGGGGGGGGTGGGGGGGGGGGGGGGTGGGGGGGGGGGGGGGTGGGGGGGGGGGGGGGTGGGGGGGGGGGGGGGTGGGGGGGGGGGGGGGTGGGGGGGGGGGGGGGTGGGGGGGGGGGGGGGTGGGGGGGGGGGGGGGTGGGGGGGGGGGGGGGTGGGGGGGGGGGGGGGTGGGGGGGGGGGGGGGTGGGGGGGGGGGGGGGTGGGGGGGGGGGGGGGTGGGGGGGGGGGGGGGTGGGGGGGGGGGGGGGTGGGGGGGGGGGGGGGTGGGGGGGGGGGGGGGTGGGGGGGGGGGGGGGTGGGGGGGGGGGGGGGTGGGGGGGGGGGGGGGTGGGGGGGGGGGGGGGTGGGGGGGGGGGGGGGTGGGGGGGGGGGGGGGTGGGGGGGGGGGGGGGTGGGGGGGGGGGGGGGTGGGGGGGGGGGGGGGTGGGGGGGGGGGGGGGTGGGGGGGGGGGGGGGTGGGGGGGGGGGGGGGTGGGGGGGGGGGGGGGTGGGGGGGGGGGGGGGTGGGGGGGGGGGGGGGTGGGGGGGGGGGGGGGTGGGGGGGGGGGGGGGTGGGGGGGGGGGGGGGTGGGGGGGGGGGGGGGTGGGGGGGGGGGGGGGTGGGGGGGGGGGGGGGTGGGGGGGGGGGGGGGTGGGGGGGGGGGGGGGTGGGGGGGGGGGGGGGTGGGGGGGGGGGGGGGTGGGGGGGGGGGGGGGTGGGGGGGGGGGGGGGTGGGGGGGGGGGGGGGTGGGGGGGGGGGGGGGTGGGGGGGGGGGGGGGTGGGGGGGGGGGGGGGTGGGGGGGGGGGGGGGTGGGGGGGGGGGGGGGTGGGGGGGGGGGGGGGTGGGGGGGGGGGGGGGTGGGGGGGGGGGGGGGTGGGGGGGGGGGGGGGTGGGGGGGGGGGGGGGTGGGGGGGGGGGGGGGTGGGGGGGGGGGGGGGTGGGGGGGGGGGGGGGTGGGGGGGGGGGGGGGTGGGGGGGGGGGGGGGTGGGGGGGGGGGGGGGTGGGGGGGGGGGGGGGTGGGGGGGGGGGGGGGTGGGGGGGGGGGGGGGTGGGGGGGGGGGGGGGTGGGGGGGGGGGGGGGTGGGGGGGGGGGGGGGTGGGGGGGGGGGGGGGTGGGGGGGGGGGGGGGTGGGGGGGGGGGGGGGTGGGGGGGGGGGGGGGTGGGGGGGGGGGGGGGTGGGGGGGGGGGGGGGTGGGGGGGGGGGGGGGTGGGGGGGGGGGGGGGTGGGGGGGGGGGGGGGTGGGGGGGGGGGGGGGTGGGGGGGGGGGGGGGTGGGGGGGGGGGGGGGTGGGGGGGGGGGGGGGTGGGGGGGGGGGGGGGTGGGGGGGGGGGGGGGTGGGGGGGGGGGGGGGTGGGGGGGGGGGGGGGTGGGGGGGGGGGGGGGTGGGGGGGGGGGGGGGTGGGGGGGGGGGGGGGTGGGGGGGGGGGGGGGTGGGGGGGGGGGGGGGTGGGGGGGGGGGGGGGTGGGGGGGGGGGGGGGTGGGGGGGGGGGGGGGTGGGGGGGGGGGGGGGGGGGGGGGGGGGGGGGGGGGGGGGGGGGGGGGTGGGGGGGGGGGGGGGTGGGGGGGGGGGGGGGTTTTTTGGGGGGGGGGGGGGGGGGGAGGGGGTGTGTGTGGGGGGGGTGGGGGCGAGGTGGGGCGGGGGGGGGGGGGGGAGGGCTGGGGATGGGGGGGGGGGGGGGTGGGTGGGGGGAGGGGTGGGGGGGGGGGGGGGGGGGGGTGGGGGGGGGGGGGGGGGTTTGGGGGGTGGTGTGGGTGGGGGGGTGGTGGTGGTGGGGGGGTGGGGGGTGGGGGGGGGGGGGGGGGGGGGGTGGGCTCACAGGTTCCCCAAGAGTAGGTAAGTTGCTTCACTATTTGTGTGTGCTGAGAGGGGGTTACTAATTGGCATTTTGCTATGTGATTTTTGGTCTTAGTTATGCCCCTCCTCTTCCCCAGCAGGTGAAGCGCTGCAGGAACTTGAAGCAGTCTAGCAGGGAGGGGTAATTGCATGCGTGGCAGCTCATGCCTCTGGCGTGCATTTGTTTCCCGCCCAAGGACCGGCACAGCGGCTGCATCCTTGCCACAGCCCCACCCAAGAATGCCCCGCCCCCAGAATGCCTGGCCATGCCCCCGTTGTGCCCAGCCCCCTTGGCGCTACGCCACAGTTTGAATCCCACCACCATGGGAACCTGTTACTAAAATTTTTGGATCCCACCACTGCCTATAGTCCACCCTCTCCAAGGGAACTGATCGCTGCAGCCTGGAGAACAGTTGCCATTCATGAAGATGAGTAAGCTTCTTCGTTGAGAGTCAGCATGATGTATTGGTTAAGAGTGGCCGACTCTGTTCTGGAGAACAGGACTCTATTTTCTGCTCCTACACATAAAGCTTACTGGGTGACCTCGGGCCAGTCACAGTTCTCTCAGAACTCTGTCAGCCCCACCTACCTCCAGAGACGTAGCTCCAAAGGGGCAGGGGGCCGCAACCCTATGGGGTTACCATAAGTCAGCTGCCACTATAGAGCACTTTCCACCACCAGATCATAGAATCATAGAGTTGGAAGAGACCACAAGGGCCATCAAGTCCAACCCCCTGCCATGCAGGAACACACAATCAAAGCACTCCTGACAGATGGCCATCCAGCCTCTGCTTAAAAACCTCCGAAGAAGGAGACTCCACCACACTCTGAGGTGGTGCATTCCATTGTCAAACAGACCTTAATGTCAGGAAGTTTTTCCTGATGTTTGGGTGGAATCTCTTTCCCTTCACCTTGAACCCGTTACTCCTGGTCCTGGTCTCTGGAACAGCAGAAAACAAGCTTGCTCCCTCCCCAACATGACATCCCTTCAAATACCTTAACCTTCTCTTCACCAAACTAAACATACCCAGCTCCACAGGTGGGATCCAACAGGTTCTCACAGGTTCCCGAAAGTAGGTTACCAATTATTTGTGTGTGCTGAGAGGGGGTTACTAATTGGTGATTTTGCCACGTGATTTTTGCCTTAGTCACGCCCCTCCTCTCAGCAGTAGCGCGCAGAACTTGAAGCAGTCTAGCAGGAGGTGCACCGGCATGCGTGGCAGCCTGCGCTTGCCATGCATCTGCTTCAGCTTCAAGGACTCAGCGCAGTGGCTGCATCTCTGCCACAGCCCCGCCTAGGAATGCCCTCTGCTTCCTCGAAATGCCTGGCCATGCCTCTGGCTGTGTTCTGCCTAGCTCCTACTGGCGCTTACTTCTACTCCTCGTTCTTGGAATCCCACCACCATGGGAACCTGTTACTAAAATTTTTGGATCCCACCACTGCCCAGCTCCCTAAGTCTCTCTTTGTAGGGCATGGATTCTAGACCTTTTACCATTTTGGTTGCCCTCCTCTGGAGCTTGTTTAATGCCCTTTCAGAAGCACCGTGACATTCCTATTGTCCCCAGTACGTTTGGCCTTTCTGCAGAATGTTACAGGCTGGGTTTCACCGACAGGCCTTCGCCTATTCAACCCAGTGACTCCAGCAGAAGTTCTGTGAATCACCCAAGTTCCATGCAGAGACCTGAGAATTCTCTCCCCAGCAATCTTTTGACAGGATTTCTGAGCACAGCTTTGTGACAGCCCAAGGAAGACCTCTTTGTCCATCCCCACTGAGCAGGTTTTGCTCAAAATAGCAGGCAGAGACTGTGTTGGAATTAAGGTGGTTTTTAAAAAATACTGAGGTACCTTTTCTTTAAAAAATAGACCATGTCATAAGTAGGAAACAGATCTTTTCATGCTTTAAAAAGGGGTTGCCGAGATGAGCTTCTACCTTGGATCTAAGTCCAGATTGCTTCTTATTGCTTCTGCTTTATCATGACATTTATTATATTTTTATTCCCAACCTTCTACCCCAAAAAAGAGGTGCCACGTATGATTCCAGCCACTTTTTAAAAGAAAAAAAAACAAGTATTTGAGGCAGATCAAACTGAATGAACTGAGATCATCCAATGTAGAGTTGCCAAATGTAGAGCAAGAGGAACTCTCTGCTACTGCGTGCATTCTGATTTGGTTGACATAAAGCACTCAGAGGCCCTTTCCGCACAGGCCAAATACAGCGCCCTGGGGACGACTAAAACGCCATCCCCAGGAAGCTGTTCGCATGGGGGGGTTCAGCTGCTTCGCAGCCGCGCCGCCCTCGCTCCTCCCGAGCAGCACAAAGCCGCTGTTTCCCAGTGGCGTGAAGCCGCTGTTTCCCTGTGCGAATGGCAGCGGCTGGAAGGCGCCATTCCTCCCCCCTTTCCCAATTGACTAACCTTCCCTGGGACCATCCGGCACATCGCTGAGGCCTGGGGACACGCCCCCCCCGCCCTGCGACTCCAGAGCGGTCGCGCAGGGCAGGGGGGCGTGTCCCCTGGCCTCGGTGACACGCTGGACAGTCGCAGGGAAGGTAAGTCGATCGGGCGACGGTGCAGCGCGGCGCCGTCTTCCCGGTAGTTTCCGGGACCGTTCGTGCGAACGGTCCCAGGGGGGTTGGGTCCCGACCCCCAGCATGGCCGTGCAGAAACAGCCAGAGCCAATTAAAAAAATCTTTCATGTATTGAGAGGTAAATATTCCTCAATGATTTAAACAGCATTTATAAATATAACACAAGAGCCAGCTGATATAAAATCAATTCTATCTAAGGTCACAGCTGACTATAAATTAATGGCCAACAAATGGTCCACTATGGTAGCATTGGCTTTTATTCCATAAGAAACAAGCAAAAGCAAAATAATGTATCTGAAGCTTAAATTTTTTTACCATACACACTAAACTAAGTAACTCTTTTTGTATGTAGTTACAGTTCATTTGTTTCAGATTTCAAGTTCAAGCAGAATGGTAAACAATGTCTACAGACATAACTACATGGTGAGAGCTTTCTTTTCAATTCCCCCTCAGGGTGAGGGCTTAGCTTAACTCTCCAAGAATTACAACTGATCCCCACATGACCAACATCAATTTCCCTGGATAAAATGGCTGCTTTTGTGGGTGAGTTTTTTAGCATTATGTCTCACTAAGGTGCCTCTCCAAGCTCTACCCCTAAATCTCCCAGAATTTACCAACCCAGAGTTGGCACCTCTAAAGACAAAAAGCAAACAACATGTCTTTACCTCAGCTACAGAAACTATGTATGAAAATTGGGTGCAACAAATAACATAGACATTTAGTACACGCTTATGACAAAAACACTTCTAACGTGCAAGTAGACAAACATCCCCGTCCGAACGTCCAGGTAATTCGGGACTGCATCACCCCATATGTCCCTACTCGGCCTCTGCATTTGGCAGAGGCCAATTTGCTGGTGGTTCCTGGCCCCTCAATGATGCGGCTGGCCTCCACTCGGGCCAGGGCCTTCTCAGCCTTGGCCCCTGCCTGGTGGAACACTCTCCCTCTAGCTGTCCGGGCCCTGCGGGATCTTGGTGAATTCTGCAGGGCCTGTAAGACTGAGTTGTTCCACCGGGCTTTTGGAGTGTCCAGCCGCTGATTGAAGTGCCCCTTTTATTCCTCCAGTTTGGAGTTCCCTTTGCCATCTACGGGACCCACTTTTTCGTTCTGTTTTCCCCCCTCTTTGGGAGGGTTTTAATTGGGGTTTATTGCGTGACGCCATCTTGTTAATTTTACCGCTGTGTTTTACATTTTAAATTAAATTTAATGGGGTTTTGTTTGTATATGCTGTAAGAGGAAATTATGTTGTGCACCGCCCAGAGCCCTCCGGAGGTAGGGCGGTATACAAAACCCATAAATAAATAAAAAATAAAATAAATAATTGGATGCAGCACTGCAGTCACACTACACTGTTGTTCCCAGGGGGGCTTTCCAGTGGTGCGGGGAGCCAAACAGGCAAACAAAACCTCCTGCCATTGTAAAGTGCTCCATAGGGTTCCAATGGACTTATGCCACCAAAAATGTGGCATAGGTCCAGCAGCCAGGCACTGGCGTTTTTGGAGGAGAAGCAGGGGCGGAACGAACTTTAGCTCCACCCCTGTGCCACCTCCAGTGGCGGATTCACCCTGCATTTGAATGGGGTCGAAACTCCCACATGCAGCAATCCAAGGGAATATAAAGTCTTTAAGAATTGAACACAGTCCAAGACCGAAACCCCTGGTTCTTACGTTCGTTTCGTGGAAATTTCTTCTCCGCTTCTTCAGTGTAACTTCTTTATGTGTTGCTTGCAAAATTAAAGATCACCGTTTTCACATATGTATCTTACAATTACAATTTTTTTTAAAAAAAAGATCATTCCATTTGATGCGAAGGTGTCCAATCTAGGGGTTCGTCTTGGGCTGTGTCTAATTCTTAAAGACTTTATATCCACTTGGATACATCCACATGAGATTTTGTCTACTTGCACATTAGAAGTGTTTTTGTCATAAGCGTGTATTAAATGCTTACATTATTTGTTGCATCTAATTTTCATACTAGTTTCTGTAGCTTAGGCATAAACCTATGGGCTTTTTATTTATTTTTTTGAACCAGCACGGTGTACTGGTTAAGAGCAGGTGGATTCTAATCTGGAGAACTGGTTTTATTCCCCACTCCTCCACTTGAGTGGCAGAGGCTTATTATTATTATTATTATTATTATTATTATTATTATTATTATTATTATCATCATCATCATCATCATCATCATCATCAATATCAATATCAATATCAATATCAATATCAATATCAATATCAATATCAATATTAATATTAATATCAATATCAATATTAATATTAATTTAATATTAATATTAATATTATCAATATCGATATTGATATTGATATTGATATTGATATTAATTAGATTTATAGGCTGCCTCACCCCCAAAGGTCTTGAGACGGCTCACAATACAGCTGTTCCAATAACAGCACATAAAATACATAACTAAAACTAACTGAAACTTATCCAGATGTGTTTCCGCACTCCTACATTCCTGCTGGGTGACCTTGGGCTAGTCACAGTTTTCTCAGAACTCTCTCATCCCCACCTACCTCACCAGGTGTCTGTTGTGGGGAGAGGAAGGGAAAGGAGCTTGTAAGTCACTTTGAATCTCCTTACAGGAAAGAAAGATAGGGTATAAATCCAAACTCATAGTCTTCTTCTTCTTTTGGTTTTTGCATTATGCCTGTTATACAGTTGTAGTTACCTCTAAAGATAATGTAACTTTATTTAAGTCCATTTGATTGGAGATAGATGAAATGAAACTGTTTCTCATGTTTTTTTCGACTGCTCATTTTATGCCAGTTTTTGTGCTAAATAGTTAAGTCCTATTCTGATAAATAAGGCAAACACTCCTGATGCTTTCAAACTTCTCCTTTTATTGAACAATCGTACGCCTGATATAACTGAGGACATGGCAAAATGTTGGAGTTGTGCCGTAAAATTAGGCCATGAAAAGATTTAAGCGGACTTTATTAATTTTATTATTCTATCTTATTTTATATTCTCGCTTTGCTTGTTGATTTCCCAACATGATGTATTTATTTCATGTACACATTTTATGCCAAAATTCTCTCTCTCTCTCTCTCTCTCTCTCTCTCTCTCTCTCTGTGTGTGTGTGTGTGTGTGTGTGTGTGTGTGTGTGTGTGTGTGTGTGTGTGTGAATTTAAGTGTATTCATAATATATGCAAACAAAACACAGAGGCAGAGGCTCATTCTGCACATGTAGAATAATGCACTTTCAAACTGCTTTCAGTGCTCTTTGAAGCTGTGCAGAATAGCAAAATCCACTTGCAAACAGTTGTGAAAGTGGTTTGAAAACGCATTATTTTGCGTGTGCGGAAGGGGCCAGAGATATGATGAATTCCTTGTGACTGATGGACATCAGCCAGATCTTTAATGCAGAGATACTCACTCCATGGTTTGGGAGCCATTATGTAGGTCTTTAACATTCCACCAGTGACTATTCAAGATAGCACCCTACCCACCTGGAGTTAATCCTAAAAGACTCATTTGGGAAATGAAATGAAATGTAGTAAGCAATTCCTGAGTGCTGCCTGTGTTCTCCTTCATAACGCTGTTGTTGCCATTCCAGTTAAAGAGTTCTCCGCTGACAGCTACCGTTTGCTGTAGGAAGTCTCAGGTTTTAGGCTATGATCGATACTAGAGCTAATGGCCTAAAGGTATCAAGGACGGAGACAAAAAGAGCCCTCATTGGAAGGAACAAGAATGTTGTCTGGAAACCAGAAGACGATAATCCTGGGGATGAATGGGTTTAGAGATTTCCTAAGTCATTTTCATAAACAGACGGCAGGCTTAATCAGCTCTATCGACAACTTCCTCAACAAAAGAGAAGAGATTGACATTTTCCTGTTTGGCTTGGGGTGGGGTGGGGGGCAACAACATCTCGCTGTGAATATTATCAGCCATTGTGATAGATCCCAGGTGTCAAACTCGCGACCCTCCAGATGTTTTGGACTACAGTTCCCATCATCCCCTGCCAGCACGATGCTGGCAGGGGCTGATGGGAACTGTAGTCCATAACATCTGGAAGGCCACGAGTTTGACACCTATGTGATAGATGCTTGAGACAGACTCTTGAATTGCGGTTGCTTTTTTTAAAAAAAATGGTGGGCCCCATGAGGGCAAAAAGTCAAATGCCTAGCAGAAAAAGAAGGAGAAGAAGAGGAGTAGGAGTAGGAGGAGTTAGGTTTTATATCCTGCTTTTCTCAGCCATAAGGAGTCTCAAAGCAGCGTACAAATTTATTTCCCTTCTTCTTGCTGCAACATACACCTTGTCAGGCAAGAACTCTGATTAGTCCAAGGTTCAGGTGTAAGAATGGGGAAACAAATCTGGTTCATCAGACTAGAGTCCACCGTTCATGCAGAGGAGTGGGAAATGAAACCCAGATCTCCAGATTAGAGTCTCCCTGCTCTTAACCACTGCACCACGCTGGCTCTCTAGCAGAGGTGGGATCCAGCAGGTTCTCACCAGTTCCCGAGAGTGGGTTACTAATTATTCGTGAGTGCCGAGAGGGGGTTACTAATTGGGTCCGCTTTCCCATCTCCACGCCCTCGCCTCCCCGAGAGGCATCCTGCCTTTGAACGTGAAGGTTCCATATAGCAATTGCGACTAATAATGTAACTCCCTGAACTGGGTTAATCCCTTTCAGGTACTGCAATTCATGGATTCTCAGCCTTTCGTTCCTTTTATCTCACCAGTCTCTATCAAAGAACCTGTGTGTTTCGCCATTGCTGTGTTCAGGTTTGTGAGTTGGGGCATTTTCTATAATGTGTTGATGATTTAGAAATGACCTGGTGCAAAAAAAATTTGGGGGGGGGTCGTGGTGGCGTGGCTGCCCATGGGGGGGGGGAAGACATCCAACTCAGGTTTTGCCGAGGGCTCAGGTTTGCCTAGGTACGCCTCTGCCCCCTTTGCTGGGGGGTGGGCTGGTGAGGGAACCTGTTACTAAAAATTTTGGATCCCACCACTGCTCTCTAGGATATATTATCTTATCCTCTAGGATGTATTATCCTAGTGATGTACTAAACTGGCTCGTCTCATGGATCTCTTCTTGTCCATGAATATTTTGGGCATAAGTATGGAATATTTTTGAAATAAATAAGGTTTGTTTTGTTATTTGAAATGAACTAACAAAATAAATTAACCCAGGATTGAAGCCTATTGACTGCCCAGCATTGGAGAACTAAAATAGTTCCTAGCAAGTCCTTTTTTTATGGTTCTTGACAGCCCCTGACCTACTAAGCTTTTACAAGGTGACTGTATCAGGTATCTTCGGACAACTAGTATCCTTGCTGTTAGAGTGCTGGACTAGGACAGAGAAGTTTTATGCCCAAATCTTGCCTCAGCTGAGAAGTTTGCTGGGTAACTTTAGACTTCTCTCATTGTCAATATATATATATAAAAAACTTCCTCCAAGGGACTTAGAACAGTACACATGGTTTTCCTCTGCTACAGTTGCCAGACCTCCTGCTATGGCGGGTTGTGCCTGGAAATGACAACTGGAAGCTCTGGGAATTTCCAGAAACTCTATGATTTGACCATAGAGTTTCTGGAGATTCCTAGAGTTACTCATGGTTACTTCCAGGTTGTTCACAGAAGTGATGTCGTGACATTGCTGATGTCATCTATCACACATGTTCCCACCCCCAGTTCCACTGGTTGCCAGGCTTAGCTGACAACTTTCTTTTTCCCTTCCTGATTGAGCCTTCAGAACAAGCCTGTAAACTGTGATAGGCTGAGGCAGAGTGACAAGACCCAGCGACATCAGGACAGAGCAGGAATTTGAACTCATGTCTTGCATGGCCTCACAGGGTATTTGTTCTGAGGGGGTGGGGAAGGGAAAGGAGATTGTAAGCTCCTTTGAGTCTCCTTACAGAAGAGAAGGGGGTTTATAAATCCAAACTCCTCCTCCTCCTTCTCCTCCTCCTCCTCCTCTTCTTCTTCTTCTTCTTCTTCTGCTTCTTCTTCTTCTGCTTCATCTGCTTCTTCTTCTTCTAGTCTAACACAGTTATCACTATATAACACTGGTTAGGCAGAAAATGGGAAACGAGCTTAGTTTCCCGTCGCTGCACCTCGCAGTTGGAGTGAAACCTGTACTTTTTTTTATTCCTATTGCACTTTTTATTCCTGTCTGTCGGAGAGTCAGGA
This sequence comes from Sphaerodactylus townsendi, assembly GCF_021028975.2. Classification (NCBI taxonomy): domain Eukaryota; kingdom Metazoa; phylum Chordata; class Lepidosauria; order Squamata; family Sphaerodactylidae; genus Sphaerodactylus; species Sphaerodactylus townsendi. The sequence goes on from NC_059433.1 coordinate 69,606,369, forward strand.
GGAGAGGTGCCAAACCAACCGTAACCCCGCAAAAGTGAACTTGGCAACCCCATTTCAAATGCCTCTTTACAAAATAAACTGTGTTAGTTCTGCCTACGTCCTCACAGCAAGACTTATTTTTTGTCATTAAAAGGATACAGCTAGCATTTCTTTCCAGCCTCTTTCTCAAGAAGCATTCCGGCAGCAGGTCTTCAAACTGAAACGTTCAGAAACAAACAAGTCTCCGAGGACATCCCAGGACCGCTTTGGGCTACAATGTAACCGCCTCCTGTTTGTCAACCCCATAAAAATTAAGAATCGCGGATAAGCATTTCATTTCGCTGTAATGGAGGCAGTTATCATCAATGGATGTGGCGGCCTGCAAAACAGAGTTTAAAGGGGGGTGGGGGGGGGAAGGAAATTGATTCCTCTGTCGCAGAATGAGCAGAAGTGAATAATTACGCATTTCCCATTTGCACATTAACCACGTGCCGGCATGTTGAATTAGTATTTTATGAGCAAAGCAAAAGGCGATCAGATATTTATCGTTGGAAAGATTTATCAGCTGTGCGAATAAATGCTTTAATAGCTACCCAGTCCAGAGAAGGGACGGCTATCTGAGCCGACAAAAAATAAATGATGAGAAGCCGTGCCCATTTTATGGGCAGTAATGAAAATGCTGGATAGCCCTTCGCTATAGCCATGTCCTCTTCCATACTTACAGAGCAAAATCAGTTGGGGGTGTAGCTGCTTTCATGGGGTGGAAACGTTTTATCTGCAATAGGTTGGAGAGCGGCTGCCTACTGCTTCCTGATCACTCTCAGGGTCTAGTGAGACAAGCTACATGGTCCTTGGGAATGTCCCTGGGAAGAGGCATTCATGATCTCTCACTTACCACGTGCTCTTCTTCCAGGAAAGGAAGGCCTCTGAACATCTGCAGGGCCTTGCACTCGCCTATCAAGATCCATGTTGCTTACTGTGAGTGGTAGCTAGCAGCTCACCATGGTTTCAGGTGTGGAGGCCTTTCATATCACCTAGTGTAAAGTTGCCTGTCTCCAGGTGGTAACTGGAGACCAGGTGGTAACTTGCACAGATCAGTTCACCTGAAGAAAATGGCTGCTTTGGGGGGTGAGAAGAAGAAGAAGAAGAAGAAGAAGAAGAAGAAGAAGAAGAAGAAGAAGAAGAAGAAGATGATGATGATGATGATGATGATGATGATGATGATGATGATGATGATGATGATGATTTGGTTCTTCTTACACTCTGTCTTTCTCTCCTGCACACTCTGTACTCTGCTGTTCCACAACAGACACTCTGTGAGATCAGTGGGTCTAAGAGAGTTTGGAGAGAACTGTGACAAGGCCAAGGTCACCCAGCAGGCTTCAGGTGTAGAAGAAGAACAAGAGTTTGGATTTATATCCCCCCTTTCTCTCCTGCAGGAGACTCAAAGGGGTGTCCAATCTCCTTGCCCTTCCCCCCTCACAACAAACACCCTGTGAGGTAGGTGGGGCTGAGAGAGCTCCAAGAAGCTGTGACTAGCCCAAGGTCACCCAGCTGGCATGTGTGGGAGTGCACAGGCTAATCTGAATTCCCCAGATAAGCCTCCACAGCTCAGGCGGCAGAGCTGGGAATCAAACCCGGTTCCTCCAGATTAGATATACGAGCTCTTAACCTCCTACGCCGCTGCTGTAGGAGTGAGGAATCGAATCCAGTTATCCAGATTACAGTCTGCCACAAATGCTGAGAAGTGGGGAACCAAACCGAGTTCTGCAGAACCCCTTTGAGTTCCTCCCATCCCTAACCCAACACTTCCCAGGCCTGACTGCCAATATCTCCAAGTATTTCCCAACCTAGAGCTGACAACCCTAAGCAAGTGCTAGATTATCTCAGTGAAGATGCCAGAGATTGAACCTGCGACCATCTGCACATGATATGGATGCTTTATCTCTCTAAGTTACAGTCCAACCCTCAGTCCACCCACTGGGATACTGAATCTGCTCCGGTCTGTTGGCAAAGACACGCCTCCATTTTTGTTCCAGCCAATTAATGCTGATGCTTCTGGACTCCAGGAGTATTATCCAAATCTAAAATTAAAAAATGGTCTCAGTTCACTAAACTGTAATAGTCATGCTGGTAAACCAAGAACACAGGTGTCAAAATTGTGGCCCTCCAGATGTTATGGACTACAGTTCCTATCATCCTGTGCCAGCATCATGCTGGCAGGGGATGATGGGAACTGTAGTCCATAACATCTGGAGGGGCGCAAGTGTGACACCTATGACCAAGAAGGATGTAGATTCATACTCAGAACTCTCTTGTTTTTATGAGAAAATATGGCAGTCAAGTGATTTCAGACCATATGGATCCTCCATAATTATTCCACACGTAAGAACATAAGAACATAAGAACAAGCCAGCTGGATCAGACCAGAGTCCATCTAGTCCAGCTCTCTGCTACTCGCAGTGGCCCACCAGGTGCCTTGGGGAGCTCACAGGCAGGAGGTGAAAGCAATGGCCTTCTGCTCTTGCTGCTCCTGAGCACCTGGACTGTTACACGGTAATCTCAGATCAAAGAGGACTCTCAAGATTGGGAGCCAGAGATCGACTTCTCCTCCATAAATCTGTCCAAGCCCTTTTTAAAGCTATCCAGGTTAGTGGCCATCACCACCTCCTGTGGCAGCATATTCCAAACACCAATCACACATTGTGTGAAGAAATGTTTCCTTTTATTAGTCCTAATTCTTCCCCCCAGCATTTTCAATGGATGCCCCCTGGTTCTAGTATTGTGAGAAAGAGAGAAACATTTCTCTCTGTCAACATTTTCTACCCCATGCATAATTTTATAGACTTCAATCATATCCCCCCTCAGCCGTCTCCTCTCCAAACTAAAGAGTCTCAAATGCTGCAGCCTCTCCTCATAAGGAAGGTGCTCCAGTCCCTCAATCATAATGCCAGGATCAACAATGGGAAAGGGTGTGGCTCAGTAGAGCAGCTGCTTGCTATGCAGAAGGTCCCAGGTTCAATTCCCAGCATCTCCAGCTAAAAGAACCAAGAGGTAGGTGTTGTGAAAGACTTCTATCCAGGACCCTGGAGAGCTGCCACCAGTCAGAGAGTAAACAATACTGAACCTTATGGACTGATAGTCTGCTGCAGTAGAAGGCAGTTTCCTGTGAAAATACAATGACTTATTTTCAAAGAATGGCCTCAGTGTTAAGCCATCCATAGGCATGTAATATCAGTTTAGATCAGAGGTAGGCAACCTGCCCTCGCTACCCTCTGACCTCCAGGGGTTGGAGGGCAGTGTGGGCATGTCCCTCCAGCTCTCCAGAGTAGCGCTGGAAGGAGAGGTGAGTGGAGGGGACACAAAAAGCTGCGCCCACACGCACAGAGTCTCCTCTGGTTCGGCCCCTCCACTCACCTTTCCTTCCAGCGCTGCTCTGGAGCCCACTCTACCCTCCAACCTCCAGGACACGCGGAGCCACGGTATAAGGCTGAAAGAGCCGCATGCGGCTCCAGAGCCTCAGGTTGCAGACCCCTGGTTTAGATGTAGTGTTATTCAACTCTATTCACGCATTCCGCTGCACACCTTTTGCACTCTGCTTGTTTCCGGGTTGCCAGCTCCAGATTGATGAATTGCTGGCAAGATGGGGGTGGAGCTTTGGGAGGGTGAGGTTTGAATATGCTGCCACGGGAGGTGGTGGTGGCCACTAACCTGGATAGCTTTAAAAAGGGGCTTGGACAGATTGATGGAGGAGAAGTCAATCTATGGCTACCAATCTTGATCCTCCTTGATCTCAGATTGCAAATGCCTTAGCAGACCAGGTGCTCAGGAGCAGCAGCAGCAGAAGGCCATTGCTTTCACATCCTGCATGTGAGCTCCCAAAGGCACCTGGTGGGCCACTGCGAGTAGCAGAGAGCTGGACTAGATGGACTCTGGTCTGATCCAGCAGGCTAGTTCTTATGTTCTTATGTTCTTAAGAGAGGAGGGGCCTCATTGGCGTGTGATGTCATAGCAGCCTCCAGAACAGCCATTTTATCCGAGGGAAATTATTTATCCAAGAGATCAGTTGCAAATCTAGATCTCCAGCCAGAACCAGGAGGCTAGCAAACCAAGTTTCCAGTCCTATACTGATTGTTTGTAAGAATAAAAGGGAGGCGAAGAGAACCACGTAGGCCACCCGCTGCTTCTTGAACAAGGCCAAGATAAAACAGGATCAGTGGTGGGATCCAAAAATTTTAGTAACAGGTTCCCATGGTGGTGGGATTCAAACTGTGGCGTAACGCCAATGGGGCTGGGTGGGGCACCACAGGAACGTGACCGGGCATTCCGGGGGCGAGCCATTCCTGGGCAGGGCTGTGGCAAGGACGCAGCCGCTGCGACAGTCCTTGGGCGGGAAATGAATGCACGCAGGCGCAGGCTGCCACGCACGCCGGTGCACCTCCTGCTAGACTGCTTCAAGTTCTGTGCACTACTGCTGAGAGGAGGGGCGTAACTAAGGCTAAAATCACGTGGCAAAATCACCAATTAATCACCCCCTCTTGGCACACACAAATAATTAGTAACCTACTCTCGGGAACCTGTGAGAACCTGCTGGATCCCACCTCTGATATGGATGTACGTGGCCCAAGTCACCAAACGCATTGTGGAAGGGCAGTCTTCATCTACTACAAAAAGAGCTGTTTTTGGTTTATTTCTAATTATTCTTTCTCTCTGACCAGGAGCTCCCTCAGCATGGGTTCCACACTTACTCCTCCTCTGCCATTTCATAATCTGGGCTTTGATACCAATAACAAGGACGCCTTCTTTTGAAGCAACCACGTCTCTCTCCTCTCTCAAGCACCACGAAGCTTTAAAATTAGAACAAGCTGATTTAATTAGCCCCCGCTAGGGGGGAAGACACCGTGGCCCAAAAGTAATCGGGATCAAAATGAGGAAAAAGGGTGGTTGTGTTGTTGTTGTTTCAATCTGGGGGGAAAAACGCCCCGAGAAAAGGAGGCTGACTTAAAAGCAGAACCGCTTCGCTTCAGATCGGGAAAGATCGCTCCGGAAAGTCTGGTGTTCTCAGCGGAGGCTGAAGGCTGAGTTGGCCGTGCGTTCTGGGAGCCAGCGGAGAGCCCTGCTCGCAGCTTGAAGGCCACGTAACTCCGCGTGGCTTTGAAATGTTGCACGGGGCCTTGCTCTGGATTGGGAGCATGTTTCAAAACAATCCTTTGCTGCAAGCTGCAAAATGAAAAAAAAGAAGCCATTGCTTAGCATTTGGAAATAGGAACGGTGGCCTCCAAGTGGGGGACCTCCGAGGGATCCTTTGCAGAACAGTGGTGAAGCTTAACCCTTTTGGCGCACCTCCGGATGTCATGGACTCACTAATTCCCATCAGCCCCTGCCAGCATGGCCAATGACATCAGGAGTGCCAAAGGTTCGCCACCACAGTCCTAGAACAGTGATGGCGAACCATTTCGAGACCGAGTGCCCAAATTGCAACCCAAACCCACTTATTTATCACAAAGCGCCAACCACAGCAATTTAACCTTGAATACAGAGGTTTTCGCTAGAAAAAAACAGTTTGCACCTGCAGGCATGCGCGTTACTACAGGAGTAAGCTTGGTGGCAGTTGGTGGTGGTCATTGCTTCGCCTGAAGCCCCTGTGCAACTCTCTCTTCCAACAGGTGAATCAGGGACCCTAGGGAGGGGTTTAGTCAGAAGCTTTAAAGCCCCATTGCACAGCAACCGAAGCATTTACTCCCCAGGTAAAGCGGATTGCGCTTTTGTTCCTTCGCATGAAAATCAGTGGGGCTTACCAGCGCTTAACAGGGTTACCTACACAGCCTCCCCAAAACTAGGTCTTAGGTTTAATGCTAATAATCAAGCCCAGCAGCCCAGTCCAACCTAGATGTGTGTGTGTGTGGGGGAATTCTGTCAGGCAAGTGCAATTCACAGAGAGGGCTCTGAATGCCACCTCTGGTACCCGTGCCATAGGTTCGCCATCACTGCCCAAGAATTACAGCTTTTCTCCAGATTACAGAGATCAGTTTTCTTGGAGAAAATGGATGCTTGGCAGGGTGAACTGTATGCGGGGGCTTAGCTTACTAAAACAGCACCCAGGGTTCCCGCTGGGGGCTGTGCCCCCCCCCCAGCTATCCCCCATGGGGAAGGTCTGGCTGGCCCTGCCTGCAAATCCCATGTGGAATTTGAATGCGGGGCCAGCTGCCCCGCCTCGATCTTCATGTGGAGTTTGAGTGGCGTGGTAGTTTGCTGCTGACCTCAACTGCCATGGCTGCTCTGAGTTCAGCAGCAAACTGAGCACTAGGGGCTGAACAGCTCTAGCTTTGTATTGCTGACTCTGCCCTCAAGCTCCGCTTCAGGTCAGGTGGGGCTGGTGGGTGGAGTCAACAGTGTAAAGCTAGACCTTGTCAGCCAGTCAGCTTCAAGCTGGACTAAGGCAAGCTGGGGCCAGCAGCAAACGGGCTGTGCCACTCCTGAGATCCATGTGAAGATCTGGGTAAGGCAAGTCAGCTGACCCCGCATTTTAGAACATAAGAACATAAGAACAAGCCAGCTGGATCAGACCATCTCGCAGTGGCCCACCAGGTGCCCTTGAGAGCTCACATGCAGGATGTGAAAGCAATGGCCTTCTGCTGCTGCTGCTGCTGCTCCCAAGCACCTGGTCTGCTAAGGCATTTGCAATCTGAGATCAAGGAGGATCAAGATTGGTAGCCATAGATCGACTTCTCCTCCATAAATCTATCCAAGCCCCTTTTAAAGCTATCCAGGTTAGTGGCCATCACCACCTCCTGTGGCAGCATATTCCAAACACCAATCACACGTTGCGTGAAGAAGTGTTTCCTTTTATTAGTCCTAATTCTTCCCCCCAGCATTTTCAGTGAATGCCCTCTATGTGGAGTTTGAACTCTATGTGGAGTTTGGGGGCAGGGCTTGGGGCTGGCCCCCTTTTGAGCTCCAGGTGGAGTTGGGCACCGGGGTCAGCCCTGCTAGCTGGTATTAACTGTGCCCCTGGCTCAAACACCTTGGGGCTGGGGCGCAGTTGTGAAAGGAAGCACAGCAATGTGTCCCCCAGGAAGTGGAACCCGGAGCTCTAGCCCCCTTGTGCACCCCCTCACTATGCCAGTGACTCCATCACATTGTAGTAGTAGTAGTAGTAGTAGTAGTAGTAGTAGTAGTAGTAGTAGTAGTAGTAGTAGTAGTAGTAGAAGAAGAAGAAGAAGAAGAAGAAGAAGAAGAAGAAGAAGAAGAAGAAGAAGAAGAAGAAGAAGAAGAAGAAGAAGAAGAAGAAGAAGAAGAAGAAGAAGAGGAGGAGGAGGAGGAGGAGTTTGGATTTATATCCCCCCTTTCTCTCCTGCAGGAGACTCAAAGGGGCTGACAATCTCCTTGCCCTTCCCCCCTCACAACAAACACCCTGTGAGGTAGGTGAGGCTGAAAGAGCTCCGAGAAGCTGTGACTAGCCCAAGGTCACCCAGCTGGCGTGTGTGGGAGTGTACAGGCTAATCTGAATTCCCCAGATAAGCCTCCACAGCTCAGGCGGCAGAGCTGGGAATCAAACCCGGTTCCTCCAGATTAGATACACGAGCTCTTAACCTCCTACGCCACTGCTGCTCCTCCTACGCCACTGCTGCTCCTTGTACCATATAGAGGTCCCTGTCCTCCTGAGACTCTATCCTCAAATCCCCAGGAGTTTCCAAGCTGGAGCTGGCAACCTTCCCTCCATCCCTTGTCAGTGGTCAGGAATCTGGCAACCCTATTTGACTATCTTCACCTGGTTCACATTCTAGAGTCCCCAAGCTCCACCCCCAATACCTCCAGGAATTTCCCATCCTCGAGCTAGCAGCCTTTCTACTGTCATGATGACACAGTGCTCAGAATTCAGTCTTGGGAATGCACAAAGCTGTGAGACCAAACTGATTCAGTCTTGCAAGAGGTGCCATCAGTGTTACAACTGCCAACCCTGCATCTGGAATTTTTTTTTATATTTAGAGAGCCAGCCTGGTGTAGTGGTTAAGAGCAGGTGGGTTCTAATCTGGAGAACCCCGCTCCTCCACCTGAGCAACAGAGGCTGATCTGGTGAACCAGAGGCGTTTCCGCACTCCTACGTTCCTGCTGGGTGACCTTGGGCTAGTCACAGTTCTTTCAATGCTCTCTTAGCCCCTCCTACCTCACCAGGTGTCTGTTGTGGGGAGAGGAAGGGAAAGGAGCTTGGAAGCCACCTTGAGTCTCCTTACAGGAGAGAAAGGCGGGGTATAAATCCAAACTCTTCTTCTTCTTAGAGCTGGAACTTGGGGAGTGTGGAGTTGGTGTAGACAAGGGAGCGTATCTCTGATATTATACCATAGAGTTTGCCCTGTGAAGCTGGGATTGCCTCCAAGGGAACTGTTCTCTGGAAATGTTATAATTCTGGGAAGTCTCCAGACCTTACCTGGAGATTGGCAACCCTTGGTCACCTGCATTTAGAAGGACAAGTTGGATTTATGCCCTGTTTTTCTCTACCACAAGGATTCTCACAGCGACTTCCCTTCGTCTCCCCACAACAGACACCCTGTGAGGCAAGTGGGAGATGAGAGAGTTCTGAGACAACTGAGAGTGGCTGAACCCAGCAGGGTTTGTGGGTAGGAATGGGGAAACAAACCCAGTTCACTGTCAGCTTAACCATCCTGAAAAATCTGCAGCTGCAGAACATGTGTTAAACAAAACTGGACATAATATTTTATTTGAGAACACTGAAATTCTGGACAATTCAGAAGCTTACTAGGTCAGACTGCACAGGGAGGCCATTGAAATTCACAAACACCAGGACAACTTCAATAAGAAAGAAGAGATGTTAAAAATTAGCAAAGCCTGGCTCCCAGTACAATGGACCGATAACCCCACCCGCAATACAATGCACTCAACCACACCCAGTGGTGGGATCCAAAAATTTTAGTAACAGGTTCCCATGGTGGTGTGATTCAAACAGTGGCATAGCGCCAATGGGGCTGGGCAGGGCACGACGGGGGCAGGGTATTAATAATTTCTCTGTTACTGTAAAAAACTTTTACTGTAAAAAAAAAAGTTCCTAATTTCCAGCTGGTATCTTTCTGCCCATAATTTAAACTCATTATAGCAAATCCTATCATCTACTGCCAACAGAAACAACTACTTCTCCTCTAATTGACTGCCTGTCAAATACTTAATACTTTCAAATACTTAATTTTGTTCCTAGAAATCAAAAGAAGGATACTTTCCTTAAACAAGGAACTTTACCATATTTCTAAAACATGTTTTTAAAACAGCCCAACAGGGAGAATTATCCTGTTTTCTACCTTCGCTAACCAGTCACATAGGAAACAACAGGACTTTATGATTTTTGGACCTAATGGAATTTCTAATGGAAAAGCAGACCCAATTAGAAACCCCCTCTCGGCACACACAAATAATTAGTAACCCACTCTCAGGAACGAGTGAGAACCTACTGGATCCCACCTCTGACCACACCTTTGCATAGCAAGTTCCACCCAAACACTGATTGGTTCCCCACCCTGGGACATGGATAATATACCACACTAAACTTTCCCTTCTCACTTAGACACAGTGTGAAACAGACTGCAGGTGAAACTTTAGGAACAAAATCCACCAGACCACGGCCACACAGCCCAGAAAACCCACCAGAACCAGTTTACCAAATTTGAGTCTGCTTCTCATGGGGAGGAGTGGAGAATCAAACCCAGATCTCACGGTTTGAGTCTGCCGTTCTTCACTAGACCACGCTAGCTCTCACCAAGGGGGACTCCAGTTTTGTATTTAAGCAGTGATTCCCGCCCCCAGAGGGAACTCATCACTGTTGTGTGGAGATCAGTTGTAATTCCGGAAGAACGCCAACCCCTTCTTGGTGCTTTTCAATCCTGCAACTAGCACAGAACACAACATAAAAATACACAGACACACATAAGAGGCCTTTTTGCTAACTGTATACAAACCGGGCAGAAACGGTCTCTCTGTTTGTGGTGGCCTGGCCGCATTCTCATTTCAAAGTTCACTTAACTTCAATTAATAGTTTCTTCTCGGCTTAATCCCTTTAGCCGAGTATTGATTAATCTTGTTTTAATTATGGCAAGCCGGGTGATACTTTCAGCGTCAGAGCACGGTTTTCTGGCAGTATTTTTGGAAAGCCAGGAACAATAACATCTTGCTATTCTTAGGGTGGCTTTTAGCATTTATCCCTCATCCCTTCTGCTTGAATTTTCAGTTCCCCAAAATGTATTGGAGCTGTTGTTTCTGCTTGTATTTTTAAATTTGTATTTTTAATGTTCAACCCCTCCCCCCCCCCCAAAAAAAAAGAAAACTCCAGAAATGTTGGTTGTCTTGCTTTATGGACCATCCTAGGTCGAATCCCCACTACCGTCTTAGCCAGGTTTCAGAACACAAACTAACCAGGTTTGAGGGATGACCTCCTCATTGCTTGCGTGGCAGATTCCGTTTCTGGCGCTCGTTCTCCCCGTTAATCTGCGTTCTGGCAGGACCTGGTTGCAAGTGGCATAGATCCCATTAACACGGTTCAGAGCTGATCCGAGGGGAGGGATGAGGGTTGAAACCCTGACTCGTTTCCCCGCCCTGGAGTGTGATGCGGAATTCGGGCAACCAATCAGCGCTGTCGCAAATGCGCATACTAGCCTTCCCCTTGGTTCTCTCATTCTTTTGCTTTTCTTTTAAGCGACAATGGCCAGAAGGGGACTTTAAACGTTAAACAATGTCAAACGATGAAACTTCTTGAATCTTTAATGGTTTACACAGGTAACGATTAACTGTTTGCACAATTAAACAGTTAAACATTAAACTTTTACACGCTGGCTTTTTTGATCACGCCCCTACAACGTACGTTTCCTCAGTGGGAAAAGGTCCCACCCCATCAAGGCACGCCAGCCAATCAGGGGAGACCAGCAAAGCGAGCTCGCCTGGTAGTGGGGATTGCTAAGAGTTCTGCAACCGGGTGTGTCTGCTGTGTGCTGGCCGCAGTGGGGAGGGAGAAACTCCCATGAAGTGGACACGGTTCCACAACGAACAGGTTTGGATCTGCATGCAAATTTCAAGTGGGGATTCGACCCTATGGAACTACAATCTGTACTGATTACGGTGCTGGCCCAGTTCTCAGCAGAAAGGCCTGAGGAAGGCAGGGTCCGGGTATGGGAGGAACTTCAGCAAGTAATAAGATCATTTAATCCATCCTGCAAGGCAGCCATTTTCTCCAGAGGAGCTGATCTTGGTTGTCTGGAGATCAAGTGTTACAGTAGGAGATCTCCAGGTGCCACCTGGAGTGGGAGAGGAGTGGCTCACCAGTGTAGTATGTTGGTTACAGGTTCAATCCCCGGCATCTCCAATTGGAAAGTCATACGTAGATGGAACTGGAAAAGATCTTTTCTTTGGGGTGCTGTGTGGTTTCCGGGCTGTATGGCCGTGTTCTAGCAGTTTTCCCAATTGTTGGTTTGGTTTGCGGATGACTAAGACATCTAGAAATGGCAGTTTTCCTTCATTTTCTTTTTCCATAGTAAATTGGATGTTTGGGTGGATCTTGTTGATATGGTCCAGAAACTTGTTTAGTTTTTCTTCTTTAGTTTTTCTTCTTTAGTTTTTCACAAATGGCCGGAAACCACACAGCGCCCCAGTGATTCCGGCCGTGAAAGCCTTCGACAATACACAGATCTTTTCTTTCTTTCTTTCTTTCTTTCTTTCTTTCTTTCTTTCTTTCTTTCTTTCTTTCTTTCTTTCTTTCTTTCTTTCTTTCTTTCTTTCTTTCTTTCTTTCTTCCTTCCTTCCTTCCTTCCTTCCTTCCTTCCTTCCTTCCTTCCTTCCTTCCTTCCTTCCTTCCTTCCTTCCTTCCTTCCTTCCTTCCTTCCTTCCTTCCTTCCGTCCGTCCGTCCGTCCGTCCGTCCGTCCGTCCGTCCGTCCGTATGTTTTCTCTCATACAAAAAAAAGGTCTTCCTTTTGGAGTATGGGAGGAGCGGAGCTGTTTTCTTTCACCCCGGAAGGCCAGAACCAACAGATTGAAATAAAATCAAAAGAGTTTTCGGCGAAACATTTGAAAGAACTTCCTGACCGTCCGGTTTCCTGGATGTGCCCCACCCTTTAAAGGATATACACATAAAAGCTACAATTTCCTTCCTTCTCCCTGGTTCAGCCTTTTTTTTTTTCATTTTGAAAGGCTGGTTGGAAATTACTGCAATATAAATCCCAATTCTTGCTTTTCAGCACAATAATTGCCTCCTGTGAATTTCAGAGATTACCGACAATCAAATTAGTGATGCCATCAGAAAGTTTCACAGTTTGGTTCTTTCCTTCTGTGCTCTTTCTTTTCACCTGCCCTGCTCCCAATCTATTCTCATTTTGAAGTCTATTTTTTGGGCCACGGAAGCTAGCATCTGGTAGTAAGAAGAAGAGAAGATTGTTTGTGGTTTGGGTGAACTGTTGTTTACACTTTCACAGTCTGATACCTACTGGTCCCACAACCCCAGGTGAATTTGGAAGTGCCACAAACAAGTGAACAGAGAGGTGACCCTCTAAACAGGAAGTGGACATTTTTCTTGTTGAAATGGCAGCTTCAGAAAAGTGGTAGAAACAGAGAGATTGTTTATCTTGTTAGCACGATGCACATTTTTTTAAAAAAAGCCATAATGACAATTCAGATTGCTATTCCAATCGCTTATTATGTTGTGTCCCTCAAAGGATTTCAAAGAGTGAAAGAGGGGAGGGGGGGAAGTGTTATGAAAATAAATCACTTTTTTCAAAGAACACAATTAAGAAAATGGGCTAGAACCTGGTGAAAAAAACCTCTCTTTTTCATTAAGAAAATTCTCATCATTTTGTTTTGCTTTGACTGCCTACAACATCCAAAAGATAATTTTATGGTGGATATTGCAGAGTCTGGATTAATATACATGACAGATTGAAACCATTCCCCTTTCTTATATGTGTTTTTTTTTCTGAACTTGAAAGCTGCAGCCTTAAACTTAAAAACCCTGATCAACAGTTTCAAAGGGATGGGAAGATGAGAAAAGATGTCAAAGGACCGTGCGGTCGCCGCTGCCCCCAGAATTCACAAGACATGAAGCCAAGAGACGGTTTTAACCTGCTGTTTGTTTTTAAAGTGCTTTGAAAAAGATCCCCCCCCCAAAAAAAAAACTATTGATTTTTTTTTGGGGGGGGGATACAACGGTGATACAAGAGCCTTTACTCCTTCTCTCCCATGTACACACAAATTCAAAGCAGAGATTTCTCACAAACACCTTACCAACTCGATCGGTTGGATAAAAAAGTCCATCAGCCCATTGTCAAAGCAGAGTAGTGGCTATTGGGCCTGAATAGGATATGGGAAACTTGGGTTCACATTGTCAGAATACTTAAGGGAGCTTAATGTCCAGGCACTGCTTGATCCTGAGTTAGGCACCTCCGGGTTGCTGGGTCTTTCATTTAGTCCAGCGATGGCGAACCTTTTTGAGACCGAGTGCCCAAATTGCAACCCAAACCCCACTTATTTATTGCAAAGTGCCAACCCGGCAATTTAACCTGAGGTTTTAGTTCAGAAAAAAACCAGTTGGCTTCCTCTTCCTCTGCCCCACCCACTCGAGCAGGGGCCAGCCTGCTCTAGCTTCCAGCAAGTCCCGCGTACACCACTCTATGCCTCTCTAGCATCTCTGCCTCCTCTGTGCCCCCCACCCCTCAGGCAACAGCCACCCGGAGCACAGGCACCAGGCCCACCAGCTGAGTCCTCCCTGCTCACAGCGGTGCACGCACGTTGTGCTCAGTGGCCCAAGCCAGCCTAGATGTGTGTGGGGGGGGTGATTTTCTGCCCCCCACAGGACAAACTCTGTGTGAGCGTGCCCACAGCGAGGGCTCCGAGTGCCACCTCTGGCACCCGTGCCGTAGGTTCGCCATCACTGATTTAGTTCCTCCTTTCCTCTATGCTAGCAACAATAGATATCAGATGCATCTCTGGCCTTCCCTGGGAGGGTACGTTGGGCAAAAGCTTCCCAGTTCCATACACAGGAGGGGCTGTGGCTCAGGGGCAGAACTTCTGCTTGGCACGCAGAAGTGCCCATGTTCAATCCCTAGCCTCTCCAGTTAAAAAAGACTGGGTTGGAGGTTACATGAAAGACTGCTGCCGGAGAGCTGCTGTCGGCCTGAGTAGACAAATACAGTGGATCCTCAGTTTTCGTCGCCTTCAGAGTTTGTCCGTTTCGGTTTTCACCAATTCTTTGGGCGGAAATTTTGCCTCTGTTTTCTTTCGTCGCTTCAGTTTTCGCTGGCGCACGTGTGGTAAATTTGCAGCAAAAAACGGCGCCCACCCTGCTGTTCCACTGCTTGCCGACGGGAGCCTCAGTTTTCGTTTGTTTCAGTTTTCGCCGAGGTTCTCCGGACAAATTGACAACGAAAACCAAGGTTCCACTGTACTCACCTTGACAGACCAATGGTCTGCTTTGGTATAAGGCAACTTTATTTATTTATTTATTTATTTATTTATTTATTGTTTGTTTGTTTGTTTGTTTGTTTGTTTGTTTATTCCATTTATACATACACAACATCAATATATATTTGTAGACCCAAATAAATAAGGGTCCACAATAGTGACCACACAACAACCGATACAATAGCTAAAATCCATTAAAATCTATTAAAACAGTGGTTAGCATAACAATGAGGCGTCCTATAACCCAGTCCGTTAAATCTCCCCCAAAAAGAAGGAGAGGCCAGACTCCTCTCTAGAAGGGTAACATAGATGGAACCCAAATTAAGATGGTAAATAAATGCATAAAGCATAAGGGGGGGGGGAGTATATTTACTTCATGTAAATATACGCAGAGACTCTCCTCCGCCTCAGCAAAAGCGTCTCCCTCATTTCCCCAAGTAAATTGCATGCTTTAATCAATCATTTCCAGAACTTGTTTCCTCAATGCATTCTTATTATTTGCTTTTTTTAAAAAAAAAATGGTTGCGATATTTCATTGTTGTGCCTTAGCGGCACTGAACACGAAAACAAAAGAAAAATGATAGACTCAAACTTCTTCCTCTCCCTTCCTGACCATAATCGGCCTTTTAATTAAACATTTCCAGATATGATTTTCTCATTTCAATAACAGTCCCTAAAATATAACACGTGGAAGGGGATGCATTGCTGGATGTTTGGAAATGGAAACACAACCATTTCTGTTTTGACCATTGCATCATTAATTCTTCCTGCCAGGTATATTAGAAGAAGAAGAGTTTGGATTTATGGATTTATATTCCCTCTTTCTCTCCTGTAGGAGACTCAAAGGGGTTTACAATCTCCTTGCCCTTCCCCCCTCACAACAAGCACCCTGTAAGGTGGGTGAGGCTGAGAGAACTCCGAAGAACTGTGACTAGCCCAAGGTCACCCAGCTGGCATGTGTGGGAGTGCACAGGCTAATCTGAATTCCCCAGATAAGCCTCCACAACTCAAGCGGCAGAGCTGGGAATCAAACCCAGTTCCTCCAGATCAGAATGCACCTGCTCTTAGCCACTGCTCTCAGCCACTACGCCACTGCTGCTCCAGTGTTTTGACATGCTGTGCCAGGCAGAGTAGTGATACAGGCCCCCAGAAAACCATAGATCATCGAGTTGGAAGAGACCCCAAGGGCCATCCAGTCCAACCCCCTGCAATGAAGGACACAAAATCAAAGAACTCCTGTCAGATGGCCATCCAGCCCCTCTTTAAAAACCTTCAAAGAAGGAGACTCCGCCACACTCAGAGGTAGTGAATTCCTCAACCAAACAGCCCTTACTGTCAGGAAGTTCTTCCTGATGTTTAGGTGGAATCTCTTTTCCTTCATCTTGAACCCATTCCTCCTGGTCCTAGTCTCTGGAGCTGCAGAAAACAAGCTTGCTCCCTCACCAACTTGACATCCCTTCAAATATCTAAACATGGCTATCATGTTCCCTCTTAACCTTCTCTTCACCAAACTAATCATACACAGCTCCCTATGTCTCGCCTTGTAGGGCATGAACTCCAGATGTTTTACCTTTTTAGTTGCCTTCCTCTGAACCTGTTCCAGTTTGTCAATATCCTTCTGGAATTGTGGTGCCCAGAACTGTACACAGTATTCCAGCTGAGGTCTAACCAATGCAGAATAGAGAGGTACCATTACATCCCTCAAAGGGTCAGTCCTGGTTAATACTTGGATGGGAAACTACCAAGGAAGTCCAGGATTGATACACAAAGACAGGCAATGGTAAGCCATGTCTATTCATCTCTTGCCTTGATGTGGATGGCCCAGGGTAGCCAGATCTGATCACATCTGGGGAGCTTGCCAAGGTTGGCCCTGGTTGATACGTGGATTGGAGAATACCACAGAAGTTGAAGGCAATGGCAAACCACCTCTATTCATCTCTTACCTTGATGTGGATGGATCAGGGTAGCCAGACCTTATCAGATCTTGGGAGCTAAGAAGGGTTGGCCTGGTTAATACTTGGATGGGAGACCACCACAGAAGTTGAAGGCTATTACATAAAGATAGAAAATGGCAAACCACCTCTATTCATCTTTTACCTTGATGTGGATGGCCCGGGATGGCCAGACCTCATCAAATCTTGGTAGCTAAGAAGGGTTGGCCTGGTTAATACTTGGATGGGAGACCACCACAGAAGTTGAAGGCTATTACATAAAGATAGAAAATGGCAAACCGCCTCTATTCACCTCTTACCTTGATGTGGATGGCCCAGGATGGCCAGACCTCATTAGATCTTGGTAGTTAAGAAGGGTTGTGTAAGGTTGCAGTTCGACCTTGGAGAGGTTCTCGCCGAGGTTTTTGGCTGAACGCCTGGAAAGGGGAATTTTACTGTTTTGCTTATCTTTCACTTGCTTGCTTGCCTGTGTGAAACACTGTGAAATCTGCCTTGTTTATATTCTTTTGGCGGGAGCCTGTCCCAAGCCTTGTATAAGTGGTTGATTGAGATCTGGGTGTCAGTTCCCGCATTGTCTGTTCCTGACTAAGAATGCCAGCTCAATAAGGAACTTAACACGATTGCTTTCGACTGGACTTTACTGGTTCGTCACAGGTTGACTTGGTTAATACTTGGATGGGAGACCACCACAGAAGTCAAGGGCTACTATGTAGAAATAGGCCATGACAGACCAGCCCAGTTTGTTTCTTGCCTTGAAAACTCAAAGGGATTGCTATGGGACAAGGGGAACATGATGGCAAAGAAATTAAAAAACTCAGCTGGATTCCCAGCATGCTAAGGGCAGCACTCAGCAAGGCTGCTACCGGTTTTGCTGAAATTTGGAAATGCTTGGTTCAGCTTACAAGCCAACAACTCTTGGCTGTATTCTGAATCAAGCTGTTTCCCTTAGATATTATTCTCTAGTTCAGGATGTCAAACACGATCCCGTGCCCAGCAGACCAGACACCCAAAGCCAGCAGCTTTGTAAGAGATGTGTGCACAGACATCCTTTGATGTTATCCACTTATTCGCGATCAAACTCTCATTGATTGCTGTGAAATTACATGAAGTGCAAAGTACTTGTGTGCTGAAGTTTTCCAGAGTTAACCCCTTCCTCAGGGTAGGCTTGATGAGAACTACGTGGCCAGGCAACCCAAGCAGGGTTTTTTTAGATGCTCCCATATCCCATATTAAAGGGACCAACCATCAATAGGGGTTAAATTAAGTTTTATTACCTTTTTCTATCAGCTGAATTGCAACTTTTTCACTCATTTCCCTTTCGTGGGATGGGTTTCTTAAGGGATTTACCCCAGTGATTTGCCAGCTTTTGGCCCAGAATCCAGAATGGTAACCTTTCAGACTGAAAAATGGGCCAGAAGCAAGCAGGCAGGCAGGCAGGCAGGCAGGCAGGCAGGCAGGCAGGCAGGCAGGCAGGCAGGCAAGCAGACAGACAGACAGACGGACGGACGGACGGACGGACGGACGGACGGACGGACGGGTGGGTGGGTGGGTGGGTGGGTGGGTGGGTGGGTGAGAGGATGATGGATGGATGGATGGATGGATAAGATGGATAGAGAGAGACAGAGAGACAGAGAGACAGAGAGAGGCAGAGGCAGAGGCAGAGGCAGGCAGGCAGAGGCAATGCAGTTCTGAGGGTTGTGTGGCCTGCACAGCCACACTGCCTCCCAAGAGGATTGAGGCACTGCAGCCCACAAACCAAACACAAAGGCCGTTTCTGCCTAGCAGCAGAAACAGCTGTCCACCAACATAATTAATGCTGGTGGAGCTTTGGGACCACTCACACGGTAGTGTGCAGATGGCCCCGAAGCTGCTGCGAACCACAGAGGTGGCAATGCATGGAGCCACCCATCGTTCGTCCCGTTCACCTACCACTCCTCCCTGTGCAGCTCTGGATGGCTGGAGGGTAAATTGAAGGGTAGCGTGGGCGTGTCCTTCCAGCCATCCAGAGCTGCAGAGGGAGGAGAGGGAGGTGAATGGAACATCGGAGGGCCCAAAGCGGTGCCCTCACACCAATGCGCTTTGCACTGCACCGGCAGAAAAATGCTGCTTTTCAAAAAAAACTCGCTCAGGGAGCGAGTTTCAAAAGCGCCGTTTTCCTGCCGCTTTGGTGGTTTGGGCATGGAACTGCTGCAGCTGTGTGAATGTTTTTAATGTCTCTGGGGCGCTGTTTTCAGGCTGTGCAGAAACAGCCAAAGTTTCCTTGACCACCCAAAAAACCTTATTCAGTTCCACGAACCTAGCCTACATTTTTTGCTGATGTAAGTCCATGCTGCAAAAGGGGGCCTTTCCTGGTCTGAGAGGGTTCAGGAACCCAACAAAATCTAGCTCTGCTCCCCTTCACTGTGGAGTCTTGTACTGTTTTCCCCACCTTACATCCTGAAAAAGTTTTATTTCCAGCCTCAACATGTTTTAAATGAATCCTCTTTTAAAATGATTTTTTCCCTTGAAACATTTTCAAAACAACTTCAGTTGCTGTGTGATCCACTGGGTAAGTTTTCTATGCTTCTCTGCTTCCCTGAACTTCTTCCTCAGCGCTATTTTTTGAGCTCACTCTGCTTCCCCCTTACCTGTTTATTTTGCTCATTCCTATGTGTGTGTTTTTAATTTGGGAGGGGAAACTCTTTGAAGCACCTGCGAATCTCAGCAGGAAGCTTTGAAGCACGGGAGCATCAATTCGACTCATAATTCAAAAAAAAGGGAGGGATTTGACCACCGATCTGACTTTAATGCGCATTTTGCCTCTGAGACAAGAGGTGACCCTTGCAAGGTGAGAAAGGGAATGTTGGAAGGGAAGAGTCAGTTGTGCTTGCTTGCTAGGGGGATCCCTGGAATCCTAGACCCAGTTTCTCCCACTTCTGTCTTCATTGAGGGGGTGATCCACCAAAGGAGGCAAGACGAGGAGGCCCACTTGGTTTGGCATACCTTACGGAAACTTTCAAAAACAACAGCCACTTAAGTTATTCTTACGATTTTTGTTACCATGGGATTGGGTATCGCTCAGATGTCCTGTCTTAGGCACCCAAATATTGATTTGGAGCTCGTGGCGTAGGAGGTTAAGAGCTCGTGTATCTAATCTGCAGGAACCAGGTTTGATTCCCAGCTCTGCCGCCTGAGCTGTGGAGGCTTATCTGGGGAATTCAGATTAGCCTGTGCACTCCCACACACGCCAGCTGGGTGACCTTGGGCTAGTCACAGCTTCTCGGAGCTCTCTCAGCCCCACCTACCTCACAGGATGTTTGTTGTGAGGGGGGAAGGGCAAGGAGATTGTAAGCCCCTTTGAGCCTCCTACAGGAGAGAAAGGGGGGATGTAAATCCAAACTCCTCCTCCTCCTCCTCCTCCTCTTCTTCTTCTTCTTCTTCTTCTTCTTCTTCTTCTTCTTCTTCTTCTTCTTCTTCTTCTTCTTCTTCTTCTTCTTCTTCTTCTTAAGAACATAAGAACATAAGAACAACAAGAAGAAGAAGAGCTCCAAGCGGACCTTGATAAATTAGGTGAGTGGGCTGAGAAATGGCAAATGCAGTTTAATGTAGCAAAATGCAAAGTGATGCACCTAGGGGCAAAAAATCCAAACTTCACATACAAGCTACAAGGGTCAGTGCTATCAGTCACAGACCAGGAGGAAGGGATTTGCTGGCCGTCTTAGTTGATAGTTCCCATGGGAATGTCAACTCAATGCATGGCAGCTGTGACGAAAAGGCAAACTCTATGCTGGGGATAATTAGGAAAGGAATTGAGGGGAGATAAAACTGCAAAGATTGTGTCATGCCCTTATATAAAGCCGTGGTGCGACCGCACTTGGAGTACTGTGTCCAGTTCTGGTCGCCGCATCTCAAAAAGGATATTGAGGAGATAGAAAAAGTGCAGAGAAGGGCAACAAGGATGATTGAGGGACTGGAGGAGGAGGAGGAGGAGTTTGGATTTATACCCCCCTTTCTCTCCTGCAGGAGACTCAAAGGGGCTTACAATCTCCTTGCCCTTCCCCACTCACAACAAACACCCTGTGAGGTAGGTGGGGCTGAGAGAGCTCCGAGAAGCTGTGACTAGCCCAAGGTCACCCAGCTGGCGTGTGTGGGAGTGCACAGGCTAATCTGAATTCCCCAGATAAGCCTCCACAGCTCAGGCGGCAGAGCTGGGAATCAAACCCGGTTCCTGCAGATTAGATACACAAGCTCTTAACCTCCTATGCCACTGCTGCTCCTGAGAGAGAGCATCACCTTCATTCCCAATTTCTGCTCGGTTGCAGCATTGGCTGGCATTTCCGCCACTGGCTGCGCAAATGAGTGTGTACTTCAGACAGATTCCATTCAGAGATTAAATATGAATAAAAGCTCTTGACTAAATGAGTCCTGTCCAGCGTACTGAATGGTTTCTCAAACAAAAACAGAAAGTGGGAGAGAGCAAGATTGTTGCCACATCAACCACAAGCGCCTATCTCTTTTCCGCTAAGAACCAGCCATTCTTCCAGATTGTAAATGGATTCTTTGCGGTGGTTTGGAGTGGCTGCGCTGAACCTCCTTTATATATTTGTTTCTGCCGCATTCTCTCTCTCTCTCTCTCTCTCTCTCTCTCTCTCTCTCTCTCTCTCTCTGTCTCTCTGACTCCTTGCAGGATTAGTAGAAATATCAGATATGGATCATTAATCACCGTGCCTCTACTGTCCTTGAATTATTTAATGCAATATTTGAGGAGCTGTGAATTATTTAAGGCCATGCGCGAAAGGTCCTCTCCGATAGACATGCAGCGATTATTAAGAGACGTTGCCAACTCTGATTTATTTTGCCACAATCCTACGCTGCGGGGAAAACCTTCAAGAGCAAGAATCTCCTTCTTTAAGTTGCTGAGCCAAAACAAGAGGAGCTTCCTGGGTTCGGAGGCGGAATGCCAGATATAACGGGGAGGCGGTTCTTTTGGAATGCCAGTCTTGCATTTTTCTCCACTGGATTGATGGCAACTAAGCCCACCGGTATTTATTTTGCAGCAGAAGAAATGTTTGGGAGGCTAATGAGCGAAATTGCATGCCTTCTTCTGGACACATTAGGAACGATGCGTACAAAATACTTCAAGGAAGATTTGACCATAGAAGCTGAAAGCGGGAAGTCCTTCTTCAATCTGTTCTGATTCTGAAGTTGCCAAGCGGACATTATTTGACTTCTCCAGTCTGTAAAACCCTTGCTGTGTGAGGTCCGAAACAGACACGATTCTGGGAAATCCATACTTTTTCTTTGGCCCTTTCCCCACTCACCTTTGTCCGAGGGTTGCTGCGCACAATTCCCAGCGTGCGCAATTCCTGGCGCGCGCCCCGGCTTCCATTTCAAAAGGCACCAGGAATTACGCATGCTGAGGGTGCGCGAGAGAGGCAATGTTGAGGCGGCTGCGTTCTCGCCGCCCCTGAAGTGGGCAGCTGGACCCCACACTACTTGAGGAGAGTAGCGCGGGGCTTAAGGTAAGTGGGGAAAGGGCCTCAGAGAAAGTAGACAAGCGGGCATTGAAGGAGAAGAGTTACTTTCCAACGTCACAATTTTTCCTGATCTGAAATCACTGCTATCGGCCCCACTCAGATAACCATAAATGCCTTTATACTTCATCAGGACCACACACACCCCCTTTTTAGATAACAAAGTGGTTAAGACCATCCTTTTCACCCATGCATTTGGCTGCTGGATGCCCTCTACCCTCAGACCATTGGTTTTCTGGGAACCTGCCCTTCATCTGAACCTGAGGGGGGAGGTCAGAGAGAGAGAGTGGGTTGTTGGGTACCGGGTAACTTCTTTTAGGTTTGTTTTTAGGAGTTTTTATTTGGTAATAAAACCCCTTCCCTCCCCTCCCTTGCATGCCACCCCTCCCCCTCCCTCCGCTAGGGTGGGTGGGCCATGTCCAGATGCTGGGTCCCCTCCCCCTTCCTTGCATGCCACCCTTTACTCCCTGTCCTCCCTCACTCCCCATCCTTGCATGCCACCCTTCCCCCTCCCTCTCCTCAGACTGGAGCAACAGTGGCGTAGGAGGTTAAGAGCTTGTGTATCTAATCTGGAGGAACCAGGTTTGAGTCCCAGCTCTGCCCCCTGAGCTGTGGAGGCTTATCTGGGGAATTCAGATTAGCCTGTACACGCCCACGCATGCCAGCTGGGTCACCTTGGGCTAGTCACAGCTTCTCGGAGCTCTCTCAGCCCCACCTACCTCACAGGGTGTTTGTTGTGAGTGGGGAAGGGCAAGGAAAATTGTAAGCCCCCTTGAGTCTCCTGCAGGAGAGAAAGGGGATATAAATCCAAACTCCTCCTCCTCCTCCTCCTCCTCCTCCTCCTCCTCCTCCTCCTCCTCCTCTTCTTCTTCTTCTTCTTCTTCTTCTTCTTCTTCGTCTTCTTCTTCTTCTTCTTCTTCTTCTTCTTCTTCTTTTTCTTCTTCTTCTTCTTCCTCCTCCTCCTCCTCCTCCTCCTCCCTCTCCCTCTGCTAGGGTTAGTAAATTTTTATTGTAATATTGGATGTATTTTAGACTGTGTAACTCACCCTGGGATGTACTTGAAGAGCAGGAGGTGTACCTAAGGGGAAATTGAGTCTAGGGCAAAACCACCCCACCCCCACTCCATTTTTTCTAGGTATGTCCCGGCCAAGGCTTATCCGCATGGGGCACGCATGTCACACCCAGGGTCGGCCCAGGCTAGAAATGTGTGGGGGGATTTTCTGCTCCCCCCACATGCCTGAATGGCAGCTGCCCGGGGCATTTGTCTCCAGACTTCCCCATTGAAGCTCCGCCTCTGGCAGGATAGAAATCCAATAAACAAGCATGGAGCTCCCATTCATGGAACTCCCAATTGTCTTTTTTAATGTGTTTCTCAGTAATGCGGTCTGAAAAGCCAGTGAGCTCGAGATCCTTTCGGGGTCCGGCCAATATGTTTATGCTCCGTGCTGCCCCTGATGCACGCAGGGTGTGCAAATCTGCATCTCCAAAAGTGCAGTTTCTGCCTTTTGTCTAAATGATTTATATTTCAGATTTATGTTCTGCCTCCTCCCACAACAGCAAGGCTCAGGGTGGGTAACGACATGCCAAATATACAGTTAAACATGCCAGAAACAGTAAAAATAGATCATACTTCATAAAATAATGCTACAAATAAAGAGGGTGTCATAAGCTCCCATCAGAGCTGACTCCTAAGACAAACAGACCCTCATCAAAGAAAGTGGGGAGGGGGACAGAAGAGAGGATATCGGAGAGGGAGGGCTCAGCCCGGTGACCAGTTGATGTAATAGCACAGCTGGAAATCTCAGCTATTTGCTGGCGCAACATCTCCATCTTGTAGCAGTGGCGTAGGAGCAGCAGTGGCGCAGGAGGTTAAGAGCTCGTGTATCTAATCTGGAGGAACGGGGTTTGATTCCCAGCTCTGCCGCCTGAGCTGTGGAGGCTTATCTGGGGAATTCAGATTAGCCTGCACACTCCCACTCACGCCAGCTGGGTGACCTTGGGCTAGTCACAGCTTCTTGGAGCTCTCTCAGCCCCACCTACCTCACAGGGTGTTTGTTGTGAGGGGGGAAGGGCAAGGAGATTGTAAGCCCCTTTGAGTCTCCTGCAGGAGAGAAAGGGGGGATATAAATCCAAAAGTCTTCTCTCTTCTTCTTGTAGGCCTTGCAGAACAGAGCCAAATACCACAGGGCTCTGGCCTCCTTAGACAGAGAGTTTTACCAGGCAGGGGCCATGACAGAAAAGGCCCCAACTGAGGACAACCAGGCTGCTTCTTTGGACAATTAAAATGAAGATTTTGAGAACTAGAATGAAGCATCCTAGGGGGAATATAATGAGAGAAATTGTCCTGCAGATCCTAAAAATATGCTTTCCACACAGACCTTTTAAAACGTTTGAGGCAGGAAATAAAATGTTTCCTCCATGGAGTTCCATATTGGTTTTTCCCCCTTACATCCTGAAGACATTTTATTTCCAGCCTCAAAAACATTTTAAATGAATCCCCTTTTAAAATTATTTCCTGGTGGAAAGGCAAGAGGACAACAGAGGTGGTTTGCCATTGCTTACCTCTGTATAGCAACCCTGGACTTCCTGAGTAGTCTCCCATGCAAGTGCCTAAAGTGACCCCATAGGGTTTTCAAGGCAAGAGAACAGAGGTGGTTTGTCATTGCTTGCCTTTGTGTACCAACCCTGGACTTTCTTGGTGGTCTCCCATTCCAGTGCTAACCAGGGCTGACCCTGCTTAGCTTCTGAGGTCAAACAAAATTGCCTGGGCTATCCAGTAACCCTTGAACCTGAAGAAATGCCAGTCTGGATCCAAGCCAATTTGACCCAACTGCTGCCACCCAGGGGCGTAACATCCATTGGGCAGTTTGGGCCATTGCCCAGGGCATCGGAATTTTGAGTCACGTGGGGGCATGTGAAAAATCCGATTTTATTTTTTGTTGTTTTTTCACATTTTGACCTGCAGGGGGTGCATTTTTGGACGTATCAACATCAAAATTTCAAGGTATCATCAGGAGATTGTCCTGATGATACCTCCCAGGTTTGGTGCAGTTTGGGTCGGGGGGGGGCAAAGTTATGGTCCCTCAAAGGTGGTGCTCCCATCCCCCATTCTTTCCAATGGGAGCTAAGGAGATGGGGGCTACCTTTTTGAGGCTCTATCACTTTGGCCCCTCTGAACCAAACTGCACCAAACTTGAGGGGTAGTGTCAGGACAGTCTCCTGATGATATGCTGCCATTTTGGTGCCGATACGTTTAAAAATGCACTCCCTGCAGGCACCAATGACCTGGTGCAAAACAATTTTTTGGTCGTGGTGGGGTGGTCGCCCATGGGGGGGCATCCAACTCAGGTTTTGCCCAGGGCTCCAGTTTACCTCGTTACACCCCTGCTGCCACCATGCCATTTATTTCATGTCCAGCTCCCACTTATTCTGCGTTTCTGTTCTGTTGTCTTCAACGAGACCCTTAACGTTCCACCCGCTAAACCGCCATAACGGTGGACTGACTTCGCAGGGCTGATGGGTGCCCAATGAAGACCCGTTTGGTCTCTTTGCAAATCAGACACCTTCCATATCGTGATCATAAAATGCCAATAAATTTTAGTGCAGCGTAAGCTAACCCTGAACCCTTAGCAAAGGTCAGCGCGATTTTATTGTGTTCTGGATGTTTGCACAGAATGGCTTCATGGGAGCAAATAGAAGCTGCCGTGGGCATGGCTGAGCTGTGAATATTCACCACTTATTCAAAACTTGGGCGAATGGCTTTCGCAGGAGCAAAGGCACTTAATATTCCGGAGGTCACCGCATTCACACTACAAAGTGTTCTCAGCCTCACCGGAAACCTATGATCCCCCAGCTGTGTGTCAAACCACAAAGTCATCCGCCCGGAGGAAATTCATTTTAAGACCTACAGAATCTTGTTACAGCGGTTCACTTCTGAGGTCCCGGGTTTATATTGTTCTTTGAAAAGGTACTTGGCTCCCAAATGGGACCTAATGTATTGAAAGACACCGAATAAAGTCATGACAGTTCAAGCAAACAATGGCTAGAAGGGAGAAACAGGGGGATCTATTTGCATTTAAATAGAAGCAAATGCGACAAATATGTTGGCACTGAGCTGAACCTTGAAGGGTATTAATGCGGCAGAAGCCGTTCTGATTTCTGGGGGGAGCACTGGCGATACATGGGAAAGAGGTTGTGGCTCGGTGGTAGACCATCTGTTTTGCACACAGAAGGTCCCGGGTTCAACCCCCGGCATCTCCAGTTAAAAGGACCAAGCAGTACGTGATGTGAAAGACCTCCGCCTAAGACCCTGGAGAGCAGTCTGAGTAGACAATATTGACCTTGATGGACCAAGTGTAGTCAGTCTGAAAACTTGGTACAAGCCTTTTGATTGATAAGGGTGCTGGGTTGACAGGGATGGGGCAATAAATATAGCCCATTCTCCATTCCTCCACTTCTGGTTAGTCTGTGCACACAGGAACTGGACAACAACTCTTAACCTAAAGCCTTGATTTGTGTGTTTTCACCTCCTGAAGTAATAGAAGAAGAAGAAGAAGAAGAAGAAGAAGAAGAAGAAGAAGAAGAAGAAGAAGAAGAAGAAGAAGAAGAAGAAGAAGAAGAAGAAGAAGAAGAAGAAGAGCAAGAGCAAGAGCAAGAGCAAGAGCAAGAGCAAGAGCAAGAGCAAGAGCAAGAGCAAGAGCAAGAGCAGGAGGACGACTTTGGATTTATATCCCCCCTTTCTCTCCTGCAGGAGACTCAAAGGGGCTTACAATCTCCTTGCCCTTCCCCCCTCACAACAAACACCCTGTGAGGTGGGTGGGGCTGAGAGAGCTCCGAGAAGCTGTGACTAGCCCAAGCTCACCCAGCTGGCGTGTGTGGGAGTGTACAGGCTAATTTGAATTCCCCAGATAAGCCTCCACAGCTCAGGCGGCAGAGTGGGGAATCAAACCCGGTTCCTCCAGATTAGATACACGAGCTCTTAACCTCCCACGCCACTGCCGCCACTGCTGCAGAAGGGTCCAAGCACTGGCATAATGCCCATTGGGCAAGGTGGGCAGCTGCCCAGGGCATCACCTTGTGGGGGGCATCAAAATGCTGGGTTCGTTTTGGGGTATTTTAGTGGTTTTCCATTTTTGGCCTGCAGGGGGCGCAGTTTTTAGTCTAGCGGCACCAAATTTTCAGCGTATCATCAGGAGACTGTCCTTATGCTACCCCCCAAGTTTGGTGAGTTTTGGTTCAGGGAGTCCATAACTTTGCCCCATCACCCATTGTTTCCAATGGGAGCTAATAGGAGATGGGGGCTACAGTTTTGAGGGTCCATAACTTTGGCCCCCCTGAACCAAACTGCACCAAACTTGGGGGAGATCATTAGGGCAGTCTCCTGATGAGACCCTGAAAGTTGTGAGACTATGACTTCAGAAATGTGCCCCCCACAGCTTGCAACCCCCATTGACAGCAATGTAGAAAACTCAATGCAGAACAAAGATTCTAGGGCAAATTTCTAGGATGTTCCTGCAGGGGGTGCATTTTTGGATGTATCGGCACCAAAATTTCAGGGTATCATCTGGATATGATGGCACCCCCCAAGTTTGGTGCAGTTTGGCTTAGGGGGGGCAAAGTTATGGACCCTCAAAGGGTTGCCCCCATCTCCTTAGCAAAGAATGAGGGATGGGGCACCCCCTTTGAGGGTCCATAACTTTGGCCCCCCTAAGCCAAACTGCACCAAACTTTGGGGGTACCATAAGGACAGTTTCCAGATGGTACCCTGAAATTCTGGTGCTGATACATCCAAAAATGCGCCCCCTGCAGGAACATCCCAGAAATTTGCCCAAGAATCTTTGTTCTGCATTGAGTTTTCTGTATTTCTGTCCATGGGGGTTGCAGGCTGGGGGGGAACATTTCTGAAGGCACAGTCTCAAAACTTTCAGGATCTCATCAGGAGACTGTCCTGATGATACCCCCCAGGTTTGGTGCAGTTTGGTTGGGGGGGGGAGTTACGAACCCTCAAACTGTGGCCCCCATCTCCTATTAGCTCCCATTGGAAACAATGGGTGATGGGGCACCCCCTTTGGGAGTCCATTACTTTGGACTCCTTGAACCAAACCTCACCAAACTTGGGTAGTAGCATAAGGACAGTCTCCTGATGATACGCTGAAATTTTGGTGCTGATATGTCTAAAAATGCACCACCTGCAGGCACCAATGTCCTGGTGCAAAAAAAAATTGGTTGTGGTGGAGTGGCCGCCCATGGGGGGGGGGGCATCCAACTCAGGTTTTGCCCAGGGCTACAGTTTGCCCAGGGCTGCCTCGTTACGCCCCTGGGTCCAAGTTCAATCTTCAGCAACTCCTGTTAAAAGGAGTAGGAAATAGGTGATGTCTTCATGTAAAGTAATAGTTCTGACCAGTTTTTTTCTAATGCACAATTCTAATTTTAATAAAAAAATATTATTTTAAAAAAGGTGATGTGAATTACCTTCACCCCAAACCCTGAAGACCTTGCATTTTTTATCCCATCCTTCCTCCAAAGAGCTCTGATGGCATAAACAGTCCAACCTTCCTCCACTTTATGCCCCCAAAAGGCTGAAAGACAATGGTCGAATCCCCACTTGAAAATTGCACGCAGCTCAAAACCTGTTCGTTGTGAAACAGTGTCCTCTTCATCGGAGTTTCTCCCTCTCCACCACAGCGAGCACACAGCAGACACACCCGGTTGCAGAACTCTTAGCAATCCCCACTACCAGGTGATCTCGCTTCGCCTGTCTCCCCTGATTGGCTGGCATGCCTTGATGGGGCGGGACCTTTTCCCCTCGCAGAAACGTACCTTGTAGGGGCGTGATATAAAAAAACCCAACGTGTAAAAGTTTATTTTTATGAACAGTTAGTCATTTACCTGTGTAAACTGTTAACGATTCAAAGATGCATGTTTGACGGTTTAACGTCTTTCTGCATCCCCTTCTGCTGGCCGATCGCAAAAGCAAAAGCAAGGACAAGGAAAGGCTGTGTGACCATCGCAACAGCACCGGCAGCACTGATTGGTTGCCTGAATTCCGCATCACACTCCAGGGTGGGAAACGAGTCAGGGTTTCAACCCTCATCCCTCCCCTCGGATCAGCTCTGAACTGTGTCAGTGGGGTCCATGCCACTTGCAACCAGGTTCTGCCAGGACACGTGATAACGTGGAGAACGAGCGCCAGAAACGGAATCTGCCGCAGAAGCAATGGGGAGGTCGTCCCTGAAACCTGGTTAGTTTGTGTACTGAAATCTGGGTAAGAAGGTAGTGGGGATTCGACCAATGACTAGCACAAGGTCACCTAGTGAACTTCATGTTGCTGCCCTGCCTTGGATGGTCCAGGCTAGTCTGCTTTTGCTAGATCTCAGAAGCTAAATATGGTAACATACATCCTTTGCTTCAGGTACAAACATCCACCATACACATCACAAATTACTCAACGAAATATTTGTAAATACAGTTCTAAAGTGTTCTCAGTGTGTGTACTAATTGTCTACTTTGAAGAGGAGAAGGAAGAGGAGGAGAAGTTTGGATTTATACCCCGCCTTTCTCTCCTGTAAGGAAACTTAAGGCAGCTTACAAACTCCTTTCCCTTCTTCTCCCCACCACAGTCATCTAGTGAGGAAGGTGGGGCTGAGAGAGTTCTGAGAGAACTGGGACTGGCCCAAGGTCACCCAGCAGGCTTCACGTGAAGGAGCAGGGAAACAAATCCAGTTCACCAGATAAGAGTCTGCTGCTCATGGGAAGGAGTGGGAAATCAAATCCAGTTCTCCAGATTAGAGTCTACCTGCTCTTAACCACGACATGGGATTCATCCTACTGTTTTGCATAAACAATGTTTTATTTAACAGTTCAGCTGAGAAGGAATCCAGAATACGTCTTTGAAAGTGAAAGAGAAAACCTTTTGATTGCTTACTTGAAATCTAACCAACTTCTAAAGAAGCTGCAAAGGGAAACAAAGTTCTTCAAGCTGTGGAACTTTGTTATGACAAAATGATGAGAAATAATATTTACAAATATTTCGTTGTGTGATTTGTGATACGTTTGGTGGATGTTTGCAGCTAAAGTCAAGGATTGATCTGTTTGTGTATTTCATTTACTTAGTAGTGATACTTTTTTTGTTATTGGAGCTATTCTTGCATATCACTCTCCTAGTGTGTATAGCATAGGACCGTGGTGGCGAACCTTTGGCACTCCAGACTACAATTCCCATCAGCCCCTGCCAGCATGGCCAATTGCCAAAGGTTCACCACCACTGGCATAGGGGTAGATCTCAGAAGCTTAACAGGGTCAGCCCTGGTTAGTGCTTAGTTGAGAGACCACCAAAGAAGTCCATGGTTGCTATGCAAAGACAGGAAACTACAAACTACCTGTTTTTCTCTTGCCTTGAGTCAGTTCAACTTGATGGCACTTTATAGGGACTTAGATTTCTGTCCATAGAATGTGATTTTCCCAATTACCTCTTCTGCACCAGCCTGAAATGCCCCCATCCAAATCCTGTTACTAAGGAACCAAGAACAGGTTCAGGGGCTAGAATAGGTCTATGGGGGCATTTGGAGGTGTCTCGGGAGGGCCGAGGCAGGAAGATCATGTTCTGGAGGCAGAACATCCTCCCAGACACAGTTCTGTTTTGGCTTTGACAGAATCCGTTGGCCTCAGTAAATAAAGGCAAGATCCAGTCAGCGGTCTATTAACATTGCCGTCTTCCAGCCATCTTTCCCTTGGAGATTACGGTTATATAATAAAGTTGACAAGAAAATGTTTTTGTCAAAAGTGACATGCTGAATATTCAGACGTGAGTTTCTCTGGCTCCATCTTTGAAATGTCATTGCGAGATGACTCACTCGTGGCACCTGTGTGTGTGTGTGTGTGTGTGTGTGTGTGTGTGTGTGTGTGTGTGTGTCTGTGTCTGTGTGTGTCTGTGTCTGTGTGTGTGTGTCTGTGTCTGTGTGTGTGTGTTTGCATGTGTGGCTTTTCCTCATGGCTGTCAGATTCAGCTGAGACGACGAGTACATGTTTTCTGCTTTTCTCCTTCCAGCCAGAATCTATTTTTGAATAATAAGGCAGTTAAAGGTTTTCAACCCAGATGTGGAATTGGTTAATTCATTCACTGGACTAAAACAGACTTCCTTCCTTCCTTCCTTCCTTCCTTCCTTCCTTCCTTCCTTCCTTCCTTCCTTCCTTCCTTCCTTCCTTCCTTCCTTCCTTCCTTCCTTCCTTCCTTCCTTCCTTCCTTCCTTCCTTCCTTCCTTCCTTCCTGCCTGCCTGCCTGCCTGCCTGCCTGCCTGCCTGCCTGCCTGCCTGCCTGCCTGCCTGCCTGCCTGCCTGCCTGCCTGCCTGCCTGCCTGCCTGCCTGCCTGCCTGCCTTTCCTCCTGATGATGATGATGAGGAGGAGGAGAAGGAGGGGGAGGAGGAGGAGGAGGAAGATGGAGCTTCTCAGCATTGGTATTCAAGCAACTTCTGCCTCTGCGTATGCATGGACAAAATCTACCTGCTTGTCTTCCCCCATGACCTACAACCACACAATAACTTCTCACTGTCCACAAGTTTATTCTAGGGGATTTTTCAGTATGAGTTGAAGCCTGAAATCCCCAGACGGAGAAACACGATGAAATTGTCAAAAAGCTTTCAATTTAAAGGGATCTTGATTACCGTTCCCTCTTCGCCTTTATATATATTTTACTTTGTGTGTTTTGGTCTTAAGAGCAAACCTGGAAGCCTTAACAGGACCTTGGACAGTTCCATTAAAAGGTTTGTTGAAGGGGCAAAAAGGCTCCAAACTTCAATTATTCATTTCCTGGTAAACTTTTCCTTTTGTTATGCTCGCCCGTTCTTCTTTTGCCGGAGAGTTGGAACACAGGCCTAATGGTGCCCTCGCGTCTCCATTTCTATTAAAAGGATGTCTCATATTTACGGTTCATCTGGGATAAAGCGGCTTAGCTGGACTTCAAAATCTGACAGCCCCAATTGGGTCTGTTTTATAAGCAGCTCTATAATACAAATGGTAAGGTTACCCTCAGGCCAGCGCATAAATGCATAATATAATTCTCCGCAAGAGATTCTTTCAGCGTTCGCTTTCCTTGGCAGCGCACCGAAATGTTCTATTCCTTCTCCCAAAGGGGATCGTTCGGATGCCACAACCAACATGACTCCCTGTCGTTTGGGCTCGCGGTTCTGAACTCTGCACAAGTTGCATTGTGAGGACAAACACGGGTGAAAGGCAGGGGACAAAGACCCCACAGTTACAGTCAGTGAGTTTGCATCATGTTGGGATAGGTTCTTGGAGATCCGGGCGTGAATTCCCCCCTCTGCCGTTGAAGCTGGTTGGGTGATCCTGGGTCAATCGCAGACATTCCACTAACCCACTTCACAGATTAGTTGTGGGGGATAAAATGGAAAAGAATAATGTAACAAGAAAAACCCCAGAAGTATAGTGTAGCAAGGAACTGATATATCATGGGGAAAACAAACCCAAACCATTATACCAGTGATGGCGAACCTATGGCACAGGTGCCAGAGGTGGCACTCAGAGCCCTCTCTGTGGGCACGCACACACAGAGTTCATTATGTGGGGGGGGGCGGAAAATCACACACCCCCACACACATCTAGGCTGGCCCGGGCCACTGAGCATGACATGCGCGCACCATGGTGACCACGTAGGACTTGGCTCACGGGCCTGGTGCCTGTGGTCCGGGTGGCTTCTGCCTGGGGGAGGGGGGTGCAGAGGAGGCAGAGATGCTAGAGAGGCACAGAGCAGTGCGCGCAGGACTTGCTGGAGGCTAGAGCAGGCTGGCCCCTGCTAGAGCGGGTGGGGCGGAGGAAGAGGGAGCCAACCGTTTTTTTTTTCTAAACTAAAGCCTCAGCATTCAGGTTAAATTGCTGGGTTGGCACTTTGCAATATATAACTGGGGTTTGGGTTGCAATTTGGTCACTCGGTCTTAAAAAGGTTCGCCATCACTGCATTATACCATGGCTGTAAGTAAAGATATAGTGTGTGTGCGTGTGTGTGTGCGTGCTAACTCAGGTACATTTAATGTTAACAAGAAGTACCTATATAAACATCCGTAGTGCAAATCGTTGATGTCCAAGTGTTCCATGTACACATTGTAAGTCCATAAATTGGATAACAAGCAGGATTTCAAGAAACAAGAAAAAGGGCATCTTCCAAGTCAGGTTTACAAAAGCAGAATAACAGATTCATATATTCATAAAGTATAAACCTGTCTGTTGTCCAATTTATGGACTTTTAATGTATATGTATAACATTTGGACCTCTATGGTTTGTACTACAGATGTTCATGTGGATGCTCTTTGTTTATATTAAATACATGTGAGTTAGCACATGTTAGTGTAACCTCAGCTTGTGGGTTCTGTGGGGCAGAACTTGGAATGAGTTTGCAACAACAAGTTTTAAAAACAAAATGGTTTACTTTCTTAACATATAACATCAAACATCAACATTTAACATCACACTTCAAGGTCCTGTTCAGCTTGCATTTTCAAGTCCTTATATTTACAGTCTACTGATACTGCCAAGTTCTTCTTTGCAAGTGGGTTGGCTCCTGAAGACTCCAAGGGCTTGATGAACAGGATTCAACATGATGAAGGTTTCCGGGAGAACTCTCACCCATTACAACCACAAAAAGAAACCCTGAAACAATAAACTCCAACATTTACAACGTAGCAAAAATAAACAACTACCTTCCCAGTAGTTCCCAACAACATTGCAGTTACCTTAACAAGGTGTTAAGGGCTTATAGAAATCAAGGTCCGAGTCTGGTAGCCTTGTCTCCTCCAAACTACATGAGCTCTGCAGCTTTGAGTCTCCACCCCTTTCTGGGTCAACCCATTCTGAGCATGGGGGTTACATTAGCACACACACATTATATTTTTACTTATAGCCATGATATAGTGGTTTGGACTTGTTTTTCCCTTGATATATAGAAGAATAATGTAAGTCACTTCGGGTCCTCTTTAGGGAGAAATGTAGGGTATAAATGAATAAAGTCTGAACTTGGCCCCAAATGCAGATCAAAAAATCTGTATGATGGAGCTGAGAAAGAAAAAGAGGAGATGGTTCTACAAACCCAGGACAACCTCCAAGTTTTCAGAAAAATACTGTAAGTTAAAGATTGTTGTTGTTGTTGTTAACAACAATAACAGTAACAACAACGACAACGACGACGACAACAACAACAACAACAACATCTCCATCTATCAATTACAAAAGGTCACATTTCTTGGATCAGCACATACACTATGTCGATATATTATGACAATCCTTGTTTCTTGGGAAAATCCTGTGCATACGGAGGCCATCGCTAGCTGAAAAGCTGGCAGCTTTCATATCATAATCATAATAAGGTGGTGGGGGGGTATGCTAAAAAATCATTTGAATAAGGGATGTATGAGCCTTTGTAAATATACTCGAAGCTTCGAGTATAAGAGGTGCAGAAAAACCACGTAACAGCAGTCAGGAATTGTTTCAAGGAGGTGAGTGCTGACATTTATTATTATTATTATTATTATTGTTGTTGTTGTTGTTGTTGTTGTTATTAATTGTATTTATAAACCTGATATATATAAATTTATATCAGGGTAAAGGGGGGACTGAACATGTTTTAGAAACATGTTACCGTGTTTCCCCGAAAATAAGACAGTGTCTTATATTAATTTTTGCTCCCAAAGATGCGCTATGTCTTATTTTCAGGGGATGTCTTATTTTTCTGTGTTCTGTTCGTCGGGCATGCTTCCAAACAAAAACTTTGCTATGTCTTACTTTCGGGGGATGCCTTATATTTCGCACTTCAGCAAAACCTCTACTATGTCTTATTTTTCGGGGATATCTTATATTAGGGGAAACAGGGTAGGTGATTTGTGCAGAAAGAGCCATAGTTAAGAGGGAGGGGTGGCATTCAAGGGAAGGGGAGGGAGGGGGAGGGGCCCGGCATCTGGACGTGGCCCACCCACCCTAGCGGAGGGGAGGGGGAGGGAAGGGAGGGGAGGGGTGGCATCTGCAGGGAAGGGGAGGGAGGGGCCCGGCATCTGGATGTGGCCCACCCACCCTAGCGGAGGGAGGGGGAGGGGAGGGAGGGGGAGGGGTGGCATTCAAGGGAAGGGGAGGGAGGGGGAGGGGCCCAGCATCTGGACGTGGCCCACCCACCCTAGCGGAGGGAGGGGGAGGGGAGGGAGGGGGAGGGGTGGCATTCAAGGGAAGGGGAGGGAGGGGGAGGGGCCCGGCATCTGGACGTGGCCCACCCACCCTAGCGGAGGGAGGGGGAGGGAAGGGAGGGGGAGGGGTGGCATTCAAGGGAAGGGGAGGGAGGGGCCCGGCATCTGGACGTGGCCCACCCACCCTAGCGGAGGGAGGGGGAGGGGAGGGAGGGGGAGGGGTGGCATTCAAGGGAAGGGGAGGGAGGGGGAGGGGCCCAGCATCTGGACGTGGCCCACCCACCCTAGCAGAGGGAGGGGGGGGAGGAGGGAGGGGGAGGGGCGGCAGCAAGGGAAGGGGGGGGGGGGGGGGGGGGCCCAGCATCTGGACATGGCCCACCCACCCTAGCAGAGGGAGGGGGAGGGGAGGGAGGGGGAGGGGTGGCATTCAAGGGAAGGGGTGGGAGGGGGAGGGGCCCAGCATCTGGACATGGCCCACCCACCCTAGCGGAGGGAGGGGGAGGGGAGGGAGAGGTGGCATTCAAGGGAAGGGGAGGGAGGGGGAGGGGCCCGGCATCTGGATGTGGCCCACCCACCCTAGCGGAGGGAGGGGAGGGGAGGGAGGGGAGGAGTGGCATGCAAGGGGAGAGAGGGGAGTGAGTGAGGGGTGGCATGCAAGGGTGGGGAGGGAGGGGGAGGGGCCCGGCATCTGGACGTGGCCCACCCACCCTAGTGGAGGGAGGGGGATAGGGAGAGGGGTGGCATGTGAGGAAGGAGAGGGGTGGCATGTGAGGGAGGGGAGGGAGGGGCGGATGAGAACAATGTGGATGAAGAATGTGGATGAAGAATGTGGAAGGGTTTCCCGTTTGATTGGGGAAACCTATCAACCTTTGTCTGACCTGTCTGCTGGGCCGTCCCAGCCCTGCCTAATGAACATGTTCCAAGAGGCACCAAATGTTGAGAACAGATGAGAGTCTATTGAAAGAGAGAAATCCAGAGGAATGAAAAAAATGGTTCCAGTTCCTGAAAAGTCATAGAATCTTGAAAGGGGAGATTTGGTTTCTGTGGGAAAAGACGTCAATCTTGCATTCTCTTTGATTTCTCATCCACTGCCACCTTTTTGGACAAAGTTACATACCCTGTTTCTCCTAATATAAGACATCCCCGAAAAATAAGACATGGTAGAGGTTTTGCTAAAATGCGAAATATAAGGCATCCCCCAAAAGTCAGACATAGCAAAGTTTTTGTTTGGAAGCATGCCCGACGAACAGAACACAGGAAAAATAAGACATCCCCTGAAAATAAGACACAGCGCATCTTTGGGAGCAAAAATTAATATAAGTCACTGTCTTATATTCGGGGAAACACGGTATCTGGAATAGATATAATCAGTTGGAATATGATACACCCTATTTGCAGGTATGTTCATATTTGCAAAACAGGTGTAGCTTTCCAGGTACGGAATATGTTTTGGAACTGATGGTGTTCAGCGCAAAAAGAAAGCACGCCCGCATTTGACTATTCTGGCTAATTTACTATATGTCAGGATATAGGCCTAATTACGTCTTTACTGCTGCCCCTTTCTCCTCCTCATCCCTTTTAAACAGCTCCGTGAATCTTATTTCTTTTCTCCGTCCCTGTGCGCGCACTGCATGTGGCAACTGTCAGAATCCCTATTTGCCACGTACTCAGTATCAACTCCTTGACAGCCCCAAATCTCATCCAGTCAACCAAAAATAGCTCCGTCGCTTTTTGTGTTAATGGGCTCCCTCTGGCCCTCATTGCCCAAAGGACTGGAGCTTATATTAAATTCTGAAGCCGTGCTCGGGGATGGTTTCGCACTGGTAGAGTTGGTCTCCGAGCTCCTCTGAGGGGTTCACACTTCTGTCAAGCCTGTACGGTGGCAACGCGAGGCCTTGCGCTGAGAAAGAATGACCACAGCCCCCAGAATCCTTTCATATAATCAGCTATATGTAAACCAGGCCGTCTGCTGGCTTTATAGATCTCCGGGGAAGGTACAAAAGAAGGAAACTGAAGCGAGCAGATAGCTGTATTTCTTTTGGTGAGGAAAGCTTTAGGGACGATTGACTGGCTCAGTAAGTGGCGTAGGAGGTTAAGAACTCGTGTATCTAATCTGGAGGTTTGATTCCCAGCTCTGCCACCTGAGCTGTGGAGGCTTATCTGGGGAATTCAGATTAGCCTGTACACTCCCACACACGCCAGCTGGGTGACCTTGGGCTAGTCACAGCTTCTCGGAGCTCTCTCAGCCCCACCCACCTCACAGGGTATTTGTTGTGAGGGGGGAAGGGCAAGCAGATTGTAAGCCCCTTTGAGTCTCCTGCAAGAGAGAAAGGGGGGATACAAATAATCCTCCTCCTCCTCCTCCTCCTCCTCCTCCTCCTCCTCTTCTTCTTCTTCTTCTGCAGGAGACATGGGAGAGATTTATAACATTATGAAGTGAAACAATGGAGGAAATTGCAGTGGAGGAAATGGGCAGGTATACCAATGCCTCTAGTCTCCCTAAGAAGACCCCCCCCCAAAAAAAATAGGGAGCAGTTGACAATTTCCAGCAGGGGGCTCCGCAATACTTCACAGTTGGCCTTCACCAGCCATGATGGACTTGGGTCCAGGGAGCAATTGGTAGATCTTACCACTGACAGCAGTCTGTCATCATTGGATGGAGAGAGCAGATCAAAGTGGTCCAGTGTGGGACCAGAAGACGGCCAAGGGGCCTCCAGTTCCATAACTGTTTCAAACGTTGGTGGGAGGTCACAGTGGAGCAGCCAGTCTTTGTCCAAAAAAAAAAAGCTTGCAACAGTCTCACAGCCAGGTGCCAAACCATTAATTTTAGATCCTGTTGGCAGGGGCATCAAAGATTGGATCACATTAAATAACTGTGCTGGGTGAGAGCTTGGAGGAAGCATGGAATCTCTTCTTTGCCATCTTCACTGCCATCTCACAGACTTTCCTAAACGTCCTATAAGATGTTCATGTGATTTTGTCCCAAGTTCTCCACCAACCTCAGCTCCCTGTTCATCAGCCTGAGCTCCTCGGTGTACCAAGGGGCCAGACTGATACAGATGTGGAGAGGGTGTCAGGCAGCGATCCTCTCGATGGCTTCAGGGAGGCCATGTATTCCAGTCCTCCACCTGCAAATCCAGGGAAACGTCAGTAGGCTTTGGACCTTATAGGGCAGTGATGGCGAACCTATGGCACGGGTGCCAGAGGTGGCACTCAGAGCCCTCTCTGTGGGCACGCGCACCCAGAATTCATCACGTGTGGGGGCGGAAAATCAACCCCCCCACACACACACATCTAGGCTGTCCTGGGCACCATCCTTTACCTGGGAGTAGGCTCGGTTGCTGGCAATGGGGCTTGCTTTTGAGTAAACCCTCCTAGGGTCGTGATTCACCCATTCAAAGTGTGGCACGGTTGCTTCACCAAGCTTACTCCTGAGTAACGGGCACCTCAAAGCCAACCGTATTTTCTAAACTAAAACCTCAGTATTCAGATTAAATTGCCGTGTTGGCACTTTGCAATAAATAAGTGGGTTTGGGGCTGCAATTTGGGCACTCGGTCTCGAAAAGGTTCGCCATCACTGTTATAGGGCATTCTGGAAACTGACTGGATCCATGAGTCTTCATGAGTGGGCATAAATAAGCCCATTGCTTAGTCTGGGGGGGTCATTGATATTCACCTGGGCCTTCAGAGCCAAGTGGTCTGACCATGACAATCTATCAATAGAGGTTAAGGCCATATCCCAAATATCCCAGATCAAATCCAGCATGTGGCCTGCTTGATGGGTGTGGTTCATCTCAACCAGGGAGAGTCCCAGTGCTGCCATGGATGACACCAGATCTTCTGCCTGTGATGATGTGACCAAATCTACACGGGTAATTTCATCACCCAGGACAAGACGCCTAGGATGTTCCAACGCCTACTCAGAGATGACCTCAAACAGTTTCAGCAGGCTGTCCACCAGCGTGTTAGGCAACTTGTACACCAGCAGGACAGTCAAACTCTTCGTGATATCCCACACCAGGCCTACACAGGGACTGGGAGTGCTCTGAAAGAGAAAGCTGCCCAGATAAGCATTGCCGCCACCTTTTGTCTGAGATTGGCAGAAGACCCAGAAACCTGGTGAGATGAGTTCTTTCAGTCTTGCCTTCCTTAACTCAGGATCCCTCTAGGGCACAGGTGTCAAACTTGCAGCCCTCCAGATGTTATGGACTTCAGTTCCCATCATAAGAACGTAAGAACGTAAGAACTAGCCTGCTGGATCAGACCAGAGTCCATCTAGTCCAGCACTCTGCTACTCGCAGTGGCCCACCAGGTGCCTTTGGGAACTCACGTGCAGGAGGTGAAAGCAATGGCCTTCTGCTGCTGCTGCTCCTGAGCACCTGGTCTGCTAAGGCATTTGCAATCTGAGATCAAGGAGGATCAAGATTGGTAGCCATAGATCGACTTCTCCTCCATAAATCTGTCCAAGCCCCTTTTAAAGCTATCCAGGTGAGTGGCCATCACCACCTCCTGTGGCAGCATATTCCAAACACCAATCACACGTTGTGTGAAGAAGTGTTTCCTTTTATTAGTCCTAATTCTCCCCCCCAGCATTTTCAATTAATCATCCCATCATCCCCTGCCAGCATCCCCTCCCAGCATCCCCTGCCAGCATTCACCAATTGGCCATGCTGGCAGGGGCTGCTGGGAATGGTAGTCCATGAACACCTGGAGGGCCTGAGTTTGACACCTATGCTCTAGGTCAGTGGTGGCGAACCTTTGGCACTCCAGAAGTTACGGACTACAATTCCCATCAGCCCCTACAATTGGCCATGTTGGCAGGGGCTGATGGGAATTGTAGTCCCTAACATCTGGAGTGCCAAAGGTTCGCCACCACGGCTCTAGGTGGTTCAGTCTGATTCTTTCCATCTTGAATCCAGCCAAAAGCCGAATGCCTGTCTATCCACGTACGCAGCAATAAACAGCCCTTCCGGGCAGCTCCTTCATCCATCATCCTGACAGGCTTCGTCGCCTGTGGTTTCTAATTGGAGTCGCTGGGAGAACTTAATGATTTATTTATCTGAAGGATTTATATCCCACCTCTCCGCCTACAAAGATTTTTTTCCAGGCGACTTACAGTAGCCATTTTGAAGGGTCTCATCCATCAAATGCTATTAAAAATATCCATCTTCAGCATTAGCATTTGGAAAAGAGGCACCCAGGCATCGATAACCAAAAATATACAGTGACAAAGAGTTTAAAATGCTGGAAGAAGTAACGAGAGAAACTCCTCCCAAACATTTTTTAAAAAATAGGGGATTGGAGAATCCACAAGATGTTAAAAGAGAAAGGGGGGATATATATCCAAACACCTCCTCCTCCTCCTCCTCCTCCTCCTCCTCCTCCTCCTCCTCTTCTTCTTCTTCTTCTTCTTCTACTACTACTACTACTACTACTACTACTACTACTACTACTACTTCAGGAGGTGAAAACACACAAATCAAGGCTTTAGGTTAAGAGTTGTTGTCCAGTTCCTGTGTGCACAGACTAACCAGAAGTGGAGGAATGGCTATATTTATTGCCCTATCCCTGTCAACCCAGCACCCTTATCAATCAAAAGGCTTGTACCAAGTTTTCAGACTGACTACACTTTAAAAAGGGGGGAAAAGTTCAAAGCTGAACCCAGGGGATTCTATCATGAATAGAGCCAGCTGGAGGAAATCATTTCCCTGCGTTCCCACTGCAGCAATTGCGCAGCGCAATTCTAAACGGCTCTCTCGGCCTTGCAAAAAGTCTGCTTTGCATCGAGGTTTGCCGCCCTGAGGCGATGTGTTCCAGAGATGACAAGCATATTGTTGGTGCTTGGAGTGTCTTCTGACATTCCTGGCGGCCTCATCAGTTCCCAAAGACGTCGCTTTCCACCGCTGAAGGTCAGTTTTGCCCCGATATCGCCACTGGCAATGCACGCTTCTGATTACCATGTGGCATCCCGGACGAGGTAATTCATGTCAGGAAGCGAAGATGGCTTCACTTATTGATGTGCTATCACTTCAAAGTTCAGCCTTGCCTGGTGGAGGTTATTTATATTTGTTAGACGGGAAGCAGCATCGGTGCTTGGCAAATGCTCCTCGCTGGGGACTAAGCGCTTGAATTCACAGTAGCATACTAAGTAATAGGTTTCACACGGGAAACAGACAATCTGCAGTTGGTTGAGATATCAGCTCCATTAACCTGTTTGTTCTAGGGGAGCTGCAATGCTATTGTGGTACCAGGTACAGTTCAGGTCACTGCAATTCAAGAAGGATATTGACAAGCTGGAACGGGCCCAGAGGAGGGCAACCAAGATGGTCAACGGTCTGGAATCCATGCCCTACGACAGTGATGGTGAACCTTTCCGAGACCGAGTACCCAAAATGCAACCCAAAACCCACATATTTATCACAAAGTGCCAACTCAGCAATTTAATCTGAATATTGAGGTTTTAGTTTAGAAACGCGTTACTCGGGAGTAAGCTTGGTGAAGCAACCGTGCAACACTTCGAATGGGTGAATCACGACCCTAAGAGGGTTTCCTGCAGGAGAGAAAGGGGGGATATAAATGCAAACTCTTCCTCTTCCTCTTCCTACTCGGAAGCAAGTCCCATTGCCAGCAACCGAGCTTACTCCCAGGTAAACGATTGCGCCTAGACCAGCCTAGATGTGTGTGTGTGTGGGGGGGTGATTTTCCTCCCCTCCACATGACGGACTCTGTGCAGGCGTGCCCACAGAAAGGGCTCTGAGTGCCACCTCTGGCACCCGTGCCATAGGTTCACCACCACTGCCTTACGAGGAGAGACTTAGGGAGCTGGGGATGTTTCGTTTGGTGAAGAGAATGTTAAGAGGTGACATGATAGCCATGTTTAGATATTTGAAGGGATGTCATGTTGGGGAGGGAGCAAGCTCGTTTTCTGCTGGAGCAAGCTTGTTTTCTGCTGCTCCAGAGACTAGGACCAGGAATAATGGGTTCAAGGTGGAAGAAAAGGGATTCCACATAAACATCAGGAAAAAAACTTCCTGACAGTCAGGGCTGTTCGACAGTGGAATGCACTACCTCAGAGCGTGGTGGAGTCTCCTTCTTTGGAGGTTTTTAAAGAGAGGCTGGATGGCCATTTGCCAGGAGTGCTTTGATTGTGTGTTCCTGCATTGCAGGGGATTGGACTTGATGGCCCTTGGGGTCTCTTCCAACTCTATGATTCCATGCTTCTATGTCACTTTCAGTAAAGGAAAGGATGTGAAATCAGTAGCTCTAGTAATCACCAGGAATTCTATGGCAAAATCATAGTTTCTGGTGATTCCTAGAGCTGCTCTCTGACATTTCCATTTTATACTGGAAGTGATAATATATTGCCGAATGCCACAATGCCTGGGGAATAAAATCTCTACTTGTTCAGAAAATTGGAGTGGAGGAAGCTGAGGCCCCATGTCAAAGTCACAGATACAACTGAAAGCATGTTGTTAGGATCAAATAATTAAAGTGCACTTTTAATTGATTCCAAGCATAA
Source organism: Sphaerodactylus townsendi (assembly GCF_021028975.2). Lineage (NCBI taxonomy): Eukaryota > Metazoa > Chordata > Lepidosauria > Squamata > Sphaerodactylidae > Sphaerodactylus > Sphaerodactylus townsendi. The sequence goes on from NC_059433.1 coordinate 69,648,959, forward strand.
GAACATAAGAACAAGCCAGCTGGATCAGACCAGAGTTCATCTAGTCCAGCTCTCTGCTACTGTATGCCAAGCATACAGGTGAAGGCTCTGGATGGCAAGGTGGTTTAACCTAAGGTTGTGACATTATTCAGCAATTGAACTGGAACATATTAACTTCCTTTGTCACTAGTGTGGGTTCCCTATAAGGGTACTGTGGTTACATGACCCCTCAGGTCCTTTATTCTATCAGGGAGAGTGAGGGATTTAGTCAGTGGCCCCATTTTTCAAGCTGCTAGACCAAAAGGAGGAGTTCACTCTTCCAGCTTTCCCCCCATTCATTTGTTTTACCAAATAGGATTTACTCTGCGCTCTCGCTAGCAAGCCACTAACAGAATTGCCTGATGGTTTCCGGTCAGAATTCCCTCCTTAATTCAGCCAATGTGGAGGTTAGTGGTGTGTGCTGAAAATAAATATTCTTTTAATTCTGTATTTTAAGAAGGAAAGCTATATCGACTTTAAACATTCTCAGAAATGTTCTTTTCGTGCTATGAAGACCCTTTGAAGATGATATGGAAATTGCCGTGGGCATGGAATGCCTCAATAAAGCTTTTATATGAGACCCTACCATAACTCTTGGGACCTCAACAGCTACATTGATTATCTGTTTGAGTCCAGGTCCAGTTCAAACTGCTAGTTACTACCTTTAAAGCCTTTCATGGCCCAGGATCATTATACTTACTGGGCCAGATTTCCAATCAATATAGGACCAGGTATCAATTGTACACCCGCATCTGTCTGGCTTAGGCTAGTCTAGTCTCATCAAATGTCAAATGCTTGGATGAAAGGTGAAGAAAAGAGGAGTCACCTGTGCAAGCACAATGTCATTACTGACCCACGGGGTGACGTCACATCACAATGTTTACTAGGCAGACTATGCTTAACAGGGTGTCTGCCATTGCCTCCCCCGGTCATCTACATTGTACCCCCAGCAAACTGGGTGATCATTTTACCAACCTGAGCGAACCTTGAGGCGGCTATGTGAAACCAACTTCTGTCAGGATCGAACTCCGGTCTTGAGCGGAGTTTTGACTGCAGTACTGCAGTTTACCACTCTGTCAGATAAATACAAAACCTTAACTAGGCTATGACATAATACAAAAGGATCAACGTTCCATGTATCCCCAAGCAGACATACGTTAACCATATATAGAAAGGTACTGCCCCTTTAAAAATCCACAAAAATCACCACCAGCAAGTATTGAAAGAACATTCAGCATGAATGAACAATAATTAATAACATATTCATAGATATATCCAGTGTATAGAACAGCCTTATAGCAAAGATTCTAGACATAGCACAGAGTCATCTCTTATACTTTTATAGTAGTAGAAGAGCTTTATTGTAGAGCCATAGGGCATTACAATTTTAAAACATGAAGTTGACCCATCTCTTATACAAACTAGCTATGCTTCTTGATTAAATGACAAGTTCCTGGTTGCTTACCACTCTGCACCACAGGCAGTGGTGGGATCCAAACATTTTAGTAACAGGTTCCCATGGTGGTGGGATTCAAACTGTGGTGTAGCGCCAATGGGGCTGGGTGGGGCACAATGGGGGCATGGCCGGGCATTCCGGGGGCAGGGCATTCCTGGGCGGGGCTGTGGCAAGGACATAGCAGCTGCGCCGGTCCTTGGGCAGGAAACGAATGCACGCAGGCGCAGGCTGCCACGCACGCTGGTGCACCTCCTGCTAGACTGCTTCAAGTTCTGTGTGCTACTGCTGAGAGGAGGGGCGTAACTAAGGCAAAAATCACGTGGCAAAATCACCAATGAGTAACCCCCTCTTGGCACACACAAATAATTAGTAACCTACTCTCGGGAACCTGTGAGAACCTGCTGGATCCCACCTCTGACCACAGGGCTCCAAGATGGAAGACCATAAAAGTAATCCAGGGTTTCTGCACATCCGCACAGAGTCAGGCAATGGCAAACTACCTCTGTTTGTCTCTTGCCTTGAAAACCTTATGGAGTCTCCACGGCACTTTCAACAGCCATCCATTGTGCTCCTCAGCTGACCAACTTCTTTCAATGCTCTCCCATAGGTTTAAGCGTACTGTCTCCCTCTAGGTTTTCACTGTAGTGGGAGCAAAAATGTGGGGTAGGAAGCAATGTTGCTTCTGGTTGTACCCGGTAGTAACATTGCGATGCTCTAGGAATTCTCCATATCTTTTTGCTTTTTACCATGGAGGTCAGGATGTTTCTAGAGCCCCGTGACATCTCTTCCTGCTACGACCAGAAAGCTTTGTAATGTGGCACAGCCAGTAGTGGGATCCAAAAATTTTAGTAACAAGTTCCCATGGTGGTGGGATTCAAACTGTCGCGTAGCGCCACTGGGGCTGGGTGGGGCACGACGGGGGCGTGGCCGGGCATTCCAGGGGCGGGGCTGTGGCAAGGACGCAGCCGCTGTGCCGATCCTTGGGCGGGAAACAAATGCATGCAGGCACAGGCTGCCACACACGCCGGTGCACCTCCTGCTAGGCTGCTTCAAGTTCTACGCGCTACTGCTGAGAGGAGGGGCGTAACTAAGGCAAAAATCATGTGGCAAAATCACCAATTAGTAACCCCCTCTCGGCACACACAAATAATTAGTAACCTACTCTCGGGAACCTGTGAGAACCTCTGGGTACAACATTGCTCCACTCCCCATTTTTTTCTTCCTCAGTGGTAAAGACCCCAGCTGGTAACCCTATGATAGTTTATTTCAGTGTCTGCCAGAAGGAGGCCATTTTCTGTTGTGGGACCAGTATTTTAAAGTGACTTGCGAAGAAAAATTGAGAAAGGCACCTTCACTCCCTGCGTTTTGGAAAGACATGTTTGATCTTCCTCTGCTGACACAGAAAAAAATGAACCAGCCATTCTAGCGACTCGCACAAACACGCACAAAAAACGTAGCATGAGGAGGGAGGAGACGATCCCCCCCCCCATTTTCTTAAACTTGCTTAGCTTGACTTTGTTAGCAATAAACGGAACGATTCGTGAATTTGCCTCGAGCGTCGGTGTGCTCGCCTTCCAACTGGTAAATGAATCTCAGCTTTCCACAGGAGATCGTGTGGGAGGAAAGAGCACAGATCAGCTTTCTCTCTAGATTGCCGGATGAGACAGGTTATACGTTTTTTAAAAATAAATACCTTTTGGATAGGACCGCTTCGGATTGCTCGCAGTCAGTGGGTCTAGAATTTGAGATGTCGATGGCCAATTCTGGCTTGCGATTGCTGGGAGAGAAGCAAAAGGTGGACTGGGTTAGCGGGTAGCTTGGAGGGAAGGGGTTCAGTAGACATGGAGGGTGATATGACAAGGGAGCAGAGTGGTGAAAGCTGATGTAATAGTTTAGAGCAGGGGTTCCCAACGGGGTGCCCATTGTGTCTGCTAACACCTTTCTGGTACCTGTTTTTAGACAGTGGGAGGGCCAAATGGGTCCTCAACCCAATAACACTTCTCGCTGGCCATTGGAAATTTGATTAGCATTGCAAATTTTATAAACACTTCTTGGGTAGCAGTTGCCACCTCAGGACAAGGGCCTTCACTGTGACTGAAGGTAAGCTGTGGCAGCCATTTTGTGGCAGGCTGTGCTCCTTTGGCAGCCATTTTGTGGTGGGCTCTGCTCCATGAGCAACCATTTTGTGGCTGTGTCCACTATGCCATGCCAGAAAGCCAAAGGTGACTGCAGGCTCAAAAAATGTGGGGGATCCTGAGTTACCAATGTTGGACTAGGATCAGGAAGTCTCAGATTCAAATACATGTGGTACCATGCTGGATGATCCTTGGCTGTCACGCACTGCTATGCTTTCTGTGCGCTGCCATGCCGGATGATCCTTGGCCCTTGTTCTCTCTCAGTTGCACTTACCTTGTAGAGATTTCCTGAGTATGAATGGGAAAAAGAACTATGACCATTACCCTGAGCTCTTTTGAACAAGAACAGGATAGACATCTACTACATACCATTAGTCTGATAGCGGCCTCAGGGAAGAGACAGTAGTAGGGCTTAGTAGTAGGGCATCTGCTTTGCATGTGCTTGGCTAAGAGGCTATGTGCTTGGCTAAGAGGATCATATAAGAGGTGATGTGAAAGATATCTGCCTGAGACCTGGAGAGTAAGGTGACCAGATTTTCACCTTTTTAAAGCAGGACGTGTGCGCGCGCACCCACAGGGGCGCACTGCCTTTTGTGGCGATCCCTGGTTTCCCGCCCTGTCACAGGGCGGGAAACAGGGGAGTGCCCCAAAAGGCAGTGTGCTCCTGTGGTCGTGTGCGTGGGAAGCTGCCGCGCTGCCTTCTGGGGCGCCCCCCTGTTTCCCGCCCTGTGACAGGGCTGAAAGGGGAGCGCCCCAGAAGGCAGTGTGGCAGCCTTCCAAAAATCGGGAGATTTAAAAAACCCCGCGGGACACGGGACAAATTGCTTAAAAGCAGAACTATCCCGCCAAAAATGGGACGTCTGGTCACACTACTGGAGAGCCACTGGCATTCTGAGTAGAGACTGTACTGATTTTAATGTTCCAAGGGTATGAAGAGAAGAGTTTGGATTTATACCCCGCCTTTCTTTCCTGTAAGGAGAGTCAAGGCAGCTTACAAGCTCCTTTCCCTTTTTCTCCCCGCAGCAGACACCTTGTGAGGTAGGTGTGGCTGAGAGAGTCCTGAGAGAACTGTGACTAGCCCAAGAACTCTAATCAAATGTCAGAACCAGGTTCGTTTTCCTCGCTCCTCCAAAAGAAGCCTGCTGGGTGACCTTGGGCTAATCATAGTTTTCTGAGAACTTGCTCAGCCCCGCCTTCCTCACAAAGGCCTTTGTCAGCTGCTTTGAGACTCCTTACAGGAGAGAAAGGGGAGGTATAAATCCAAACTCTTCTTCTAAATACAATCCAACACGGTCTAGAGAGGAAAGGCAGCAAGGAAAGGGAATAGGGTTGAGATAGCACGGGAGATTTATGGGTGGAGTCTGGATTTTGGGGAAAGGATAAATTTCAACAAAGTATAATGTCATAGTGTTGGTATTGTGGTATTTTGTGAGGTAGGCGGGACTGAGAGAGTTCTCAGAGAACTGTGATTGTAATGGAGAGTGGGAGGAAGAGAGCATCATGGGCATTGCAGCTGCTGCTACCAACTCCAATTTGGGAAATGCTTGGAGATTTGGGGGGGGGGGGCATAGCCTGGGTAGGGAACTCAGCAGGGATGTGATGCCGTGGAGTTCGCCCTCTATAGCCACCATTTTCTCCAGAGAAACTGATCTCTGCAAACTGAAGATCAGTTGTAATGCTTGGAGAACTTTAGGCCACATCTGAAGAATGGCCAGCTTCTTTCTTGAGAGCCAGCACGGGTTAATGGCTAAGAGCAGCAGACTCTATTCTGGAGAACAGTATTCAATTCCTCGCTCCTCCACATGGAGCCTGCTGGTGGACCCTGGGCTAGTCACAGTTCTCTCTGAACTCTCTTCATCCCATCTACCTCACCTACCTGTTGGGGGAAGGGAAGGTGATTGTAAGCCGCTTCTTCTTCTTCTTCTTCTTCTTCTTCTTCTTCTTCTTCTTCTTCTTCTTCTTCTTCTTCTTCTTCTTCTTCTTCTTCTTCTTCTTCTTCTTCTTCTTCTTCTTCTTCTTCTTCTTCTTCTTCTTCTTCTTCTTCTTCTTCTTCTTCTTCTTCTTCTTCTACAAAGCACAGAAAAATGCCTGCCCTTCCTTGTGCTCCCCTTCCAACTTCCATGATGATGAAGACATCATGATTTTGTCCTTCCATCTGATCAACTGACAGGGGTGAAGGCATGGCCATCAGAAAGCGGCTCATCAGAATTCATGACCCGTCCTTGGTCTTTGCTAACATCTCTTAGAACATGGCCGTACATATTCAGGCTAATGTATAGACAATGATTCCCAAGGTCTAGGTTTGAGGTCCATCAGCCTCGCATGGAAATGCAAAGGTCACAACCTCCTGAAAAATCTTGTCAATCACTGGGAAACTTGTCAAAAAAAAGTTACTTCCACCTTAGTTGGTGCCCAGCCTGTCAACCTCCACAGGCAGAAGCTTGTATGGTAATTCCTTTCAGCTCAACAAGACTAATTCAGTCCCGGTAGATCGACCAAACGTCCTTTACTTGGGTCTGAACACTGCTGGCGGTCGGTTTTCATGTAGTTGTCAAGAAAAGCTTGGGGTCACAGACAACTTGGCTTGGAGTTCACCTCTCAGTTGCACGCCTGGTACTGAATGCTACAGATGTTTTTGACAGAACAATATTTGACTTGCAAGTAAAAAATCACTGCTGGTTCTCTGTTACTTGCTGCAAATCCTACGCGCGTATCCGGAAGGTGTTTGGACTTCATGGGATCTCTCTCTCTGTACTTGCTCATCTGCTCAGTGGTGGCGAACCTTTGGCACTCCAGATGTTATGGACTACAATTCCCATCAACCCCTGCCAGCATGGTCAATTGGCCGTGCTGGCAGGGGCTGATGGGAATTGTAGTCCATAACATCTGGAGTGCCAAAGGTTCGCCACCACGGTGCTAGGGCTATACCATAGTAGGATGGATCATGAGATGTTTCAAGAAAGGGAATGGATCTGTGGATTGCTGTTATATATGGTATGTGTCCTCTATTGCAGTGTGCATTATCTTCATCCTGGCGCATTTACTTTCAAAGGGTAGTCATGCTGGTTTGCAGTAAAACAACAACAACAAGAAGAGTTTGGATTTATATCCCCCCTTTCTCTCCTGCAGGAGACTCAAAGGGGCTTACACAATCTCCCTTGCCCCCCCCCCCCCCCCCCCCATAACAAACACCCTGTGAGAAGTGGGGTGGGAGCTGAGAGAGGCTCCTCGAGAAGCTGTGACTGGCTTCCAGGTCACCCAGCTGGCGTGTGTGGGAGTGCACAGGCTAATCTGAATTCCCCAGATAAGCCTCCACAGCTCAGGTGGCAGAGCTGGGAATCAAACCCGGTTCCTCCAGATTAGATGCATGAGCTCTCAACCTCCTACGCCACTGCTGCTCCTTACAACTTAATTCAGTATCACCATAGAGACCAACCATATTTTTTGGGTATCAGCTTTTGAGAGTTCCCGTTGTCTGATACAAGTTGTCCACAATAGTGCCCTTACTAACACGGGCACAATTCACAATGCACCTCTTCATCTTGAGTTCCTTCTTTCCAACACCCCTGTCACCTTCTGGGGTCGAACAGGTCTGTTTTGACCTGCAGGCTCTATTCCAGCCCACATTAAACTGTACTTGACGACACTAGGGAGCAGCCGTGGCGTAGGAGGTTGAGAGCTCGTGTATCTAATCTGGAGGAACCGGGTTTGATTCCCAGCTCTGCCACCTGAGCTGTGGAGGCTTATCTGGTGAACCAGATTAGCTTGTGCACTCCCACACACGCCAGCTGGGTGACCTTGGGCTAGTCACAGCTTCTCGGAGCTCTCTCAGCCCCACCTACCTAACAGGGTGTTTGTTGTGAGGGGGGAGGGGCAAGGAGATTGTAAGCCCCTTTCAGTCTCCTGCAGGAGAAAAAGGGGGGGGGTATAAATCCAAACTCTTCTTCTTCTACTGGCTTTCAGCTGATGTCATTCTTGGGGGTTTTCCTCATTGTCAGTTTCCTTCTTTGTAAGTGCCTGTTTCTTTGGGGGGGGGGGTGTTTCAATTCCACACCTGTTTTGTGCCCCCTAGTGGTCAATTCAACATCAAACAAGTTTATATCCGGTATGTCTTCCTGCAGATTTAAACTGCAGGTTTCTATGCTGGACAGGATGTTTGGGCGAAACAAAGGCAATAAAACCAGCATTTGTAGAGGCAAACTAGGATTTAGGAGAGCTGAATCTGGGTTTTAGAAAATAACCATAGGTAAAATATACCATGGTTTCAAGAATGCCCAGCATGTGTTAACGCGGGTTAACCAATAAAGTACAAGAAGCGCAAGCCGAAACAGAATAAAATCGAATTGATTTTTATTCAGCCAACCATGGGCAATAGAGTATCAGAGGAGCCTACCTAAAATGGCAGTGTGTCCTTACTTTTATAGCATTATAGCAGGTTACATCAAAATGGCAGAAAAGAATACACCCCAAAATGCCCACATCATCAATCAATCATACAGAAAGGTGGAGATTTTCCCTTTCCCCAAAACATTTGGGGTTGTCTAAGACCCTTATTGGAAGATGTCAGCACCTGATTCTTTGACGCAAGATGAACTAGGGCCTGTTTCTTTCTTATCTCTAATGTCTTTCGTTGCCCTTCTTCCTAGCCAAAGAGCCTAAACATTTTCATGTTTCTCTCTTTTGTCTCTACTAGAAGAAGGAGCAAATTCATGGTAATCCTAGTCGGGAACAGTAAGACCTTAAAACAGTTGAATTTGCACATTCTGTATAACTCTGAACAAGGGGCATTCTGCTGGGCTATCAAGCTTGCCTAGTAACAAGAAGAAAATAGACTTTCAGGCCTGCATCTTTACTTTGTTCAGCTGCATTATGGTTGCCAACTCCCCATTACAAAAAGCAAGTGGGGGCATTCCGGGGTGTTCCGGGGGTGGGACAGGGCATTCCGGGGGCTTGCAGGGGTGTATGGCTCACGTGCGCACCGGGCACACTTCCCCCTTGCTCTGTCCCTGTACTGAAGTCTGCATCTTGTTGGTGGCTAGGGATGATAGGCTGCCTCAACTGAGCATCAGGAGCAAAAATGGTGGTGGGGGAGAACCAGCATTCCACAATGTCATCACATCATTTCCAGTTGGGTGCCCAGAAAAGATGCCACAGCGCCATGCAACGATCTAGACATGACTACGTTCTACAGCAAAAAAAATATTTGGGAAATTTCCAGAGTGTTGCTGATGCCATGATATCACTTCTAGGTACACAACCAGAAGTGATGTCACACAATGTTAGTTTCTACAATGTTAGTTTCCAGAGTCTACACACACACACACACACACACACACACACAAATGTTTCCTTTTAATAGCCTGGGGTTGGTTTAAGGAGCTCAAGAGACACAAAACGGGTTCAGTGGCCAGGATATTGTGTGAAGCTCAAATGCTAGCAGAACATTTTAACAATAGAACTTACGGACCAACTTATGGCCTTCTCTGTTTCTCTCCATCTTTCATTCTCTTGGATTGACAACAATAACACTCTATTCTTAGTCAAAACCTGACATTTCTAGCTTTTACCCCCCCAAAAAAGAGAAGAACCCTGCAAAACCTTTTAAGGTCTCTCTTTTTTAAGTAAAGAGAGACCGAAAGAAATACAAAATGCTTTCTACTTTACAGATCACCTTTAAAACACCCGTGGAAGGATGAAAAACAGACTCCTAGTATTTTCCCTGGATAAAAAAATATATAGAATAATACCCCTACACACACACACACACACACACACACACACACACGGAAGCTTGGAGTCAGCAAAGCTGTGTAAATACCTCCTCTTTTTCCTGTGCAGGTAAAGGAATAAAAGACATTTTTTTTTCAAAGTGACAGTAACCCCTAACAGGAGGTAAAAATGGGCTTCAAGTCACAAGGACTGCAAAGAGAAGAAAGAGGGCAAGATGTCACTCCGACAGTCACTTTCCAGTTCGTTCCCCTTCATCAAGGTCTGGGCTGCTTTTTCAAAAGAGATTTGGATGTTTGAAGAGTGGAGAACACAGGGATGATGGACCGTAAAAACACATAAACAGCTCTGCTCCATCAGACAAAGGGTCTGTGCGGGTCAGAGTTCTGTCTCGATATGTGGCTAGCCAAATGTTTTCAGATAGTTCTCAGGCAGGAGATGAAGGCAAGGACCTTCCTTTTTCTTTGTTTCCCAAAAGGATCAAAGATAGTGGTGAATATCTAGGAATGCAAGGCCACCACTGGGCATACTGCAAAGATTCAGGGAGCAGGGATAGGTGTGTTGGCACTGGGACAGGAGCACTGGTGTCACACGACCATGTGACATCACTTCTGGTGGAAAACATCTGGTGATGCCCTGAGTGACGCTCTGGGATTTGTCAGAATTCTATAGTTAAACCATACAAGTTTGGGCAAACCCTACAGTATCGCCCTTAACGATCATGAAAACACTTCCGGTTTCTGTCAGGTGCTGTCTCAAGGCTGGTCTGGCCTCTTTATTTCCCCCTTATTTTTCTCCCCCCGATCTTTGAGGTGCCAGCAAGTAAGGGAAGGGATGCCTGGAAGGTCTCCCACCATGGTGGGAGTTGGGGTGCCATTCTTCAGGTGGGACCCTGGGGATTCCTAGCTCTAACCTTAAATCTCCAGGAGTTTTCCCCCGCCCAACCCTTGTGGGTGACCGGGGGGGGGGGGACCTGGTAACCTTGTGGCCATCACATTTTAAATTCACAAATGATAGTCAAGAAGAAGAAGAAGAAGAAGAAGAAGAAGAAGAGGAGGAGGAGGAGGAGGAGGAGGAGGAGGAGGAGGAGGAGGAGGAGTTTGGATTTATATCCCCCTTTCTCTCCTTTAGGAGACTCAAAGGGGCTTACAATCTCCTTGCCCTTCCCACCTCACAACAATCACCCTGTGAGGTGGGTGGGATTGAGAGAGCTCCGTAGAGCTGTGACTAGCCCAAGGTCACCCATCTGGCATGTGGTGCAGTGCACAGGCTAATCTAGTTCCCCAGATAAGCCTCCACAGCTCAAGCAGCAGAGTGGGGAATCAAACCCGGTTCCTCAAGATTAGAATGCACCTGCTCTTAACCACTATGCCACTGCTGCTCTTTTTATATATATATATATATATATATATATATATATATATATATATATATATATATATATATATATATATATATATATATATATATATATATATATATATAGAGAGAGAGAGAGAGAGAGAGAGAGAGAGAGAGAGAGAGAGAGAGAGAGAGAGAGAGAGAGAGAGATACACACACACACACATATATATACATATATATATACATATATATACATATATATATATTTATATATATATACACATACACATATACATATACACATATACATATACATACATATATATACACATATACATATACACACACACACACACACACACATATATATATATATACATATACACATATACACACACACACACACACACACATATATATATATATACATATACACACACACATATATATATATATGAATATAAATATTATATATAAAAACATTATATCAATTGTTCATAAATTTAATTAAGTCATTTTCCTTGAGTAGTGAAGTTAACTTGGCTATCCCTACCAACTCTAATACACTCACCTACGATTCTTCAATTGTAGGCATAGCTGGAGTTTTCCATTTCTGCACATATAGCATTCTTGCTGCTACTGACATATATACACACAAAGTTCCATGTCTTCTGAGCTCTGGTGAGATAGGCTAGCTTGGGCTCATAGAGTAAGGTACTGGCATTATCATCCAAATATCTTTGTTTTCCTGAACATTCCCATTCTTTAGAATTTCTTTCTCATGACAACAGCATGCTGAGTCAATTACGGAAGGGGAGAAGTAAAAGCATGACATTCCTGTGCTTTCTCTTCCGTTCCCAGTGGAACCCAAGCAAGGAAGTCAATCAGCCACTGTTGTAATACGCAAGAAGCCGGTGAGCTCACTGGCTGTGCTACAATGGATAGGCGCTGTCAAAACGGGATTTCCTCCAGCCCCCAGTCATTACGGCCAGCTTGCGGTCTCCATCTGTCTACTAAGCCTTGCTATTATCGGACTCATTCAAGCCAGTGAACAAATCCAAGCGAGCGGAAAGAGGTGAGAATGATTCGAAGCAAGGGAGAAACATATGAATCCCATCAACACCTGTTTTGGTGCAAGTGTCAAGTTGAAAGTTTAGATGGAAGCGAGAGCAGGGCAAGAAAGTCCAAGCCTCTTCCACGTCTCAGACCTACCGGATCTAATATTCAGAGGATTCCTTTTTCTGAACATGGAGTATCTACTTGGTCATCATGGCTAATAGCCATTCATGGCACCTCTCCTCCATTAATTTATAACATTTAATAAACCCAACCATAGTAGAGGTAGTTACTAATTTAATTATTTGCTTACAGTTCTGCAGGTTAAGCGAAGACCAGTTCGCCCCCAGCTGCAGTTCGGTGCTCTCTGTTTTAAGCTTCCCCATGACATCATCATGCGATCATGAACCTTTTAGGGTCTCCTTCCTTTCAAGCTCTTGCCCAAAACTGGTTTGGTACCAACTTTATGGAAATATCACATTCAAAGCAAACTTGGTCACTGTGTAGATGTGAGGATGTGGATTTTTCAGACATCCCCATCTGCAACTAGCTTCATTTTGGCCCCTTCCGCACTTGCAGAATAATGCACTTTCCATCCACGTTCACAACTGTTTGCAAGTGGATTTTACTATTCTACACAGTGAGACCCAGCTCCAACGTGCATTGAAAGTGGATTGACAGTGCATTATTTTGCATGTGCGGAAGGGGCCTTTGTCTACTCTCCTGCCATCCATCTCCCACAACTGATACCACTTATTTGCCACATACCCGCCCCGGAGGATAAATTCTTGCCCTCAGCCTCAATCCCCCACCCTTGAAAAATTGATGACAAAAAAGGCATCCATAAGAACATAAGAACTAGCCTGCTGGATCAGACCAGAGTCCATCTAGTCCAGCTCTCTGCTACTCGCAGTGGCCCACCAGGTGCCTTTGGGAGCTCACATGCAGAATGTGAAAGCAATGGCCTTCTGCGGCTGTTGCTCCCGAGCACCTGGTCTGCTAAGGCATTTGCAATCTCAGATCAAGGAGGATCAAGATTGGTAGCCATAAATCGACTTCTCCTCCATAAATCTGTCCAAGCCCTTTTTAAAGCTATCCATGTTAGTGGCCATCACCACCTCCTGTGGCAGCATATTCCAAACACCAATTACACGTTGCGTGAAGAAGTGTTTCCTTTGATTAGTCCTGATTCTTCCCCCCAGCATTTTCAATGGATGCCCCCTGGTTCTAGTATTGTGAGAAGAGAAAATTTCTCTCTGTCAACATTTTCTACCCCATGCATAATTGTATAGACTTCAATCATATCCCTGCTCAGCCGTCTCCTCTCCAAACTAAAGAGTCCCAAACGCTGCAGCCTCTCCTCATAAGGAAGGTACTCCAGTCCCTCAATCATCCTTGTTGCCCTTCTCTGCCCCATAGTGATGCTCTAGGAATTTCCTCATGTCTCTATTATAGTAGTTGTTAACACAGTACTGGCAGCCCTATACCACCAGCAAGCATTTTGCTGGCTTTTAGAATTGGTGGTTGGCATATCACTATGGCGTCCTCACCTTATAGAAATACACATACTTCCTGTTTTGTTAAAAGCCAGCAAAAAAAGCCCCCAATAATGAGGCTGGAGAGGAAACCACGGGTGCAAGGGGTTGCCATGGAGAATCCTCTTGCGTGGCTTCTCCTGTGCCAGTCTGCCCAATTCTTCAGTCGCGAGAACACAAAAGGGAATAATCCGCGCACCTGGAAGCAACTACCTTGTCATCAGGCCCAAAAGATCAGCCTTCGGTGCCCTTTTCCATCCCTTATGCCAATCATTTGTTTTGGAAATTTGAGACATCTTGTCCTCTGTGTCCCCCGAAAGAGCTGCAGCGGCTCCCACCTCCAAACCCTGCGGAAGATTTCGAGGCTGACAGCGAGGTGGCGAAGCGCTGATTTTAAGGGCTTAATACAATAACTTTCTTAACGTTTTATGATTCTTCCCCGAGTTGCTTTGTATGCTCCTCCAACCTGACAGCAGGCTACGAGAGATGCGATTGAAGTGATTCCATGAGAAGTTGGATTGTGCCTTGATCCGTCTGCGGCATGTAGGAGAATTGTCTGGCTTTGTTGGAAGACTTATTTGGAAGACGCCGGCGTGGCGCTCCTCTCATCCCCCGCCCCTTTCCCTCTCAGTACACAAGAAGATTTCAACTTTGATATAATCTCTGACATGGCTTTTGATCTAGCTGAGGTGGATACTGACACTTCCCCTCACGGGGAATATATTATTTGTGATCAAATCCTCCAAGTTTTAAAAACAATTTTTAGTCGGTTTCACTTTGTGCTGTGGGTTCCTTTTTTAAAAAAAGAAAACCCCTCTTATTCCTTTTTTTCCACAAATTGTGGAAGAGACAAACAAGCAAGAAGTGAAGAAAACACCTCAGGGAAGGATATTTCTACTTCCCATAAAAATGGCAGCTATAGACCTGGTCTGAAGGAAGGATGTGCTTCCTGTTTCTGCCAGTTCTAAGCCATGTTGATATTTAAAACAAAAACGCATACCGTATATACCGGCCTATAAGACGACTTTTTAACGCAGGAAAATCTTAACAAAGCGAGGGGTGGTCTTATAGGCTCATGGGCGCCCCACCCCACCTAACGTTCCGGGACTTGCCACTGCCCTAGCCTAGGGCTCTTTCCTGCTTGCTGTCGCGGCTCTTGCCCGCCTGCCGCGCCACACGCCACCACCGCCCCACATCCCCTTGGCTCAGGCTGGCTCCAGGTTGCCCTTCAGGCAGTCGAAAACGCATGAGCTCTCTGTCTATGATTTTTTCTTAAAAGGGCAATTCCCCAAAGACTGCTTAAAGGGGAAAGTTTCCCCTTTAAGCAATCTTTGGGGAATTATACCTTTACGCGGAAATTCAGAGCCCGGGGAAAGAGACTGGCGGGGAGATCTCCCCTTCTTCCCCCAAGCCAGCCAGGCAGCCTCCGTGCAAGAGAGTAGCTCCAGCTAGCAGCTTCCATACGAGGACTGCAGGCTGGGGGCACCCCTCGTTCCCGAGGAGGTTGCCTGGCTGGATGATGGGGAAGAGGGGACATCTCCCCTCTTCCCAAGCCAGCCAGGCAGTCTCCTCAATGAAGCGCCCTCAGGTAATCCGATCCCATCGCAACAATCGGCCGGCCTCCGAGGCAGGGCCAAGGAAGGCCACCGGGGAGTGCCGCTGGGCTGCTCTGTCACTGCCCTCGCGGCTTGATCGGGTCGTCCGCGCCGAAGGCCAAGGCCAAGGCGCCTTGGGGTTACCCGCCGGCTTCTGCTCTGTTCCACCCCAGGACAATCAGCCAGGCCTCCACCGGGAGGCCAAGGAAGGCCATCCAGGGTTGCACGCCTGCCATGGGAGACTCTGTCCGCCCTCTAGGCAGTCGACATCGGGTTTGTCTTCTCTCCTGAGGTCGAGGAGCCACACAGGGTGTGGCCGCTGCCTCTGCCTGGGAGGTAGTCTTATATGGCTTAGTATGTGCCAAAATCTATATTTTTTAACTGGAAAAGTGGGGGGGGGGGGTGTGGAGTCTTTATACCCCGATGTCGTCTTGTACGCGTAGGTACATATATGGTACCTGGATTACCATACCCTAATTTTTTTTTTCTTTCAAAAGCTGCTAAAAGATCTCTGGCACGATCTACACGATTGCTCACCCTAGTGCCTTAAAGCCAGTGTGTGGTGTAGTGGTTAGAGCAGGTGCACTCTAATCTGAGGAACCAGTTTTGATTCCCTCCACTTGAACTGTGGAGGCTTATCTAGTGAATCAGATTAGCTTGTGCACTCCAACATATGCCAGCTGGGTGACCTTGGGCTAGTCACAGCTCTTCAAAGTTATCTCAGTCCCACCCACCTCACAGGGTGTTTGTTGTGAGTGGGGGGAAGGAAAAGGTGATTGTAAGCCCCTTTGAGTCTCCTACAGGAGAGAAAGGGAGATATAAATCCAACTCCTCTCCCTCCTCCTCCTCCTCCTCTCCTCCTCCTCCTCCTCCCGCTCTCCTCCTCCTCTTCTTCTTCTTCTTCTTCTTCTTCTTCTTCTTCTTCTTCTTCTTCTTCTTCTTCTTCAAGCAGTTCACATACGTGCTCTCATCAATCCATACAGCCAGTAAAGTAGGTCCAGTGGCGTAGCGCCAAGGGGACTGGGGGGTGCGCAACACACCGGGCCCAGGCATTCTAGGGCAGTGATGGCGAACCTTTTTGAGTGCCCAAATAGCAACCCAAAAACCTACTTATTTATCGCAAAATTTGCAAAAGCAAGAATTTAACCTGAATAACCCTCTGCTGTAGCTCTCCAGGAAGTCCCACGTAAAGCCACTCTGCCTCTTTTTAGTACATCTTCTTGCCACTTTCTGCCCCGCCCGGCAGCAGCCACCTGGAGCACAGGCACCAGGCCCGCCAGCCGAGTCCTCCCTGGTTGCTGAGGTGCATGCACATCAAGTTCAGTGGCCAGGCCAGCCTAGATGTGTGTGTGTGGGGGTGGGGGGGGAGATTTCCCCACCACATGATGAACTCTGTGCACGCGTGCCCACAGAGAGGGCTCTGAGTGCCACCTCTGGCACCCATGACATACGTTCGCCACCACTGTTCTAGGGCATGAGTGTGGCAGAAGCGTAGGATGCATGCGTGCCCCGGGTGCAGTTCCCCTTCACTCTGGCCCTGAGTAGGCCAGCATGGCCAAAATCAGTAAGCGCCAACAGATTTTTTGCAACGGTGCTGAGAACTTTGACGCAAACACGATTGTCCTCTTTGAAATCCAGGGTCACCCTGCAGAGGTGGGCAAGGGCCAACCACCTCTGCTCATCCCATGGGGTCACCATATATCTGTATGCCTTGATAACACTTTCCACCAATGCTATGTTTAGATCGTGGCTGTTCTTATGTTGAGCAGGCCACAAATCAACTCTTCTCATGTACCATGAAAAGGCACACAGGCCCTGTCTATGCCCCCGTGCAGAATAATGCACTTTCAATCCACTTTCACAACTGTTTGCAAGTTGATTTTGCTATTCCGCACAGTGCATTGAAAGTGGATTGAAAGTGCATTATTCTGCATGTGCGGAAAGGACTACGATGAGGTTATTCGATTAATCTGCTTGTTGAGAAAACTATCACTTGCGGTTCACTCTCTTTTTGCATCTGCACATTTCAGTGATCCACAAGGGCTTAATTACCTGTTTTTTTACACCTATGCAATCTTCTTTTTTCCCCATGATTGGACACATTCAAACTATTTCCACGCAGAATGTCAAATGTTCGTCTTCCATCACCGCTAGCCAGTGGCGTAGCTGCAATGGGGACATCCGGGGACAAACGCCCCGGGCACACCCTGTTGGGTCACATGGGGGGCAGAACATTTTCCTCCACACTTCGGGACGAGGGGCAGGCCTCAGGCAGCAGACAACCCGGCCGTGGCATGGAGCAGCCAGGCACTGCCCTGGCAGGTCTCTTGGGTCGTCGGCTGGCTCAGCTATTGCCTGAGAGGCAGGCCGAGGCCTGCCCGGGCGGTGCCTTGCTGCTCCGCGCCATGGCTGGGTCGTAGGCCCACCCCTCAGGCAGCAGACAACCTGGCTATGGCATGGAGCAGCCAGGCATCACCCAGGCAGGCCTCTCGAGGCCTGGCTTGGTCTGGCAAGGCGAGGGGGAAGGAGGAGGGGCGTGTCCTCCTTCCTCTTTTGCCCCGCCAGGCCCGGCAAAGGCCACTGCACGTGCCCCACTAGGCCTGGACATGCTGCCCCAGCCTCCTCTTTGGTGCACCAGGCCAGCCTCACTCTTCCTAGAACATAAGAACGTAAGAGCAAGCCAGCTGGATCAGACCAGAGTCCAACTAGTCCAGCTCTCTGCTACTCGCAGTGGCCTACCAGGTGCCTTTGGGAGCTCACATGCAGGAGGTGAAAGCAATGGCCTTCTGCGGCTGTTGCTCCTGAGCACCTGGACTGCTAAGGCATTTGCAATCTCAGATCAAGGAGGATCCAGATTGGTAGCCATAAATTGACTTCTCCTCCATAAATCTGTCCAAGCCCCTTTGAAAGCTAGAGGGGGACATGCCGCCCCAGCCTCCTCCTTGGTGTTCCACCTGGTGAGTGACATTCCCCACCCTGCCAGGTAAGTGGGGCGCAGAAGCGGGACATGGGGGGGGTGGCTAGGGGGTCCATGAGGAGGGTGGAAAATGCAGAGTCCACCCTGGGCTCAGTTTTCCCCAGCTATGCCTCTTCCCCTAACTGCAAGTGAGATGAAAGCCGAAACTGTGAGTGATCAGACATTCTCCATTTCTTGTAGAACTGAAGATAGAATTCCTTCTTCAAGATACCCTGAATGAGATACTGCTTGATGAGTCTTGGGGGGTGGGGTGGGGGAAATCTCTTTTGTTTGGTTGCAATTCCTAAAAGAAATATGGTGGTGAAAAGTGCCATCAACTCATGGAGACACTGTAGTGGATGGGTCTGCAACCTGCGGCTCTCCAGATGTTCATGGACTACAAATCCCCCCAGGCAATTGGCCGTGCTGGCAGGGGCTGATGGGAATAGTAGTCCATGAACATCTGGAGAGCCGCAGGTTGCAGACCCCTGCTATAGTGTTTTCAGTGCAAGAGATGAACACAGGTGGTTTGCCATTGCCTGCCACTCAGTGGTGGGATCCAAAAATTTTACTAACAGGTTCCTATGGTGGTGGGATTCAAACAGTGGCATAGCGCCAATGGGGCTGGAGTGGGGCTGCTTGAGTGGCCAGGCATTCGGGGGTGGGGCATTAATAATTTCTCTGCTACTGTAAAACTCTTACTGTAAAAAAAGAGTTCCTAATTTCCAGCTGGTATCTTTTCTGTCCATAATTTAAACTCATTATAGCAAGTCCTATCGCCAGATCTACTGCCAACAGGAAACAACTACTTCTCCTCTGGTGGCTGCCTGTCAAATACTTAATACTTTCCAATGCCAATTTTGTTTCTAGAAATCAAAAGAAGGATACTTTCCTTAAACAAGGAACTTTACCATATTACTAAAACATGTTTTTAAAACAGCCCAACAGGGAGAATTATCCCGTTTTTTACCTTCGCTAACCAGCCACATAGGAAACAACAGGACTTTATGATTTTTGGACCTAATGGAATTTCTAACGGAAAAGCGGACCCAATTAGTAACCCCCTCTCGGCACACACAAATAATTAGTAACCCACTCTCTGGAACTGGTGAGAACCTGCTGGATCCCACCTCTGCTGCCTCTGTTTAGAGACACTGGATTTCCTTGGTGGGGACCCACCCAAGTGCCCAGTAGGGCCACCCCCGCTTTGCTTCCAAGATCTGTTGAGACTGGACTAGCCATCCAGGTCAGGGCAAACTGAAATCCATATCAAAGCAAACAAAATCAAGGCTGGGAGAGAACCGATTGCCCACTGGATGTGCTAACTTAGGTTCCTGCTTTAAGACATGCCTGTCAGCGATCCGTCACTTTGCAGTGTCATCGTGAAGGGAAAGTGAAAAAGTGAAACTTTGGTATTTATTTTACCTCAGCAATTTCTGTTCCGACTTTGTTCTCCATCTTTCGAGTCTCTCCTGGTGTTTTCTCGGTGCCTGCCAGGGTTGTAAGCGAAGTCTGCTCTCTGGGAATTGAGCGATGCTCTTACTTATTAAAACATCAGTAGCTTCTGGAAGGAAGAGGAGGCCCGAAGAAGAATGTGACACGTCCCTGCCTCTCCTGGAAAAAAGAATAGTGTCCTACATATGTGAAGCAGAACAACAGGAAGAGGTGATTTTTCACAGTGCCTGAGCACTTCCTAGTAGGTTCATATCTTTGTACCCACCAATGCTACATAACGAATAGGGGCAATTGTGTATGCCTCAACTTCTTGTTAGTCAGAGAGGACTGGAAAACTGAAAGCAAGTGTAACCTCAGCTTGTGGGTTCTGTGGGGCAGAACTTAAATGAGTTTGCAACAACAATTAAAAAACAAACAAAATGGTTTACTTTCTTAACATACAACATTAAACATCAACATTTAACATCACACTTCAAGGACCTATTCAGGTTTCATTTCAAGTCCTTATATTTACAGTCTACCGATACTGCCAAGTCCAATTCTTCTTTGCAAGTGGGTTGGCTCCTGAAGACTCCAAGGGCTTGGTGAACAGGATTCAACATGATGAAGGTTTCCAGGAGAACTCTCACCCATTACAAACAGAGAAAACCCTGAAACAATAAACTCCAACATTTACAACATAGCAAAAAACAAACAACTACCTTCCCAGTAGTTCCCAACAACATTGCAGTTACCTTAACAAGGTGTTAAGGGCTTATACCAATCAAGGTCCGAGTCTGGCAGCCTTGTCTCCTCCAAACTACATGAGCTCTGCAGCCTTCTGCTGCTTTGAGTCTCCACCCCTTTCTGGGTCAACCCATTCTGAGCATGGGGGTTACACAAGCAAGCACTGATCTACTTCGCTTTCCCTGTGCAGGCAGGGGGGGGGGAAATTGCTCTTTACCCACTTTACGAAACTGTAGGGATTATCTGATCTGCGGCCTGGTGAGTTCGGGAGGGGGAAATGTGTGCACGACCAAGAATTTGACCTAAAGGGAATATATGTCCACTCTAGGGCAGACCGCAAGTGCATAAATGGCCATTTTGGTGGGGAGGAGTGACCTTGGACAATGTGACATTGCAGGAGTAGGAAAGAACAGAGGCACAGATAATGCGAGGTGGGTTGGTGTAGGTAAAGTGAGTGCAATTTTACGCAGATTTATGCCCTTCTAATTCCATTCAAGGCGATAGGACGGTATAACTCATCTTTGGATGGCACCTTCCTTTATGGGTTTCCGTCTGTCCTGGTGAAATCAATGGGACTTGAAAGTAATTTCAACTGGATTTTGCCCATCTTTACTTTTAACTTACAGAGCAGACAATAATTCTGTGCAGTTCCAAAACACGTACACGATCACTTATCACTTTTAATTTAATTAACATTATGGAGGCAATAAAGGTACTTAGTAATCACCATTCTTAATGGTACTGATATGATTAATGCCAGTAATTAACTATACAATTTATTAAAGTAATATTTTAATCTAAGGAATGTTAATTAATTGTTTTAGCGGGCGGATTTCATCCTTCTGAACCTGACGGGAAAACAGTCAATGCATTAAATAGATTGTGGGTATCAGAATTTTATATATATAGCCATTTCCTTTTTTTAAAAAAAAAGTAAAATAGGAACTCTGTGTGGATATGTTCTGATAATCAGAATGGGTGTAGGGAAAGGGCGAGAATCCCTGGAGGGAAGCAAGGAAATCTCACATCCAAATATCTAATTCCGAACATGGTCCCTGAATGCAAATTTTAAAGTACACGCAGTGGGGCCATGCACAGAGAAGGGGGATATGAAAACAAACCTGGTTTCGAGAAACCAACTGAAAAAGCTAGGGTAACCCAAGTTCTGCATAATTAAACGGAAAAGCTCCCACAACACTAGCTGCAATTCCAGCTGCTTTCCATTCATTGCAGCATGTGGTAGAGATACATTAAAAGAAGGATGTCACAGAACTGAGGGGAGAGAGAGAGAGAGAGAGAGAGAGAGAGAGAGAGAGAGAGAATCAACAACCAGGAATGGGCAGTGGTGGCAAGATATGGAGCCTCTATGCCCGTTGATGCTCTCTCTTTGGCCCTTTCCGCACACGCAGAATAATGCGTTTTCAAACCACTTTCACAACTGTTTGCAAGTGGATTTTGCTATTCCGCACAGCGTCAAAGAGCATTGAAAGCAGTTTGAAAGTGCATTATTCTGCATGTGCGGAAGGAGCCGTTCTCTCTGTTTTTCATCTTCCCGAGTCTCCATTGCCATACCACCCAGCTGATGGAGCTATGAGGTCTGAAGTGCTTTCCCCTCCATTGTACCCCTATCAGCAGGCTGGCAACCGCACTTTGAAACACAGGAAGTGCAAGATATGCTCCTAACTCTACGTTCTCCACGCTCTCTGTCCCAAGCTTCTGCCCCCTGCTACAGGCCACGTGAGGTGGGTGGCCTGGAGGAAAAAGTAACCCAAAATCAGACACCTGATCGGGTACAGGGAGAAAAGCAGAGGTGGGATCCAGCCGGTTCTCACAGGTTCCCGAGAGTAGGTTACTAATTATTTGTGTGTGCCGAGAGGGGGTTACTAATTGGTGATTTTGCCACGTGATTTTTGCCCTAGTTACGCCCCTCCTCTCAGCAGTAGCGCGCAGAATTTGAAGCAGTCTAGCAGGAGGTGCACCGGCGTCGTGGAAGCCTGCGCCTCGTGCATTCGCTTTCCGCTTAAGGATCGGCTTTTAGCGTACAGTCTTGCTGGCCATGCGGAATGCCCCATCCCCAGAGATGCTTGCCGCGCCCTGTTGTGCCCCGCCCAGCCCCATTGGCGCTACGCCACAGTTTGAATCCCACCACCATGGGAACTGTTACTAAAATTGTTGGATCCCACCACTGGCGCTACGCCACTGGCTGCCAGTCCAGGAAGTTAAGAAATGGAAAATACCAGCACAGTGTGTCAAAATCAGATCCCTCACTTTCTTACAATAGCCTTTCCCATCATACTTTTAATGTAGCGGTGAATGGAGTGTTTCTACGCCGTACTTAACGCCGCCACTCAGATCGCTTCAGGCCGAGGAGCTATTAAAGGAAAGTTCTATTTCAGGCGTCATTCAAGGCGACGGTTCTTCCGCCGCAGCTCATCACCGGTCCTTCATTGGTGCTCTTTCAGCCCTTCTGAGAGGAGCGCCGCCCAGGCACAATCAACCCATTCATGCTCTGGCAGCTTAAGAGCCCCCTTTGCATATCCACAATCGTGCTAATTGCAAGGTAGTCTTTCTCCCTGACGTTGCGCAGGTAAGAATCAAGGCTGAAATAAGGGTTGCACAAAAAAAAACAGTATGGATTGCTAAGAGCTGGGCTCTTCACACGATGGCCCTGCTTGACCTGTTTTGACGGCCATATCGGGTTTGCTTCTGAATCACTTCTCAAGGTGCAGCCCATCCATAATTAGGAATGCGTTGACACGGCCGTTTCCTTTCCAAGACGTAAGCGGGGGTTGTCCTCTGTTTCGGCCTGCCCCGTTCTCATTGCTGTCAATGATGCTTCTGTGGCTTGTATGGGATTTATCTACCATTTTATGCCATGTTTCATGCTTCGGTTAGGCCCCTTCCGCACATGCAGAATAAGGCACTTTCAATCCCCTTTCAATGCACTTTGCAGCTGTGCGGAATAGCAGAATCCACTTGCAAACAATTTGTGAAAGTGCATTGGAAGTGCATTATTCTGCATGTGCGGAAGGGCGTTTAGTGATGCCCCTGCAGAAAATGGTACCCAGGCAAGTACTGAAATTATGGCCCGTCCAAATTGTACCCCCCTCCAAATTGCACCCCCAGGGAAGGGGTGGAGGAAAGGATGCCCTCAGCCTTTTGTCTACTTCTCCAAAGCAGGGAGCAGCAGTGGCGTAGTGGTGAAGAGCAGGTGCATTCTAATCTGGAGGAACCGGGTTTGATTCCCAGCTCTGCCGCCTGAGCTGTGGAGGCTTATCTGGGGAATTC
Source organism: Sphaerodactylus townsendi (assembly GCF_021028975.2). Classification (NCBI taxonomy): domain Eukaryota; kingdom Metazoa; phylum Chordata; class Lepidosauria; order Squamata; family Sphaerodactylidae; genus Sphaerodactylus; species Sphaerodactylus townsendi. The sequence goes on from NC_059433.1 coordinate 69,672,250, forward strand.
AGATTAGCCTGTGAACTCCAACACACGCCAGCTTGGTGACCTTGGGCTAGTCACAGTTCTTCGGAGCTCTCTCAGCCCCACCCACCTCACAGGGTGTTTGTTGTGAGGTGGGAAGGCAAGGAGATTGTAAGCCCCTTTGAGTCTCCTTACAGGAGAGAAAGGGGGGATATAAATCCAAACTCCTCCTCCTCCTCCTCCTCCTCCTCCTCCTCCTCCTCCTCCTCCTCCTCCTCCTCTTCTTCTTCTTCTTCTTCTTCTTCTTCTTCTTCTTCTTCTTCTTCTTCTTCTTCTTCTTCTTCTTCTTCTTCTTCTTCTTCATGTCAGCCAGGGGAGAGGCAGGTGGGCAGAAGAAGCAGGTGGGCAGGGGGTAGGAGGAGGCTGATGGGTGGGGGCTATTGGTACAGTGTGGTGATGTTGTTAACCTACAGGTATACCTACTAATGTATAGGTGTGCCTACCCCTACATGGTGGATTCAAAACCTACTTGGAGGCTGGCAACTCTACGCGATCCCCAATGGATGATCTTGTCCCCATCATTCTGTCTTACTCACAGGGTTGTTTGGGGTGAGGGTGGGGGATCAAGAAAGAGGAGAAGACCGTGTCTGTTACCTGAACTCTTTGGAGGCAGAGTGGGACGAAATTGTACCCAATAAATCATAACTAATGTGGAAGAGTATAGCTGCATGCTAAGTTCAGTCTAATAGATCTTGACAGTTGAGTGAAGGAAAGCCTGAGAAGAGGTGGGCGGGGGACACAGCTGCTGGAAAGATTGTGGAGACTAGATAATTAACCCATTAACAAGAGGTCTTCTGCGGGGGAAAGTGGAGTGATGGAGAGAGATTGTCCTGATTGTTTTGACCCAGCAACCAGAGGCCAGGAAAGAGCAAGATCAGGATCCACAGTGAGTTATGGGCTTGACTCAAGTAATAAAGTCTGCTATATTGACAAGCAGATGGGGTTGTTGTTGTTGTTGTAGATTTCACAGCTGCCAGATCTTTAGCTGGTTGTTGGCCTTCATTACAATTCAGGCCTCACCCAGAGGCCTAGGAAGTTGTACTGTATCGGCGTAGTATTCATGCGGATCCCAGCAGGGCTGCCTTCTGAATTTGACAGATGTTAATTTTGTCAATTCGAAGATGCTTCAAGTGCTCCCCTAGTGTTTTTGGGATGGCGTCCATTATTATTATTATTATTATTGTAGATTTCACAGCTGCCAGATCTTTAGCTAGTTGTTGGCCTTCATTACAATTCGAGCCTCACCCAGAGGCCTAGGAAGTTGTAATGTATTGGCGTAGTATTTGTGCGGATCCCAGCAGGACTGCCTTTTGAATTTGACAGATGCTAATTTTGTCAATTCGAAGGTGTTTTAAGTGCTGCCCTAGTGTTTTTGGGATGGCGGTCAGCGTGCCGATTACCATTGGGACGACCTCAGCTGGTTTGTGCCATAGACGCTGAAGCTCGATTTTCAAATTATTATTATTATTATTATTATTATTATTATTATTATTATTATTATTATTATTATATTGATACAAAAACAGTTATACACAGCAAACTAGATCAATATGCGGGATTTCGTATTACATCACACATCGGACACTTCCCAAGCATCTAGGACTGTGTGATGTATCGATGAATAATGCATGCAGAGCCGAGTAGGGTGGCCTTTTGCAGCTGACATATGGTGATTTTATTATTATTATTGTTATTATTGTTATTGTTGTTATTATCATTCATTCATTCATTCATTCATTCATTCATTCATTCATTCATTCATTCATTCATTCATTCATTCATTCATTCATTCATTCATTCAATTTAGTATACCGCCCCATCCCTGGAGGGCCCTGGAGGACAACATAATCGGCATAAAATAGAATTAACAAGAAGAGCGAGTAGGTAACAACAAATAAATAATACCTAACATTAAGAACTCAGCCCCATAAACTCTAAAATATTAATTTAAAAACAGAGATTGCTACACTAAATTGGCATTGGTTGTGATAAACCAGATCAAGAAGTACAACAAACCCACAAACACAGACAGACACACATACCATTTTTCATACATTCCCACAGACAACCCTAACTGCTCAACATGGCCAATATGGTGGTTAGAGTATCAGGCTACAACAGGGGTCTGCAACCTGTGGCTCTCCAGATGTTCATGGATTGCAATTCCCATCAGCTCCTGCCAGCATGTCCAAATCCAGAACATCTGGAGAGCCACGGGTTGAAGATCCCTGGAACCTGAGGGACTTAGGTTCGAATCACCACTCTCCCAAGCTCGCTGGGTGACCTTGGGTCCGTTATGCACTCTTAGTTTAAGTTATTTTATAGGGGTGTTGTGATGATGAAATGGAGGAAAGGCAAATGATACGCACCACTTTGAGTCCCTCTTGGGAAGAGAGGGATGTCAGTCGCTTTGGGTCCCCACAGGAGAGAAAAAGAAATAAGTGAGTAAACTATCATCCAACTGGGTACAGGAACAGTTCCTGTAATGTATTGTTGAAGGCTTTCACGGCCAGATTCAACTGGTTCTGGTGGGTTTTCCGGGCTGTGTGGCCGGGGTCTGGTGGATCTTATTCCTAATGTTTCGCCTGCATCTGTGGCTGGCATCTTCAGAGGTGTATCACAGTGTGTAACAGACTTCCCGCTGTGATACACCTCTGAAGATGCCAGCCACAGATGCAGGCGAAACGTTAGGAACAAGATCCACCAGACCACGGCCACACAGCCCAGAAAACCCACCATAACCAGTTCCTGTAATGCTGGTTATCATATATAGTAGTGGTGGTGAACCTATGACACGGGTGCCAGAGGTGGCACTCAGAGCCCTCTCTGTGGGTACGCTGGGCTCGATTATTAGCATTAAACTTAAGACCTAGTTTTGGGGAAGCAGTGTAGGTAACCCTGTTAAGCATCGTTAAACCACGCTGATTTTCATGCAAAGAACTAAAGCACGATCCTTTACCTGGGAATAAGCTCGGTTGCTGGCAATGAGGCTTGCTTCTGAGTAATCCCTCCTAGGGTCGTGATTGACCCGTTGGAAGAGTTGCATGGTTGCTTCAAAGCAAAGCCACCGCCTACCACCAAGCTAACTCCCCAGTAACGAGTGCCTCGGAGCCAGCCATTTTTTCTAAATAAAAACCTCAGTATTCAGGTTAAATTGCCATGTTGGCACTTTGCAATAAATAAATGGGTTTTGGGTTGCAATTTGGGCACTCAGTCTCAAAAAGGTTCGCTTATATAGAATGCTATATACAGAATGGATCCAACTGGACACCATGACATTTTATTTTTCAAGATTCATCCATACTAGCGTTCGGTTTCCAAAGGTGTGATCTGGGATATGCAAAACACCATCTTTTTTTTTTTAAAAGCTAGGAATCATTGCAAATTGAATAACACTCCTTGCAAACGGTTGTTGAGATTTGGATTCCCAAGCATGGGGATGTTGTGCTAGAGGCAAAAAGCCCAAAGGCAAAAACTGGCTGTAAACAAAACTCTACAACATGTATTCTCACTGCATAGCCTAAGCAAAACATGGGATGAGCGGAGGGAAAAAACTAGACCACAGACAGGACTGCTCTTCAGAAACATTGGTGTTTCTGGGCAACTCCCTGGTTCAACATAGCAGCTATTGTTTTGGTGATTTATTTAGTGGCATTTTTTGTTTAAAAGCAAAGCTTTGATGTGACAAGAGATCTGTGGGGATCTCCAGTTACATCCCCCAAAGCAGAGGTGGGATCCAGCAGGTTCTCACAGGTTCCCGAGAGTAGGTTACTAATTATTTGTGTGTGCCGAGAGGGGGTTACTAATTGGTGATTTTGCCACGTGATTTTTGCCTTAGTTACGCCCCTCTTCTCAGCAGTAGCGCGCAGGACTTGAAGCAGTCTAGCAGGAGGTGCACCAGCGTGTGTGGCAGCCTGCGCATGCATGCATTCGTTTCCCACCCAAGGACCGGCTCAGTGGCTGCGTCCTTGCCACAGCCCCGCCCAGGAATGCCCCGCCCCCAGAATGCCCAGGGCTTGTGGAGGGGTATAAGGTTGTAGAGTTCTCACTTTCCCCACTTACCTTAAGCCCCGCGTTACTCTCCTCAAGTAGCGCGGGGTCCAGCTGCACTCCCCACTTCAGGGGCGGCGAGAACGAAGCCGCCCCAACGCTGCCTCTCTCGCGCCCCCTCAGCGCGCCTAATTCCTGGCGCCTTTTGAAATGGCGCCTTTTGATGACTTTTGACTTTTGGGGAAGCCGGGGCGCGCGCCAGGAATTGCGCACGCTGGGAATTGCGTGCAGCAACCTTCGGACAAAGGTGAGTGGGGAAAGGGCCATGATCTCTATTACCTGGTGATCAGTTGAAATCCCAGGAGATCTCCATCCACCACCTGGAGGTTGGCAACCCTGACTAGACTGCTGTAATGCCCTTGGCAAGGTTCTTCACTTGAAGAGTGTTCAGCTCATACTTAATTCCAAACTACTGTTTAGAAATGGCCACTGGGAACATGTTAATCCAGTTGTATTTCACACACACACACACACACACGCACACGTACACGCACACACACACACACACACACACACCTATAATGTCCACAAATTCTATCTCAGCTCCACATGGATGGGCTCACCTCAAGACAAAAGAAGAAGGAACACTTGGACTTATACTCCATTTTTCTCATCTGTAAGGAATCTCTTACAAACTCCTTCCCTTCCTTTCTCCACAACAGACACCTGGTGAGGAGGGGGGGCTGAGAGAGTCCTGAGAGGACTGTGACTAGCCCAAGGTCACCCAGCAGGCTTCAAGTTGTAGGAGCAGGGAAACAAATCCAGTTCACCAGATAAGAGTCTGCTGCTCATGCAGAGGAGTGAGGAATCAAACCCAATTCTCCAGATTAAAGTCCACCACTCCTAACCAGTACACCTTGCTGGCTCTCCCAAGTGGTTCAAGGGAAGTCCACCTGCCTTCTTCCCTATTGGACTTTAATTGTTTACCGAAGACCTCCCTTTTCTAAAATTGCCCCTTTAATAAAGTTTAAAGATCCTTTTCTGTTGAACTGTAGAACTTCTGGTTCTACTTATTGTTTCCATGTTTCCTCGCAGGGTGTTTGTTGTGAGGGGGGAAGGGCAAGGAGATTGTAAGCCCCTTCCTCCTCCTCCTCCTCCTCCTCCTCCTTCTTCTTTTTCTTCTTCTTCTTCTTCTAATATCTAGAACTGGCTTAAGGGGTCTGGTTTAAGGCTACGTCTCCTGATCCTGTGGATCTTGCTTTTAAACGTTATTAAAAGCCATTTCAGGGCTCACACGTGATGGAAAGGCGGGTGATAAATGATTTGAATAATAAAACAAGACAGATAGTTGTTCCATCTGCATGCTTTTCAGTTTTTTTTTAAAAAAAAATAACACATTTTTGCTAATATATCACTGCGGGACCCAACTATAGAGAAAATCACAAACTCGTCTATGCTCAAGAAATGTGTGAAGCTCTCCGAAATGTAGCGTTGTTATCTTTTACTCGAACAGACAGGATGTCTGACTTCCCCTTTTATACGCTGCCCTCTGAAATAGCAAGTCTTCATTTCATACCCCCGAGAGACCATTAAGAATAAGAGCATCACTGACTTCCAAAAATATCCTGCTTTAAAAAAAAATAAAAAAACCCTCAGCAATTGACATAACAAGCAGCAGAGAACCTCTTTAATTAATTGTAGAGCAAGCTGTGCCTTAAGATTCAAATAGCTCTTCAAGGTTTTTAAGCAAGATTGTTCTCAGTTGCCGACAAATTTGGGAGTCCCTGGAACTTAAGTCCTCCATGCCGTTGATTCAGAACGGACGAGAGTGTCACGAGGGACATCCCACATAGCAGCAGTTCCCAGATTGCGTGACAATGTGTTTTGGTGTGCCACTAGATGTGACTTCAAAAATAACACAATGATCATATTCCAGGCATCCAGCATTCTCTGCTCCTTGGAGTTTGGGCACCCAGTGGATCTCTTTCTGCCAATGTGTGGGGTGGGATCCAAAAATTTTAGTAACAGGTTCCCATGGTGGTGGGATTCAAACTGTGGCGTAGCGTCAATGGGGCTGGACGGGGCACGACAGGGGCGTGGCCAGGCATTCAGGGGCGTGGCATTCCTGGGCGGGGCTGTGGCAAGGACGCAGCCACTGCGCCGGTCCTTGGGCAGGAAACGAATGCACGCAGGTGCAGGCTGCCACACACGCCGGTGCACCTCCTGCTAGACTGTTTCAAGTTCTGCGCGCTACTGCTGAGAGGAGGGGCGTAACTAGGGCAAAAATCACGTGGCAAAATCACCAATTAGTAACCCCCTGGGGGTTTTAATACTCACTTCAGGTGCCATTTTGTTCAAGTACACCACTGTGAAAACCCTTGGGATTGCCATAAGTCAGCAACAACTTGATAGCACATTACAAACCCACAACAAGACCCCATGAATATATGTTGGTGCAAAGTGCCATTAAGTTACAGCCAGCATGGAGTAGTGGTTAAGAGCAGGTGCGCTCTAATCTGGATAACCAGGCTTGATTCCCTGCTCTGCCACTTGAGCTGTGGAGGCTTATCTGGATAACCAAATTAGCTTGTGCACTCCAACACATGCCAGCTGGGGCGAGTCACAGTTCTTCAGAGCTCTCTCAGCCCAACCTACCTCACAGGGTGTTTGTTATGGAGGGGAGGGGAAAGGAGACTGGAAGGCCCCTTTGAGTCTCCTTACAGGAAAGAAAGGGAAGATATAAATCCAAACTGTCTTCTCTCTCTCTCTCTCCTCTTATGCTGACTCCATAGAGGGACAAGATGTATACGTGTGGTTTCCCATTGCCTGTCTATGTGTAGCATGGCCGGAGCAAGGGGAAACTGCGTCCGGGGCAAGTGTGTGCCCTGCGCCCCTGCCACGCCCCTGCACCGGTGCACACCCGGTGTGTCACATACCTCCCCCGCCCTCTTGGCGCTACGCCACTGATGTGTTACAACCCTGGATTTCCTTGGTGGTCTGTCATCCAAGTGCTAACCGCAGCTGATCCAAGGGATAACTACAGCTGCTTAGCTTCTGAGACCAGGTGAGACTGAACTAGCCTAGGTCACCCAGGTCAAAGTCCATAAGTATCAACTGAGGGGGAAACAGTGAAATTATGAGCTTGTGGTTCACAGTAAACAGTGAATGTTTGTAGCTGGTCTCTGTGGGTTGGCTTTAGAGTGGAGGGTTGGGTATGTTTTTAAGTTCCCGCGCGAATGGGAAATAAAATTGCCATTGCAATGAAATCCCAATCATTACCTCAGCATTAATTATTGAGCATTTTCTTATGACACTGTGCAGCTTACTTCTGGCACTAACCATGTTCGTTCTACTGAATAATGTATTGAAATCTGGTCTTGGAGAAATAAAGGAGCTGAATAGAGTAACAGCACAGCCCAGTGGCAAAGCTGAGGTATAAATTTCCAAACTGACAAGGCTACTTGGATAGCTTTAAAAGGGGTTTGGACAGATTTATGGAGGAGAAGTCGATCTATGGCTACCAATCTTGATCCTCCTTGATCTGAGATTGCAAATGCCTTAGCAGACCAGGTGCTCGGGAGCAACAGCCGCAGAAGGCCATTGCTTTCACATCCTGCAGGTGAGCTCCCAAAGGCACCTGGTGGGTCAGTGCGAGTAGCAGAGAGCTGGACTAGATGAACTCTGGTCTGATCCAGCTGGCTTGTTCTTATGTTCTTACCTTGCAGCTTTATTGAGGGGGGCGGGCGTGGAGGACAGACCATGAAGCCCATCTAGAAAAAACTAAATGATGACTGCAGAATTTATTAGTGATGGGCAAATTCCTGAGGAGACCTGGAACTTCTTGCATCTTGCTAAGTGTAACTGCAGAACAGTAAAAAATAAAAAATAAAAAAATTAAAAGATCAACAGACATGTTTCCCTTTATCTCAAAACAGAAACATAAGACACCAGTGATGGCTGACACTGAGTTTCTCGATTAGCATAGCTGCCTGTTTTTCACACATTCACTGTTTATCGTAGGGTATGCTATGTGCAATGCAATACAAAACAAAACCTTTATTGGCATGATGAGATAAAATACAGATGGACAAAAACTGCAGTTGGTTTACATAAGCCAGTGATGGTGAACCTATGGCACGGGGCGCAGAGGAGGCAGAGATGCTAGAGAGGCACAGAGCGGTGCGCGGGACTTGCTGGAAGTTAGAGCAGGCTGGCTCCTGCTCGAGCGGGTGGGCGGAGGAAGAGGGAGCCAACCGGTTTTTTCTAAACTACAACCTCAGCATTCAGGTTAAATTGCCGGGTTGGCACTTTGCAATAAATAAGTGGGGTTTGGGTTGCAATTTGGGCACTCGGTCTTGAAAAGGTTCGCCATCACTGACATAAGCAGTTCGGCAGCGCAGCATAAGTCTTGTCACAAAGACAATACTTTGGGTGTTGGTTCAATTAAAACATGGGGAGAGTTATGTTTAGAAGAATAGACCAATGTACGCCAGATCTAGGCTTTACACTGGACAGCATATTTACTCAGAGGAGTTCAACCATCCCCACAATCTGGGAATGTCTCTTATCTATTCCTAGTGAAGGGGTATGCTATGTGCTGCCTTTCTGGCTGCGATGATTCATGGGCAACTTCTCCCTTCCTCTCAACTCAGTAGGTATTGCCTCTAGCTTTGTTTCATCACAGTCTACATAGAAAACTGCTCAGAGGTACCTACCCTTACCTACTTACCCCACATGTTGCAAAGGAGTGAAGAAGAAGAAGAAGAAGAAGAAGAAGAAGAAGAAGAAGAAGAAGAAGAAGAAGAAGAAGAAGAAGAAGAAGAAGAAGAAGAAGAAGAAGAAGAAGAAGAAGAAGAAGAGGAGGAGGAGGAAGAGGAGGAGGAGTTTGGATTTATATCCCCCCTTTCTCTCCTGTAAGGAGACTCAAAGGGGCTTACAATCTCATTGCCTTCCCACCTCACAACAAACACCCTGTGAGGTAGGTGGGGCTGAGAGAGCTCCGAAGAACTGTGACTAGCCCCAGGTCACCCAGCTGGCGTGTGTTGGAGTTCATATCACCTAGTGTAAAGTTGCCTGTCTCCAGGTGGTAACTGGAGACCAGGTGGTAACTTGCACAGATCAGTTCACCTGAAGAAAATGGCTGCTTTGGGAGGGGGAGGAGGAGGAGGAGGAGTTTGGATGTATAACCCCTTTTCTCTCCTGTAAGTAGACGCCAAGTGGCTTATGGACTTCTTTCCCGTCCTCTTCCCACAACAGACACTTTGTGAGGTCCGTGGGACTGAGAGAGTGCCGAAGAACTGTGACTAGCTCAAGGTCACATAGCAGCCTTCATGTTTAGGAGCAGGGAAACAAATCTAGTTCACCAGATTAGAGTGCCGCTCATGTGGAGGAGTGGGGACTCAAACCTCGTTCTCCAGATTAGAGTCCACTGCTTTTAACCACTTCACCACACTACACCGTGATCAGTTGGCTTAGGAAAACCACACTTCAGATGTCTCAATGCCTCCCAATTATTTCTACAATTATTTCTATTTCTCTCCCACCAGAAAAATGGGAGGTTGCCCCAGAGACTCTTCTGACACCACAGCGCCCCCCTGAGGCAATCTATGTAATAAGTCTGGCGCAAGGGTGCTGTGTGGTTTCCGGGCTGTATGGCCGTGTTCTAGCAGCATTCTCTCCTGACGTTTCGCCTGAATCTTCAGGGGATCTTCAGAGGATGCCAGCCACAGATGCAGGCGAAACGTCAGGAGAGAATGCTGCTAGAACACGGCCATACAGCCCGGAAACCACACAGAACCCCAGTGATTCCGGCTGTGAAAGCCTTCGACAATACAATTCTGGCACATTTTCAAAGAGAGGTAGCTATGGTTTGTTTGTGTCCATGTATACACACATGTGTTCAAGGGGAGCAAATATAGTTTAGGAAGACAAGCATGAGAATACTTAGCAGGCATCTTGTACAGTGACTTATCAAGCCTTGCCTCAGCTCTGCATTCCATATTCTTAAGGATATCTCTTACCAAGGGGTTATTGTTTTCAAGCTGAGGTCCAGTTATGAAAGATGGCGGCTAACTCCCATGAGAGAGTTTATAGAGCAGGTGACTCCCTGTTGGGAAGGATTTTTGCTGAGCTCAAACAGCATGTTCAGATAATATTACATTTTCAGTGTGACTGTTTCATACATTGTACATACACTGAGAGCCAGTGTGGTGTTGTAGTTAAGGTTCTAATCTGGAGAACCGGGTTTGATTCCCCACTCCTCCACCTGAGTGGCGGAGGCTTATCTGGTGAACCAGATGTGCTTCCGCACTCCTACATTCCTGCTGGGTGACCTTGGGCTAGTCACAGTTCTCTTTGAACTCTCTCAGCCCCACTTACCTCACCACAAAAAATGTGTTGAGTGACAAAAAGAATGAACACTTAACACTATATGAACCTTTACGTGGATCAGTTGTGATAAGTACAACTTAGTTATACAAATTAGTTGACTAGGAGCCAGTAATTATTGACTTAGTGGTAACGGGGCCATGCATGAGAAGCGAAGGTTAAGGGGGGACATGATAGCTATGTTTAAATATTTGAAGGGATGCCATGTTGAAGAGGGAGCAAGCTTGCTTTCTGCTTCCTCAGAGACTAGGACATGGAGTAATGCATAGGTGTCAAACTTGCAGCCCTCCAGATGTTATGGACTACAGTGCCCATCATCCCCTGCCATCATCCCCTGCCATCATGATGGGAACTGTAGTCCATAACATCTGGAGGGCTGCGAGTTTGACACCTGTGGAGTAATGGATTCAAGGTGCCGGAGAAGATATTCCACCTAAATATTAGGAAGAACTTCCTGACCGTCAGGGCTGTTCGACTGGAGTCTCCTTCTTTGGAGGTTTTTAAACAAAGGCTGGATGAACATAAGTCAGGAGGGCTTTAATTGTGTATTCCTACATTGTAGGGGGTCGGACTTGATGGCCCTTAGGGTATCTTCCAACTCTATGATTCAGTATTGCCAGAACCAGGCTCTAGACAGAGCTATAGTGGCAGATGTTACACAGGCAAAGGTATAGACAATCCTGGATCCTTTTTTGATCCTTCCAGACTAAAGGGACCCATGAGCTGCCAGGATGGGTACAGTTATTGTGGAGCACATGGGCACTCTTGTTACTGCTGTTTGCCAGGTAACAATAAGTGATTTCAGCTCAGCTCAGCAACGAAAAGAGGCGCAGGAAGCCGACGTTCTTCAAGCAAAAGATTTTATTGCAAGTGGTGGTCACAGCTCGGTTGGGAGAATCGCGTCCTTGCAATCCAGTGCAAGGACTTTTATTCCCAAACTTCAAAGGGGGCAAAGGGGCAGGGAAATTCCCTGCTCTGCCACTTGAGTTGTGGAGACTTAACTGGGGAACTAGATTAGCCTGTGCACTCCAACATATGCCAGTTGGGGGACCTTGGGCTAGTCACAGCTTCTCGGAGCTCTCTCAGCCCCACCCACTTCACAGGGTGTTCGTTGTGGGGCGGGGGAAGGGAAAGGAGATTGTAAGCCCCTTTGAGTCTCCTTACAGGAGAGAAAAGAGGGTATAAATCCAAACAGTTCTTCATCAGATAAGCCTCTGCCATTCAGGTGGAGGAGTGGGGAATCAAATTCAGCTCTCCGGATTAGAATCCAGTTCAGTCGCACCGTAGAGACCAACAAGATTTTTAGCTTGGATTACAAGCTTTCGAAGGTCGAAGCTCTCTTCAACAGGTACGATGCAACAAATACATCGCTAAAATTAAAACAGCCGATTCAGGTGGTGAGCTGATGGCTTATGGGACCTGCTTGCAGAATGTTTAGTCTGGAGAAGAGGAGATTGATGGGGGACAAGACTGGTCCCTCTAAGTATTTGAAAGTTTGTCACTTATAGAGGGGCAGGGAGCTGTTCTTGTTGGTAGCAGCAGTAGCGTAACAAGGAGGGAAAGCTCCCGGTGCACCAATGCGTCCTCTGCCCCCGTCCCGGAACACCCCCAGAACGCCTTCGCCACACCCCCACAGGGCGGTGCGTCATGCACCTCCACTCCCACCCCCTTGGAGCTACACCTCTGGGTAGCAGAGAACAGGACTCGCAATAATGGGTTTAAGTTATGGGCAGAAAGATACCAGCTAGATATTAGGAAAAAACATTACATTAAGAGTTGTTTAACAGTACAATTGCTGCCTGGGGCGGGGGGGGGGGGGGTTGAGCTCTTCCAATCAGTCACTCTGGGATTGGCTGGAGGGACACTTGTCAGGGTTGCTTTAGGCTGATCCTGTATTGAACAGAGGGCTGGACTAGATGGCCTTTACGATCCCTTCCAACTCTATGATTCTATATTCTCACTTGCACTTCGTCTCCCCTTTTTGGCAACACACACACACACACACACACACACACACACACACACACACACACACACACACACACACACACAAGTGAGCCCACTCTTTCTTTGCAAGGAAATCTGAGCTTATGAAAGGAAAGATATGGTTGCTCTCCACTTTGTTACAAGGCTTGTAAAATCAGTATTTAAATTGTGCTTCTGGTCTGACAGGTGGAAGGGGAATGTAAAAATTAAAATCTGTTAGATAAAAGCTGCTGCCATTTTCAGGGGAAATGAAAAGAAAAAGCCCCAACAAAAATAGGACTCTGAGGCCATTGATGTTACACTAAAAAGGAGAATAAGTGCAGAGCTTTTTCCCCTGTTAGCTTTGGTTTCCTTTTCTGTCATTTTTGTGGGGCTCTACGTTACTAAAGTGCCCTGTTCATGTAGTTTAGAGATACCCATCTATCAGCACGGCCATTAGAAAGTCAATTTTTGCAACAAAGATAAAAGAAACCGCTTGCACTGAACATGTACTGAAAAGGTGCCCCTTTTATCTTTGAAGTTTTTACTGTAAAAATGGGGTTGGTAAGGTTTTGTGGGGGAGGGGGATTTTAAACATCCATCAAAGCTAGAACAGGATTTTGGACTATAGGACATGCCCTGACCCCCGAATGGCGCAAGGTAGGCTGAGCTTGTCAGATCTCAGAAGCTCAGCAGGGTCAGCCCTGGATAGGAGACCCCCAAGGAATGCCAGGATCACTCTGCTGAGGAAGGCAACGACAAACCACCTCTCTTAGGCCGCTTCCTCACAGGCAGAATAATGCACTTTCAATCCACTTTCGATGCACTTTGCAGCTTTGCAGAAGAGCAAAATCCACCTGCAAGTCATTGTAAAAGTGGACTGAAAGTGCAGTATTCTGCCAGTGCGGAAGGGACCTTAGTCTTGTGTCCTACCCCTACGGTCTTACCCCATTCAAAAGTGTAATTGTATCTTGCTTTTGACTTGTTTGTTTTGATTGGTGTTTTGGTGAGGGACTTGCCCCCTCACCTCCCACAAACCCGGTTCTCCATAAGAACATAAGAAAGAGCCTGCTGGATCAGATCAGAGTCCACCAAGTCCAGCATTCTGCTATTCGCAGTGGCCCACCAGGTGCCTTTGGGAGCTCACAGGCAGGATGTGAAAGCAATGGCCTGCTGCTGCTGCTGCTGATGATGATGAACACCTGGTCTGCTAAGCCATTTGCAATCTCAGATCAAGGAGGATCAAGATTGGCAGCCATAGATCGACTTCTCCTCCATAAATCTGTTTAAGAACCTTTTAAAGCTATCCAGGTTAGTAACCATCACCACCTCCTATGGCAGCTTATTCCAAACACCAATCACGGGTTGCGTGAAAAAATGTTTCCTTTTATTAGTCCTAATTCTCCACACACCCCCCCCCCAGCATTTTCAATTATTAGAGTGTATCTACTCTTAACGACTAAGCCAAGGAGAGAAAGGTGGGATATAAATCCAAACTCTTCTTCTCCTCTTCTGCAGCAAACTAGCATGAATACCGTCCTGAAACATAATACTCAGTACTGAAAGAAATGAAAGTCAGAGGCCGTTTCCCCACTCACCTTTTGTTGCGCACTACTCGCTCCAAGTAACGTGGGTTCCAGTAGCACTCCCCACTACCGTAGCGGCGACAACGCAGCCGCCCCGATTCTGCCACCCTTGCGACCCCTCAGCGTGCGTCATTTCTGTTCCTGTTTGGAACAGCGCCTTTTGGGAAACCCCGCGCAACCAACTGCAGTGGGGAGCATGACTGCGTGCTCAAAAACACCCAAAGCTTACAAAACCGTTTTGTCTCTGCTTTTTTTTAAAGTGAGGAAACGGCCAGAGGCTGCTTTTTTTAATTATTGCTTTGCATATGGACAGTCAGAGTGGTATAATTGATACCAAGCAGTCCTATGGTCTTATGGGGCGGGGGCTCTCTTTATGATGGGGTCGGCTACAGTGCTCCAACCATAATAGCCTTGACATCTTGTACAGCCTGGCCTCATGGAGCAGAGCAAGATGGATGCCAGACTTGATTCAGCCTAGCCTTGAGAAAGCCCACTTGGCTCCGGTCCTACAGTGACCTTGCAAATGTCCACCCGAATCTCATCAGCAAACTTGCTGTATTGTCCTACACCCTTTTCTTTAACATTAACTTGATCCTGGGAACCTCCTGTACAGCTAGCAAGGATCATCAGGCTTCCTGAGTTTCTTCCTTTTAATCTCATCAACACTACCCAAAACTCATCATGTTGAGCTCCCCCAGGTTTAATCTCATCAAACCATTTCCAAAGAAGAAGAAGAAGTAGAAGAAGAAGAAGAAGAAGAAGAAGAAGAAGAAGAAGAAGAGGAGGAGGAGGAGGAGGAGGAGTAGGAGGAGGAGTAGTAGTTTGGATTTATATCCTCCTTTTCTCTCCTGTAGGAGATTCAAAGGGGCTTCTCCCCTTTCCCTTCCCCCCACCACAACAAACACCCTGTGAAGTGGGTGGGGCTGAGAGAGCTCCGAAGAACTGTGACTAGCCCAAGGTCACCCAGCTGGCGTGTGTTGGAGTGCACAGGCTAATCTGAATTCCCCAGATATGCCTCCACAGCTCAGGCGGCAGAGCGGGGAATCAAACCCGGTTCCTCCAGATTAGAATGCACCTGCTCTTAACCACTACGCCACTGCTGCTCCCCAGGCACTTGTCCGAGCCTGGGATAGGAACTTTGTCTTGTCCCAAGAAATTGCCCCTCTTATGGGTCAACTTTTCCTGTAACTAGAGCGGCAAAATCCATAGTTCTATGCACTCGGAACTTCGTTGTGCCCCTGGACTGTTCAATGAAGAGACGGCGTGTTCAGATTATTTCGTTATTGTGAAACAGCTTCAGGAATACGCATGCAGACTTCCATTGCCAGAACTAAAGCACAAGCAGCAAAGTGCCCTCCGTTATACCCCACGTCACACAACAGCATTCTTGACTACTAGTTTCCAAGGGGGGATGGCACTCCTCCAGTCCCATGGTCTAGAGCAGGGGTGGGCAATTATTTTTTCCATGGGGCCGCATAAGAAACAGAAAATATTGTGGAGGGCCGGGCCAAAAGGCTGAACTCAATTCTGCATTATAGGGGCTGATAAAGTGACAGCCAGGTGCACAGATCAACTTGGAACCAGTGGCAACAGTTCTGCATACAACACTATTTGGCACAAAGAATCACAGGCTTAACCTACCTGCATAGTTGTCCACTGTGACAATCAAGCAAGTGGGGAGACTTAAGTCCCTTGACCTACTTTTTTCATCGACTGGTGCTTTTGAAAGCCCTGTAGAAGCCGGTTGCCTCGGTTGCCGGCTTCTGCGGGGCTTTCAAAGGCGCCTCGCTCCCCAGCAAGGCGGTGGGGGGGACGCTTTTGAAAGCCCCGCAGAAGCTGGCAACCAAGGCAACCAGCTTCTGCGGGGCTTTCAAAGGCGCCTCGCTCCCCAGCAAGGCAGGGGGGCCAGTCAGGGTCATCCGGCGGGCCAGATGTGGCCCGCGGGCCGTATAATGCCCAGGTCTGGTCTAGAGACAATGCAGACTTCAACCTACATTCAACACTACTGATAGAACTACAACCGTCAGAAGGTATCTAATGAGGCATTGCTCAGGAAGTGAATGTACAAAGAGTGAGCAAGTACAACCACAGTAGTTAAGAGGGAGGGGGAATGAGGAGAGAAAGGATCCCATGTCCCAGGCAGGAGACTCGGCAGGACCAAACCAGAAATGGGCAGATCATGAAAGATTTCCTCCTTGTGCTCTCTGTGGGGAATACTGGTCCTTTATCTCGCTTTCGCTTGGATCGCTCCACTTCTGGAACGGTAATTACCACTCTCCCAGTACCCTAACGTCTTCCCACTCTTGAAGAAGAAGAGTTGGATTGATATCCCTCCTTTCTCTCCTGTAAGGAGACTCAAAGGGCCTTTCCCTTCCCCCCCTCTCATCATGTGAGGTGGGTGGGGCTGAGAGAGCTCCGAAGAACGGTGACTAGCCCAAGGTCACCCAGCTGGCAGACGCTGGAGTGCACAAGCTAATCTAGTTCACCAGATAAGCCTCCAGAGCTCAAGTGGCACAGCAGGAAATCAAACCCGGTTCTCCAGATTACAGTGCACCAACTCTTAACCACTACACCATGCTGTCTCATCCCTTTATTTCTTAGGCCTCTTAATTCTCTTAGTGTGTTTATTTTGACCCTTTAATAAAATTGTAATTTCTTTTGCCACAATCCTGGTTTTGAGTGATTTTCTTGGGGAACTGATCTCTGAATATGCAGGTGTGGATCTTCTACCTGCCTTTCACATAGCCCATTTGCTTCTAGCCAGTGGTGGGATCCAAAAATTTTAATAACAGGTTCTGTTGGTGGTGGGATTCAAACAGTGGCGCTGCCGCACACACGCACCTCCAGTCCTATTGGGCACGGAGGTTGCGTTAGTAACCCCTTCTCGGCACTCAGAAAAAATTAGTAACTACTTCTAGAGAAGTGGTGAGAACTGGTTGGATCCCACCTCTGCTTCTAGCTAATCCCCCCACTATTCTGATAAGTATATGTTCCTCCCCCTCCCACAATAAAAGAGGACCATCACAGCAGAGGTTGTTCTAAGTTACAGTAAGTCAAGGTCTCATTGCCTTTTCTCCTCCATGACAACTTTCTAGGGGTAGGGAACAACCAATCAGAAACCATGTGTCTTCATCAAAGGCCATCAAGGGAATCTCGGCATCTATAGCTTATAGGAAAACTCAGGAGGTGAAATCTCTGAAGACAACATATTAGGAGCAGCAGTGGCGTGGAAGGTTAAGAGCTCGTGCATCCAATCTGGAGGAACCGGGTTTGATTCCCTGCTCTGCCGCCTGAGCTGTGGAGGCTTATCTGGGGAACTCAGATTAGCCTGTACACTCCCACACATGCCAGCTGGGTGACCTTGGGCTAGTCACAGCTTCTCAGAGCTCTCTCAGCCCCACCTACACAGGGTGTTTGTTGTGAGGGGGGAAGGGCAAGGAGATTGTAAGCCCCTTTGAGTCTCCCGCAGGAGAGAAAGGGGGGATATAAATCCAAACTCTTCTTCTTCTTCTAATACTGGTATCAAAAAATACAGATAATCCATGGGAAGATTCTAGGATCCAGTTACAAAATAGAAAGCAGAGAATCCACAGAACAAAAACTAACTATTCCAAGAGACAGACCAGTTTGGGGAACAGAGTGGTTACAATGTCAGATTATGATGTGGAGACCTGGGTTCAAATCTCTACTCTGGCATGGAAGACTGCTTGGAAATCCTGATCCAGTCACGTATGGTCAGTTTAGCTTAACTCACAGGGTTGTTTCTGTGAGGAGAAAGTGGAGCAGAATCCTGTGGCAAGCTAGTGCCCATTAAAGAGATACAGAGGGCATAAATAAATATCAGGCAACAAAATTAAGTTACAAGCAGGCGTCCAATTAAACTGTGTACCGCAAACGGCCTGCAGGAACAATCTGTTACTGATGCGTCAGACAATATGATACAAGCTGTACGCACAGGCAGAAGCAGTGTGAACGGCTCCCTGGCAGGCAGGCCTGCCTGCAAACATGAATTTGACATCACAGCAGGAGAAATTTGAACACTGGATGAAAAAACCTCAGAGAGAGGTTGAGCAGGAGACAGTGAAGTGTGCTGGTGATTCACAGGAAAGATTGTACTATGCAAATAAGTCACAGTTCCAGAATTAACTACGTATGGGATTGCAATGGACAATCCAGAAACTAGTGGATGTTGTGCTTTTAAAGCTATTTACCTTCTGTGTTTTCCCAATCCACGCAAAGAGGTTCTGCTCCATTAGGATTATGAAACCACTTTGAACATTGGCAGACTATATAATCCCCAGAGGTGGGATCCATCAGGTTCTCACAGGTTCCCGAGAGTAGGTTACTAATTATTTGTGTGTGCTGAGAGGGGGTTACTAATTGGTGATTTTGCCACATGATTTTTGCCTTAGTTACGCCCCTCCTCTCAGCAGTAGCGTGCAGAACTTGAAGCAGTCTAGCAGGAGGTGCACCGGCCAATTGGCCATGCTGGCAGGGGCTGATGGGAATTGTAGTCCATAACATCTGGAGTGCCAAAGGTTTGCCACCACGGCACTAGGACAATAAAGAAGGTCCAGCATATTATTTTCTGTAGCGGAGGAATATAATCCTACTATCACATTTCTGTGGAACAGAGTACAACTGACATATTGCTATAGGAAAACAATGTCAATTCCTTTAAAAAGCTTTTTAAAAAAACTTCAGATGACCCGAGGGTGGAGGATCAATGGATACAAGGGACCAAGACAAGTTAAAATGAAGGGATAGCAAGTGTGCTGATTCACAGTTGCTGTGGCAAACACCACTGAAGTCACAACAGGAGGAACACATAATTCTATTGCCGCTCATTAGCTGGGACTTCACAATTGAAGAGAAACACAGTAAGTAAATGGGAAACAAAAGAGTGCTCAATGTTTTATGCTTTTTTATGCCTCCTGGCTCACTTTTACAATTTCTACTTTACAATTTCTAATTTATGTTGTGGAATTTACGATTGTATGGTATTTACTAGTGAAGAGCAGGCATAAGTAATCTGCAGAATTAATCGAATGTCCTGAGATCAGTAGTTTCAAATCCCACCAGGAAATCTATTCTTTCTTGTACATAACACAATTAGTACAAAAGTTCTCTTCTGCAAATCACACGGTATCTTTTTAAAAGTTTTCTGAGAAAAAACAACACCTTTGTTCCAACTATCTAGGAAAGTAATACGCCCTTTTTTCCACAGCGGACTTAAGGCAACTCCACAGAGTTTTCCATACAAAAGACACACAGAGATGGTTTATCGCTGCCTGCCCTTGCGTGACAATCTTCCTTTCCTGGTGTCTCCCGTCCAAACGCTAACCTGGGTTGACCCTGCTTAGCTTCCAAGATCTTATGAGATCAGCCCAGTCAATATTGTCTAGGTTGGTGCAAACAGTCTTCAAAGGCGTATTCCAGGGAAATGACTATTGAATCAAACAGCTTCTGTCAATCTCTGGATACTACCTTGACTATCTAGAGATGAATGAACTGCTTGTGTACGTTCTTGGTACGTCACGTTGTATCACACAGAAAACACAGCTGGCAGTTTTCGCAGATTTGTTTTGCACATGTAAATGTGCTAGTTTATTTTATTATTAATGAATGCAAGCGCTGAACCCTTCGCAAGCTGCAAACAAGAAAGGGGATTTGCATGCCTTTGATTTGAAGATGGGAGCCTACGGGGGGCGGGGGGGGGATCTTAAATGTTACATTATTCATAGGCCAAGAAATCATTATGCATTCTCTATAGTGTCATGGGTGGGGGAATCACAGGTGCAGCTAATGAGTGATCTTAACCCACTAATGTATACATTATCAAAACACTGCAAAGGATTCTGGAAAAGACTGGATTCCACAAGACCTCACTGACATGCGAATTTCTCTAAACCAGATGTCCACAGCCAACGAGACAACCTGCTTAAAAATTCACTGTAAGGCATCAGCAAGGAGCCAGTATATAAGCATAAGTGAGCACCCATCTTAACCTGATTAACAACTGACGTGCGTTGCGCAATCTAACAAAAGAGAATTCGGGTTTTATTATTATTATTATTATTATTTTTAACAAGCCAGCTGGATCAGACCAGAGTCCATCTAGTCCAGCTCTCTGCTACTCGCAGTGGCCCACCAGGTGCCTTTGGGAGCTCAAGTGCAGGATGTGAAAGCAATGGCCTTCGGCGGCTGTTACTCCCGATCACCTGGTCTGTTAAGGCATTTGCAATCTCAGATCAAAGAGGATCAAGATTGGTAGCCATAAATCGACTTCTCCTCCATAAATCTGTCCAAGCCCCTTTTAAAGCTATCCAGGTTAGTGGCCATCACCACCTTATCCAGGTTAGTGGCCATCACCATCTTATCCAGGTTAGCTATCCAGGTTAGTGGCCATCACTGTTGGCACCTTAAATATTAACAATTGGATTTCTGTTTTGTTGTGCTACAAGACTATCCAATTGGAACGTTAATAATCCATGAAGTTACTGCATCCCAAACACTGAATGCTGCAAGTTCTTTACTAGGACATGGCACATAAGGTCAGCCATATATATATTCCCAAGAGAACCATGAACCCTGTTTGAGTGCGTCTGTGTAGGGCTTATGCTTGGATTACCGACAACTGCACATCTCTGTCCTTTCAGTGAAACATCTCTAGGAATTCTTGAAGCCCCATAAAAATATTTTCCTCCCATTCCTATACTGGGTATTCCAGCATTCCACCTAGAGGAGAAGAAGAAGAAAGTTTGGATTTATATCCCCCCTTTCTCTTCTGTAGGAGGCTCGAAGGGGTTAACAATCTCCTTTACCTCCCCCCCCCCCACAACAAACACCTTGTGAGGTAGGTGGGGCTGAGAAAGCTCAGAAGAACTGTGACTAGCCCAAGGTCAATTACATACAAAGTGGAGCCTGAGGAAGTATAAATGTCAACAGCAAAAACACAATACCCCTGTCTGGCTCTAATACAAGATTCCAAACTCCATTTTAATGAAAATATTTAAAACATATATAACCTTAAACTTGTGCATGTGTATGTGTGTTTGTGATTCAGATTCATCTGTTGTCCACCTCATATACAGTGCACAAGTTTAAGGATATATATGTTATAATATGTTCATTAAAATGGAATTTTGAATCTTGTATTAGAGCCAGACAGGGGTATTGTGTTTTTACTAGCCCACGGTCACCCAGCTGGCATATGTGGGAGTGCACAGGCTAATCTGAATTCCCCAAATAAGCCTCCACAGCTCAAGCGGCAAAACGGGGAATCAAACCCGGTTCCTCCAGATTAGAACGCACCTGCTCTTAACCACTACACCACTGCTGCTCTTTATTGGGAACTTGTGCAAAGTGGCATCAAGTCACAGTCAACATAGGGCGACCCCAGCAAGAGGATTTCAAGGCAAGTGAGAAACAGAGGGAATTTGCCATAGTTTTCCTGTACAGAGCCCCCTTTGGAGGCCACCCTTCCAAGTGTAGATCTTGCTAAGCTTCCATGGTGAGGGTTGTGGTTCATGGGTGACTGGGGATCCGCAGGTTGCAGATCCCTGATTTAGACTATTTATTAGGTTATGATTCTTGGATTTTTTTTTGTAAATGATGGTATTATTATGCTGTTATGTGATGTTTATTGATATTCTTTGCCAGGTATACCGTTATTACTGTTGTTACCATGTTGTTTATACTGTCACATTTCGTGCTATTATGCTATGTTTACTGGTGTTTTTATTGGTGATGTTGTGCTTATGATATTTTTACCATGTGAAATGTTCTGATTATTGTTATTTGGTGCTTATATTGCTTATGTTTATTGATGTTCTTACTATTTTGTAATGTTATGCCTATTGATGTTTTGTTAATTGACTATGACCCATGGTGTTTGTTGTTTATATTATTGTTGTTTGCCGCCCTGAGCCTTACGGGGGAGGGCGGGTTATAAATTGAACAATGAAATGAAATAAAATAACACCATCCCTCCTGTTCTCCAATACAACTTGACTTGCAGATTCTATTTTCCTTTGAAAAGGCTCTACGTTCAGAATCTGCAGAGCTCTCTTTGAGCCTAAACCAACAACCAGAATTACTGAATATCTGTACAGTCAATAGGGATGAACAACATTTGTTTTGTATTTTTTGGGTTCAGCTTTAAAAGACCTGATAATGATCAGAACAGGCAAAAAAAAAAAAAAAAGCTGAATCCAAAAGAGTTTTTTAAAGCGGAACCCGGAAAATGCAGCTGCATCCAATCTTGCGAGCCATGGGGAGGGGGGTGCCTGTGGAGATATGACAGACTCCCAACCCGAGCAGGTAACCCTGCTGCGCCACCTCCCTGTTTGCAAAGCTGGGAACCAGTTCCGTGAGCAGGGAAGGGGTGGGGAGTTGCTTGCAGAGATTGGAGCTCTGACAAAAGTTAATTTTCCAGTTATCTTTTATGCAGTGGCGTAGCTACCACGGGAACAGGGTGGGGATAAATGCCCCAGGTGGGGCCCCGTTCGATCACATGGGGGCGGAAAATCGCCTCTGCCACCCATCCCCTTGAATGGGCCCACCTGGCGGAGGCCCCACCAAGCCTGGTGGAGGCTGCAGCTGGGCACCCAAAGACCCCCTCCAGGCTGCCCAGGACCACCGCCAGTTCAGGTAAGTGGGACACGGGGGCATAGCTACCATGGAGCACAGGGGGGGCGCCATTTTGACCTGGGCATTATTTCCCCCCTCTACACCTCTGTTTTTATGTGACAAGAGCCCTGAAATTCTCATCAGTCCCCAGCAGCCAGCCTCTCTGTCTTCTGCTACACTTAGCATACGGACTCCACTCCTACTGGGTTAAGCCAACTAGTTCTTGGTGATAACCCACCTCACCTTACATGGGAAGGGCAGCCCAATCTCCTTGCATCGTAGGAGCTAAGGCAGGGCAGCCCTGGTTAGTATTTTGTGGTATCCACTATTTCTTTACCAAACATTAAGCCAACAGAACAGAGTTTTAAGTATATTTATTTGCAAAGAAAGCGGAGCCATCCCCACATGGGCAGACTCCGCCAAAACAGTATATCCACAGCATGTTTATTCCCTTCTCCCATATTTGCCCCACCCTCTCATTGGCTAAGGGTACTTACATATTACATATTTACATATTACTCTATATGTGGCCCCTCCTATATTCTTCCTGTGTGTTTATTATAATAGTTTGTCGTCAGAGCAGAAGTTAATATGTATGATGACCCCCTTGGAAAACACTCGTTAAAAATGCATGCACACATACTCTTCCAAAAGTGAGTGCAAGTTCAACTACTGCTTGCTTTTTATTTGTAAGAACCTATGCAACGCCACCCCTCACCCATCTTTCCCCAAAGGGACATGCATCCTTTACAAAACTCTCTTTAAGAAAATGTATGCTCACAAGGCCACACCTCCTCCGACACTTCAAGAAACCCAATGTATACGCTCGCAAAACTTTCGTTTGAAAAAAAAATGCATGCATTATTTTTGCAAGCGCACACACTCTTCTAAAGGTCAGTGCATGCAACTTTTACAACCATTGCTTGCTTATACAACGCCCCAGCTGTTCTTTCCCCGCCAAAGGCACAGGCACCGCCTTGCAAAACTCTCCTTTTAGAAAATGTATACATACTATTTCTTTTTGCAAGCGCGACCAGCATCCCTTTCCCACCCCCCACCAAACCACGTGCTCCCTTTCGCCCAACTTTTCCCTTAACTCCGCCCCGCCTCCTCTCCTCCAATCAGAAAACCGCTTGCAAGCCGCGCCTCCCTAACCGGTTAAGTGCTGCTCGTGCGGTTCTCCCTCTGTCTCCGATTGGCTGCCGCGCGACCAGGTTTCATATTTCTCCCCGCCCCCTTTCCCCCTCGTTTTCTAACCGGCGTGCGAGCGCGAGACCTCGGAGGGGAGGGGAGAGGAAGGGCGGACGGAGGGCGGGGATTGGTTGCTAGGGCTGTGACGTTAGCGTGTCGCGAACGAAAGGGCGGGGTCAGGGGAAGAAGAAGGAGAAGAAGACGCGGAAAAGGTCAAACTCGAGGCGAGGAGAAGCGGCGGAAACGGCCGGAGCGGCGACGGCAGCGGCCTCGGGAAGGGAGGGGGGGAGGAGCACGAGTGCGCATGTGCGAGACTGTGAGGGGGTTCTTCTCCCCCACCCCCAGCGCACCAGGTACGGGCGGGCAAGGGGAAGCGCCCTGGCCACGCCCCCTTCTCACCTGGGGGGCTCATTTCTAGGGTGGGTCCGAGGGGGAATCGTTGCCCTTCTTCGCTTTGAGTTACTTTTGAGTTTCCTGGAGGGAAGTTAAACTTCTGGGTCTGTGGAGGGGGGGGGTCAAGCCCCTTTCCCCCACCTCTTTGAAGTGGCATCTTCTCTCCTGTCATCCCCCCAGATTGATATGGCCTCATTCCTCCCTTGACAAATTCAATAAGTAGCCCCCCCACCCTCTTATAACCTCCCTCCGCTCTTAGATAACAACTTTTCTCTCTCTTGGACCTTCCCATTCTAAATTGGAGTGACCCCGACATGCGCCCCCCCTTCTCAGTAGTTGTGCTTTATGGTGATCTTTGTTGGAGTCCCCCCCTTTCCAAGAGCTCTCAAATTGTCCTTTCCAAGAGTTCTCAAATTGGTGCTTTCAGATGTCCTATGAGTGTCCTCTGGTGCTTTCAGATGTCTTATGGGGTCTCTTCACCCTAACACCCCCAATAATGGAGATATAGCCCCCCCCCCTTATAATGTGCCAAGTTCCCCTGCTGGAGTGTGCCTGTATTTCTCCTTCCTGTTTTTCCTATGCTCCCACACCTATTTCTTATGGAAAGAGCTCTTAAACTTGTGTTTTCATGCACTCGGCATGGGGGTCGGTCACTTGGTAGCACCCCCCCACCCCCGGTTTGAGGAAGTACAAGAAGAAAGTTTTCTGTTTGTAAAGTTCTGTTACGGAGGACGACCTCGTGCGTCCTTGTGCGTGGTCGACGTGATCGTTTTTTCTGATAACCTTGAGTGGTGATGAAAGAAGACAGCTTCCTATTTTGCTTGGATTTCCTTTAGGGTGGAAAACTTTTCACAGGCTCAGAAGTAAGGGTGCTGAAAGGAACGGCTGTTTGAGAAGAAAACTCGAAGTTACATTTGTTTGAGAAGTGTTCCCTTTTAAGACACTTACTAGCCCCTGGATAATTTTGTGGGTAACAACTTGGAGTTGTAAACCGCCACGGTCCCTCTGGCATCTAACCTTGCATTGGACGAAGGTTGAAATTGACTTCTTTGGCCACATCATCTGTCCAGTTTTGTGGAAATCCCTCTAACCAGTAGCTAGCCTTCAGGAGCAGGGGTGCTGAATTGGCATATTCTAGTTTAATCAGATGGGTCGTATCAACAGATTTTTCTTTAGACACTTTTCTGCGCTTAAGAGCAAATTATTGCATGTGCAAAGGAAAGGCAAGTACTCTTCTTCGTTGCCCCCTCTACCTGGAAGCAAGTTGTGTTGGAGATGAATGCTACTGAGAATATTTCCCTCCATCTCCACCAGAAAAGATCTGTCCACAACCTGAGTTCAATCCTGACGGAAGTCGGTTTCAGGTACCTGGCTCAAGGTTGACTCAGCCTTCCATCCTTCTGAGGTCAGTAAAATGAGTACCCAGCTTGATGCAGGTGAAATATAGTTGACTGGGGAAGGCAGTGGCAAACCACCCCTGTAAACCTATAGTTGACTGGGGAAGGCAGTGGCAAACCACCCCTGTAAACTTAGTCTGTTTGGGTCAATGTCATGTTGTGACACCACCCCATCGTTCAGGAATGACCTGGTGCTTCCACAGGGCACTTTTCCCTTTAAGGAAAAGCATCGTGAAGCATTTGTCTTCCCTTTTCTATTCAGTTGCTACTCTCAGAGTTGATGGAATAGAATAGCCAAACGCTGTTGGAGGAGATGGTGAAAAATACGTTATGGAATGAAGCTTTAAAAAACAACATGCAGCGTGTGGTAGCAAGAGATGGAAAATAAAAACAGTGCAGTTTGAGAGTCACTCCTGCCTAAACCTGTTAATTCCAATGGGCTTAACCTGGAGTAACGCTCTTTAGGATTGCGCTGCAAGTTGTGTGTCCCGGACAGGGGCTGCAGAATGTGTTGGGAGGAAATAAGGCTGGTTCAGGAGGGTGAGGTGAAAGCCCTCCAACGAAAGCCGTGGGTTCTGTTTTCCAAATTTTCTGCTGACGGTAGATTTCTGGAGACAGACTGACTGCTGATTACAGCATTACGGCCCAGAGTAAAAACGGTAGTTTATGGAAACTTCTTCATTGCAGTATGATGCACTTAGGCATGTCCAATCTGACATCCAGGGATCTTGAGATCTAAGTTGTTTACATTGCTTAATTGCCTGTGAGCTGCCCTGAACTCCTCTGAAGGCTGAGCGACAGAAACTGTTCAAAGAAAGTAGGGGTGGATGCTGCCCCTTCTTTCCCTTATGCAAAGTTGAGTG
The DNA here is from genome assembly GCF_021028975.2 of Sphaerodactylus townsendi. Lineage (NCBI taxonomy): Eukaryota > Metazoa > Chordata > Lepidosauria > Squamata > Sphaerodactylidae > Sphaerodactylus > Sphaerodactylus townsendi. The sequence continues at coordinate 69,698,668 of NC_059433.1, forward strand.
TTTCTTTGCAAAGAAACCGACCTGTTCTCTCCCCCCCCCCCTTTATAATTTTGTGTTTATTAGAAAGGCTTTCCCACACTGCAAAAAGAGAAATAAAGAACTGTCTTCCTGGAGAAATCCCCGGTGTGTCCCTTGAGAGACAGTTGCTGAAAATGAGCGTGGAACTTTTTTTTTTGAAAGAGAGATGCATTGATTTGCAAGGGACGGATTCGTGTGTGCTGACAGTTGATCGCCTGGCGTGGTGTGGTCTTGATCGCACCTGCCACAGATCTCAGCACGCTGATTCCTCCCTGTCCTATTTTTCAGGACGGCAGGAAAGAGGGCTGGTGATTGCGAACTTCCCCGAGCTAATGAAAAGTAAACTTCTGTGTATTCCCTCCTCCCCTTCCAGGTCAAATCATTCTTCCTCCTCGCTGTTTGCCTCCTCACGAGGCTTGAGCCTTTGGTTGACTTGGGTGAAAATCTGCAAATGATGAACTGGTTCAGTTGCTATATAAAGCTGTGTTATAGCTTTCTGGTGTGGCCTCTTATACCTGAGGAGTGGATTTCTCTCAGTCCTGTTATAATTATTCTGGCTTGGCAGCGATCCTCGACAAATGGTTAATCTTTCCTTTCTGGCTTGGCTGCTGGTAAAAAGGTGTGACTGCGCAGAGAGGTGTGTGCTCTTTTTTTCCTTTAACAATTTGGGTTATTGGAGCACCAAGTGGCTTGAAGTAATGCACGCTCTTGATGCTTTTCTCGTCTATGTGATGACATGATGGAGACTGAACCTCGACGGAGAGTGGTTAAAACAAAGTCAGAGATGCCATTGATTTGCAGTGATCAGGGTTAAATTAAAGCAGTATGCTTTTTTTTGTATGTGTGTGTGAAAAAGTAGGACCAGTTGCAAGCCACACTTAGCAAATCGTTCCAAATCTTATTGACCTCAGTGGATTTGCAGAGGTCAGTCTTTCAAACGAACACTCCAACTCTGTACAGCCTCTTTGCATCAAGTGGGCTAAACCTCCTTTCCCTTGTATTTATTTTCTTGATGGGCAGCGTTCCAGCGCATACAATATCCTGCTTTTAGTGTGCATGTTTCTGCACGTTCCTTTTGAAAACTGAGCAAGTATGATTCTTGTATATTTCAGGATGCTTGTGGACTGCTCAAGAGCATTAAGCAATAGTTGTGCAATGGTAGGAGACTTCCTTTCTCTCCCATGTGCAGCATTTCCCCGTTTGCCCATGGAATAAGGAAACTTATTTCCCTCAAAGATTCTGTCGGCGAGGAGCCTCCTATTTGGTACAGTTGGTGTCCTCATGTATGTGATAAGATCGTATGAGATCGCTAAATCTGAGGTACAGCGTAGATATTTAGCAGATATAAAGAATATCTGCAAAAGTTTGGACTGCAGGTAAATGCTCCATTATACAAATGTGTGAATCGTGCATGGGGTGGGAGGGCAAGTACGTAACTAGGACTTGGAGGTGCCTTAATTCTTTAATGGCTTTTTTTCCTCACGGCTCACTGGTAATTCAGTCATGGCATATACAGTGGGATTCATTGAATTAGAGGGGGTGCCTCTTGCCTTTAGAATACAGCTTGTTTGCTGACGATGAAGGTCTAGCTCACACTTCCTCTCGCTGTACAGTCTTTGGTAGTTTTGGTAACCTTTCCTAGGAAAGACGTGTGTCACTATTTCTGGCGGATCGTTGTCCTTATATTACATGTTTAGGTGTGAAGTTTTTTTAAGCTCTGTGAGGTTACAAGATTTCCAGATGTCTCATTTTTATTTGGATTTTTTAAAAATTATGATAGAATGTTTTTAAGTCAATAAAGGTTTCATTTTAGAAGTTGGGACACCATCAGGAGTCAGTTATCCAGTGTTGTGGCACTTCTCAGCATGTGACATCAGCCTGGCACAACTTGTATTTTGTTTTTATTTGCATAACTTGCTTTAATTTGCTTTAATTTTGCTGATCAGTTGTTGAGTCTTTTGGTAATACACTATAGTGTGCGTGTGCGCTCTCAAAGTTGCAGTTGACTTATGGTGACCCTGTAGGGCAAAGGTATCAAACTCGCAGCCCTCCAGATGTTATGAACTACAGTTCCCATCATTCCCTGGGAACTGTCGTCCATAACATTGGGAGGGCTGCGAGTTTGACACCTATGCCGTAGGGTTTTCAAAGCAAGAGATGTTCAAAGGTGGTTTGTCATTGTCTGCATCCACATCATGATCCCCAGATCTGGATTTTTATCCCCCCCCCTTCTCTCCTGTAAGGAGAATCAAAGGGCTGACAATCTCCTTTCCCTTCCTCCCCACAACAAACACCCTGCGAGGTAGGTGGGGCTGAGAGAGCTCTGAAGAACTGTGATTAGCCCGAGGTCACTCTTGTAGTCCAGTAGTCCTTGGAAGTAACCCATCCAACTTCTAACCAGGACTGACCCTGCTTAAGCTTCTGAGATCTTATGAGATCAGGCTAGCCTGGAACCATCAAGGTCACAGCTACACAGCAGGACTTCACTGTAATACCGTTCACACTGGAATGGAGCCTACCACTCCACTCACCAAAATTTATTCATTCATTTATTAGAAGATTAGTACCCCACTTCTCCTCTTGGCTCAAGTGTGAAGCCTTTCTTCCAGTTTAAGAGCCACTTAAAGGATGGTTGGATCCACCCCACTGTGAAGAACTCCCAAGTATTTCTGCAATGTGTTGGGGGCTAATCTTTCCCAGTATAACTTTTAACTGTGTTTGAGACGGAGGCTGCAACGGATGCTTCCACAGATCTTTTTCAAGTAATGGAAGGGCTCACAGAGTCTCTTTGATTCTTCTGGGCCTCTCAACAGCTTCCTTCTATCCTGTCTATGGGATGGGTTTGGAGAGGGACCGTTTTGTGATAGTTCTGATCGTTCATGGTGATTAGATCTTGGAATGTGGCTCTGGGCAACTACACCCACCCTGAACCCTGTGCCTTGTGGCATTCTTCAAGCTTCCATCTTGTCTACTACCTCTTGGAGAGGTCATTTCAGTGTGAATATGACACCCTGCTTATTTTCAGTCAGAGAGGAGGAAAGTAGCAGACATGGTAATTGGCATCCAAAGCCAGATTGACAAAGAGTAGATGCTTGGTCTTTACAAGACTTAAGTCTTGATAATCAGGAGAAAAACCTGCTTGGGAAATAAGCATTCAACCTATTTAGGACATGGTTTTGATTCCTGCAGATTTGAAGTTCTCCGTTCAGGGGTGTCCCAAGTGGTCCAGATGGTGGTGAGAAATGGTTATCACAGCTGGCAGACAAATCTTGGCTGTGTTCTTTCCTGGGCAAGAAAGATCAGGCCCCAGTTGACTCTCAGATTGGATTATTGCAAGGTCCTATATGTAGGTCTACCTTCCAAGAGTGATTGGGAACTTCCGCTGGTCCAGTCATTGGTACAACAAGGCCCCATGGAACACGTCCAAAGTGATTTAAATTTTTTTTAAAAAATAGCTGAGCTAGCTGCCATTTACTTTCCATTTTGCCCTGTTCACTGGGCTAGTCTTGTTCCCTAAAGCCTCAACCCGTCTAGGTCTGGGGTACCTTAAGAATCACTTCTTGCTATCTTACTGCTCAGTTCCATTCTCAGAAGGTATATATAGCGAGCATTAGTGCCAGGTTGAGTCTCGTTGGCGGCCGCAGAGTTCGGGAATATTGTCCTGAGGGATATGTTTGCTTTATACCTACATCATGACTATGCAGAAGACATTTGAACCCTACTTGGTTTCAGTGGGTTCAAGCAGCTGTTTAAAGACATAGTTTGACTAAATTGGTGCCTTTTGTGTTTGGCTTCTGATCTCCCGAAATTGGTTTTGCTATTTTAGTTCTGATTATTAGATTTTATCACTGCTGTTGGCTGTTCTGCGGAGCAGCTAGCCTGAAAAAGTGGAATGCAAATATAGACGCTGGATTTTCTAAAATTGCCTGCCACAGTCTATAAAGAGAAGCTCATGGTCATGCGGTGGACTTTTCTCCCTCTGGACAGGACAAGCAGTGTGGAGGGATCTTCTCCCGCAGTTCTCCTCTGAGGAGCGGAGAGAATCTTTCATGCCTTTTGCCCTCCCTCCTCCTTGGTGCTTGCTCTTTACTAGAAGGAGTGTTTGCACTTGTTCCAGTGTGAAACATTCCCCAGAGCCCTTCAGAGTACTTCAGGACATTCTTCCAGCTTCGGCTGCTTCAAGGAATTCTTTCACTGCAAGACTTGGCTGAGCAAATTCCAGACATTGGCATTGCTTGCAATAAATGTTTATATCAGTGCATCTTAATCTGCTTTTCCTCCCAAACAAATCCATAGGCATGTGTCTGGAGACTGTGCAACTGAGAGGCACATATTTGAGAGCTGCATTATGGCGTCAGCTTAGAATTTTCTGTATTGATTGGTTGTGCACTGCAAACTTTTGCCGTACTTGGACCCTTTTTTTTGCTTTGGAGGCACACCTGAGAGTTTAAGATGCAAAGTGACTGGATTGGAGCTTCTTGGGACTCCAAATGGCATCGAGTAAGAACTAGAAAGGTAAATAGTCCTTCGAAGCTTGCTTAGGGAAAGTCTTCTAGCCTGAGCACAGAAGTCTTCCTTACTGGAATACCTGACATGACTTCCCATCCCCTACAGCTGTGGTTTCCAACCTGGGGTGCATGTACCCCCAAGGGTATGGACCAGAGAATTTAAGCATAAGCATTTTATTGTCATTGTGCACGCACAACGAAATTTACAACAGCATTCCTCGATGCACACAATTTCAGACTCATACCCCATCCTCACTTTCCCCTTCCTCCACCCATCCCTACACAGCCCCAAACACATCAGCACGAAGCCGCAGAGTTTAGCATAGCCACAGTAGAAGCTGTCTCCAAGCCTCTTTGTCCTAGTTTTGATAGACCTGTATCGTCTGTCGGATGGTAACAGTTCAAAAAGAGAGTGTGCTGGATGAGACGGGTCTCTCAGAATATTTTGGGCTTTTTTTAGGCAGAGAATTTGGCAGTATGCCAAAAATATGTAATGAGTTTTGCTAATTGGGGGGGGGGGTACAATTTTAGGGAAATAGAATGCCAAGGTGTGCCCAAGTTAAAAAAAGGTTGGGAATCGCTGCCCCAGCGGAATTATTTGGATGCTGAAGCGGGTAAGGCAAATTTCCAAGTCCTATCGCCCCACTATCTTGGCCTCTCTTATTTATCACTTCTCATTTCCATTTGAGCTCCTTCTCTGGTTTTCCTGAGTATTTCCAGAGTCCAGTTCTGCAGGTGAGCCTTTGTTGTGTGCTCGCTGCTGGGCAGGGTCACATGCACGGCTAGAGTTCCCATTATAGCCCAACAGATGGTAGTGCACTCTTCAAAGCTGTGTCTTCTGGAATACCGTTTAGGGCAATGAAAGGAAAGCTGGGTCTTCATTAATAGCGTAAACCTTATTGATATGTAAATACGCGCTTTATTTCTTTGTCGCTTCTGTAGTAACGTATTGAGAGATCAGTATCACCTTTGAATAATGGAAATGCTTGGTTTCTAAATTTAATACCTCCAGTGCTCACTCTTTGTTTTGAAACAAAAAATATTCTGTGAACATGAGGTTGTCCAATGCTTTGCATTGGTTTCAGTGGAAAAAGAATGAAAGGGAAGGGAAAGCTGCCATGTGAAGATGCATTTCCTGTATTTGCCCTCTCTACTGTTTGAGCCTTTATGGGAGTAGGCTTCTCTCTTTGGGGGGGTTGATGGCATTGCCTTGGCAAAAGCCTGGAGCTTTTGAGGGTGGTACTTGGGAAGGGTGGAGTTTGAGGAGGATGTGATATCCCCTTCTAGGCATTTCCCAAGATCTCTGTGATAAAGATCATGGTGACATAGAATCATAGAGTTGAAAGAGACCCCAAGGGCCATCAGGTCCAAACCCCTGCAGTGCAGGAACATACAATCAAAGCGCTCCCAATATATGTTTATCTAGCCTCTGTTTAAAGACCTCTGAAGAAAGAGACTCGACAGCACTCCGAGGCAGTGAATTCCACTGTCGAACAGCCCTGATGGTCTGGAAGTTCTTCCTACTGTGGAGATAATTTTCCGTCTCTCCTCTCATCCTTCTCTCATACCAGTTTCTCAAGGGCAGGGGAACAGACCGAAGGGTGGTGGTTTAACCCAGTGCGGGCACACAAATGGCAAGCCTATCTCTATTCAGAGAGCTTCTGTTAAGCAATAGCATGCCTGGGGGAGGGGGGCATGAGGGGGCTTAAGGCCACTACCCTGGGTCATGTGGTGGGCGCATTTGACCGCCCACCACTGCTTGCCTGCCTGCCCACCCCACTCATCACCTTCTGTGCCGGCCGCTTCAGTGGGTGGAGGGGGGGGCGCAATCAGCCCTTGCCCCCTGGTGCCATTCCTTTCAAGTACACCACTGCTGTTAAGTTAACAGAAGATGGCAATTTCTTTCTGTAAGACTTCAGTGATGTTTTTAGATACGCGAGCAATGAAATGTAGTCCACGAGGGCTCATAAAAATAAACCAAGGTATTACTACATGATTTACATGATCTGGATTTCTTTTGGAGGGGAAGACCTATTTTTTGGAACAAAATCTGGATGCAGTCCGTATGGTAGCAAATCCCTTATCCCCATTCCCTATTCTTGTTCATCTAGAGTTCTGAATTCATGTGAATGCAGTTAAAGTTTATGGGATTGTTCCCTGAACCTTCATTAACACTTCTTCCAGTGCTAAAAGGTTTTCTAAATACTTGAGGTCAATTGGACGAGGCATTTCGGTGATAAGCGAGTTGAACAAATGTGGTTGACTTAACTTCTTGACTATTTTTCAAGCCTGTGTGAGTTCTTCAACGGCTTGGCTTACACACTTTCATCTGGTTCCTCTCATGACAGATAAATAACTTTTGGCCAGCTCTTATGCAGATATTGCTTCTTACTGGAAGGTTCATGTATGCACTGAGTCTTAATGTAGCTTTTTCAAACAAGAGGAGTTGTACGACAGAACCACATACCTGTAGGTTTGGACAAAGAGGCATGGATTGAGCAACTGTGTAATGTTTGTTTATAGGATGGTCATCGGTTATTAAACTTGTAGTTTCTGTTAAATTCTGCGTACTGCTGTCCTTAACCCTATCTCTGCTCTAACGTGACAGAGGTTTATACATATATACATGTATGTTTGTGTGTATATATATGCGCACATGCTTGTGTGTGTATATGTGTATATATATTGTATGTATGTGCATATATTGAGTATATTGAGTATATATGTATATATACACACAGTGTTATCTCATTCAGTCAACTAGCTATTCTGTGTTGAAGTCAGAGTGAGCATTGAGTGCAGCCTCCAAAGTGCAGCATCATATTATCCAGGGCATCGCTATGGAAGCCGAACATTAGTCTCACAATAGTGTTAAGCAGCAAGTATCTTTTTAACCCTTGACGTGAGAATGAAGAGTTTGGATTTATATTCCCCCCTTTCTCTCCTGTAAGGAGACTCAAGGTGGCCTACAAGCTCCCTTCCCTTCCTCTGCCCACAACAGACACCTTATGAGGTGGGTGGGGCTGAGAGCGTTCCAAAGAACTGTGACTAGCCCAAGGTCACCCAGCAGGAATGCAGGAGTGCAGAAACACATCTGGTTCACCAGATAAGCCTCTGCCACTCAGGTGGAGGAGTGGGGGATCAAACCCTGTTCTCCAGATTAGAATCTACCTGCTCTTAACCACCACACCGCACTGGCTCTCATAATGAGAGAAGGGCATATGCTTGACGTAAGAATGAGAGAAGGGACTCCTAGCAGCAAATGCATTCCTTGCATAGCAGGAAGGAATGTATTTGCCTCTAGGAGTCCCTTGAATATTAAGATTTAACATTTTGGCTTGAATGTCTTGGTACTGTTGTGAAGAAAAACTGACAAGGTTTGTATATCTGTATATTTGTGGGTCACCACAAATACTAAAACACCACAGTTAAATTTCTAGTCATCGTGGCTACGTGGCATCTGGGATTTGTCATGCCCAGGGCAAAGGCATCCTTGGAAGCTCATGGTGGCCAAGAAGTAATTTGAAACTCTTCGATGTCCCATCAGACTTTTTATTTGGTTCGCTAATCTAATTGAGAGACCAATGAAATGTATTAAGTATTTATTTATTTTCAAAATTTATATCCTGCCTGTCTGCCCTCAAAAGGGCCACCACGGAGGCTAACGATTTAAAACATACGTGGTAAAACTTGCATTAGAAAACCATTAAAAATCAGCCCTCGCTCAAACGTACATCATTAAAACTACTTAAAAAGTTGAAAAAAACAGAGTTAATGTACACACAAACCAGTTAAAATTCACATAAAAACATAAAAAAGTTGATTAAGAAGGAGTAATTGTTGAAGGAATGCCAAATGAGACAGAACTCTCCACTGGCAGAGGATGGTCATAGAAAGGGATGGGTGAGTTTCTCTGGGGAGAGAATTGTACAGCTTTGGTGCCACGAATGAGAAGACCCTGTCCCTGACAGCCACGTGCACACCTAATCTCAGAATTGAGATGTATCTCAGTTGTTTCTAAGCACAGTATTTGGGTTCTTCTAAATTACTGGGACGAGATGGTGTGAAAAAAAGCCGTGGGATAAGGCTTTGGCTGAAGGACGGCAGAGTAAAGGTCATCAGAACCTTTTAACAACTTGAAGTGATGTTTGTGCTTTTAAGCTTTCTAATTAACCATGAAGACCTTTATACCATTCTTGTATAATTGAGCGTTTAGATCTTCCCTGATGGATCATTCAGTGCTGGTACACGCATGGTGGTGCTGAGCGCAAGGCAGTCTGTGCAGATGTTCCTCTCTTGGAAACCTCTTTGTCAGTCTTGGGGTGGGGAGGCGGGGGGGAGAGATTTCAGCACAGTTAAAATAATATGCAGTGTTTTAAAGGTATTATTTATTTGGTGTGTCATGTATGTAGTGTTTTTTTTTAGCAGATAGGTTTCTGATCCAAGGAATTTACTATCTAAACTTTCACACTGAAGAGGAAAGTATAAATGAACGCTGTGAGGATAACAAGGTCTGGTAATGAGCAAGATTGATTTAGTGATTTGGCTGACTCCCACCTACAGGGATGCGGGGTGTGGCGGACCCGAGATTTCTCATACATTCCTCTCACTTTTTGAAGTGCTTGGGTGTAGAAATTTTAGTCTAGAGCGTTTTAAGGTCCTAGGACTGGTTTTATATTGGTTTTACTATTGTATGGGATTTTATTATGGTTTTTATTGTAACCTGCCCTAAGATTGGTGTAAAGGGCAGGGAATAAATCTAAGTCATAATAGTAATTTAGAAAAAAAGCTGTATACCACCTCTCTAGAAACTGGGAGGTTTTGCAAGGGCTTTGCTTAAATAGTGCGTTCATGGCAGGGTTTGAAGAAAGAATCACGTTGCATCTTGGCAGCATTTGCTACAAATTTACCACTGCCTTAAATTATTTGTAGAATACTTCATCTGCCATGACCAGTGGAGGGTCTGTCACTGGAGTTAGCCACTGGTAGCTGCACATATGCTCTTGAACACAAGAGCAGCCCATGTCTCCATGGTAGAACATCTGTTTTGCATAGTGAATGACCGGCATCTCCGTTTTTTAAAAAACTTGGCAATAAGTAGGGTGCTGTGGGGTTTCCGGGCTGAATGGCCGTGTTCTAGCAGCATTCTCTCCTGACGTTTCGCCTGCATCTGTGGCTGGCATCTTCAGAGGATCTGATAGTAGGAAAGGAAAGCAAGTGGAGTATATATGGAGAAACACAATAGGTGTGCTTTCCTGAGACGTAGTTTTTCCCATCTCCGTGTGTCTTGGAACAATTTATCCCCGTAGAGACGTTCAATGATGATGCCAGATGCAGGTGAAACATCAGGAGAGAATGCTGCTAGAACAGGGCCATACAGCCCAGAAACCACACAGCAGCCCAGTGATTCCAGCCGTGAAAGCCTTCGACAATACGTTGAAGCAATAAGTAATTTGAAAAGCCGCCCCCCCCCCCCGCCCACATGCCTGAAGCCCAGGAGAGATCTGCTCCCAACCAGGGTAGACGTCGCTAACTTAGATCGACCAGCAGTCAGCTTCATTTGTGCTTTGTGTATTTTGAAATGCCTGTCGGTGTGGACAGCTGTCTGGCCAGAGGAGAGCATATGGCAGTATCTCAGTGTGTCGTCTTCTCCAGATTTAAAGGAGCCTTCCAAGTTGAGCCCAGTGTTCTGCTTCACTTGCTGCTCTGTGTGGTGCGAGAGCCCTTGTACATACCTAGAATTGCTGCAAGGATTCTTGATGGGAATCTCCAGGGAGGAAACGGTGGGTAAACATGGTGGAGGAAGGTCTGTTTTCCCATCAACATAGTGATTGTCAATGGCCCACAATGGTGGAATCCATGAACTGAAACCTCTGTGCGCTTCCACGTAACGAGGCAACCCTTGTGCGCTGTCCTGAAAGCACACGGAACAAAACTTGCCAGATCTGGGATGAGCTAATACAGTTGGCCCGTGTATGTGTTTGGAAGAACCACCGGCATATGGCTCCACCCCACAAACGGGCGCATCTACTAAAGGTGGCACCCAGGGCAAAGACGGCTGTATGTAAAGTTGGGCCTGTTGAAGGCTGGGCTCGGCTTCTGAAGCCTCCGGTTTCAAGCTGGCCCCAGGCAGGCTGAGGCTAGCCCTGAGCTGCAAGTTCTGCCCTGGCCGGGTCCAGCTTTGTAGAGAAGAAGAGTGCCCCTAGAGGAAATAGTGTTTTTGGAAGGTCAACAGAAGAAAAAGAGTTTGAATTTATACCCCCCTTTCTTTCCCGTAAGAAGACTCAAAGGGGCTTACAACCTCCTTTCCCTCCTCCCCACAACAAACACCCTATGAGGTGGGTGGGGCTGAGAGAGCTCTGTAGAGCTGTGACTAGCCCAAGGTCACCCATCTGGCATGTGTTGGAGTGCACAGGCTAATCTCGTTCCCCAGAGAAGCCTCCACAGCTCAACTGGCAGAGCAGGGAATCAAACCCAGTTCCCCAGATTAGAGTGCACCTGCTCTTAGCCACTGCACCACGCTGGCTCTCTTTGTACCGTTGACTTCACCTCTGAAGCCTTGAGCTGCACCTCTGCCTCCATATCCTACATGGAGTTCGGGGAGGGAGCACAGCGGGACGATGCAGGGGCAAGGCTTCTGGGGTGGGGTTCTGGGCTCTCTGGCGCCCCCTTCCCAGATAGCACCTGGTGCATAAGCCCTGGCATGCTCCCCCCTAACTATGCCTTTGCCCACAAGAGTTTGAAATTGGGGTGGGGTGTGTGTGCGATGGAGGAGCTCTTAATGAACTGTACCAGTCCACCATGCCTCCTTTCAGTTTTACATCTCCCTCTTCTTTGGTCTGGAACCTGCTGTCCTCTTATTAACAGCAGGAAATCTTTAGTCATTTCTTCATGTCTTTCCCTATTCTGGATTTTTTTAAAAAAACCCAACCTTCTGTGGCACAAGTGCTACCCCTCTTTCTCTTCTATATGGTTCCTGATGCATGTTTGAGTTAGATTCCCCCATCCTCCTTCTGCTCCCTCCTTCCCCCTGCAGAAGTTTAAGAATGTGCACTGCTCCCTTGGGGCCAGAGGTCCTTTTGTATCCTGAGATCATCCCAGGCGGAAGGGAGGCGAGAGGGCCATCAGTGAGGGATCTTCTGCTTGATTGGAAAGTCCCTAGCCTAGCAGGATCTGAAGCAACTGAAATACTTTGGGGTGGGACTGCAGGATCCTCAGGTGGACAGGAAGGATCGCCTGCCTGCACTAAACGTGTGAATTTAAGTGTGTTGCATTTTATTTAATTGTAGTCTACTTTTCCCCCCTGGATGCGACTCAGAGTGGCTTAGGACATGGTTCTCGTCTCCGTTTTCTCGCAACATCTACCCTGTGAGGTAGGTCAGACCAAGAGCTTGTGATGTGCCCAAGGTCGCCCAACAAGCTTCTATGGTAGAAGCAGGGATTTAGACCTGAGATCATCACCCACTACGTTGCACCAGTCCTCAGTAGGCGCACAGCCAGATGGGTAAAGAGGGGTAAACATGCCTGGGGTCACGACATAGGTGGATCTGAACAGAATAATACTATTCCGGACATCAGATTTCTTTCCTTGGCCAGGCATGTAGCCAGAGGTATGTGCCACAGTGATTCTGCAGGGCCCTTGAATAGAAGCAGGTGGCCAAACTGTGCTCGTTTAGCCTTCCAAAGAAAAGGAGAATGAGTGCCCTACTGTAATTTAAGCCCTGCAGTGCTCTCCCCATTTCATACATACCGTGAATCTGTAAAATAATGACTGGGAAGAAGAAATGTCTGTCATGTATTAGAACGTCCTTCCTTGAACAAATAATTAGTTTATCATTTAAAATGCTGGTAGAGTTAGTTCCAGATTCATTTTTTGGGGCGGGGGGGGGGGGGCTTGCTCTGTATTTGTCTTGTCCTCCCCCTTCCCTTCCTTTTTATATTTCTCTGTGTGCTTAAAATAAACGTCCTTAAATTTAGAACAGACTGACACCTTTTCCTGTTTTTCCCAACGGCTGGGCTGCTTAGCAAGTCGCTGCTGAAAAGGTAAAGAGGAAAGGCTGTTTGCCTGTGGAGGTGAAGGATGTACCTGGATTCTCTCTCTCCTGGGTTGTGAGCGACTCACTAATGTCACCTGTGCACTAAGACAGAGGTCTGTTCTGGGCAGTCAGTTGGGGCCAGGAAGAAAGCAGGCTTACACGCGGGTCGAGGATCCAAAATCTAAACTAGGACAGTATGAGCTCAGTGGCATTGCTGTCCAAGAGGCCGTCTCCTCACTGGGCCTAAAGTGACCTGGAGCCATAAGGAAAAGCAAGATATAAATGTTTAAATAAGTAAATTGGGGGCCGGTCACACAAAAATGCATCTGGAACAATACCAGCATTTTAAATAATAAACTAATTATTTGTTCAAGGAAGGACGTTCTAATACATGACAGACATTGGGGAGAAGTCTCCAGGAAACAAAATAGGGAAGATGATTGTGTTGCTGTCGTGATATCCACGTGGATCCCTGCTAATGTTCAGGGGGGGAAATAAACACTGCATGAACGGAACCCTTTACTGTCATTCAGGTACATATCCTTGTTTCTATTAATCAACCTTCCATAGAGAGATTTGCCGGAATAATGTTGCCATTATTTCATAGAAACTGAGTAAACTGAGAAACTGTTTTGAGAGGAGGGGGGTAACCAATTGGCATAATGTAACATAGTGGTTAGTGTTGGACTAGTAGAAGTGAAAAATTTTTGGACAACTGTAATGTTATATATTGAGAAACTGGTGAAGATTAATATTGGGATAAATAATGATTTAATGTTCATGGGTGTAATGGAGGATAGAAGGGTAGATAGAAAATATAGCTACATGTATAAAATAATGATCAAAGCAGGACATGCAACAATAGCTTTAGGCTGGAAAGAAAAGAAAAAATGGACAATCCAGAAATGGTTGGAATACATCTGGGAACCAGTGACACTGGACATTTTTGACATAATAACAAAAAATAAACTGTGGCAAGATAAACAGAGTGAAATTTTGAAGATATGGACAATGTATGCGGACTGGATGAAAGAAGCTGGAGTCAATGAGGAGATATGGGAGAAGAGATTACAAAGAATGAACTTACTGCTGTTTGTTTGATAAAATTATGAAGAAAATACAGGGGGGAGGGGAAAAAGGGGAAATGTATTGTTTGAAAACGAATGAAGAAGAGTATCAATATAAAATGGAATATTCAAATGATACAATAAAAATTATTTTTTTTTAAAGTGTTGGACTAGGAACTGCGATATTCAGGTTCAAATCCCTTCCCCCCCCCCCCCCCCACCACCGTTGTAGCTTGCTGGGGACCTTGGGCCAGTCACGCATTCTCAGCCTAACCTACTTCACAGGGTCGCGATGAGTATAAAATGGAGGAGAGGAAACTGATGCAAGCCACGTTCGGTGCCCGTCGGGAAGGAAGAGCATAAAGGAAGGGAATAATTTTTCTCAAACGCACTGGAATAGACAACCTGTTGGGAATAGGCCCAGGGCTGGTGAATTTCCCATGGCAGTGGGACAGCCATTTAAGTGTTTGACTGGCATCTGGCTTTATGGTGAAACCCCTTTGATTTGGGCATAGTTGGCTGGCAGGACTTTACCCTGAAGGGGGTAATATGGGAATAAGGAGGAATGAAAAGTTAGGTCAGTGTTCCATTCCCACATCTTTTTAAAGATTCCTGCATGTTTGTTCCTAAAGGTTCATCACAAGAGCACAGGCAGCCTAGATCCTGCACCCGGATGCTTTCTGGGAAATACTGGAGAGCAGTTGGATTAAGATGGGCAACTCCCTTTAGATCCTGAGGGTCGTATGCATGCACTTGCAGGTAAGTAGCAGTTGCGTTGCCACGTGTCCTGTGTATCATGCCGATGGTTGACTTCTAACCAGGCCTGATTTGATGTGGGAACTATTTGTCACTGAAGCCTAGGTAGCGGAGGTTGCAGGAAATGTGACCTCAGGGGCCCAAGACACCATGATTTTTCTTTGCAGAGGAGTTCATGTTAATTGTGTCTGTTGTGCTGTTTGTGACTTCAATGACTGTAATTTGTGCTGCTTGTGTCCAGTTAGTTACCACTCTTTCTTCAGCGTCGATGAAGCAAGTGCTACTTAGATTCTCCTGCTGGAACGTTCCACCTTTCTCTGTATGCACCTGCACTTTTGTGTTTATCCTCACACACAGCGCTTAGGCACCTAAAATGTTATGTCAGTGGTCCCTCTTCACCCTGGTAGGAAACTGTCCAGAAGTTCCCTACCTCTGCCTGGAACTGAGCTGCTTGTGGGAGCCATCCCCTGCCCATCGCTGCCTGAACTGCATTGTCTGCGCAGGCGCACAACGTACAAGAAGAAGAGTTTGGATTTATATTCCCCCTTTCTCTTTTCACAACAAACACCCTGTGAGGCGGGTGGGGCTGAGAGAGCTCCGAGAAGCTGTGACTAGCCCAAGGTCACCCAGCTGGCGTGTGCGGGAGTGCACAGGCTAATCTGAATTCCCCAGATAAGCCTCCACAGCTCAGGCGGCAGAGCGGGGAATCAAACCCGGTTCCTCCAGATTAGATACATGATCTCTTAACCTCCTACGCCACTGCTGCTCAAGAAATGTTGCTTCAGATTAAACCTTCAATCGTTTTATACTTGGGTAGTTTCTTTGATTCAAAGCCCTGCTAATCTGCATAATGTATGATATAATCTACGTTGTGGAGTAGTGTTAAGCATTTGACTAGGATCAGAGAGTCCCAGATTAAAGACTCTCTTCTGCCATGGAAGCTTGCTGGTTGAATGGGCCTGTCACACTCTCTCCACCTAACTCTGCTTTGCTGGGTTGTGAGGGAGAAATGGAGGCAGGGAGAATGATGTAAGCCACTAGCGGTCCTCCAGATGTTATGGACTACAGTTCCCATCATCCCCTGCCAGCATGATGTTGGCAGGAGATGATGGGAACTAGTCCATAACATCTGGAGGGCTGCGAGCTTGACACCTATGATGTAAGCCATCTAGGATCCCCACTTTGGAGAAAGATGCTGCAGAAATAAAGCAAATAAACATCACGAGTTGAGCATGCTGGGGACTGGGCCTTTCCACTCATAGAGGGTACAACTGAGAAGGGGAGAAACGATGTCAGCCAATTTATAGAACCCTGGGTAGAAACGTTGGGTATCAATGAAGACTGGCAATAAATAATCACAGGAACCGTTGTTATTGCACGGCATGTGAGCTCAAGGGAAAGATGTGCACATGTTTTAATAGATACACGAGAACGAAATATTAACTGTGTTAAACCTGCATTATATTTACAGTATGTACATAAAAGTGAAATGCAAGTTAACCATAAACTCAACCCCAGCAACCTCCATCAGCAATTAACCCCGTGAGACTGAAAGTTCAAGCAGGAAACACAGCTGATTTAACTTGTGTAATAAAGAGTCACACATGTTGGATTTGATCCAGCCTTTCTGTGAACAGAGAGGGCTTTTGGGGAAGGATCTTTGCCTCCCGCCCCCCCTCCAATCCTGACGCAGCCCTTCCCCCCAGCACACTTCCTCAAAACGGGGGTGGGGGATGACCTTCAGGAATGGCTTGAGGTGACGGCTGCAGCTGGAAAAAAGGCTCAGCAGAAATCTGGTTTCTCCTTCCACAGTGCCGCAGAAAGAGCTTTTGCTCCAGGGTGTTGTGGGTTTTTTTAGGTTGTATAGCCATGTTCCAGTAGCATTTTCTCCTGACATTTCACCTGCATCTGTGGCTGGCATCTTCAGAGGATCTTCAGAAGATGCCAGCCACAGATGCAGGCGAAACATCGGGAGAAAATGCTACTGGAACGCGGCCGGCCGTACAACCCGTCAGGAGAGAATGCTGCTAGAACACGGCCATACAGCCCGGAAAACCCACAGCACCTTAGTGATTCCAGCCATGAAAGCCTTTGAAATTGGTTTTGCTCTGTATTGTCGAAGGCTTTCACGGCCGGAATCACTGGGGTGCTGTGTGGTTTCCGGGCTGTATGGCCGTGTTCTAGCAGCATTCTCTCCTGACGTTTCGCCTGCATCTGTGGCTGGCATCTTCAGAGGATCTGAAGTTCAGTTCAGATCCTCTGAAGATGCCAGCCACAGATGCAGGTGAAACATCAGGAGAGAATGCTGCTAGAACACGGCCATACAGCCCGGAAACCACACAACATTCCAGCTTTTGCTCTGTTTGCAGACTCTGCTTGGGCGACAGCATGTGTGTGAGTGGGAGGATTTCTCCCTGGCTGCAACCCTCTTCCCCGCACCCCACACCATTCCCAAGGCTCTCTTGGTCCTCTAGTGTTTTTTTTCCCTTTTTAGCCAGAGAGGCAGTCAGTGGGCCAAAGTGGGGGGATTGGATAGACTCTTTTTACGACTATTCTCCATTTGCAGACTGGTTGGATCCAACCCATGAAACTGACGGGCTTCTGAATCGTCCACAGTGAGCTTATACTGGTATAAGCTTATACTGTCCCTTATACTGGTATGAGCTTATACTGTCCCTTAATTTAGCTGTGTTCAGCTCTCAGAAAGGGAGATAAGAAGGTGGCCAAAGAGCTCAACCAGTTGACGCAGCAGCTCCAAGGCTATGAAATGTGCAAGTGTTGCCTGCCGGACTAAATTAAGTGGCATAAATCTTAACCACTTTTCTGTCTACAGTTACCCGTTCTGCATCGTGGTGGTTATGGGCGCAGTGCCCCCCCCCCCCCCCTGCAATCTGGAAAGCCGCATGAAATGTTGATGGTATCCCTTCGTGCAGCAGGGCAGTGTGGATCAAAGAGCGCTGGGCTGGCAAGGCAGCACCCTTTTTTCATCACGCTTCTGTTGAGGGGTGGGCTCTGGCACCCACACAAATAGCCGAAACCATGATCTGGAAGGGACAACTGTACTCAAAAGAAATTTCTCCTAGGTGATTTTGCAGCAATTCCTCCATCCTACTGACTTTTCCCCTCACAAGCTTTCATTTGATCCCCTCCTCTCCCCAGTGCTAGGCACAGTATACCTTCACCCCTTGGAATACGATTTCAGGGATCATAGCAAAGTGCAGGGGAGGCCAGGAACTGGACATTATACTGTATATACTTGCGTATAAGCCGAGTTTTTCAGCCCTGTTTTAAGGCTGAAAAATGCTCCCTCGGCTTATACACGACTCACTGCTTACCAGCCGGCTCTTCAGGCCTCTGCCGAGGCTGGGGGCGTGGCCGGGACGACCTCCCTGCGGCTGCACACGCCGCTTGTTGCTGCCCTCCCCGGAGGGTGAAGGGGAACCCTGGCTGGCTGGGCTTCCTCAAACCTCGGGAGGCAGAGGGAGCTCCTTATTTGGGCAGTGACTCCCCCTGATGTCATTGCCCAAATAAGGAGCTCCCCCCACCTCTCGGCTAGGTTTGAGGAAGCCCAGGCAACCAGGAGGTGGAGGGAGCTCCTTATTTAGGCAGTGACTCCCCCTGATGTCATTGCTCAAATAAGGAGCTCCCTCCACCTCCTGGTTGCCTGGGCTTCCTCAAACCCAGCCGAGAGGTGGGGGGAGCTCCTTATTTGGGCAATGACATCAGGGGGAGTCACTGCCCAAATAAGGAGCTCCCTCTGCCTCCCGGCTTCCCACCTTCGGCTTATACGCGAGTCAATACGTTTTCCCAGGTTTTGGTAGAAAAATTAGGTGCCTGGGCTTATACACGAGTCAGCTTATACACGAGTTTATATGGTAGGTTTTCTGGGCTATGTGGCCATGGTCTTGTGGTTTTTTGCTTCCAATGTTTTGCCCACATCTGTGGCTGGCATCTTGAGAGGCATGTCACCATAAGATGTGTTTCACTGTGTGGCACAGCCAGGAAATCCCCTTCTTGTGTGCACTTATGTGCCAGGTGAGCTATAGCACCTCCTCACCTGTTCATGTAACTCCAGCCACATGGTCTAGTTCTCCACTGCAATCCTATAGACTGTGTTTGAGAATCTGTGTGTTTCCATGGGGCTACTTCTGTTCTTTTGCTTCTTGTCTGAACTGCTGGAATGAGGTACCATCCCAGCTCCAGAGGGAAAAGATTAAAGCAGAGGAACAAAATTGGATCTCTGACGACCCCAGGCTCTTTGTAAGCTATTTTCAGTTTCCGTATGCATGTAAGAAGAAGAAGAGTTGAATTTATATCTCCCCTTTCTCTCCTGTAAGGAGACTCAAAGGGGCTTACAAACTCCTGCCCTTCCCCCCTCACAACAAACACCCTGTGAGGTGGGTGGGGCTGAGAGAGCTGTGAAGAACTGTGACTAGCCCAAGGTCACCTACCTGGTGTGTCTTGGAGTGTACAAGCTAATCTGCATTCCCCAGATAAGCCACCACAGTTCAAGCGGCAGAGCGGGGAATCAAACCCGGTTCCTCCAGATTAGAGTACACCTGCTCTTAACCACTACGCCACTGCTGCTTGCGTGGTCACACTGTAACCAACTCATGTTGACCCCAACTATGGGGTGGTCAAGGCTGGAGCTGAGTGGAAAGAGTTGGCCATTGCCTGCCTCTGTGTAGCAACCTCGGTCTTCCTTGGGGGCGTCCCACCCAAGCACTGGCCATGGCTGCATAGCTCCTAAGCGCTGATAAGCTCTGGCCAAACTGGGCCATTGAGGCTGTTTCTCTGCATATAACCGACCTGGGCATTATACGGCCCGCGGGCCACATTCGGCCCGCTGGATTACCCTGACTGGCCCCCTGCCTTGCTGGGGAACGAGGCGCCTTTGAAAGCCCCGCAGAAGCCGGTTGCCTTGGCTGCCGGCTTCTGCAGGGCTTTCAAAAGCGCCTCGCCCCCCTGCCTTTTGGCCCGGCCCTCCCCAATATTTTCTGTTTCTTATGCGGCCCCATGGAAAAAATAATTGCCCACCCCTGGCATATAAGGAAATGCAACTCTTAGATCTTCAGGGAAAAGGTGCACTAAGACAGTTAAAAGACAAGTTTACCCTATTACCAGTATTTGGAACTCATTCCAGTTCCCTTGACAACAGAGTTAAACAAGGATTTTTTTAAAATTGATGATAGGATGACTAAACAAACAATGGTGACTCGTGAAGCAGAGGTCATGCACCCAACAGTGCAAATGCTTAGCGTTCAGTAGAGCATGTGTTCATGCGGAACACTTGAAGAAGAGGTGGCTTTTATACCCTGCTTTTCTCTACATTTAAGGAGTCTCAGAGTGGCTTATGATTACCGGACCCAGTGTGTAACAGACTTCCCTCTGTGATATACCTCTGAAGATGCCAGCCACAGATGCAGGCGAAATGTTAGGAACAAGATCCACCAGACCACGGCCACGCAGCCCGGAAAACCCACCACAACCAGCGGCTTATGATTGCCTTTCTTTCCGCTCCCCACAACGTCCGTCTTGTAAAGTAGGTGGGGCTGAGAGAGTTTTGAGAGAATTGTGGCTGGCCCAAGGTCCCCCAGCAGGGGAGCAGCAGTGGCGTAGTGGCTAAGAGCAGTGGCTAAGAGCAGGTGCACTCGGACCTGGAGGAACCGGGTTTGATTCCCAGCTCTGCCGCTTGAGTTGTGGAGGCTTGAGTTGTGGAGGAAGGGCAAGGAGATTGTCAGCCCCTTTGAGTCTCCTGCAGGAGAGAAAGGGGGGATATAAATCCAAACTCTTCTTCTTCTTCCATGTGGAGGAGGGGGAAAATAACTCTGCTACACCAGATAAGAGTCTGCCGCTCATGTGGAGGAGTGGGGAATCCAATCTGGTTTTCCAGATTAGGGTATAACCTGCCAGCAATCCAGGTCTGCTACTTGACATGACCTTCTCTATCCCCTCCTAGCTCTACCAGAGTACAGCCAAGATTGTGTTAGAAGTTGGCTTATGGTGCCAAAAAAATCATTTGGGTAGAAACAGAGGTCTGCACGTATCTTTTTAATGATCCGTTTTGTTTTTGCACATA
Source organism: Sphaerodactylus townsendi (assembly GCF_021028975.2). Taxonomy (NCBI): domain Eukaryota; kingdom Metazoa; phylum Chordata; class Lepidosauria; order Squamata; family Sphaerodactylidae; genus Sphaerodactylus; species Sphaerodactylus townsendi. Next base: position 69,719,132 of record NC_059433.1, read on the forward strand.
ACATGTGCAGATACATAGTTGAGTTGAGTTTTTGAGTTTGGATTTATATCCCCCCCTTTCTCTCCTGCAGGAGACTCAAAGGGGCTTACAATCTCCTTGCCCTTCCCCCCTCACAACAAACACCCTGTAAGGTAGGTGGGGCTGAGAGATCTCCGAGAAGCTGTGACTAGCCCAAGGTCACCCAGCTGGCGTGTGTAGGAGTGCACAGGCTAATCTGAATTCCCCAGATAAGCCTCCACAGTTCATGCGGCAGAGCTGGGAATCAAACCCGGTTCCTCCAGATTAGATACACGAGCTCTTAACCTCCTACGCTACTGCTGCTCCTTGGATAAACAGTGGTATACAGTTGGATAAACAGTGGTATACCTGAGTTCACGTGTTCTGTTGACTGGATCCAGGACAACGATGACGGCAACGATGATGATAGGAGCGCTAGTCAGTGCTATTATTGCGCATCCTGATATTTTTCTCTCCAAAGGAATGGCTTTTACAAGAAAATAATGTTTCTGGTCCCTGAGCAGCTGTCTGGAGACTACTGCCCCCTCGCCCCCCCCCCCATACAGAAGTCTGTCACATATTATAGAACAAAAGTATTTTTAGAACCTTAAGGCTGAGAGGCTCGATATAGCTATAAGCATGACTTCATACATAAACTTATGCTGCAATATTTGCAGAGTCACTTCCTTGTGTTTGGCTCAGCTTCTGGCTGGATTTCAGCTGGCCTATTTTTTTTTTCCCCTTGAAGCTAAGTTTAAACATTAAGGTGACCCAGCTGGCGTCTCTGACCCCCCCCCCCCCCCCCCGCCCCTTCTGATTCTCCATGCCGTCTTCTGCTTTGACTGTGTCACTTCTGCTGCTGGCCGTTGTCTCGTCTTGTTTTTTTACACTGTTTGTACCTGCACGAAGCTTGTGTGTGATTGAAGCATAAATGGCTCTGGAAGGTTCTTTTTAATAGGGAGAAGCTTGCAGTTTTGTTTCTGACAAAGCAGAGGCGAAATTGAAAAGGTAATGCAAACTTCTGAAAACCGGTCTTCTAGTTGCAGGGATTGTTTCTTGCTTCCGTTTGTAGCCCGAGGGACGTTGGAGGTGGACATTTAAGCTATGGCTAAGTCCAAGAACCACACCACTCACAATCAGTCTTCGAAATGGTGTTAAGAAGCCCAGATCACATAGAGACGCATCTCTGAAGGGGGTCGATCCCAAGTTCCTGATGAACATGCGCTTTGCGAAGAAACACCACAAGAAAAGGCTGGAAAAAAATGCAGACAGACCATGCCAAGTAAGATGAAGAGGAGTTTGGATTTTAACCTGCTTAACAACTGACGTGCGTTGCGCAATCTAACAAAAGAGAATTCTGTTGGCACCTTAAATATTAACAATTGGATTTCTGTTTTGTTTTGCTACAAGACCATCCAATTGGAACGTTAATAATCCATGAAGTTACTGCATCCCAAACACTGAATTCTGCAAGTTCTTTACTAGGACATGGCACATAAGGTCAGCCATATATATTCCCAAGAGAACCATGAACCCTGTTTGAGTGCGTCTGTGTAGGGCTTATGCTTGGATTACCGACAACTGCACATCTCTGTCCTTTCAGTGAAACATCTCTAGGAATTCTTGAAGCCCCATAAAAATATTTTCCTCCCATTCCTATACTGGGTATTCCATCATCCCACCTAGAAGAGAACAAGAGTTTGGATTCATATCCCCCCTTTCTTTCCTCTAAGGAGATTCAAAGGGGCTTACAATCTCCCTTCCCTCCCCCCCAACACCTTGTGAAGTGGGTGGGGCTGAGAGAGCCCTGAAGAACCATGACTAGCCCAAGGTCACCCAGCTGGCATGTGATGGAGTATTGGAGTGCACAAACTAATCTGGTTCAAAAGATAAGCCTCCACCGCTCAAGTGGCAGAGCGGGGAATCAAGCTGAACTATAGCCACTCACTCCTTTGCTTGGTGTAAAATCATTCCTCTGGGAGCGTACCATCATCTGTCAGTGATTGGTAGTGTGGGGACCAGAGCATTTCTGTCTTGGAATACGGAGAGCTGGATTGAAGCCCCAACCCAGCTGTTCAGTTAGCTGGGTGGTCTTGGGCCGTGTCTTGCTCACCTACCTGATAAAATGACTGTACAAACAAACTGTCAAAACGAAAAGGAAACACTAATAAATAGTTGGACAGGAAAAGCCCTAACAAATCTTGAAAGGAAGGTAACAAAACTCCGGTGTTTGTCGTTTTCAGCGTATAGACATTAAAAAGGGAGCGGGAAAAGTTAGAAGAAAAAGGTTCCGTACCAGACTTTCCCACCCACGCTCAATTGTTCCTGCTTCCTCCCGCTGAAGACTTGGGGCAAAATGTAGTCAGCAAAAGGTAACTGACTGGTTGCGCAGCTGAACAACTTGCTGAGGCCACACTCCTCTCCTGCAGGAGAGAAAGGGGTGATATAAATCCAAACTCCTCCTCCTCCTCCTCCTCCTCCTTCTCCTTCTCCTTCTCCTCCTTCTCCTTCTCCTCCTCCTCCTCCTCCTCCTCCTCCTCCTCCTCCTCCTCCTCCTCCTCCTCCTTCTTCTTCTTCTTTCATTTTGTAATGGGAATTTTATTGGCCCAGTTTGTACGAAAGGTAGATTTGCCTCCGGAAACACCTTGGAGACAAACACGGTTTTCATAGCGGGAGCTCTAGAGAGTCGAAGCACTATTTTTAGGTTGTGTAAAAGTATTTGTGGGTCTTTCGGGAAATGCACACGATACCTTATTCTTCCCCCCCCCCGCCCCCCCCCCCCGGAACTGTTTTCGAGTCCTACGCTAATTTTTGCGCGTGGGTGGGGCTATATCTGCCAGCTAGACAGAACAGAGCCTTAATTGAGATTTTGCATAAGTAGGATGGATCCCTGCTGTGTGAGGCTCGACACAGATGATCACAACTTGCCTCTCCGCTTGGAAGTAGCTGTCTTCATTGAAGCAAACAGGATTTTTTAATTGGTGCGGCAGGCGTAATCGCATCCTCGGCATCTCTTTCTCATGCTAATGGCCCCTCTCTGTCTCTCTTTCATGGGTGAACATGTATTGATCCTCTTCAGAAACTTGTATGGAAGCGGACTTTGAGGCCGCCTTACCGGAACGTCGCACTCCCAACTGCGGGTCTGCGCAGCCATAGATCACAGCTGGCATCATAGAATTCACAAGGTTCGACTGCAACTCGGATCAACGTTCAGTACCCAGAACGTGGTTGACCCATTTCGTGGACAGCTAGTACAAATGCATTTGGGCATCGTCAGAACCGTTACTGTCTCCTAGCTGGTACGCTTCTGTTCACTAACAGAGCAGCAGTGGTGTAGTGGTTAAGAGCAGGTGCACTCTAATCTGGAGAACCAGGGTTGATTCCCCGCTCTGCCAGTTGAGCTGTATAGGCTTATCTGGGGAACTAGATTAGCCTGTGCACTCCAACACACTCCAGCTGGGTGACCTTGGGCTAGTCACAGTTCTTCTGAGCTCTCTCAGCCACACCCACCTCACAGGGTGTTTGTTGAGGGGAGGAGGGCAAGGAGATTGTAAGCCCCTTTGAGTCTCCTTATAGGAGAGAAAGGGGGGATATAAATCCAAACTCTTCTTCTCCTCCTCCTAACTTCATCAGCAAATGTATTGAGTCCCCAAATCCTCACTTTTAATCCCTGAAAATTGACCATCTCGAGACTGGCAGAACACGAGGAGTACAGAAAGGATTATATGAGCTTGTTTGATAATAGTTTATTACTGCCCTTATCTTGTAGATGTCTGTCACCAAATAGATGTCTTTTTAGCTAGGTTGGGATGATTGATTTATGTCAGAGTTTATGACTTCCTGCAACTTGTGGGGCCCAGCCCAGCAGTTTCCCAGGGTGCAGTTTGCTATGCAAACTAACCCGTTCGTGTTGTCAGGTTGCATAGAAGAGTTGCCAGCATCTCACAGTGAAGGCTTTGTTTTCTAGGTAGTCTGTGCTTGGGCGGCGGGAGTCAGCTTGGCTCGGATTTGAGTCCGGTTCGGTCCCCTGCTCCTCTAAATGAAGTCGGCGAGGTGACCTTGGGCCTGTTCTCTCAGAACTCTCTCAACCCGTGCGTAGCACCTCCAAACGTCTCTTGCCTTTTGCCGGGCCCTCTGCCAAAGATCCCATTTCAGGCAGGTTATGTCCCTGCCCCTTCAGTCAATGGACTCCTTGGTACATATCAATTTGCAAAACCCTCATGTATCCCAACTGAGTCTAATTGTACCATGTTGTAATAAATGCTTCATGCTTTCTCGAGCAACTTTAGAGCAACAGGGTCAGTTCCTCTGAGAGGACTCTGACCCTCATCGTATTTATTTCATAGAGTTGGAAGAGACCCCGAAGGGCCATCAAGTCCAACCCCCTGCCATGCAGGAACACACAATCAAAGCACTCCTGACAGATGGCCATCCAGCCTCTGTTTAAAACCCTCCAAAGAAGGAGACTCCTCCACACTCCTAGTTAGTGCATTCTACTGTCTTTGCTTGTTTCTTAGCGGCTGCAGAGAAGAGTCGAAGGGAGGTGTTTTTACATATGAGTCTTATTTCAATTTTATTGTTCAGGACCTTGGTCTAAGAACAGGGGGGTTGAAATAAAAGGCTGTTGTTCAGTTCCCAGGAAAATGTCCCTAGGATTTTGGTCTTAGTCACAGGTCTCTTGTCTGCATAACCTCCTGCCCCCTCTTTCTGAATGGGTGCTAGCACATTCATTACCCAAGCCTTTCTATGATTCAGATACGTTTAACAGGCGCTTATCATTCTTTTGTGTGACTAGTTACAGTATGACAGCTCACAACATCACAGTGGTCCTAATGAGCTGTAAGAATGCAGGAGCTGATGACTTATGAAATGTGCATCAGTACCCACCTTACAAGATAATAGGTATTGGAAAAGGCTTAGCTTCCACTTAGATTGTGTGATTCTTTCCTACACTCATTATTTACCTATGCTATTTTATGCCAGTTTTGTAAGAACGTAATGTCTTATGCAGAGCTGTTTGTAGATCTCTCCCAGAAACTCATTTCTGGCCCAGGCTTCAAAGCTCTTTAGACCTACATCTGGGCAGCCATCTTTTATTCTGTCCAGTTTAGCTTTATTTATTTGGTGCCAACATTATCTTGTTGTTTTCTCAATTGCTGCCCTCCTCTGGACGAAGTTGTGTTGTCATCTTAGCCTCCTTTTCCTCCAGCTTTTAAAGAACTTTATAGTTGTGTTTGAACCCTCTCTCAACATTTTAAGCCTCTCTGATGGATTTTTCTTCCTGGCTTGCCGGTTGGTGGCTCGTTGGCTCGGAAGTTATTCTGTTATGCCTTTATGTGTTTAATCTTCAAAAAGGTAGAAGGTCGTACTATTTTCTTATTGAAGTTTTGAAAAAGGGATGGAGGGAATTTGTTGACAAATTCTGAGTTATCTTGTAAAAATCCGTAGGTGTTCCTCGCATTGGCTTGAACACCATGAACTTTTTAAAATCTTTTTTTTTAATCTTGTAAAAAAATGTTTCCATAACCTCCTGTCCCCTATTTTTGAATTGTTGCTAGATCATTCATGATCCAAACCCTACTGTGATTCAGATAATGGACACTTATCATTCTTTGCTGTGGCCAGTTCCAATATGGTAGCTCGCAGCACAGCAACAATTTTTTTAAAAAAATTTCAGGCTCATTGAGGGCCATAGCTCAGTGGTGGATCACATTGTTAACATGCACAAGGTCCATATTTGAATCCTCTGAAGGGTCTCTTGTAGCAGTTGCTGGGAGAGATCTTCCAGTGCCTGACGCTTTGGTTAACAATGTGATCCACCACTGAACTATGGCCCTCGTAGCAAGTCTGCATGATTTTCACGTGTCTAAAGATCTCTCTTAAAATTTAAAGGTCTGTTAACCTTCAGTGGGTATTTTCTGCTCTGAAGGTTAACAGACCTTTAAATTTTAAGAGTAATTATTTTTTTAAATGCAGTTTTTGCTGGGGGTGGCCTAGTTGGGTTGGTCAGGTGTCTGAAACAGCTGTGTGTGTGTGTGTGTTTGCTGGAATCGTGTGTGTGTGTGTGTGTGTTGAATTTGCTGGAATCGGATCAGACTGGGCTTTTTCTCTGTACATTTGTGGTCTTAGCAGATGCCCATAGAATATGAATTTATTCACTTGAAAATAAAATAAAAAGAACTGCCAGTTCAGTTAACTTTAAGCATTGTAAATGTCTTTATAACTCTAACCAGGGCTGGAAAAAACTCCCAACGAGATTTTTCGCAAGATAATTTCAGAACCTGTCAAGCCAGGTCTTACAAGAATTCCTTCCGCCCTTCTTTTTTGTTCTGTGCCGGAGTTGTGTTTCCCAGCTTGCTGGGTGGGAAATCAGCAAGGCTGCTGTCTGGAATTTGGGCCTGCCACCCTTTCGCTTGGAAAAAAGAGAGGTGCGTGGAACATGGGGTGAGTGCACATAATATTTCATGGGAGGCTGCTGTCGCTTTAAATTCTAGAGCGGATTTGAAAAGGCCGTTCTTGCGGCTGGTGTCCCGGCTGGTGTAGCCGTTGCTTTGCGGAGCGTGAGGCTGCAATTTTTGATGTATTGCAGGAGGAGAGGAAGGGACAAATGGAGCAGTTCTGGATCCACTCAAGCCTGAACTCTTCATGGAAGCTAAAATGAACTCTTCATGGAAGCTATTGTACTTTGGTCTTATCATGAGCAAATGAGACTCGCTGGAAAAGGCAGTCATGCTTGGGAAGGTGGAAGGCGGCCGGAAAAAAGGAAGTCCACACTTAAGACGGATTAATTCCATAAAGGGAGGCACAGCCTTTAGTTTGCCAGATTTGAGCAAGGTTGCCAATGATGGGATGTTTTGGAGGTCATTAATTCCCAGTGAAAAGGGCCATCCTGTTGCATCCGATTTACGCCAACCCTGTAGAGTTTTCAAAACAAGAGTGGAGCGGGGTGGCTTGTCTGTCCCTGGACTTCCATCCAAGTTCTCCCATCCAGGTACTAACCAAAGTTGATCCTGTTTGGCTTCTTAGATTTGACAAGGTTTGGCTAACCTGCACCATCCAGGTCAGGGCTCATTGACTGATAGGGCTACCGTAAATTGGCAGCAACTTGATGGCTCGTAACTCACGTACAGCTGAGCACTGTATCTTGGGAAAGGGATTCAATTCATTGGTGGAACATAAATGTTGCATTCCGATAGTTTGTGGCCCAGTCTCTGGTGAACGTATCCCACTGCTGGGGAATACGTGGCTCTGTTATTCTTGCAACGTGGCCTGTGGCAGAATCTGTGAATGTGGCAGAGCAGTGTTACCTTTTTGAAGTACAGCTGTGAAGGGTCTGTGGAGCTTCATCAGGGAGGTTCACACACCCAAATCACCGCTGAATCTTTGTGGTCAATGAACAAGATACCAATAAATATGAATGTATGGCTGACTACCCACTGTCGGTGTTCCCTGGTGTTTGCCTCACTCTTGCGCGAAAAGTCGTGCCAGAAGTACTCCCACTTTCCCCCGGGGAAAGCGAGAAACACATATGGAGCAAGAGAAAATGTATCAGGATAAGACGTCTTTGTCAGAACATGTGTTTAGATGAGCAAAATCTAATTGACAGCTGGACCCTCCTTCTAGCAGGTGCCGTGTGCAAATTAGGACTGAGTGCACAACATGTACCGTGTGCAAAACTGCTAAGGTAAGGTCACCTGATTGGTACCACATTTGTATAGAGATAGCACAGACAACAGAGTGAGGTGTGCCTGAAAACCCCTGTGGTCTGGCGAAGCACTTTGTCAGTAGATAGCAATAAATAGAACTGCACTGGTGACTGTGTGTCTGTCAGTTCTTGTCTACGTTGCGTCCTGCAGGGTGGTCTACTCCGAGTAAATCCGCGGCTTCAACAGTCTTGCCCCGACCACCTCCACTCCTGGCGCATCGCAAACAGGAAGCACGTCGGGACAAGATTTCTTGACCCAATGCACTTCCTGTCTCACTGCACGCCAGAAGTGGGTAACCAGCGTATGCATATCCATTCTTGGGTAGGTTGGTTGAGAAGGGAAGCATAAAATGGACCCTCAGACTCTTAACAGTTGTGGAAACAATGTTTGGGTTTCAGCTAATTTTCCTTTTTAGCTTGGCAGGGTGAATTGTGAGACTGGGGAGGCGGAGGGAGGCAATCCGAACAGAAATGAAGTGCCCTGATGTTGGTTTTGGCTGCTTGTCCGTAAATGTCCTCCGTCCTTCACTTTACGAGGGTGCCATGAAAGGAGCACCAACCGGCAACAAGCGCCTGCCCACGGTGGAGACATTACTAAGCTCTCACATCATTGTGTAAACATTAACCAAAGCCCTTCTTATCAGCAAAGCATCTTTCACATGACGAGTGTTCAGCAAATACCCTTTCATGTTAAAGGAACATGCTTGCTTTGAGAGCCAAGTCCTCAGCCGGAGAGGAGCTTCGCCACGGTTGTTTGAGGGCAGCAATGACTACCTTCGATGCCGTTTGCACTTCTGGCGGAGGGTGTTTCAGTGAACGAAATACAAAGCGTGGCTGCATGCAGGCACTGCCTCCACTGAATGCGGGCTTTGAAGAAAGTCAGTGTAAAAAAAAAATACTGCTAAATGGGTGTCTTTCTCTTCGCCTCTCCCCCTTCTTTTCTTCAAGGCTTGCATTCAGCAGGTCTCCTGGCAGAGCGGCCTCCTCTAAATCATAACCTTGCTGTAGTTTGGTTGATTCGAGTTCTTCAGTTAATAATCCACACGCCCTGAAGCAATTTTCTGGGAACTTAAAAATGCCAAAGAGCTTGTGATTCCATTTCTGCCCTTATGGGGCCCTCCTTAAAACGATTTGTATAAGAGTCCTGTATAAGAGGTACAGTTTGCTCTCGACCAGCAATGGTTTGATGTTTGAGATATTCTGCAGTAAGAAGAAGAAGAGTTGGATTTATATCCCCCCTTTCTCTCCTGTAAGGAGATTCAAAGGGGCTTACAAACTCCTTACCCTTTCCCCCCTCACAACAAACAGCCTGTGAGGTAGGTGGGGCTGAGAGAGCTCTGAAGAACTGTGACTCGCCCATGGTCACCCAGCTGGTGTGTATTCGAGTGTACAGGCTAATCTTGCTGCTGGGTTCTCTTCTGAGAGTGCCCACGCTCTTGCTTTTCACAAAACAACGTATGATGAGTTGGGTGAAGAACCTCTATACCAGGGGTCGGCAACCTTTAACACCCAAAGAGCCATTTGGACCCATTTTCCACGGAAAAGAAAACACTTGGAGACGCAAATACTTTTTGACATCTAAAATGAAGATAACACTGTATATATTCTCATGCAGGGAGAAGTTCCCTTCTTTGGGGCCCATTTTTACCCATCAAAGCAAAAAGGGGATGGGGATAAAAAGCCTGTTTTGTGCATGATTCAAATGCCCAGCAATAAAACCCCCATTTCACACATTTTTCTTGTGTTGAAAGACACTGACTATGTCCCCCCAAAAGAACCCCCTCAAATTCCACTTGGATGGTGGATCAAAATTGGTGCCTTTAATGGGGTTTTCAACTTCCCGGGGGGGTGGTGGTGGTGGTGGTGGTGGCTGAACTCCCCCCCCCTGAGAAAATGTCTGCCATGGAGGGTGGACTCAACAGTCATATTCCTCGCTGAGCATGGCCCCCGCCCTGGTCCCAAAAGCCACAGCTTCTGAGAATCGACCCCCAAATGTCCCGGGATTTGCCCGCCGGGAGTTGGCAGCTTGCAACAACCATGGCTGAGGATGATCCCGGCCTTCCTCCCTTCCACGATCTACAAGCTTACCCTACACTGGCTTACTCTGAAGGAAACCTTCCAAGCTGTACGTGCAAGGCTTTCCTCATGCGCTCCTGCCCTCCTTGGCAAATGCAGAAGCAAACAATTCCCACCCATCCCCGCCTCCCCATCAAACAGCCTCGACGAGTGCAACCTTGCAGGGCTGCAGGTAATAACTCCTTTAAAACCAGACATCGTCTTTCTTACCTGGACTCAGACAGGCTGCCATCCACCAGGAAAGCCCCTGGAGCTCAGCAGGGCTGCTGGGGGGTCTGCAACCCAAGGTGGCACTGCTGGGGCCCCTCAAAAAGGACCAGGGGGAGGGGGAAATAAGGCCACCCAAAGCAGGGTCGACCTTTGACTCCCCATTCAAGGGGGGCGGACTGAGGTTAGGATTGCGCTGAAAATCTGCACTCCTGCAACTCCCTCCCGTTTCCCGTCCTTCACCACTTACCTGTTCAAGAGGATCCACCAGTGGTGCTCCGTCCCCGCACCGCCATCACCGTCATCAGCCAACCAGGCAGCAGAGACAGGGAAGCAAGAAGTGGCTTGGGACTCTTTCCCATTAACCCTTAGGGCAGGGGTTGGGAACTTGCGGCTCGCGAGCCGCATGCGGCTCTTCCGCCGCTGTTCTGCGGCTCCATCATGTAGCGGCGAGCGAGAATTTATCCTTCGCCGCCCTGCCGTGACAGAGGCGAGAGCATCTTCCCGGCTGACGGCCCGGCCGAGCGAGCACCTCTTCACCATGCGGCGAGCGCGTAGGTCGGCGGCAAGGCCGAGCTCGCGGGGCCCCTCTTCACCCGCTTCCTGCGCAGTGAGCAGGGCGGGTCGCATCTTTCCTGGCCGGCGGCCGGCCCGCCCGAGCCGGGCCGGAGCACCTCGTCACCCGCCCTGCGAGGCGCGGGGCGGGCGCATCGTTCCCCCGGCGGCCGGCAAGGCCGAGCCGCCGGGCACCTCTTCACCCGCCCTGCGAGGAGCAGGGCGGGTGCATCACTTGCCCGGCAGCCGGCAAGGCCGAGCCGCCAGGCCTATCTACGCCTGCCCTGCAGGCGGGTGTGTGTGTGTGAGCGGGCGGAGGGGGGGCGCGAGCGAGCAAGTTGGCGGGGGAGCGGAGGGGGGGCGTGCCAGCGAGTGGGGGGGTGAGGGGGGGGTGAGCCAAATGGCTCTTTGAGGGAAAAAGGTTCCCGACCCCTGCCTTAGGGTGACTCTCCAAAGGAGGCTGAGAGGACCCAAGCCACGCGGAGCTGCAGTACAAGGATGAAAGAGCCGCATGCTGCTCCAGAGGTGCGGGTTGCAGACCCCTGCTCTATGCTGACCTGATCTCAGAAGCTAAGCAGGGTCAGCTGTGGTTAGTGCTTGGATGGGAGGCACCAAGGAAGTCCAGGGTCACTACAAAGAGGCAGATAGTGGCAAACCACCTCTTCTTGTCTCTTGCCTTGAAAACCCTCGGGGGTTGCCGTAAGTCAGCTTCCCATGAACAGAGAAAGAAAAATCCCCCCCCCTTTTCAGTAGAGTATCATCAGACCCTTAACCTAAGTAAGGAAAATTAGGGTGATTGTTGCTGTTCTTAGAGTCTGAGAAGTGCCCCCACCCTGCAGTTTTCTTACATCTGTACTTGGCTTTATTGAGCAAAGCTGTGACTGAGGATGGACAGTAATGACTGTGCCTCAGTTGTTTATGTCAGCAAAACGTCTTAGGGCTTTCCTGTATGAGAGCCACCTGCCTCAAGTTTGTTTGTTTGTTTGGTTTTGGTCAGTGGTCTTATGCTTACTGTGCAGGTGAATTCAGTTTCAGGAAAAAGAAGGGGTACTATTTTTGCCCTGAAATTTCCTTTTCAGTCATCTTTATCGTGGAAATGTATATTCCTTTAGTGTACTCAGTCAAGCTAAATGGGGATCTTTCCTGTAGCTGAGGGCTTTCTTAATGTGGAGCTTTCTTTCTGGTGGAGAAGGCTTCCTGCCAAACGTGGAGCTTTCTTCTGGTTGAGAGGGCTTTCCACCGAACATGGACCTTTCCTCTGGTTGAGAGGGTTTTTCTCTGGAGGAGGGGTCTGTGTTTAGATGAGCGGAGTAGTGGAATAGTAACTAGGATATGTGAGGCGGTTGAATACAATCATCTTCCTTTAAGAACATCATTCATGCAAATTCAGTTTACCAAAGATGATAGAGGGGAAAGAGTGTTCAATGGTGTGTGTTTTCTCTGCAGTCCCATTACATTCCTTTCGTGCTTACTCTAGAGTAATTGTAGATAGGGCGCGTTGCATCCTCTGACTGCCCATTGATGGCTTTGAAATATGTTCGTGATAACTATCGCTTGCTCATAGCTTTTGATTAAAAAGCGCTTGGCGCCTGCAAGAAAGCAGTGGCGGCGTCTCCCTCCGGCCCCGTTCTTTGCAGTAATATTTTCTTCTTGTGGTCCATTATAGCTGCCCTGGTCCAACATCCCGCTCAGCAGCCTAATTGGCAAAATACCATGTGCTCACCTGTGTGTGAAATATTCTGCTTCTTTCCAGATTTCCAGCTTTGGAAACGCCTGTGGCTGGTCTTGTTGCAAACAGCTTCTGACTTTTAAATTCTTTGTCTCGGAACATAATGAAGATCAGTTTGAGACGGCATGCCATATCCTCGTGGTAACCTGGATACTGCTACAAGAGCGGCTGGCAGAAGAAAATAGAACATGTATGTTGAAGCGGCCCATTGTACATTTTAAAGTGTGAATTGGTAGCAAATCAGCGTTCTTTGACTTCAAAAATCTAGTACAGTGGTTCTCAACCTGCGGGTCGGGACCACTTTGGGGGTCGAATGACCTTTTCACAGGGGTCGCCTAAGACTCTCTGCATCAGCGTTCTCCATTTGTAAAATGGATAAATGTTAGGGTTGGGGGTCACCACAACATGAGGAACTGTATTAAAGGGTCGTGGCATTAGGAAGGTTGAGAACCACTGATCTAGTATCTTCTTTATCAAAAAAAGCCCACACCTGAATTCTTCAGTGAATCGTACAATGGGATTTGTTCACCTGCAGTAGTCTTATCCTTCAAAATTTCCTTCCGTAAAAGATTCCCTGAGCAGAATGCACAAGATTTCAGTTTTGGTTGTTGTTGACATCTTAGTCGTCTAAGCTTACGAGGGAGCCAGGCTCATAACTTAAATAGCAAGCATTTTAATTTCTGTACATTGTTAGAGGAAGCCTTTTTTTTTGGCCAAAGCTTTCTAAATGAGACATAATTTCAGATTTCTAGTTAAGGCATACACTTCAAAAGTAAAAAATAACTTCACTGGATTACTTTTCAGAGATGACCTTTCTAATGAGTCCTCCTTGATTCTTGCCAACTTTTCTGGCAATATTCCTGCCAGCATGGCAGGATCCAACAAATAAGATTCCACCATGTCATTCAAGACCTGGTTATTTTTTCTGCCCAACACTTGAGTTGCTGAAGGTTCTGTAATGTAGTACCATTTCTGTGTTATAGCAAGTGATACACAATTTCTCAGAATCCCTATTTTCCACATGGAAGTTCTCCTTTCTTTTCCTTTATTGTTATTGTTATATTATTAAGTATATTATTATTAAGTATATAAAAACTCAGCTACCCTTCATACACATTGTGTTCTTCCTAGTGTCGTAATGTATTGCATCTAAACCAGGGGTCTGCAACATGCAGCTCTCCAGATGTTCATGGACTACAATTCCCATCAGCCCCTGGCCAGCATGGCAGGGGCTGATGGGATTTGTAGTCCATGAACCTCTGGAGAGCTGCAGGTTGCAGACCCCTGATCTAAGCAATGTAGCCTTTTATAATTGATAGACAGGAGATTTTATTAATATGTATATGGTTCAAGTGTCGGCCAAGGTTTTTTGGTATGGCACCCAGCTTGCCGATAATCACTGAGACCACAACCCCTGTCTTGTGCCGTAATCTCTTGACTTCCGTTCTCAGATCTTGGTACTTTGTCATCTTTTCCCATTCTTTTTCTTCAACCCTGCTGCCATCAAGTAACGCTACTTCAATTTCCACACTTGTTCTTTTCAGCTTCTGTTATGTCTGGTGTATTATGCCCCAGTACTTTATCTGTATTCTGAAGTCCCACAATAAATTTGTAACCTGCTTGTTTTCTATTATTTTTTTTCAACAGTATTTCCTCACCAATATTTTCTTCTGTTGGCAAATGATTATGTCGATAGATGCTCCAGTGAATCATTTCAGCTGTTGTGTTACGATGTTCATAATCAGTTTGTGTGATCTTCTTGCATGAGCTCAGCATGTGATCCTCTGTTTCTTCTGTTTCTTGGAACAATCTACATTTTGAATCAGTGGCTGATTTTTTTAAAAAATTCTGCCTCTAGTGAATTTGTTCTGATAGCTTGTTCTTGATCGGTGAAAATCAAGCCCTCCGTTTCTTTCTTCAACGATTCAGTTATAAGCCATTGCAGTGTTTTATCTTTGTCTACTTTTCCTTTCAATCTTCTCCACGTATTTTCTTTGGTAACTTTCTGTTCATATTTTTATTAATTTATTTCGGTATTCACATTTTGTTTCTCGTGACTTCAGTGTTCTGGTTCTTAACTAGCAGCAACCCCTGTTATTGACTGTCTTTTACATATTCAGCCAAGGCATGTTCTTCTACTCCTGTCTTTTCCTCTTCTTCCTCCTCTATCGCTTCCTTCTTCTCATTATTATGCTCCTCTGGCCAAAGGTCTTGAGCAAAGTCAACACAAACACGCGGTAGAATACAAAGTTGTAAACATAGCATTGTGAATAAAAATCCATCTCTGTAATAGCACAGGAAAACAACACGTCCTACAGAATTGGCGCCAAAGTGCATTATTTCTGGATGGATATCAGCCAGCAAAAAAGAGATGACTCAGGATTTGACAGGCAGATAATGTTTAGTCAGGATAGGTGTGGCTCAAGGGTTTCTGAGTGGTGTACATCGATCGCAGAATTCGATGAGGGGATCTGTGGTCTCTGTAACTCCAGATGCACAGCTGCAGTAGTGTCAGCTGTGTTGATGAGTTGATGAATATATCATGTGACCACCCAAACCATATGTGTTTCTTCAGCAGTCAATGACATAACATTTTGAAAAACATATTCAGCAGTTGACATATAAATCAGGAGTTACTCAACTGACTTCACCCACTTCCTGAAAACTCTTGGTGAATACCAGGTAAAACTTTTAAGGCAAGAGAATCAACTCTGGTTGAAGAAAAAGAAGAACAAACTCCTTTCCCTTTCTCCCTCACAACAAACATCCTGTCAGGTAAATGGGGCTGAGAAAGCTCCAAAGAACTGTGTCTAGCCTAAGGTCACCCAGTTGGCGTGTGTTGGAGTGCACAAGCTATTCTAGTTCACCAGATAAGCCTCCACAGCTCAAGTGGCAGAATGTGGAATCAAACCCGGTTCTCCGGATTAGAGTGCACCTGCTTTAAACCACTACACCACGCTGGCTCTGGTAGACTCTGCAGAATCCTGCCTAGAGGCAGCCAATGGCAAGCCACCTATTCTGTTTAGCTTCTGAGATCTGACAAAATCAAGCCAAGTGAGGGGAGAGATAAACTGAGGTGGTTTGTCATTGCCTGCCTCTGGGAAGCCACCCTGGACTTCCTTGGTGGCCTCCCATCCAAGTGCTAACCAGAGCTTGCCCTTCCTAGCTTCTGAGACGTGATGAGGCCAGGCTAGCCTGGGCCATCCAGGTCAGGGCGATGATTCCTTACTGATGCCCATTAGCTCCGGTTACTGCCTGTCTATACAGGCCAGACTTGGTGAACAGAAACAAATGCCAGAATTCTGGATTTGCTCAAGATGCCGGCACCACTTTACTCACCCTCTGCTAATCCTCTTCTCCGGCTGGAGGAAAGAAGGCTGAGCTGTCTGGGTGATGGCTTGTTTCGAAGTGTTCTGCATCTGGCTTTCAACCACACTTCCTGGAGCTAGAAGGGATGCCTGTCTAAAGCACTGACGTTATTGAATCATCTTTTCTTTAAAAAAAAACAAAAACACCTCTGCTTACACAAATGCTTCAGGGTCCTGGAAGTGATGTTTTAGCCCACGAGTGAGCAACTGCTTCGCTTCCTTTAACATATGGCAGCTTCGTTATCAAGCGTAATGGATTGCTTTCTTATCATAATTAGTGTCGTAAAATGGTACCGAGGCCATACGGAAATGTATTTCACCAGCATTATGTTCTTCTTCTCCCCTCAAAGGTGACTCCCGTGTTCCAGATGCACAGTAGTCTGTGGTTGTAAACATCCCCGACTGGAAGCTGGAAGCAATAGCTTTCAGTCAGATGTTTGCTGCCACCGGTTATTAATAAGCTACCCTGGAAGACCCGCTATTCAGATACTTGGTTTTAAAGGTGACAGGCAACGAGAGTTCCAGAAGTAAGCGCTGATTAGTTGTTCAGTTCTGTGTTTCAGCATAAGAAAAGTAAAATCCTTGGAACATGCGTCAGTCCATGGTAGTGGTTTCTGTTTACCCCAAGGTCACTAATATTAACATATTAATGGCAGTGCTGTTCCAGTGTAGACAGTGCTGTCCCAGTGTTTGCTGACATATTGTGGTTCTGCAAGATCTCAGACCAGCCATTCTCAACCAGGGTTCCCTGGTACCCTGGGGTGCCGTGAGCATGTCCCAGGGGTACCGTGGCAACACTACCACCCCCCCCCCCCATATTTTTGTGGTGTCTCCCACCGGCGCCAGCAAGGACATGGAGCTGGCCCATGGGGCAGGGCCTGCCACAAGGTCAGCAGCCACTCCCCCCAGTGCTTCCCTTCACCCTGGGAGGGGAAGGTGGGGGGTGTGGCAAGCAGGGGCAATGGGAGGGGAAGGTGGAGGGTAGCAGGAGGGGTACCGTGAGATATGAAGAGTGAGGTCAAGGGTACCCTGACCTCGAAAAGGTTGGGAAACACTGTCTCAGACTATGGTCTGTTTCCGCCTTGCTACCCAAAGTTTGTTGGCTGGGGATTAAATCAGATAACTCGTGGCTTTCGTGCCCTTGGCTTTTTTCCCGGGAGCATTTTTAAAACAACTCCCTAAATGAGCTAAAGACGAATGCTTCACGTTTTAAAAGTTTTATAATTGGTAAAAGAAAAGTGAATTAGGGGTCAGCAGCAAAAGAAAACCACTGCTTGCTGTTTGTTGCATTTGGCTACCTGGGACCTCCGGGTGCTTGAAGGACCGGCACCTTTTTAGCGCATCGCCGCCGTGGTATTTTTGTCGTCTCCGCTGATTCTTAGTTCATGTAAACATCCTACACTCAGCTCTAACACATGGAATGGCTGGGAGGTGGATGTTTACTTCAACTGATTTGGAAAGGCAGCCTTCCTGTTCAGTCAAGTGACCCTCTGGGGTGAGAGGCCGCTCAGCCGCTTTGATTCCATCACATTCGAAGAAACTCAGCTCTGCAAGCCCTCTTCCCCCACCGCACGCAAGGCAATATGGAATTACTGCCCACGGCTCGATGACCTTCAGTTTGTAGCTGCATTTCTCAGTGCATTCACACTTGCGTTTTTGCGTTACAAGACATGTGTGGAGACTTATCCAAAGGATTTTTAGCAATCTCTAAACACCCCCTGTTTTCTTCAGGATTTGTTACTGATAGTTTTCTGTAGGCAGGGCTGTATGTTCTAAACCATAGGTGTCAAACTCGCGCCCCTCCAGAGGTAACATCTGGAGGGCCGCGAGTTTGACACCTGTGTTCTAAACGATGGAGGAAGTTGGGATTTGAATGTGGTATTCAACTTAGGTGAGATTGGTGGTGCATTACATAACTAAAAAAAAATCAAAGAAGTTCTGGAGCTTAACAGTGAAAGCAGAAGCACCGTTTGGTTTCATTTTCACAAATGCTCTTCATATCCTTGTGTTTTTCTACAGCGTGGATATTCTGTGTTCCAGAGAGTGCTCACACGGGAAGCCGTCCAAACCACAGCTCTCGTGGAAGGCCAAATAGGTAAAAAAACTGTCCGCGCAAGACCTTTGTTTAGCCAGTGCAAGCCCCGTAGTGCTGCAGTAAGAGCTCTGCTCATGACCTTAGTTTGACCCTAGTGGAAGTCAATTTCAGGTAGCTGACTCAAGGTTGACTCAGTCCCTTTGCATGCCCCCCCCCCATTTAACTTGCTGCCCAGGGGGCATGGCTACTGTAAGTCTAGAACTTTAGCTCTCTGCACAGAATTATTTGATGTAAACACCCAGTTCAAGAGAGAGCTGCTCACCTGAAATGGCAGAGCATGCATATTTTTTTAAAAATTTATGTTACTTCTAGTCTTACCTTTTTCGCAGGGTGGATTACACATAGTAAATCAGTGCAGGCAACAGAATGCAACCTTCGGTAACCAATGCATTAGGATTTTAGAAGTCACCAGAAAGAACTGACGCATAGCTTAAGTATTTGCACAACACATTAAGCAGTACAGAAATTGCATGAATGGGATCCTACTACTGGGCGGAGGCTTTGCTGGGGATAAAGTGTCGATGACTGGGGAAGGCGGCGGCTGTGAACTTGATTTGCCTAGCCCTCGTAAAAGCAGTGATGTGATGTCACCCTGTGAGTCAGTAATGACTCGCTGCTTGCACAGGGGACAGCTACCTTGAAGGGCAGTCCCCAAATAAGCCCATTAAAAAAGCTTTTTTTAAAAAAAATTAAAAAGGTACTTAAAATGCCAGAAATGCACAAACCACTAATGATCAATTTGATGGCAGCAAGACATGGTGGGAATTAGCAGGGAGGTGAGCCACAGATCCCAGGTGATTTTGTCACAAAGAGCTGCTGAAGCTTTGCATTTTCCACGTGCGCCAATGCTCCTTTACGTCAAAGTTAACAGAGGAGCTCTGGAACGCAAAGGGAATGCGCGTGATTCTGAGGCATTCTTGCATTTAGACTAGCCTTCAGAGGCCTGGCTATCCTCCAATATCACCCTAATGTAAATTTTCTGTACGTTTGTGTGCTGCTGGCATGTAGCTATTTCAAGTCCGTATCTCCTTTCCAATCAGTAGTGCCTTATCTAGGAAACTTCCTGAAGGTAGTTTCAGCACTTATGGCAATGCCATAATTCGAAAACAGAATTATCAGAGGAAGTAGCGCTTGTGCTTTTAACATCTGTTTCTTTACCCTGTTTCCCCGAATATAAGACATCCCCGGAAAATAAGAAGTAGTAGAGGTTTTGCTGAAGTGCGAAATATAAGGCATCCCCCAAAAGTAAGACGTAGCAAAGTTTTTGTTTGGAAGCATGCCTGACGAACAGAATACAGAAATATAAGACATCCCCTGAAAATAAGACATAGCTCATCTTTGGGAGCAAAAATTAATATAAGACACTGTCTTATATTCAGGGAAACACAGTAGTAGCTTGGGAAGAAGAAGAGTTTGGATTTATATCCCATCTTTCTCTCCCGTAAGAAGACTCAAGGTGGCTGACAAGCTCCTTTCCCTTCCTCTCCCCACAACAGACACCTTGAGAGGAAGATGGGGCTGAGCGAGTTCAGACTAGCGCAGGGTCACGCAGCAGGAATGTAGGAACAGGAAACACATCTGGTTCACCAGATAAGCCTCTGCCACTCAGGTGGAGGAGTGGGGAATCAAACTCAGTTCTCCAGATTAGAATCTACCTGCTCTTAACCAGTACACCATGCTGGCTCCACACTGGAAGAAGGTGAGTTTATAAGCACTTAAAGTAGATAGATGCAATTGTCATTAAGTCCCTTTGCATGCCCCCCCCCCCCCCAATTTAACTTGCTGCCCAGGGGGCATGGCTACTGTAAGTCTAGAACTGTCGCTCTCTGCACAGAATTATTTGATGTAAACACCCAGTTCAAGAGAGAGCTGCTCACCTGAAATGGCAGAGCATGCATATTTTTTTAAAAAAAATATGTTACTTCTAGTCTTACCTTTTTCGCAGGGTGGATTACACATAGTGAATCAGTGCAGGCAAGAGAATGCAACCTTCTGTAACCAATGCATTAGGATTTAGAAGTCTGGGACCACCAGAAAGAACTGACGCATAGGTTAAGTATTTGCATGACACATTAAGCAGTGCAGAAATTGCATGAATGGGATCCTACTACTGGGCGGAGGGGAGGCAGTTCTTACTGGTTCTTGTTTGGGCTTTCTGTAAGTTGCTTGGAAAGCTTAAATGGTAGAAATGTGGGATGTATAAATCTTGAGAAAAGGTCAGATAAATATTTAGGGGATGGAATATTCAGGACAAATATTCAAGGAACGAGAGGCATACATTTGATAGTAACTTAATACCTTCAATGCACTAATTGCTCATCAGTGTCAATGCTAGCATTGCAGTTAGGGTTTCAATAATTAATGGCCAATACCTCCTGCTGTTATAGACAGCTAAAAAATATCTAGGTTAGCTCACAGAACTCTGAAGCTGTTGTAGTCTGTTCTGTCTGCAGTCACCGGGCTCGGATTTCTGTTCCGCTTTTTAATTTTGTTCAAGGTGGTATACAGTGTTTTTATAACACAGTGAGTGTCCCACAATAAAATTCATTATGAACCTATAAGACCATCTCTGTGTCACTTCTTGAAATGGTGATGTGTGTGTATGCTGAGGGTGGGATGGGGCAAGATTGTTCTAAGGATAAATTATAGTGCTTTGGGCATTTAATAGCTCTGTCTCAAGAATAATTTGCCCTTACCTCGAGTTTTAACTTTGGGCTAAGGTTTCATTGTCATTCATAGAATCATAGAGTTGGAAGGGACCCCTATGGCCATCATGTCCAACCCCCTGCAATGCAGAAATACACAATCAAAGCACTCCTGACATATGATCATCCAGCCTCTTTCAAAGAAAGAGACTCCACAACTCTCCAAGGTAGTTCATTCCACTATCAAACTGCCTTACTGTCAGGAAGTTTTTTCTGATGTTTAGGTGGAATCTCTTTTCCTGCACTTTGAACCAATTACTCCTGGTCCTAGTCTCTGGAGCCACAGAAAACAAGCTTGCTCCCTCGTCAACATTCGATTTGATAAACCTTCAAATATGTAAACATGGCTATCATGTTGTCTCTTAACCTTCTCTTCCCCAAACTAAACATCCCCAGCTCCCTAAGTCTGTCCTCGTAGGGCAGGGGTCTGCAACCCGAGGCTCTCCAGATGTTCATGGACTACAGATCCCATCAGCCCCTGCCATCATGGCCACTTGGCCATTCTGGCAGGGGCTGATGGGATTTGTAGTCCATGAACATCTGGAGAGCCTCGGGTTGCAGACCCGTCATAGGGCATGGGTTTCATTCAGGTCTTTTTGCAAAGCTGCAGCAGTTTCTAGCAAAGACGCTGGAAAAGTATGTATTTTCGAAGTGCAGGTTTTTTAAAATAATTTTTTTAATTGTATCATTTGAATTTTACAGTTTATGGTAATTTCCTTCATACATTTTCAAACAATACTTTCCCCCCCTTTCCTCCCTCCCCCCATTACTACTTCTTCATAGTTTTGTCACACAAACAGCAGTGAGTTCATTCTCTGTAGCCTCTTCTCCCGTATTTCTTCATTGACTCGAGCTTCTTTCATCCAGTCCACATATATTATCCATATCTTCAAAATTTCATTCTGTTTATTCGAAGTGCAGTTTTGACCTGAAGGCATCCCTTGTTAGCACTAGCTGGCCTTTCCATTGGAGAGCACCATGAGCGACTCCCTTATTCTGAGCTTCCAGTAAAATACAAATAGGAGTAATTTAAGCTGCCTTCCAGCTGTAAACTGTGAGTCACAAGAAGGCTCATAAACTTGCATAACAAGTTTAGCCACCCTTGGCACAAAACTCGAAACGAGTATGAGGACAGGACGGGCGCAAAACATGCCAACAGATCACAGTACCACAGAGCTGTACCTTGTTCTCAGTCAGGTGTGCGTCGGTACATTTAGGAAATACCCATTTTCTACACACCACGCTATGCATTTAATGAGTTCTGGTTATCCAGGGCTAGAGATTGCTTTTGGGTTATGCTAGCAAAGCTGGCTGAGATTATGGCATTTTCCAAAATTCAGTACTGTGGTGTAGCAGGGAATGGAAGAACTTTAGTATTGCAAGTACTGTTTGCAGTAGTAAACCTGGTTGTTGTTAACAGTAGGTTGTATTGGGGAAAGGTCTGTGGAATCCCCCCCCCCCCCACACACACACACAATGTATGTAGAATAGAATAGAATCTTTATTGGCCAAGTGTGATTGGACACACAAGGAATTTGTCTCCGGTGCATATGCTCTCAGTGTACATAAAAGAAAAATACATTTGTCAAGAATCATAAGGTACAGCACTAGTGATTGTCATATAGGTCTAGTAAGCAATCAGGAAACAATCAGTAGTAATGAAAACATAAAATGTAAAATCATAAAATAAAATAAAATAAAATAAAATGTAAAATAACATGCCAACACAGGCTATAGTCTTACAGTCATAAGTGGGAGGACATGGGTACTAGGAATGATGAAAAAAGTCGTGCAGTAATTATATAATAGAGAGTATATATTAAATAGTTTAACATTATCGAGGGAAATTATTTGTTTAACAGAGTGATGGCGTTCGAGGAAAAGCTACATTTCTTATGTCCTGGTTGTCTTGGTGTGCAGTGCTCTGTAGCGGCGTTTAGAGGGTAGAAGTTGAAACAGTTTATGTCGGGATGCGAGGGGTCAGTAAATATTTTTTCACAGCCCGCTTTTTTTGACCCGTGCAGTATACAGGGCCTCAATGGAAGGCAGGTTAGCAGCAGTTGTTTTTGTCTGCAGTTCTGATTATTCTGTGAAGTCTGTTAGTAATGGTCTTGTTGGGTTGCAGAACCAAACCACACAGTTATAGAGGTGCAGATGACAGACTCAATGATTCCTCTGTAGAACTGTATCAGCAGCTCCTTGGGCAGTTTGAGCTTCCTGAGTTGGCGCAGAAAGAACATTCTTTGTTATTAGCACGATGACATTTTTGATGTTGAATTTGATCATTTTAGGTCATGAGATATGATGGAGCCTAGAAATCTCAAGGTCTCTACTGTTGATACTGTGTTGTCTAGTATTGTGAGAGGAGGTAGGATGGGAGGGTTTCTCCTGAAATCTACCACCATTGCTACGGTTTTAAGTGTGTTCAGTTCTAGATTGTTCCAGTGGCACCACGAGGCTAGTTGTTCAACCTAGTGCATATGTTTTCATTACTCTAAGAACTGGTAAACAAGGTGGCATTTTAAAAACTAGATTCTTCCAAAACACAAAACAGACTCAGATGCAGCAGCTGCTTAAAAGACCCACCAGATTTGGGGGGCATAAATTTTCAAGCATCAAACTCTTGGAAGCCTACATCCTGAAAATCCGGTGGGTTTCTAGGTGCCGTTGGACTTGATTCTTGCTGCTAACAAACCTGACTACCCCCTGAAGCTATTGACATAATAGAGATCACAACATTAGGTGAATTGTATGTATTTATTTATTCATTCATTCATTCATTCGATTTGATAAACCGCCCTACCCCCGAAGGGCTCAGGGCGGTGTACAACAACAAATAACAAGACAATAAAACAAATCGAATAGCCCCAGTTAAAACAATACAAAACCTTAAAACTATTAAAGCCATAGCAGCAGTAACCTACAAAAAATGAATGATAATAAAAGGCATCTGGGATCAAACCCCCAGTGGACAAACCCTGGGCGGGAGCGGGTAGGCAGATTATAAGCATTTTGTGAGTTAGAAATATAGCCCAGTAAAAATGGGGGGGCATCTTGTGTTCTTGTGAATCAACACACCACTCACAGAGAACTCTTTCAGTTGAGGGCGCTCAGTAGTCCTCAGCAACTCAGCCTTTCTCACAGATGTTGTGGGAGTATATTTGGGAAAATGTAAGGCAGGTTTGTGCTTTTCTTGGATCAGGAAAAAAGATGGGGAGAGGGAAATAACCCCTTCCACACACGCAAAATAATGCGTTTTCAAACCACTTTCACAACTGTTTGCAAGTGGATTTTGCCGTTCCGCACAGCTTCAAAGAGCACTGAAAGCAGTTTGAAAGTGCATTATTCTGCATGTGCAGAATGAGCCAAAGTGAAGTATACTTTGAAGAAAATACGGTTGGGGAAAATGAGGCTTCTGTGACCTTACGTTACAGGAAAAAAGTGTTTTCTGAGCAATAAGCCATCCCGTTTCTAGCAGTGAGGCCGGGAAACCAAGAAAGTTCTCCCCTTCCATCCTTTCATTTGGGTGTTTAATTGGCCATGCTGGCAGAGGCTGATGGGAATTGTAGTTCCTGAACATCTGGAGGGCCATAGATTGAAGACCTCTGCGTTACAGAAAAAAAGTGTTTTCTGAGCAATAAGCCATCCCGTTTCTAGCAGTAAGACCGGGAAAACAAGAACGTTCTCCCCTTCCATCCTTTCATTTGGGTGTTTAATTGAGCAAGCATTTCTTGCAAGCCCTTCCCAATACAAAGAAAATAACTCAAAGGTACAAATGAGGTAGGGAGTCCTCCTATCCTCCCCCCTCCCCCACTTCCTGGCATAAACAAATGAGGGAGAACAAGAACCTAATAGTTCCTTGGAACTCTTCCTTGCTTGGCTAGAACAGCTCCAGGGAGAAACGCTTTGAATCCATGGAGGAGTCAGACTCTCCCAGTCCAGTCCCCCGCCCCCAACCTCTTCTTCCTCCTGCTCTTCCTACTCTTCCTCCTCTTTACCTGAATTGGAGACAGGATTTTTTCCCCCTTTTATATGTTGAAACCTGACATTTTCCTGCTAGGCAGCCTCCATTATTCAAAATATTATATTTGTACTGGTTTTTAACTTTTCCCTGTCTGCGAATATTTATTTGTACTGCATATTTTTATTTGTATAAAAATCTAATAATTAATTAATTAATTAAAAGAATCCTTTGAGAAAAGGGCTCTTGTGCAAAGAGAAGCCTAATTCAGGGGTCTGTAAAATTGAACCCTGTTGTCCATTTAGCTTGAAATGGAGAAATTTAGAGGGGGGACGTTCTCTGCAATTTTGGAGCCATCCTCTTTAAAAACAGCTTCCAGGTATGCTCAAATAGGTTCCCTGTTGAGATTCCATAATCTGGAAGAGGTGGGGTGGGGGTGATTGGGATTGAATCCCAATCAGGTAACGTCCTGCCTAAAAATCAGGAATCGTGGTAAAGCCCCCCTTCCCCAAAACCCTTCGTCTGAAATTATAACAATTTTTTGAAGCACACCTCTAGTTCCCATGCACACATGCACTTGAATTTATTTAGTTACGTTCCACTTGTCTCCTCTGTTGGGATTCAACAGTTCTTCATTTTTCCTCCATTTTCTCACAGCAGTTGACCTGTGAGATAGACCAGCGTGAGTCTGTGATGGGCCGAAGATTGCCCTTGGTAGAAGTGCAGATTTGAACCTGGGTCACCTGGGATCCTAGCCTATCTCTCTGTCCTCTACACAACACAGGCTCATCATTCTCCTTGACGTCCATTTTATCCTCGCAACAACAAACCTGTGAGGAACGTTAAGTTGAGAGGGTGGACCTATGGTCACCCAGCAGTCTTCCACAGCAGAGTACAGATTCAAACCTTATTCTCTTAGATCCTTGAACCACTACCTTTATTTTCTGCAGAATTACACCTATCGTGGCCAGACAGGCAAATGGATGCTTTTTATTGTTGGATTTTTTAAAAAATGAAGAAGAGGAGGAGTTTTATATCCCCCCTTTCTCTCCTGTAGGAGACTCAAAGGGGCTTACAATCTCCTTGCCCTTCCCCCCTCACAACAAACACCCTGTGAGGTGGGTGGGGCTGAGAGAGCTCCGAAAAGCTGTGACTAGCCCAAGGTCACCCAGCTGGCGTGTGTGGGAGTGTACAGGCTAATCTGAATTCCCCAGATAAGCCTCCACAGCTCAGGTGACAGTGCGGGGAATCAAACCCGGTTCCTCCAGATTAGAATGCACCTGCTCTTAACCACTAAGCCACTGCTGCTCCTTGGAGCAACTTGGAGCAGAGGATGGCAGGAAGGAAGGGGCTGTTTAATTTTCTCTCACTCCGCCATTTTCATGCCCAAAAGGTTTCTCTACCCAGCTCCCCCCACCCCAAACACACATCAGAGACCTCTTTTCTGGAATCTGCCACCTAATGTGATGTGCTTTGGAAGGCTTGGCAGGCAAATTGGTCTTGATAACACCTTTGTCAAGTCCAGAGAAGAAATGAGGGTAGCGCTTGGGTGCTTTCCATGCATGAATGGTAAGAGAGGGAGTTAAGGCAGTAGCACAAAGTCTTTCCCTGGCTTGGCAAAGAGCACCATGACAGCAGAGTTCTGAAGTGTCTACGAAACGAGGCGAGTACGTCAAAGGACTTGATGAGCAGCATGGTAAACAGGTTGGATACAAGGAGTCGTTTGCTAATACAATACAGGCCTACGCCTGGATGCACCTGAAATACCAACATTCTCTGCATCCGATCCTTCGGCTGACCTTGAACAAGTCGAGCTCCGCTTTGCTTACTCATCTGTGAAGACCAACGAGTTCCAAAGATGCAAAGCTTTTTTTTTAAAAACTTGAACAGTGCCATATAATTGCGCAATATTTAGATTGCTTGCTGGGAAAAAGAGATCAACGTTAATGTCAGGAATCATACAAAATTGCCCTATTAAATGTCGTTCTTCCACTGATTCATATCTGTGTGTGTGTGTGCTCATTTCCCCCACTGGCTGTTCTTCCTGTTCTCCCCCATGGCGTATCGTATTACCAGTTCTACTTTTGCAAGGTGACTTTGGAGCGATGTCCTCGAACCACTTAATGCAACTTTACATATGCAGAAATCATAATTACGTTCTTGGAAAGGTATCAACTAACCTGGCAGAAGAGACGAGTTACGACTAGAATCTGGGATACGGTTCTCTGAAATGACACAGGTGTTGATACAGGTTTAAGAGGAATTAGGGAAAATGCACGTCTCCCCCCAAGCTTAGTTGTACTGATAAAATTTTTGAGAGAGTATTAAGCGAGGCATATTCTTATGAAGATGAAGGAAAGCGGGGTGGGGAACCGTCTGCAAATCACATCCCTAGAGGAAGGGAAAGGAGCTTGTAAGCCACCTTGAGTCTCCTTACAGGAGAGAAAGGTGGGTTATAAATCCAAACTCTTCTTCATCTGTTGAAAATAGAAACATTGGATGAATACAAGTATATCAGCTACAGGGCCAGTTGGTGGGCTCCAGGGTGTGCTGTGCCATTTCTGCAGACATTCTTGAATGCAGATATTGCATAAGATGCTCACAGCTTAGACTGGGCAAAACAAACCTGAATGCGTGAGAATTGTGAAAAGGCATTGAAAATAATGCTTGATTGATGTCAATAGTTGATTGGGATTGCCTGTGAATGATAGAGTTGGCCCGCGTGGTGTAGTGGTTAGGAGTGGTGCACTCTAATCTGGAGAGCCGGGTTTGATCCCCCGCTCCTCCACATGAGCGGCAGACTCTTATCTTTCTCCCTGCTCCTTCACATGACGCTTGCTGGGTGACTTTGGGCTAGTCACAGAACTCTCGCGGTCCTGTCTACCTCACATGGAGTCTGTTGTGTGGAGAGGGAGGAGTTTGAAAGCTTTCTTGAGTCTCCTCACAGGTGAGAAAGGTGGGGTATAAATCCAAACTCTTCTTCTTTATGCTCACCTAGGCCCCTTCCACACAGAGGCGGAAGGGGTTGGGTCGGCGTAATCTACGCCGACCCGACGACGCTGGGATCGTCCGCATGGACGGTCCCAGAACTGGCTGGAATGACGGTGCCTCTTCCCCGTCCCTCTCCTGTCGCCTCCGTAGACCTGCCCACGCTGCCCTCCGACCTCCAGGGGTCGGAGGACAGCGAGGGAGGGCCTTCGGAGGCCAGCAGGGCGACAGAGGCGACGAGGTGAGTGGGAGAGGGACGGGGACAACAGCGCATCCCTGGCGGTGCCGTTCGCACTGCACCGCTGGGAATGCGCTGTTGTGCCAAAAACCTCCCTCCAGGAGGGAGGTTTTTGGAGGCGGCCTGAGGCCGCCCTGGGGGAGAGGGAAGGGAGCCAGGTCGGCGCTGCTGCGTTTTGGCAGCGCCGCCTGTGCGAGAATGGCTGCCTGGCGTTTTTTGCCATCCCCAGGGCGTCGTTATTGGCCTGTGCGGAAAGGGCCCTAGTTATAGTTTGTCACACTCTTTTTTTCTCCTTGGATTTATACACCACCTTTCTCCCCTGTGAGGAGACTCAAGGTGGCTTGAATCTCCTTACATATCAGTTTGATGGATGCTATGGATTTGGACACGCGCTAAACTGCTCTGCTGCCTCTTCGTGCTTAGTAGTCTCTGGTTTGACAATATCTGAAGTCATTCAAGAAGAAGGGGGAGAAAAACATTAAGCCCGGAAAACCCACCAGAACCAATAAGACTCTGTTAAAGCTGCCTATCTAAACATGGCTGCTCCACCAAGCCCGTTCCCACCATTTTTCAGTCATGCTTTTGTGTAGATTTTATAACACACAAACGCCAAACTTAAATATTGTCTTGACGTCTTGATGTGAGGCGAATGGCAACTTGAATTGCCAGGGAAATGCAGTCAAGAACACTGATGTATACAGCCCTAAGGCTGTGTGTATTAAATCTGGTCTTGTTCATCAATTTCATCCCTAGTAGTAAATATGTATTTATTAGCAACTGCTGCATTAGGCTTTCTTGTGGGCAGAAGTGTTAGAATTATTTTTGCTGCCGTGCTGATAGGCAATTGAGCCGTATTTCCTGAAGCCTCAATTGTTTGTCAGTCTGGACTGCATTTGTGTGTGGGGAATGTAATGTGGATGAGACCGTAAGAGACCAGTGGAAATGATCACCCAATTGTAGTTTTTTTTAATCACATCATAATGTTGTGATTTGTATCTTACCATGAGTGCTCATGACCGAAGCAAACAGGACGTCAAGCCAATCGTAGTCAGCAAGCGACAGGAGTTTCTTGCGTTTAACATAATACTGAGACGTTTTGTTTCTCTGGTGTTATGGATGCTAGGAGACCAACCTCTGTTTGTGGCTTGCTATAAATCCCAAATGGATAACCTAGACTTTTCACATGAACACAGACATGAACATCAGGAAAAACTTCCCGGCAGTAAGGGCTGTTTGACAATGGAATGCGCGACCTCGGAGTGTGGTGGAGTCTCCTCCTTCGGAGGTTTTAAAAGAGACGCTGGATGGCCATCTGACAGGAGTGCTTTGAATGTCTGTTCCTGCATTCCAGAGGGTTAGACTTGAAGGTCCTTGGGGTCTCTTCCAACTCTATGATTCTATGGAGTTGTTTTATACTGAATCACACCATTGGTCCACCCAAGTCGCCATTGTCTTAAGAACATAAGAACAATCCAGCTGGATCAGACCAGAGTCCATCTAGTCCAGCTCTCTGCTACTCGCAGTGGCCCACCAGGTGCCTTTGGGAGCTCACATGCAGGAGGTGAAAGCAATGGCCTTCTGCGGCTGTTGCTCCCGATCACCTGGTCTGTTAAGGCATTTGCAATCTCAGATCAAAAAGGATCAAGATTGGTAGCCATAGATCGACTTCTCCTCCATAAATCTGTCCAAGCCCCTTTTAAAGCTATCCAGGTTAGTGGCCATCACCACCTCCTGTGGCAGCATATTCCAAACACCAATCACACGTTGCATGAAGAAGTGTTTCCTTTTATTAGTCCTAATTCTTCCCCCCAGCATTTTCAATGAATGCCCCCTGGTTCTAGTATTGTGGGAAAGAGAGAAACATTTTCTCCCCCATGCATAATTTTGTAGACTTCAATCATATCCCCCCTCAGCCGTCTCCTCTCCAAACTAAAGAGTCCCAAACGCTGCAGCCTCTCCTCATAGGGAAGGTGCTCCAGTCCCTCAATCATCCTCGTTGCCCTTCTGTGCACTTTTTCTATCTCTTCAATATCCTTTTTGAGATGTGGCGACCAGAACTGGACACAGTACTCCAAGTGCAGTCGCACCACTGCTTTATATAAGGGCATGACAATCCTTGCAGTTTTTTTTAACAACTCCTTTCCTAATGATCCCCAGCATAGAGTTTGCCTTTTTCACAGCTGCCATGCATTGAGTTGACATTCTTCTCAGACTGGCAGCAGCTTTCCAGGGTCTGAGATGAAGGTCTTTCGCATCACCTACTACCTTGCTCTCTTAACTGGAGATGCAAGGACTGAACCTGGGACTTTCTGTATGCAAGCAACTGCTCTCTCACTGAGGCGCATGCCCTCCCCAAAGCTCCTCCTCTTAATTAAAGGAACCTTAAAGGCCCATTGAATCCTTGATGATAATTTTTCTAATTGGCCTGGAATCCAGCCTTCGGCAGAGCTAGCAACACTTCAGATGTGGTCCTGAATCAAGACTGTTGGACTAAAGCAGAGAGAAGCATAAGTTGGTTGAGGACCATCGAAGGTCAGTCGAACTCTTTAAAAATCTGACACAGAGCTAGCAGCTGTGCTATCTGCTGAAGGAGCAGATTTGCCTCTGCTTTGCTGGTATTTAAAAAACAATATATTGCAAAGATCTAAGTCTTTCTCATCCAAGGGAAGGTAGACCTTCTGGATTATCTCACTGCTTGGAAGTGGGGATAATATTTGGTGACTTGTTTCATGTGCCGATAACAACCTCCCATATCGGTTTCCTTCTTATTCTCTACCATTGAATACATGAAATATACATGAAATAAATGTGTACATTATAGCATGCAATCATTTTTTTCTTTGAGCAGATCATCACTATGAGGGCCAGTGTTCTTGTTGCAAATCACAAAGTCCTTACGGAAGGGGGGGGGGTATAAATCAAATGAATGAAAGAATGGTAATACACATCTTGAAGTTACTGTGAAGGTGACTGAACCATCAAGAGACATAGGCACATCTGACTTTATTGGGAGCAGGGCTTGGAAGACCTTTGGAGAAGACTTGCTCTTGAGATCTGGAAGGAGGATGTAGGCCTTCAGTCATCCTCATTCCCAATGTATCAGACCCATGAAGAATGCTGGTTCTAGGCCACAAAAAATTAGTTCTTCCACTGGAGTAGCAATTTACTTTTAAGTAACCAAAATAAATTTATAAATTTACAAACAGTAACCAAATGTTTTGGAAAATTGTTTTCATTCTCCCATTGGAATAATATATATAAACATAAGCTAGAACGGCACGGCAAAGTAATCTCAATGTAAATATAACAGCTAGCCAGATTCTAGATAATTAACCAACTGGCCTCGTTAAACTTCACGGCTGTTCTGAAAAGAAACAAAATAAAGACTTGTTACAAGGAATTACAATTTACATGTGAAACTGATTTCCAAAACATACAAATACTTACAAAGGCAGGTCAGGGTTTTTCAAAATACAATAATGGTTACAATCTACAAAAAATAATAAGTAAACAGTTGTAATTATAGCGTTCAACCAGTAACAATTTGATTGTTTTATAAAGGAGAAAAAATGCCAAAATACCAGTGAGGACAACGCTCTGCAATTGGTTTGTTCTTATGCCTCTCGAAATGTCCTTAACCCCAAGACAGAAGCAACCTAATTTATACAGAAAGTCAAGGGAGACAGGTGCAGTTAATTAAGGAATCACAGGAAAGGTCTGAAGTCAATGTTTGAATTAAGTCCAGCAGGCTGCATAGTATCCAATCTGAAAATAAAAAAGCTTTCAAGCCGACGTAGTTTGTTGTCAATGTCCTCAGTGTTGTCTGGAACAGAAGCCAAGACTCCAAAACGTAATGAGTTCCATTGATGGGTCATATTCACAAAATGGTCTACTAATGGGGCATCTCCACATTCAGAGGCACGATATACTTAACTCATCAACCCCCAGGTGGCTTCTGGAGATCTCCCAGAATTACAGCTGACCGACAGGCGACAGAGATCACTTCCTCTGGAGAAAATGGCTGCTTTAAAGGGTGGCCTGTGTAACATAACCTATTGAAACTCCACCCTCACTTGGATCCAACCTCAAATCTCCAGGGGTCTCCAAACCCAGAGCTGGCAACCCTACCTATAGCTCTGGACACTAGTTGCTAGGGAAATCAACAATGGAGGGACTAATCTTATGTTCTGTTTGCAGTGCCTTTTATGGGCAATTGGTTGGCCACCAAAATAACAAGATGTTGGAGTGGATGGGCTGCGTCATTTGATCCAGTTAGGCTCTTATGTGGCTGCATGTAAAACACTGCATACAGTTCTGGTTGACGTATCTCCAAAAGGTATTTTAACACTCAAGAAGATACTCAAAAGAAAACCGGAATATAGAATTGGAGGTGATGGGGGCATGAGTGAGGTTTATTTACTTAGATAATTTATATTATTACCCCATATGTCCCGGCTCGTCCTCTGCGATCAGCAGAGGCGAATCTACTGGAGATCCCTGGCCCCTTGATGACGCGGCTGGCCTCCACACGGGCCAGGGCCTTCACAGCCCTGGCACTGGCCTGGTGGAACACATTACCACCAGCTATTCGGGCCCTGCGGGACCTTGGAGAGTTCCGCAGGGCCTGTAAAACCGAATTATTCCACCGGGCCTTTGGAGAGTCCAGCCGCCGATAATGCCCCGCCCCCCCCTGCTAGTAGGGTCCCCTAAAATCATTGGGACCCCTCCTCATTTTTGGAAGAGGGTGGTATATGGGTCTCGCGGGCCCTATTGTAGAATGTACCTGTTTTAAGATTTTTATGTTTTTTGTATGACTTTATGTTGTTCACCGCCCTGAGCCCTCCGGGGATAGGGCGGTATAGCAAGTTTAATAAATAATAATAATAATAATAATAATATGGTAATCTCTCTAGTCAGGTTTATTTACTTAGACAATTTATATGGTAATCTCTCCTGAAGTAACTCGCAATGGGGATAAAAAGACAATAGCACAAAAACAGCATGCAACAACACGCAACAACATTTATCGGCCTAAAATGAGGTTTTCAAAACAGCTGGCAGGTCGAAGCACCATCGCTAAAAAGATAAGGTTGCCACAAAATTTTAATTCGCCGTGTCCCTGACAAACATGTGTTGATTTTCCTGGCCAGCATTCAAAAACAGCCCCTAGTTTTTTTTTAAAAAAAAAATTGCATAAGTTACTTTGTATTAAATCAAGTTTTAATTAAACAGAATAAAACTACACAAGTCCTGAAATACATAAGCATTGGTTAGGAATAAGAACTCAGCCGGAGAAGATACCGTAGATTCTATCCTCCAAAGTAGCCATTTTCACCCAGGGTGAAAATCTCTACAATCTACAGACCACTTGTAATTCTTGGAATCTTAAGCTACCACCTGGAGGTTTAGTAAATATCCACTCTGCAGCAACAGCTGTAGGTCCCAAAGAACCAAACAAAATCCCAAAATAGCTCAAAATACACAGTGATATTCTCTAATATTGCTTATCCTTCACGTTTCCCAATCATCTAATAGAGTACCAAAACAACACATAACCCGTTCTATGACTTCACAAAATAAATTTCAAAACAAAATAATACACTTCCATGTTTCTTTTTTTTTTATAGCTCTCTGATAACTTCCATATATTAAACACTTTCTATGCACAATATTGCTTGATATCTCAGTTTATATACACTATATTCTTTGGGACCTAAAGCTGTTGGTGCAGAGTGGGTATTTATTATCCCTAAGAGAACCCACCGCTTGCATTTAATGTGGTGGCTACCTAAAGGGTGTCAATCCTAGAGGCGGGGGGGGGGGGGCGGGGGCAGCCCAGAATTATCCAGTCCAGCCCTCTAAATCCAGACCAGTATCGTCCAGTTCCCAACCTCTAAATCTCCCGGAATGTCTGAGACCACAGCTGGCAGCCCTGTAGACTAAAGCTCCAGGCCCTACCTGGAGGTTGGCAACCAATCCCCCGCTCAGCCCTGCCCCTTCCCTTAGCCCTTTGAAACCGTTTCTATTGCAGGGGAGCTGGAGAGGAACAGGCCGCGCGCAGCCGCAGAACGGAGGGCTCCCGCCCTCTCTCCTCAGCGGCCGTCGCCAGCCGCGCGCCCCTCCCCCTCTCGCGCTCTTTTGCTCACGTCACCCGCGGGCGTAGGACAAGAAACCACCATGTCGGAGGCGGCAGATTCGCCATAATCTTTTCGCCCGCCGTGTTTTTTTCCCCCTGACGCCATTCAATAATTATTAATATTTATATATTATATACCGGAATTATTTTTTTTCCCTCAGGGGCTTTTTCTGACGCTCGTGTCTCGAGAGGCGGCAGGGCGAGAGTTTTAAGGGGGGGGGCAGGCGATTTCTTCAGGGACGAAAGTGCCTTTTTTAACACTTAAATTTCTCGTGCCCTCCCCCCACCCCCGCGCTTTTTTACTATGGAGACCTCAACGGCGGGTGAGTGAGGAGGGGCGCTTGGGAGCCTGCGGTGTGGAATGTGGGGGAGGGGAAGGAAGCGGGCAAGTTCAGCCGACGAGGGCGGAAATAGACACGACGTTTCGACGCCAGAGTGACTTCGGGGAGTAAACTTCCGGTACCTAACCGGAAGTTGCCCCTGACGGTTTATGGGCTCGGGCGCTCTTGGCTGTAGGCGTTGCCTTCTCTATGATAAAAGCCCCTCTCTCGCGTCGGGGCCGGAAGTATTGGCGATAGGCTTGGTCGGGTTGTCTGCGACACTTTCGGTTCTATTTGAAGTGTGTTTGGAGAGGCGATGGAGACGTCTTGGCAGTGGGGGAGGGGGTCCCTTGCCCCGCACGTGGCGAAGGGTAGCTCGAAGTGGGAAGCGAGGGCTCGGAATAGCTCTTTGCGGCAGTATGCGCGACTCGTCTGAAGGCGGCGCTGTTTTGTAGGCGGGGCCGAGATGGTGCGCTGGCGCCGCCTTCTTTTCCCTCCACCTGCCCCTTCTCTGGTCGCCCTATCTAAACTTCGAGCTTCTGCAATGTTAAGCTCGTGAGAACCATGCTATTGCTGACCATAGAATCACAGAATGAGAAGAGACCCCCCAAGGGCCATCAAGTCCAATCGTCTGCCATGCAGGAAGACTCAATGCAACGCACTCAACTGCACCTCTGCATAGCAAGTTCCACCCAAACACTTAATGACTGGTTCCCCACCCTGGGACAGGGACAATATACCACACTAAACTTTCCCTTCTCGCTTAGACACAGTGTGAAACAGACTTCCCTCCATGATACACCTCTGAAGATGCCAGCCACAGGTGCAGGCGAAACATTAGGAACAAGATCCACCAGACCACGGCCACACAGCCCGGAAAACCCACCAGAACCAGTTGAATCTGGCCATGAAAGCCTTCGACAATACAATCAAAACACTTCTGACACATGGCCATTCCGCATCTGTTAAAAAAAACCTCCAAAGAAGGAGATTCCACCATACTCCGAGGCAGCATATTCCACCATAGAAAATCCCTTACTATCAGGAAATTCTTCCTAATATTTAGGCTAAATTTATTTTCCTTTACTTTGAATCCATGACTTCTTCCAGAGAAATCGGCCTTCTGTACCTACCTGTGAGCTCCCTCTTGCCCTCCTCCCCCCACCAACCATACCTTGTCCCTGCCACGATCTCATCACCAAGGCGGCCTGCAGATTCCTTTCCCTGGCGGGTTCATGCTCCCTCTGCCTGCTGAGCCGAGTTTTATTATGCATATTAAAATGGTTTTGACAAAGGCAGCTCTTAAAAATGAATGATAATATGAGCCCTGCGGGGATAGGGCAGGATATAAATCCAGTAAAATAAATACATAAATAAATATTCATTTGGGACTATTTCTCTTCTGTGGAAGGACACTACTTTCCCCTTTGCACCACAACTGACCATACTTTAATTTTTATGTGGGAAAGAGCATAGCTTCTGTTTAAATGAGAGCCAGTGTGGTATTTAGTGTGTTGGACTAGATTCAAACCCCACTTCTGCCATGGAAGCTCACTGGGGATGAAGGGTCAGTTGCACACTCTTATCCTAATCTACCTCACAGGGTTGTTGTGAGGATCATGGAGAAGTGGAAAATGATGCAAGCTGGTTTGGATCCTCAGTGGAGAGAAAGGTGGGGAGGGGGCCGAAAGGGAAGGGTATATATAAAATAATTTTAAAAAATGAACAAAATAAATGTATTGTCAAAGGCTTTCACGGCTGGATTCAATTGGTTGTTGAGAGTTTTCCGGGCCGTGTGGCCATTGTCTGGTAGATTTTGTTCCTAACGTTTCGCCTGCATCTGTGGATGGCCTCTGAAGTTGCCAGCCACAGATGCAGGCAAAACATTAGGAACAAGATCCACCAGACCACGGCCCGGAAAACTCACAACAAAGTAAATAAAATTGTTTTGGAAAGGATACCTTGTCATGCTTCTGTAACAACACAGACAGAAGGGGGAGCAGTGGCGTAGTGGTTAAGAGCAGGTGCACTCTAATCTGGAGGAATTGGGTTTGATTCCCCACTCTGCCACTTGAGCTGTGGAGGCTTATCTGGTGAATCAGATTAGCTTGGACACTCCCACACACGCCAGCTGTGTGGCTTGGGCTAGTCACAGTTCTTCTGAGCTCTCTCAGCCCCACCCATTTCACAGGGTGTTTGTTGTGAGGGGGGAAGGGCAAGGAGATTGTAAGTCCCTTTGAGTCTCCTACAGGAGAGAAAGGGGGGATATAAATCCAAACTCTTCTTCTTCTTTTGCCACAGCTTGAGCCTCTTTGTTAATTCTTCCTGCCTTTGTCCCTTCACCAGGAACTGTTCTGCCAGTCCCATTTCCCTCTGGCTGCAAGTGATCCTGTGGCCCTGCTTGCCCCATCTTCTTCTTGCAACTGAGGTGGCATCTCCAATCCCCTTCTCGGAACGTCCATCCTATTCTTAATAGGCATCTCTCAAAACAAAACCCGCACAGTACCTATCACCAGGGGGCACCCTTCCTCTTCCAGTCAGCCTTGCCCAGAACCACATTACTAAATGTGCCCTGATTTCTTTGACTGCGCTGGTGCTAAGCCACTAGAGGCTGCCGTTAGTATGCCAAATGCAGCTTTTTAAAAAATCCAGTGTCTATGCCGAGTGTAACAGTTAACTTGGGCGCTTGTTTAGTCACTGGCCGTGCCAAACGTTTGACTGATTTTTAAGATAATTGTGCACAAGGCTGATGATTAATTTCAACACGTTCAAACCGAAAACCTTGATCTGGGCATCTTCTCAAGCTCTTGGAAGAACTCAAGAAGAACTCAATTAAGGGGCTCTTTGGTGCTGCCTGCACCACAGGTGTCCTGTTTGCAATGGATTCTCATTCCACTGTATTTCCAAGTAGCTCAGGGTGGCATACTCATTTCCTGCCCAGTGAAGATGCAGTTGTCTTGATCTTGATGGCCCAGGCTAGACCCATCTTGGCAGAGGTTGCAAGCTCAGCAGGATCAACCTTAGCTCGTATTTAGATGCAAGACCTCCTGGAAGCCCAGAGTTGCCGCGTGGAGGCAGGTAATGGCAAACCACCTCTGTTCATCCCTTTCCTGGAAAACACTATTGGATCTCCTTGAATTGGCTGTGACTTGTTGATTCTTTACACACCACACAGGGATGGTGTCACTACCAAAGAAACCGTTTGATGTCAAAGGCTTTCACGGCCAGAATCACTGGGGTGCTGTGTGGTTTCCGGGCTGTATGGCCGTGTTCCAGTAGCATTTTCTCCTGACGTTTCGCCTGCGTCTGTGGCTGGCATCTTCATGCCATTTAATGCTTTAGGGCATAGGTGTCAAACTCGTGGCCCTCCAGATGTTATGGACTACAGTTCCCATCATGCTGGCAGGGGATGATAGGAACTGTAGTCCGTAACATCTGGAGGGCCACGAGTTTGACACCTGTGCTTTAGGGTAAGCCATGTCCATCGCTTGTTAATCGAGGGATCCCACCACCTCCCATCCAATAGCTTAAAAACTAAATGGGAGCCTCAGTGGCATAGTAGTTAAGAGCAGGTGTACTCTAATCTGGAGGAACCAGGGTTGATTCCCTGCTCTGCCGCCTGAGCTGTGGAGGCTTATCTGGGGAATTCAGATTAGCCTGTACATTCCAGCACACGCCAGCTGGGTGACGTTGGGCTAGTCACTGTTTTTCTGAGCTCTCCCAGCCCCACCTACCTCACAGGGTGTTTGTTGTGAGGGGGGAAGGGAAAGGCGTTTGTAAGCCCCTTTGAGTCTCCTTACAGGAGAGAAAGGGGGGGGGGGAATATAAATCCAAACTCTTCTTCTTCAGTGGAGGCCCCAATTAATCAAAATCAGCAAATTTAATCCACTAATTTTAGCCCTGCAATGATTGTGGATTATTTTTGTTGGGGGCTTGGGCGGTGTCGTGTTGCTGCTGGTTTATGGATTGTTGTTTGATGTCTGAACAATCACGCCAGTCTATCCATCACTGTCAGAACAGAGCAGTGAATCCTGAATTGAAGGGTGACTGGTAATTATGGCTGGGAGTTGACGATTTTATTCAATGCTTTTCTTTGAGGGTCTCACCTGGACAAGATGCTGATAAATCCACGATCACATCTTCCCAATGTTCTTCTTCCTGTATTTTTTTTTAAAAGTACATTGCAGCTGCGTAGGGTCTTCACTTAGACTTAGGCATATGTGGGGAAGGGGGGTAAAAAGGAAAGGTTCGACCCTTTTGCCGCTGTCCCATTTCCCCAGTTTACATCGCTCAACCTCCTCTTCTGAGCTTGCTGCTAGCCCCGGAAGGTGGATCCCAGCCTTTGCTGAGGACTAATAGCATCATGGCAGGGGGTGTCAATAGGCCAATCTGTACAGTCGATTAAAACTCCTTTCCCTCCCACATCTCCAGTCTGAATTGTGCCCCCTGCAGCTGCTTTTTTTTTAAAAAAAAGAAATGCCAGAAAGACCCTCTCATGGATTTCCCAGCATCTTATTTAATTAGGCTTTTATTTATTGCTGTTCTCAAGTTTCCTATTTAAATGCTCTTTTATAAAGCTTTTAGTCCTTTAAATTCTGACTTGAGTGTTCTCCTGCAGTGGCTGGAAAAAGTCAACACAACAGATCAATTTCCTGTGCCATGTTTACAAGCAAAAGAACTTGCTTTCTCCCTGTGATGTACGGACCTGTTCAGCCTGTCTCCTCGCTTACATTGCCTTTTTTTTTTTATGGGGTGTGCCACTCGGCCAGTTTTGCAATGCAGAACTGGAGCTCACAGGCAATAAAGCGTGGGATTAGTCAACGTTTAGGACGAGGGCCTGGGAGTTTGAATCCGCACCGTGCCGTGGAAGCTCTCTGGGAGAACTGGGGATAAGTCACAGACCCTGGCCTACTTCACAGGGTTGTTGTGTGACTAAAACGAAGCAGAGGAGGACCGCACTGTGATATATCGAACCTCCTTCTAAAAACCTCATGCGTGGTCCTTGCATCGTCATAGTAGTGTGTTCACAATTGTGAGGTGTCACCTATTACAGATCTTCGAGCACCATCCCAGCCCTAGAGTGAAACAAGACAGCTATGGGGAGAGCTAAACTGGATGCAAAGTCTTTGCAGGAGCCAGACTAAAGTATCCCAGATTATTGCATAGTAAATGGGACCCCACTGGCCAGAAAAGGAGGGTGTAAATTGTTGGAAGAAAGGGACTTTACACTGTTTCCTGCCTCATCCTACAGAGAGGTTTTTTACTAGCGAGCTAGTGGCTAGATACTCTATCATGCTGACTCTATCCCTTTGATGTAGACAGATACTCTTAGGGACTTCCTCCCTTGCTTCCGCCTTCTTCTCCGAACCTCTCCATCTTACCTTCACCATGCCTAGGGAGAGGATGTGTCTCCTACGCATCCGCCTCCATCCAGCTAGATTAGATCAGATAGTGAACCTATCTCTCCACCTTTCTATCCAGAATGGAGTTCACTAATAAATACTCTTTTCATTAGATTAGAAACTACAAATGACTCTGACTTCCTTTTGTGTCTGAAGTTCTCTCTAGCAAGCTCAACCACGTGTGTGCGCCCAGGTAAGCTTCCCTGTGTTCAGCCTCTGTGCCGCTCTGCTACTTTTCAAGGGAAACACACGCACCAGGTGTGGTTCTCCCAACAAATGACGTGAAAAAAAGGTAAAGGAAGTGGTTATTTGTCACAGGCAGACCCTCAGGAACCAACGGATAGTCTGGGCACAGTTCTTAGCGGGTTCAGTCTTTTAATGAGTACACAGAGCCTGGAACCAAGACAAGGCTAGAAAAAGTGACCTGCAAACAGAACCACAGAGTTGCTGCCACAAGCTAGCTCAGCTGCAACCTCTCTGTTATAGCCAGCCTCCCATTCACTAGTGCAATAATCTGGCATACTTTATCTGGCTCCTGCAAAGACTTTGCATCCAGTTTAGCACTCCCCAAAGCTGCTAACCTGCTGCTGCGTCTCCTTTGCTGTAAGCTAGCACGCAGTCTCCTCCTGCGTTGCAGTGGCGTAGGAGGTTAAGAGCTCGTGTATCTAATCTGGAGGAACCGGGTTTGATTCCCAGCTCTGCCGCCTGAGCTGTGGAGGCTTATCTGGGGAATTCAGATTAGCCTGTACACTCCCACACACGCCAGCTGGGTGGCCTTGGGCTAGTCACAGCTTCTCGGAGCTCTCTCAGCCCCACCCACCTCACAGGGTGTTTGTTGTGAGGGGGGAAGGGCAAGGAGATTGTCAGCCCCTTTGAGTCTCCTGCAGGAGAGAAAGGAGGGATATAAATCCAAAACTCTTCTTCTTCTAGGGCTCTGGAGACAGAAGGCAGGGGTGATATGGTCCCTGTTTCAGTATCAAGAGGCTGAAGAGTCTCAGAGCTAGACCCTGGCTGGGGGATCTCAGAGCTTGGAGCTGGCTGTGGATCCCAGCTTGAATGCTCTGCCTGAGCGTCTGAACCTGGTCCTCCATGAGCTATTGACTGCTCAGGCCCTGCGTTTACAGTCAGTGCCTGGGAATCTGGGACCAAAACTGTCCCCTCCTTTCCATCTGAGTCTTCCTCCCAGGGGTCCCCAGCCAGACCAGGCTGAGCCATAACATTATTGGAGCTTGCATTAGACATCCTTTTATTCAGATCTGAAGTACGTGGAGCCCATCTTTGTGGTCTGTTTGGGCATCCCCACACTGGGACTGTGCTTGTGCAGGCTGGCCACACAAGAGAGCTGCTTGTATTGGAGCTTTTACAGATCAGAGCACCCTCCTCCTGTTGACCGTGCTGTTTGGTGCTGTATATCCTCGCTGCCAAAGGAGAGTCCAGGACTGATGTTGTTCTGGAGTTGGGCGCCGAGACATTCCTCAGATCTGGATCGAATTGCAACTCCAGAGTCTAAGCACCGTCCCCAGACGCTGACGCTGCTTGTGGACATGGAGTTGAGATTTTCTTCCTACGATCATGACGATGCCGTAGAGGCGTCTTATTGGCAGGGGACGATGTTGAAGTGTCATCTTCAGCTGGGGATATTCATCGTCAGCTGCAATGCAGTCGGCTCCTTCCAACAGGAGTCATTTGCCCTAGTGGAGGGGCATATCCGCTGTCGGGAGGCTGCCACAGCCCTCTTTGGTGGTGGGATGTGACACTCAATGTTGCACCAGCATCCCTGCACCCCCGCAGGCACAGCGCAGGCAGTCTAGGGCAGTGATGGCGAACCTATGGCATGGGTGCCAGAGGTGCCACTCAGAGCCCTCTCTGTGGGCACGCACAGAGTTGCCCCCACCCACCCCCACACACATACATTCTAGGCCAGGGGTAGGGAACCTGCAGCTCTCCAGATGTTCAGGAACTACAATTCCCATCAGCCCCTACCAGCAAAGCCAATTGGCCATGCTGACAGAGGCTGATGGGAATTGTAGTTCCTGAACATCTGGAGAGCCGCAGGTTCCCTACCCCTGTTCTAGGCTGACCTGGGTGCTGGGCTTGATTATTAGCATTAAACCTAAGACCTAGTTTTGGGGAAGCAGTGTAGGTAACCCTGTTAAGTGCTGTTAAACCCCACTGATTTTCATGCAAATATCCTTTACCTGGGAGTAATCTCGGTTGCTGGCAATGGGGCTTGCTTCTGAGTAAACCCTCCTAGGGTCGTGATACACCCGTTGGAAGAGTTGCACAGTTGCTTCAAAGCAAAGCCACCAACCACCACCAAGCTTACTCCCAAGTAACGCACACCTTGGAGCTAACCATTTTTTCTGAACTAAAAGCTCAGTATTCAGGTTAAATTGCTGTGTTGGCACTTTGCGATAAATAAGTGGGTTTGGGGTTGCAATTTGGGCACTCGGTCTCGAAAAGGTTCGCCATCACTGGTCTAGGGGCAAGGTTGGGGGAGAAGCTCAGCCATTGCCCCCATTGCAGTGGCAGCAGGGGCTTTGGACTTATGCCAGCTTTTCAGTGGCATAAGTCTACTTAGCCCAATAGGGGCTTTCCGGTGGCAGGGAGGCTTTTTTGTGTTTGTGGCCCCCTCATGCCACCAGAAAACCTCCTTGGGTCTGGCGGGCCTGCGTGGCTGCAGCGCCATGTCCGGGCACCTGACCTGTTGGCTGCCTGTGACTTAACTTTGGTTGACTTATCTTTAGCCTGCAGCGGTGCAAAAAAGGATTAAAGGATGAGTTCCTTCCCCCCTGCCCTCAGGTAACCGTGAGATGGGAAAATTACCACCTTCGGCTCTGGGGAGGAAGAGGAGGAGGAGGGGCTCTTTGATCTGCAGGAGCTCCAACACAAACTTGTTGGTCCTCTCTGTGGCCAACCTGCATTAGCGCAGTCCCAATGTATGTCTGCACAGAACACCACTCAGTGAACAACAGTTACAGGTAAGTACAACACTGTTTTTCCAGTCAAAAGAGTTTTTGGCATAGTTCCTCTGAACCTGAGGCAGCTCATGGTTGAAGTCTGATACAGGCAACAATCCTAAAAGGGTCTACTGAGAAGTAAGTTCCATTTCATATTGTGGAACTAACTTCCAAGTGTAAGGAATTCCATAGAAGCAGAAATAAAAGGCTTTTTGGGTGTAATGGGGTGTGGAATGCACTCAAGGTTACTTCACCATCAACACCATTGAATCCTTTACACCAAGAAAGTGTTCTTAGATGGCTACCTTAGGCTGCAAACCTGTGTAGACTTGCCTTTGGCGTAAGCGTGACTGAAGTCAGAGAATCTTGTTTCGGAGTAAGCACACATAGGTTGAAGCTGATAATGAACCTCTTGAGCTGCTGCGGCTGTTCGGGAGAATCAGATATCAGAGTGTTCCTCCAGCTGTTCCTTTCAAAAAGCAATGCAGTTGCTGTGTGGCATTTTGGAACATTCTCTCAAGTTAAGGACAAAACTTCCTTCATGCAGTAAATGCAGATATACGGAAGAGAATCATAGAATCACAGAGTTGGAAGAGACCCCAAGGGCCATCAAGTCCAACCCCCTGCAATGCAGGAACACACAATCAAAGCACTCCTGACAGATAGCCATCTAGCCTCTGTTTAAAAACCTCCAAAGAGGGAGACTCCACCATACTCCAAGGTAGTGCATTCCGATGTTGAACAGCCCTTACTGTCAGGAAGTTTTTCCTGATGTTTAGGTGGAATCTCTTTTCCTTCATCTTGAACCTATTCTCCTGATCCTAGTCTCTGGAGCAGCAGAAAACAAGCTTGCTCCCTCATCAACATGACATCCCTTCAAATATCTAAACATGGCTTTCATGTCGCTTCCTAACGTTCTCTTCACTGAACTAAATGTACTCAGTGCCCTAAGTCTCCCCTTGTAGGGCATTGATTTCAGACCTTTTACCATTTTGGTTGCCCTCCTCTGGACCCATTTCAGCTTGTCAATATCCTTCCTGAATTGCGGTGCCCAGAATTCAGGAAGGATATTGACAAGCTGGAATGGACCAGAGGACTATGTTAAACTCCACCCCATACACACATGCACATACACACCTGTGTTCTACATGCCTGGGGATTTTCCACATGGGGCATTCATGAAAGTGGCAGGGATGGATTTATTTCTCCTCTTCCAGATGAAGAGGACAATGGAATGACCATCAGTGAGACAGTGGCCCCACTCGTGGAGGGGCACGATGTCCAAGGCTCTCCTAAAATCTGGAATTGGACCTAAGTGCTGGACTGGTTTTCTCCCTGACAGTCTAGTTTTCTTTGATCTGGGTGCTTATTTTAGTTTGGACATTGTCTCACCTTAAACATCTCGGCTAGACTAAAATCATTGTCTGTGACACGTGAGATGGTCATGTAGGCATTACTCTTGAATGTGTTTGCGCCAGGACTGGTGACCTGGAAACAGGAAGGCAGTTCAGTTGAGATAGAAGCCGGAATTGCCATAGACTGAGCGGTTTGGCCTGTAACCTGGGGGCTTAGACTGGGGAACTGGGTTGGAGTCAGCAGTTATGTAAGGCCAAATGGGACCCTCTTGCCTTTTTGTGTGTCCTGCTAGCTGGAAAACCTGCACTGCCACCTCCTACCATTGGCGGCACTGTAGAGCAGGTGGAGTCAGCCTAGCTCTGCTCTCTACTTTCCAGCTACCATGTTGGTTCCTGGGCTCTTTTGTCAAAGTCCCCCAGTGGCTGGTATCCAGTGGTGGGAGCCAAAAATTTTAGTAACAGGTTCCCATGGTGGTGGGATTCAAACTGTGGCGTAGCACCAATGGGGCTGGGCAGGGCACAACGGGGGCGTAGCTGGGCATTCGGGGGCGGGGCTGTGGCAAGGACGC
Source organism: Sphaerodactylus townsendi (assembly GCF_021028975.2). Classification (NCBI taxonomy): domain Eukaryota; kingdom Metazoa; phylum Chordata; class Lepidosauria; order Squamata; family Sphaerodactylidae; genus Sphaerodactylus; species Sphaerodactylus townsendi. Next base: position 69,763,498 of record NC_059433.1, read on the forward strand.
AGCCGCTGCGCCGGTCCTTGGGCAGGAAACGAATGCACGCAGGCACAGGCTGCCCCGCACGCCCGGTGCACCTCCTGCTAGACTGCTTCAAGTTCTGCGTGCTACTGCTGAGAGGAGGGGCGTAACTAAGGCAAAAATCACGTGGCAAAATCACCAATTAGTCACCCCCTCTCGGCACACACAAACAATTAGTAACTGACTCTTGGGAACCTGTGAGAACCTGCTGGATCCCACCTCTGCTGGTATCTCAAGGGCATCTTTCTTTATCCAACAGAATGGCAGAGCTAATCGAGTGGGGCAGGGATACCAGAGCCTGGAAGGATAAGCGGATACTGCATACTATTCAGGTGTATTGACCCAAACGGGAACCTGTTTTTTAGCTTTTCATAGAATCATAGAGGGGCCCTCCTGCTCAATGCAGGATCAACCTAGAGCAGGGGTAGGGAACCTGCGGCTCTCCAGATGTTCAGGAACTACAATTCCCATCAGCCTCTGTCAGCATGGCCAATTGGCCATGCTGGTAGGGGCTGATGGGAATTGTAGTTCCTGAACATCTGGAGAGCCGCAGGTTCCCTACCCCTGACCTAGAGCATCCCAGACAAATATTTGCCCAGCCGCTGTTTAAAGACTGCCAGTCATGGGGAGCTCAACACATCCCTAGGCAGCTGATTCCACTGTTGCACAAGTCTTATTGCACATTTTTTCATAATATCCAGTCGGAAACTTTCTCCCCATAATTTATACCTTTTATTGCGAGTCCTGTCCTCTGCTGTTGAAATGTTGTTCACCTTAAGCAGCAGAAGATGAAGAGATATTCCAAAAGGGAGCATCTTTAGATTACAGATTGCTATCTTCTTCCTAGGAGGTCTGACCTGCACCACCCAACATTCCACCCCAGAGCTTAGATACCTGTAGGATAGGTGACCCAGAACCCTGCTCCAGCAAGAATTTATTTATTTATTTATTTATTTATTTATTTATTTATTTATTTATTTATTTATTTATTTATTTATTTATTTATTGTTTAGTTTTTTATACCGCCCTATCCCCGAAGGAATAGAATAGAAAACCACTGTATTGCCATACGTGGTCCTTTGAGAGCAGTTATAAGGAGACATGTTTAGGAGAATACACGGAGAATTTGGGCGGAGGCAATAATAGCAGTATTTTTTTTAAAAAAAATTTTCAAAATGCTTTTTATGTCAAAGAAGAAAGTGCCGGAACAGTACGTTAGGTTTCAGATTGGCAGGCATGGGGGAAAAGATTACATTCAGCAAGCGGAACGTTTCCCAGTTCTGTTGACACACTTGCTCTTGGTGTACCTGCATACTTAATTGATTAACAGCTTCTTTTGATTCTCTGCATATTTAATTCATTGTCTAATTAATTGCTCTGTTGACTTCCCTCCTAATTAATTACCCACTGACTCATCATCCATTCTATGCATGCCTAATTTGGAATATTGCTTATTTGATTCTTTACCCTTAATTGGCTGTTTCGTTTGTTGTCCTGTTGATTCCCAGCCTAATTATCAACAGATTTATCAATTACCCATTGCTTATTTATTCAGCTGCAAAGGGGATGGCTTGTTATTATTTGCAATCATTGATACAGTGTAGTATGTGTGTGCTCGCATGTTTAACAATTCCCCTTCATCCTTGCAGTAAACTGTGAAGATGCTTGTTGTCATTCCTAACTTTGCTGTAGGGAACTAAGGTTCAGAGAGAGAGAGAGAGAGAGATTTTCAGGTCAATGAAATTCCTACTTTGGGCAAGAGATACCCACACATCTTTCTTCTCACTCTGAAATCAGAACTCTCTTTCGCTTGTATCAAAGATGCAGAGGAAACATCAGGAGAAAATACTACTGGAACATGGCCATAAAACCCACAACACACTAGTGATTCCGGCCGTGAAAGTCTTCGACAATATATATATTGTTTTGTATGTATATGGTACTTTGGAATTGTGCGGTTTGCACATTTATCTCTATTTACCCTAGAACTTTCATTATTAAATAGTACACTGTACCTATTCTGATTTGTTGTGTGAATTTCTTACCTGCCTGCAATTGGCTGAGCTGCTGGCCTATTATGGAACGTTCCTCAACTTTTCCTATACTCCTGGAGGTGTTACTACCGTGTTTCCCCGGAAATAAGACAGTGTCTTATATTAATTTTTGCTCCCAAAGATGTGCTATGTCTTATTTTCAGGGGATGTCTTATTTTTCTGTGTTCTGTTCGTCAGGCATGCTTCCAAACAAAAACTTTGCTACGTCTTACTTTCGGGGATGCCTTATATTTCGCACTTCAGCAAAACCTCTACTACATCTTATTTTCAGGGGATGTCTTATATTCGGGGAAACAGGGTTGCATACCAAAAGGATACAAGTATACATTTTTTAAAAAATTTAGATTTTCCTATATGAAAATAATTATCTTTCTTTGTTATGACTAACCCAAGGTCACCCAGCTGACATGCGTTGGAGTGCACTCCTTACTCTTCCCCCCTCACAACAAACACCCTGTGAGGTGGGTGGGGCTGAGAGAGCTCCGAAGAACTGTGACTAGCCCAAGGTCACCCAGCTGGCGTGCGTGGGAGTGCACAGGCTAATCTGGTTCCCCAGATAAGCCTCCACAGCTCAAGTGGCAGAGCAGGGAATCAAACCCGGTTCCCCAGATTAGAGTGGACCTGCTCTTAACCACTACGCCACTGCTGCTCCCCCCCACTGCCACTGCGGTTGAGCCAAGTCAAGAAAAAGCAAAGGGTTGCTGAACTGGAGCCATTCTGTAGCAATTCTAGATTGGTCGGGCTTGTCGTACTTCTCGGCTCACACAAGTTATGTGCAGCTTCTCAGTAGACTCAGTTCCAAAGGCCTTTTTGGGGAGTGAACTCTACTGAATAACTGGGACCCTAGTAACCCTGTGCTGAAAGATCTGCATTAGTGACCCGTCTACACCAGCCAGCGTGGCGTAGAGGTTAAGAGTTTTTAATTGCAAGTGTCTAAAGAGGTGATGTAGAAATATCCTAAATAAATAAACAAACCTGGTGCTGCCTTCTGACCGGACCTGCTAAGGCCTTGCTCTCAAGTTCACCTGCCTCGGTTGAGCCAAGTTTACGAAAAGTAAAAGCGCAGCCTGAATAATTTGTTGGATTTATTCAAATGAACTTTTGCAATCTGAAACTTAACGTCAGGAACCTTCTGTTTTCATTTCTCTCTTCCAGGGAACAGATCCATCTTCATGTGCAAGCTCTGTAACTTATTTTCCCCGAACCGGTCGGAGCTGCTGGGCCACGTCTCGGAGAAGCACGCGGAGGAAGGGATTACGGCGGATGACATCATTATTCCACTCAGGCCTCTTACGACGCCCTCCAATCTGAATAAAAGCGGGGAAGGTACTGCCAGGAGTCTGCAGTGATGCAGAGCCGTTATTGCCTCTATTCGGTGTTTTGTATTAAATTTATGAATTTGCTTCAGCCTTGCAACTGGCGGAGCCTCTGCCTAATTCATGACAGCAGCCAGACTTTTGCCTAATTCATGAAACCTTCTGACAACGCTGATTAAATGTCTCTGCAGAACTCACAGAAGGCTTTGATGGCTCCGGGAGCCTGCCAGAAGATTTCTTTGTTTCGTGAATTAGAAGTATTTGCTAAATGTGTAGAAATTTCCCAAGTTGAGGATGAATTGAGAAACTTCACAGATGTAGCTGTGTAGAGGTGTGTGTGTGTGTGTGTGTGTGTGTGTGTGTGTGTGTATTAGTGTGTTTCCTGAGAGCCAGAGAGGTATAGTGATTAAGAGCAGGTGCACTCTAATCTGGAGAACCAGGGTTGATTCCCCACTCTGCCACCTGAGCTGTGGAGGCTTATCTGGTGAACTAGATTAGTTTGTGCACTCCAACACATGCTAACTGGGTGACCTTGGGCTAGTCACAGTTCTTTGGAGCTCTCTCAGCCCCAGGGTGTTTGTTTGGGGGGTGGGCAGGGAAAGGAGTTTGTAAGCCCCTTTGAGTCTTCTTACAGGAGAGAAAGGGAGGGTATAAATCCAACTCTTCTTCTTCTACTTTGTGTGCACAAACCTTGCTTGCTTTCTGCAGTGAGAGATGAATGTTCATGGCTATTACTTTGATTGGGCCAATTATTTGAGGCGCTGGATGTCCAAGAAACAACTGCCTGTTCAGGACTTGTGTCCTCCTTCTTCTAAAGGTTTTTCTAACCTGCTTTTCTCGACCTTAAGGAGTCTCAAAGCAGCTTACCATCACCTTCCCTTCCTCTCCCCTCAATAGACACCTTGTGAGGTGAAGCTGAGGGAGCTCTGAGAGAACTGTGACTGGCCCTTGGTCACCCAGCAGGCTTCATGTGGAGGAGTGTGGAAACAAACCCAGTTCTCCAGATAAGAGTCCACTACTCATGTGGAGGAGTGTGGGATCAAATCCAGTTTGACAAAGGCAGTGCATAAAAATTGATAATTCTGATATTCGTTCAGGACTATATTAAGGTGACCAGATGGTCACCTTTGTGAACCAGGACGGGCGGGTAGTTGGGCGGCCGTGCGCTCGCAGCCGCAGGAGCACACTGCCTTCTGGGGTGCTCCTGTTTCCCACCCTGTGACAGGGCGGGAAACGGCAGCGCCCCAGAAGGCCGTGCTCCTGTGGCCGTGCGCGCTGTAGACTGCTGCACTGCCTTGCACCCCAGAAGGCAGTGCAGCAGCCTTCCAAAAATCAGGACAATTGAAATAACCCGCAGGACGTGGGACAAATTGTTTGAAGGCAGGACTGTCCCACCAAAAGCAGGACGTCTGGTCAGCCTAGACTATATTCTAATGCAGTGATACCATTTTCTCAGTTGCTGCACCTCAACTGACCATACTAACATCTTTTTCTAAGACACAATATAGTGTATCTGTTTCCAGATATTGCATCAAATTGTTTTTGAGCCCCACATTTTAGTCAAAAAATTGGCTCCTGCAGTAGTTATATTCTATTCCCCAATAAAAATTTGTGGTCAGTTGAGATGCAGCAGCTGAGAAAATAGTATGCTTCTGCATTAGAATACAATCCCAAACGAATATGAGCATTAACGTTTATTTTATACGCTGCCTTTGTCAAAGCCATTATTTTGTGCATTGTTGAACTTGGTACTTTGATACAAGAGCATTTATAGTTCATCAAACGGCTGTCAAATGGAGGAAGGGGAGCAGGGCTAGGTAGCCACTAGGACCCAGGCGGAGCATTCTGCAGCAGTCTGGCATGCTTTGTTCTGTGGCGGAGGAATATGCAACTTGACTATTATCTTTCTGTGGAACAGAGTATGCCAGCAATTGGAAAAATAGTAGAATAAACATAGAAAAAATGAAGAAGATGCTCGGGGAAAGTCTCTGTGAGGTCTGCATCCAGGCTGCAGCCTTTCCTTCCTCCAGCCTTGCCAATGGTACTTGGTAGCTGGACTTGTGTCCAGGAACTGAGGAAAGGATGTTCATGCAGTTGAAGTTGCCGGGGTCCCTAATGTGGCTTCTGGGGGGGGGGGGGCACCATAGGGCCCGCCAACACCTTTTCTGGCACACACCAAGTGTTTTTAGGAGTTGGGTGGGACCAGTGGTGGGATCCAAAAATTTTAGTAACAGGTTCCCATGGTGGTGGGATTCAAACAGTGGTGTAGTGCCAATGGGGCTGGGCGGGGCACGATGGGGGCATGGCCGGGCATTCCGGGGGCGGGGCATTAATAATTTCTCTGTTACTGTAAAAAGCAAAGTTCCTAATTTCCAGCTGGTATCTTTCTGTCCATAATTTAAACTCATTATAGCAAGTCCTATTGTCTACTGCCAACAGAAACAACGACTTCTCCTCTAATTGACTGCCTGTCAAATACTTAATACTTTCAAAGACTTAATTTTGTTTCTAGAAATCAAAAGAAGGATACTTTCCTTAAACAAGGAACTTTACCATATTTCTAAAACACATTTTTAAAACAGCCCAACAGGGAGAATTATCCCGTTTTCTACCTTTGCTAACCAGCCACATAGGAAACAGTCAGTTTTCTTCATCGTCCAGCTTTTACACCCATACATAGCAACAGGGCACAAGTATAAATGTGATAAACGAGAAATGTGTTTTCTACTAGGAATGAGGAGATGAGTCATAAGGGAGGATGCTTGGCAGGACAAGATGAGACCACGGGATGACTAGGCCGAAGAGCAAGGCTTGTATCAGATTGTACATATTGAGTATGCTTAATAGGCTAATAAATATTAACTTATCCTTCTGCTCTGACGACAAACTGTATTATAATGAACATACAGGAGGAATATGGGAAGGGCCACATATTAAGGAGTAACATGTAAATAGATGGACTGGAAAGTTGTGACTCTAAGTACCCTTAGCCAATTGGGGAATGGAGAGGGTATGGTGAATTTGGGAGAAGGGGATAAACGTGCTGTGGAGATACTGTTTCATCCCATGTGGGGACGGCTTCAGTGGTGGGATTCAAATAAGTTAACAACTGGTTCTGGTGATGGGATTCAAATAATTTAACAACTGGTTGTTTACAAGCACCGTTTTAACAACCGGTTCTGCCGAAGTGGTGCGAACCTGCTGAATCCCACCATTGGACGGCTTCCCCTTTTTTAAAAAAATAAAGCTACTTAAAACTCTCTTCTGTTGTCTTGATATTTGGTAAAGAGATATTGAGCATGACAGAAATGTTCTAGGATTCATCCAAATGACCCAAAGTTACTGTTGAAAATGCATTAGGTTATCTTGTGAACATGACTACTTAGTTTCTAAGCCTTGGAAATATAGCATAACAAGATAAGTGCACAAGGGTTATTTATATATGTCGTGCATTTTTATCCCAAGAAACTCAGACACACATGACTGTCCCAAATCTTAGTCCAACACTCTAATCACTACACAGATTCAACACCTGCCTGACTATCTATGCCACATAACACTTCGCTCTAGGTGATCAAGATGGACAGCTTTACAAAAGTATTTTTTTTAGATTTGTTTGCAAGTCTGCAATAATATCAAAACCTAACAAGACGCAAAAAGACGTTATAATTACATGAAGCCTGGATTCTTTGCGCACCGGGGGGACAATATCGTTCTTCGAAATGAAGGGAAGTGGCATTCATTGTGCTGTTTAGTTAGAATAATCACCATCAGCTAAGCAATTCAACCTTTGCTACACGGTTCTCTCTAACAGCACTGGTGTTAATTCACCATTATAAATTATGAATAGTCCCAGTTCCATCTTCCCACAAAATGAGAGCTATTATCCGAAATGAATCACAGAGAAGAATTTTTCGGGCAAATACCGAGATAACACTCAGCCAACCGGCTTGCCAAATGACTGCAAAGCTTTATTTTTTGACATGCTGGCCGTGTGCCAAAGAAAATGTAAACAGTTTTGTCTCTCAGTTCTAGTTAGTCACAGAAAGTTCAAGAAAGACTCAGATACTGGTTATTTTTAAACTCTGTGAGCCAATGTTGGTTCCTTCTATGAAAACTTGCTATTTGTTTCTCCTGTGTAGGTTCTAGAGCAGCGGTTCCCAAACATTTTCAGGCTGCTGCGCCCTTGGCTCCCAGACCACACCCCGAGCGCCCCACGCCCCCCGCCCCCCCATGAACACACATCTCTTTCTTGGTATTAGGTTTCCTGCAAATTCAAAACAACTTCTAACATGGTAAACATATTTCACAAATAAAACATTACTTAGGTCCCTTCCGCACATGCAGAATAATTCACTTTCAGTTCACTTTCACAATTGTTTGCAAGTGGATTTGGCTATTTCGCACAGTAAAATCCAGCTGCAAAGTGCACTGAAAGTGCATTAGTCTGCATGTGCGGAAGGAGCAGCAGTGGCGTAGTGGTTAAGAGCAGGTCAGAGGCGTACTCTAAACTGGAGAAACCGGGTTTGATTCCCCGCTCTGCCGCCTGAGCTGTGGAGGCTTATCTGGGGAATTCAGATTAGCCTGCGCGCTCCAACACACACCAGCTGGGTGACCTTGGGCTAGTCACAGTTCTTCAGAGCTCTCTCAGCCCCACCCACCTCACAGGGTGTTTGTTTTGAGGGGGGAAGGAAAAGGAGTTTGTAAGCCCCTTTGAGTCTCCTATAGGAGAGGAAGGAGCAGAGGTGGGATCCAGCAGGTTCTCACAGGTTCCCGAGAGTAGATTACTAATCATTTGTGTGTGCTGAGAGGGGGTTACTAATTGGTGATTTTGCCACATGATTTTTGCCTTAGTTATGCCCCTCCTCTCATCTGTAGCGTGCAGAACTTGAAGCAGTCTAGCAGGAGGTGCACTGGCGTGCGTGGCAGCCTGCGCCTGCGTGCATTCGTTTCCCTCCCAATGCCCCGCCCCTGGAATGCCTGGCCATGCCCCAGTCGTGCCCCGCCCAGCCCCATTGGCGCTACACCACTGTTTGAATCCCACTACCATGGGAACCTGTTACTAAAATTTTTGGATCCCACCACTGGGAAGGAGGAGATATAAATCCAACTCTTCTTCTTTTTAGTAAAAGGAAACCAATTTAGTGAGCTGTTTTGCCAAGAGGAAAGGTATGTTTGTCTCTCGTCAGTTATGTCTTCACAGTTTTAAAGGGATGGATGTACTTGGTGCAGGGATATCAGTTTCTCAGCATCAGGCTGCAAGACTCTTCCCCTCCTTCTCTTCCCCTTCCAGTCCTCACTCCTCCGTTTCCTGCCCTTCTTTCCCTGTTCTTCAGCTAGAGTTGATTTAGTTAGGCTTATCAATGTTTATCCCCCGTAGGAGAGTGGAGTGGAGAATGAAACGGCACCAAATGTTTGTAAATTTTGTACGTTTTGAATTCCCTGTCTGTTCTATCTTAAATTATTTAAGCCCATTCATTGTACTGTATTTCTATTATTGATTTGTGAGAAGGATATACTGGTGATGTGTGCTATATAGTGATAGTGTGTTAGCTGCTCTGAGCCCGGCCTTTGGCTGGGTCAGAAGGGATACAGAACCAAATAAAGAAAAGTGAAGGAGTCTTAGATCCCCACATTCAGTAATTTTCAGTCTGTTTCTCTGCTTGGAAAGAGATTGGGTGATTGCACTGAAGCTTTGCTCTGCTAAATATGATGTTGGAAAGGCAATAAAGTACATCTTGACTTTGTCCCACAGTGCAGGTTCGAGGTCCGGAAGGTCTTTTTGAGAGAAGCACAAAAATTGAGTAATAAAGATGTCTTTGTTGGCTTTTTGCCTTGGCTTACCCCACACCCCACCCGCCCCAAGTTACACAGCAAGGAGAGAGCTGCAGCTTTTCCTTTTTAAAGACATCTTGCCTTGCAAAGCAGCAGCGATGGGGCTTTTTCCCTTGTTTACCGGCCCCCGATCCTGGACTACACAGTGAGGAGGATGTTGCAACTTTTCCTTTAAAGCTCTCCATGATGGATAAGACTTTTCCCCCTGCTATTTGCCCCAGGAATCCCTGCGCTGTCCCCTACCGCCTCAAAAATCTCTGCTGCCCCCTCCCCCAAAAAATTTCCTGACCAGTTCCCTTGATATTCCCACCGCCCCCAGGAAGATGGTACCACCCACTTTGAACATTCCTGCTCTAGAGTTACAACACTCTTGACTATAGACACTGGCCCTTTCCCCACTTACCGTTTGCTGCGTGCTACTGTCCCCAAATAGCGCATGGTCCAGCGGTGCTCCCCACGACTCCGGGCGGCGACAACGCAGCCGCCCCGAGTCTGCGCTTTCACCTCCCCTCAGCTCGCGCCATTTCTGACGCTGAAGAAACGGCACCTTCTGACTGCCCCGTGCAGAGCGCAGAGTGCGGGGCAGAGCGCAGAGCAGTGGGGAACACAACCCCGCGCCGGAAATCACTCATGCTGGGAGTAGCGCGCCGCAAATGGGGAAAGTGGGGAAAGGCCCACTAAGGCCTAAGCCTATTACCACACTGGCAGCAGCTTAAAACACACACATGTACAAATCCAGAAGGGCATTTGTGTTAAAATTGAAAACCCCTTCCATCAAGTCCCAGATTTCTAGAGCTGCAATTCATCCCTTCTGGGTAGCTCTAAGAATCAAACAAAAAAGAGGGAAGATTCAAACCAGAAATCAACTGAGACGTTGAGCTAAAGACAACAAAAATAGAAAATATTGACTACTACTGAATACACTGCACTTTCTATTTCTGTTGTCATTAGCTCAACTTCTTAGACATTTCATTTTTTCGCTCTAGGAATAGCCAGGAACTCTATGGCAAGTTGTTTCCTGTAAGTAGATGGAGCTTTATTTCTTCATTTTTTCCCCCTCTTGCCCTGCTTCCAGCAACGGCAGGCTATGGGGCACCCCGCTGCCAGGAGGTTTGCCAGCACTATTACATATTCTCTCCCTAACCTACATCACAGAATTGTTGTCAGGATAAAATGGAGGAGAGGAGAAAGGCGAGAAAAATGATGGAAGTTTGGGGTCTCCTCTGGGTTTTTGAAGAATATAAACTGTAAAAATGAAGGAATAAACAGTAAGTAAACAAGTCCTTTCTGACTAATTCCTATTGTGCAGGACTGTCTGACAGACGTCTATGACAGCATGCAAACCCTCAAGGGAGTGTGGACCTTGTGTGCCTTGAACAGCGGCCCCCAAGTGCTGCATGGTAAATCACTTTTGAAACCGAGCAGGTTTTCAGAAGTTGTTTGCGATATAAAGCTCAGCCGCTCAAAGAAGCAAAAAGTCAATATTCTCAGCAGGCTGTTTTCTTCTAAAGTTCCGACTGAGGTCTGGTCCTCTGTAGTTCCTCGGCGATGAAGAAAATGCACTTTTCTCCACACTTCAACCATCTGTCAAAACAAGTGCAGACTAACCCTCAAAAAAAAAATCCCCATAACTTCTTCTTTTGATCCTATGGGGATTTTCTGAATTCTGGCAAAAGGTGGTTGGTGCGATCACAAAATGGCTGCCATAAGAGATGGAGCCAGCCACAAAATGGCTGCCATGAGAGACAGAGCCAGCCACAAAATGGCTGCCTTGAGAGACAAGGCCAGCCACAAAATGGCTGCCTTGAGAGACGGAGCCAGCCACAAAATGGCTGCCATGAGAGACGGAGCCAGCCACAAAATGGCTGCCGAGGGAGGCAGAGCCACATAAACACACAGAGGAAGTCCATGTGCAGAAGGGAGGGAGAGAGAGAATAAAATCAACGTGGTGGTGACTGCCCCTTCAGCAACATTGTTTCAATCTGCACAGCTAATTGGAAGCAGTGCTTGGCAAAAGCTGCACCTGGTCCCACCCAGAGGTGGGATCCAGCAGGTTGTCACCAGTTCCCGAGAGTGGGTTACTAATTATCTGTGTGGGCCGAGGGGGGTTACTAATTGGGTCTGCTTTTCCGTTAGAAATTCCATTAGGTCCAAAAATCATAAAGTCCTGCTGATGTCCGTTGTGTGGAGGGGAAGGGAAGGTGATTGTAAGCCACTTTGAGACACCTTAAGGTTGAGAAAGGTTGGGTATAAATCCAAACGCCGCTTCTTCTTTTCTTGAAATGAATGGCCAATTATGCAGCAGCTGATTACGGCGCACTGGCAACTGAGCCCTGGCGCGACAAACTTCCATGTACAAAGGAATTGGTGCCAGGCAGACTTCCCTGTACCAATGTACAAGGAAGTTGCCGTGCACCTCCTGCTTTTGCTCTTGACTTTCCCCATGGAAAGCAAGAGCACTTCAGGCACACTCCTGATGCCGCTGCGGGGCAAAGAGGAGGTAAACTCCCCCGCCGGAATCTGCCAGTGTGTCTGGTTCCCCTGTAAGGAACCATATAAGTCTAACTTTAAAACCTGAGAGCACCTCTCCGTGTTGCTTCACAGAGCTTCTTGTCGTGAAGAGGAGAAGGGGTCGGCCCAAAGGATCGACAAAGAAGTTTTGTGCTGATGAAGAATTGGTGGAATGCAACACCAGTGTCCAAAACGAGGAGCCGCCACCAGGACCCGAAGGAGTTGGAGGAAGCCAGGCAGAGGTCTTACCAGGAAACTTAGCATGTGGGAAATGCAACTGGAAGTTCTCTAATTCCCGGCAGCTCAGAAAACACATCTGCATCATAGTTAAACACGAAGACCTTGAGGATGAAGGTGATCCAGGTAAGCTGTCTGTACTGTGTGTATTTTGAAGGCATGGAGTGAGATAATGAAGAAGAGCATGGCTAGACAGAGGTGTAACTCCAAGGGAGAAGGGGGGTGCAATGCCCCGGGCGGGCGCTTCTGTGGGGGTGTGGCAAGGGCGTTCTGGGGGAGTGGCAGGGGCAGAGGATGCATCAGTGCACCGGGCGCTTTTCCCCCTTGCTGCACTTCTGTAGCTAGAGCATGGGTATTCATAGGAATGAAGCTCACAGACAGCTGGAGTTTTATCTACAGCAGGGGTAGGGAACCTTTAACACTCAGAGAGCCATTTGGACCCGTTTTCCATGGGAAAAGAAACACTTGGAGCCGCAAATAATTTTTGACATTTAAAATAAAGATAACAATGTATATATTGGGGTTTTCTACCTTTTACTCCGCTCATTCTGAGAAGCGCATGGATGCGTCCGCCCTGCTGCCTGCAGGGCAGGCAAGGATGAAGCCGGCGGCTCGGCCTCGCTGGCCGCTGGGAAAGCACCCACCCCTCTCCAACGGGGCAGGTGAGAGGGGAAGCCCGCAGCGTGGCCCAGCTGGCCGTGGGCAGTTGGTGCGCCTGCCCTGCTGCCTGCAGGGTGGGCAAGGATGGGGCCGGCGGCTCGGCTCATGGAGTCGCAGTGCAAAGGCAGAAGAGCTGCATGCGGCTCTTGAGCCGCAGGTTGCCTACCCCTGATCTACAGTTTCTGTCACTCCGTTTTATCACTGGTCAATGTCACACACATCTGGAAACATTGGTAATTAGACACCGGATTCCACGTGAGCTAGTGAGCTAGTTTCAATGGTGTTTCATTTTTTCTTTTTTGGCCTCCTAGAACCATGTAACACTCTGGCTTCTGTTAATTTCATATGTTTGTGAGTCCTGAAAGAAGATAACGTCAGAAACGGACGATATCCTGGCACTGGGTTTGCAGTTCAGATCAATCCTTCCTGAACTCCGTTGAACCTGGTTAAGGATTGGTGGGGTCCATGTGACCAGTTGGAATGGAGGCCAGATGGTACTTAGGCCCACCCCTGCACCTGATGCTTGGGGGTGACAGAAAGTGCTGTCAAGTTGCAGCCAACTTACAGCGGCCCTGTAGGATTTTCAAGGTCAGAGACAAAAAAGGTGGTTCGTCATTATTGCCCACTACAGATACTAACCAGGGTCAACCCTGCTTATCTTCCCAAGATCTGATGAGACTGAGTTTAGCCTGGGTCATCCAGAGGTCAACAGAGGAGGGAGGACAAGGATCTCTGCAAATTTGGTCTCTGAGTCAGTCAGCAGTGGCATAGGAGGTTAAGAGCTCGTGTATCTAATCTGGAGGAACCGAATTTGATTCCCAGCTCTGCCGCCTGAGCTGTGGAGGCTTATCTGGGGAATTCAGATTAGCCTGTGCACTCCCACACACGCCTGCTGGGTGACCTTGGGCTAGTCACAGCTTCTTGGAGCTCTCTCAGCCCCACCTACCTCACAGGGTGTTTGTTGTGAGGGGGGAAGGGCAAGGAGATTGTTAGCCCCTTTGAGTCTCCTGCAGGAGAGAAAGGGGGGATATAAATCCAAACTCTTCTTCTTCTTCTTCTTCTGAGTGGTCGGTTTCTAAAATGGGTTCCAGTCTGTCCAGAAGCTCTTATAATGAATCCCAAAAAGTAACCTGCGTGGTGTCGTGGTTAAGAGCAGATGGACTCTATCTAACCAGGTTTGATTCCCCACTCTTCCACATGAAGCTTGCTGGGTGACCTTGGGTTGGTTACAGTTCTCTCAGAACTCTCTAAGCCCCACCTCGCAAGGTGTCTGTTGTAAGGAGAGGAAGAGAAGGAGTTTGCAAGTCACTTTGAGACTCCTTATGGTTGAGAAAAGTAGGTTACGAATTCAAACTCCTTCTCTTCTTCTAGCTGGCTATGATTATTCTCCCAATGACATGGAGCATCTTTACAACGTGCTTAATTTGGAGCAGCAGTGGTGGTTAAGAGCTCGTGTATCTAATTTGGAGGAACCGGGTTTGATTCCCAGCTCTGCCGCCTGAGCTGTGGAGGCTTCTCTGGGGAATTCAGATTAGCCTGTGCACTCCCACACACGCCTGCTGGGTGACCTTGGGCTAGTCACAGCTTCTCGGAGCTCTCTCAGCCCCACCCACCTCACAGGGTGTTTGTTGTGAGGGGGGAAGGGCAAGGAGATTGTAAGCCCCTTTGAGTCTCCTGCAGGAGAGAAAGGGGGGGATATAAATCCAAACTCTTCTTCTTCTTCTTCTTAACAGGAAGAATTCCAACAGGTGATACGTTTCTACCTGTTTTCATGAAAAATGCCACCAAGTGGCAACCGACTTACAGAAGCCCCTCAAGAGACAAACTGAGGTGTTTTGCCCTTTCCTGCCTCTGCGTAGCAATTCTGGTCTTCCTTGGTCTCCCATTCGAGTCCTAACTGGGGTTGACCCTGCTCAGCTTCTGAGAGCTGATGAGATCGGACTAGCCTCGGCGATCCAGGTCAGGGCTCGGAGGACTAAAGTAAAGAGAATAATTTTTTAAGTGCTCTGACATATAGCAAGCTCAGAGCATGCCAATTAAGGAACCGATAAGTGGCTGGAAATACACCAAGGAGCCCCACCAATTAAGAATGCGCGGCACACAGCAGACGCACCAATTAGGGACTCCAAACAGAGAATTTTGAGGGCTTGGATGAGCGTGGCTTGAAATGCGGTTGAACATACTGATTCCTTTTTCTCTGGCAGCCGCCTGCCCCATCAGCAGAGCCACGAACGTCCCATAAATACTGCCTAGGTACAGGCACAGTGTTGCATCAAATTACTTTGCCCATGTCGAACTGGGATTTAGATTGCATAGATCTGGATACCCGGGGTCAGTTTACCCGTTTGCCAAATCAAAGCGCCAGCTGTTAAAACTGGCTACTTGAAGGGCCTTAGCAAATGAGAGCAGGAAGGAAGACTGTTAATCTCAATCAGTCCCTTGCAAGGAGGCAGACTCATCCCCTCTCCTGGGCAGGGTGGCAGGGGAGTCTGTCTGAGATATTTTATCAGTGGTGGGATCCAAAAATTTTAGTAACAGGTTCCCATGGTGGTGGGATTCAAACTGTGGCATAGCGCCAGTGGGGCTGGGCGGGGCTGACTTCCACGTGGCAGGCGTGGCACAGACGCATTCTGTGGGGAGGGAGCATTCCTGGGAGGGGTTGTGGCAAGGACGCAGCCGCAGCGCTTCGCCTTGGGCGGGAAGCGAGTGCATGCGCAGGGCGCAGGCACCTTGCCACAAAGCACGCCAAAGTGCACCTCCTGCTAGGACTGCTTGCCAGTTCTGCACGCCACTGCTTTGAGAGGAGGGGCGTGAACTCAAGGGGCACAAAAATCACGTGGCAAAATCACCAATTAGTAACCCCCTCTCGGCACACACAAATAATTAGTAACCTACTCTCGGGAACCTGTGAGAACCTGCTGGATCCCACCTCTGTATTTTATGCTGCAGGCAGGCAGGCACTAGAGAGTGTCTGGACAAGCTGGAGTGAAGGCAAGCCCCACCTAACTCAAAGGGTGTTTGTTGTGAGGGGGGAAGGGCAAGGAGATTGTGAGCCCCTTTGAGTCTCCTACAGGAGAGAAAGGGGGGATATAAATCCAAACTCTTCTTCTCTTTTTCTTCTAGTCAATCAGTCAAGAGTCAGGGCAGGCAGCAGGCAAATGTGTGGTTCAGCCAGTCCAAGGTCAAGGCACAGGCAGAAGATTAGTCAGGCAAGCTGAGAGCTGGAGATCAGATGAACAACCAGGCAGGTGGAGCTTACCAAGGCAGAGTTTATATAGAAAGTGATGAGGCTGGGATCTTGCAAGAGCTCAATCCTCAGATGCCTCCATCTCTCAGAGCCTCCTGCCACACCTTTCAGCAATGTGGGCACTTCTCCTTTGACTCCACTGCTGTAGCCTCTGCCTTTGCCTCCTCTGAGCAGCTGGCTCGTTTTTCAGCTCTCCTGAGATTCCTGAAGGCTCTCCCAGCTGCACAGCTTCAGGCTCTGCCTGAGCTTGCAAGGAAGGGCCTGGGATTTCCTCGCAAGGAGCCAGCTCTCACTGCACAGTGTCTTCAGGCTCTGCATCAGTAGGCATGGTCAAGGCAGTCCAGGGTCAGAGCAGGCAGCAGCAAAGGCATGGTCAAGGCGGTCCAAAGTCAAGGCACGGGGAGGAGATCAGGCAGGCAGGCTGAGAGCTAGAGGTCAGAGGGAGACCAAGCACATGGCGCTTACCAGGAAGTGCATTCACTGTACCCAGGCACAGCCAAGCCCAAGGCAGGGTTTATATAGAAAGCCCTGGCTAATGAGGCTGGGATCCTGCATGAACTCAGGCTCCTGAGATGCAGATGCCTCCTCCTGGCAGAGCCTTCTGCCGTACCTTGCAGCAATATGAGCACTTCTCCTTTGACTCCACACCTGGCTAAGAGCAGATAGATTCTAATCCGGAGAACTGGGTTTGATTCCCCACTCCTCCACCTGAGTGGCAGAGGCTTATCTGGTGAACCAGACGTGTTTCTGCACTCTTACGTTCCTGCCGGGTAACCATGGGCTAGTCACAGTTATCAGCTCCCCCTACCTCACAAGGCGTCTGTTGTGGGGGGAGGAAGGGAAGGAGTTTGGAAGCCCCTTTGAGTCTCCTTATGGTTGAGAAAGCAGGATATAAATCAAAACTACTACTACTACCCTGTTTCCCCGAATATAAGACGTCCCCTGAAAATAAGACGTAGTAGAAGTATTTACTGAAGTATTTGCTGAAGTGCGAAATATAAGGCATCCCCCAAAAGTAAGGCGTAGCAAAGTTTTTGTTTGGAAGCATGCCCGTCGAACAGAACACCAGAGCTTGCAGCTGTGGAGGGGAAAAATAAGACATCCCCTGAAAATAAGACATAGCGCATCTTTGGGAGCAAAAATTAATATAAGACCCTGTCTTATTTTCGGGGATACACAGTACTACTACTACTACTACTACTACTACTACTACTACTACTACTACTACTACTACTAACCTGTTTCCCCTAATATAAGACATCCCCAAAAAATAAGACATAGTAGAGGTTTTGCTGAAGTGCGAAATATAAGGCATCCCCCAAAAGTAAGACATAGCAAAGTTTTTGTTTGGAAGCATGCCCGACGAACAGAACACAGGAAAAATAAGACATCCCCTGAAAATAAGACATAGCACATCTTTGGGAGCAAAAATTAATATAAGACACTGTCTTATATTCGGGGAAACACGGTACTACTACTACTACTACTGTCCTCCTCCTCCTCGCCCAGAGCAGCTCTCGGCATCTGCCACTGCCAGCTCAGCAGAGTCAAGATAAGTTTTACTTTTCCGGGGGGGTGGGAACAAGGCCTCTCCCACTAGGAACTTTGCAGCCCTAGCAAACTGCAGCAATGAAAGCTGATATATATTTTGTGTTTGCCCCTCTGACCCTGTATCGTTCCATGCCGTCAACTCAGCCGCTAGCTTATGAGCAAGGCTGTCATAGGGAAAAAGGGGAGCTTGTCTAGGGGCAGATATGTCAGATATCACTGACATGTTGCCCATTGCCTGGGCAACGCTTACTCCACCTCCCCCCTGTTATTTAAAAAGATAATTTTAAAAATGCAGCTCACTGGTGAATGCTGTATTGTTGCTTGGCCTGGCCATCGTAGCTGCCTCTCCTTTTGTGACTGAGGTCTTATCTTCCTTCCCAGTCATAGGAGGACGGAGTGGGATTCAACTCCCTGCCCTCGTTCATTCTTCCAGCCCGTTCCCGCAGCTCTGGCTGCCTTCCCCCCCCCCCCCCTTTAATTAATGTGTCATTTTAAAAAATTACGGCCTGAAAATGAATAGACATAAAAGACATTTCCACTGACCATCAGAGATGTAATTGGCAGAGATTGCCTTTTTTTCCCCCTTTGCCTATTATCGTTTGCTGACCCATCCTTGAATTTTAAAAGTTAATGAACATTGACCATTCATCCTTAAAGCCGCTTGCGGTGGAAATTCAGTCCTGCCTGACGGCGGAGCGGAAAAGCAAAAGGAGAGAGCAGGGAGCGTGTCTGTCTGGGGGTGGGGATCAGAAGTGGCCAGAGAATCAGGAGATCAGCTTGCCGATGTCCGCACCCTACTAGATCCCTTTAATTTGGCGATCCTACAGAGCCATGTTTAGACCTTTGAAGGATTCATGCTAGCACGCCTCAATATTTTCCCATCAGCGGAAACCTCAGGGAGATACCTTCAGATCCCTAAACATCAGAGACTATGCCGTTGCGGATGTGAATCTATAGAAGCCATGACTCATAGTCTTCTGGAATGCTGTCTTCACAGTAACCTGCGCATGATTTTAATTTGCCCTTCGTTGCTTCCAAGACTTGAGTACTCCCAAGTTACAGACCACTCGCTTTTTGCTAAGTGACTGTAATCCATCGATCACCTTGGCAGTGGCTAAATTCCTGGAAAGCATTTTAAACACCCGTATTTAAATGTTTTAAGAAGAAGAAGAAGAAGAGTTTGGATTTATATCCCCCTTTCTCTCCTATAGGAGACTCAAAGGGGCTGACAATCTCCTTGCCCTTCCCCCCATCACAACAAACACCCTGTGGGGTAGGTGGGGCTGAGAGAGCTGTCCGAGAAGCTGTGACTAGCCCAAGGTCACCCAGCTGGCGTGTGTGGGAGTGCACAGGCTAATGTGAATTCCCCAGATAAGCCTCCACAGCTCAGGCGGCAGAGCTGGGAATGAAACCCGGTTCCTCCAGATTAGATACACGAGCTCTTAACCTCCTACGCCACTGCTGCTTTAACTGTTTTCTTCTTTTTAAATGGGAACATACTAATAATTTATATGCCATTAAAGGTTAAAATTGAAATTGAATTGAAATTGATATTTGAAGGACTGTCCTGTTGGAGTGGGAGCAAGCTTGTTTTCTGTTGCTCCAGAGACTAAGACCAGGAGTCATGGGTTCAAGGCAAAGGAAAAGAGATTCCACCTAAACATCAGGATAAACTTCCTAATAGTAAGGGCTGCTCGACAGTGGAATGCACTACCTCGGAGTGTGGTGGAGTCTCCTTCTTTGGAGGTTTGTAAAGAGAGGCTGGATGGCCATCTGTCAGGAGTGCTTTGATAGTGTGTTCCTGCATTGGATTTGATGGCCCTTGAGGTCTCTTCCAATTCTATGATTCTATGATCCCCCCCCACACACACACACCTGATTGTTTCTATTCACAGCGACTCTTACTCACATCTTAGCAGTGATCACTCGTTTCACTAACGAAACTGCAAATGGCTTTTCCTGATTTTTGCGAACGGTGTTGTCGTGCCAAGTTGCACATGGCCTGTCAAACCCCTTGTTTTCCTGCAGTTTCCAAACTGCCTTGTTTCTTGCATCACAGGAAAACACTGCTTTCTCCCATCTCTCGTCTGTGCATTAGCAACATTTCTGCTCATTTTTTTTTTACAAGCTACTTTCCTTTACAAGGACAGAAGCGTGCGGGTTGCCAAGCTACTGATGCTGTCAACTGCTGCATAAAAGGGAGATGCACATTATCCTCCTTTTATGATCTTTTTGATGTTTGCTCTTTAGGTAATGATTCCGAGGCTGACCTTGACAGGAGGGAAGAGGAGCGAGAGAAAGCGTCGAAGAGGCCCCGGCTACAGAGAACGGAGAAGAGCCTTTTGGCAAAGGACCCGGATCAGGTCTCGGGAGCCAAGAACCCCATTATCAGTGTGGTTTTGACAGCCCACGAAGCTATTCCAGGTAACCATAATGGAAAAGAGCCAGAGTGACTTGTATTTGAGAACATAAATTGAGTGAGATGAACACCCTGAAAAGTTTTCCATCGTTTTAAGATTGTGTTCTTCCCTGTGCTTTGGCATATGTGTGTTGCTTTTGCGTAGCCCTGTGATGATGGTGGTGGAAAGTGCCGTCAGGTTGCAGCTGGCTTCGGCAACCCCATAGGATTTTCAAGGCAAAAGATGAACAGAGGTGGTTTTGCCATTGCCTGCCTCTGTGTCGCGACCAGGCACTTAAGAATCACAGAATCGTAGAGTTGGAAGAGACCCCAAGTCCCACCCCCTGCCATGCAGGGACACACAATCAAAGCACTCCTGACAGATGGCCATCCAGCCTCTCTTTACAAACCTCCCAAGAAGGAGACTCCACCACACTTCAACGTAGCGCATTCCACTGTTGAACAGCCCTTACTATCAGGAAGTTTTTCCTGATGTTCAGGTGGAATCTCTTTTCCTTCACCTCAAACCCATTACTCCTAGTCCTAGTCTCTGGAGCAGCAGAAAACAAGCTTGCTCCCACACCAGCATGACATCCCTTCAAATATCTGAACATGGCTATCATGTCAGCTCTTAACCTTCTCTTCACCAAACATCCCCAGCTCCCTAAGTCTCTCCTCGTAGGGCATGGATTCCAGACTTCCTTGGTGGTCTCTATACCTTTTTCCACAAAAAGATGACAGGAGATGTGTGAATTATTATTCCACATCTTCCTGGACCTTTTCCTGGAGAAAGGCTTCACCCAGGTCCTATTGCTTGCCTCTCTGCGCCCCTCCCCCCACTTATGAAACTCTTTTAGGACCTTAGGGCACTGTATTGGATAGTTAAAATTAATGGCTAGACACTTGACTTAATGTTCTAAGCCTGGGAGTGCCCGAAGATAGTGAAAGCTGACTGAATCACAGCTTCTAGGCCCGTGGTGGCAGGGGCTGATGGGAATTGGCCATGCTGGCAGGGGCTGATGGGAATTGTAGTCCATAACATCTGGAGTGCCAAAGGTTCGCCACCACTGTTCTAGGCAGTGCTGAATGTAAATGAAGATAGTGTTTGGGAGAGGTTAGTCAGAGGCCCTTTCCGCACAGGCCATAAACAGCGCCCTGGGGACAGCAAAAACGCTGTCTCCAGGGAGCTATTCTCACGGGGGGGCGTGTCCCCAGGCCTCAGCAATGTGCCGGACAGCCGCAGAGACAGTAGGTCAACCGGGCGACGGCCTTGGCTCCGCTGGGCGCCCGTCCGCTCTCCTGGTTCGTCACCGAACGGTCCTCCAGGGGGGGTTGGGTCAAGTCATGCCACTGAATTCCAACTCCCAGCCATCCGTGGCTGCCGATAGGAAATGGTAGCCAGAGATTAGAAAAATAAGATTAATATTTCTGACAGGAACTCACTGATGAAGTTATATTAGCATGTTCTTTGTTTCACAGTCGCATGTAGACCAAGGCTGGAGACAGGAACTGGCTTTCCCAAGCTGGAGTATGGTTTCCTCCCAATCTGTTTAGGGAGGGCGAGGCAAGTTCTTTTGCAGGGCTGATGTTGGCGGGGGCAAGTCCAGGCAGGCTTTCTGTCCTTACGGGCGACACTGAGCTAATGCAGAAGATGGCATCCATCTTGGCGCTGCGTCACTAGGCTGCCCTGCAAGGTTGGCGGGATGGGTAGGAATGCACACTTTGAAAGCAGATCCCCTCCCCGCCCCCTGCATGGTTTTCGAGGGCATGGAGATCTGGAATTTCAACTGATCTCCAGTCTCCATAGAGATCAGCTCCTCTGGAGAAAATCTGCTTTGGAATCTGCTTTGGAATCTGGACTTTAGGGCAGTAAACTCCACTGAGGTCTCTTTCCAGACCCTGCACCACATCTCCAGGAATGTCTCAGCCCAGATGTGGCAACCCTATGGCTAGCATCTGTCTCTCTCACCTACATTTGTTTTTCTGATGTACCTGGAGCCTTCAGGCACCTCTTCCTCATCTGTACTCCAACCCACCGAACCCTATAAAGACATTTCCTAAGTAACTCTATCAGCTGGGGAGGAAACACTTTGCTGCAGTTTGCCGTTGGCCTCTATGATGTGTTTCCCTCCCTTTCATGACGCTAGTTCAGTGATGGCGAACCTATGGCACGGGTGCCAGAGGTGGCACTCAGAGCCCTCTCTGTGGGCACGCACAAACAGAGTTCATCATGTAGGGGGGAAATCCCCCCCCCCTTCTAGGCTGGCCTGGGCCGCTGGGCTCAATTATTAGCATTAAACCTAAGACCTAGTTTTGGGGAAGCAGAATAGGTAACCCTGTTAAGCGCTGCTAAACCCCACTGATTTTCATGCAAAGACTTAAAACGCGATCCTTTACCTGGGAGCAAGCTCAGTTGCTGGCAATATGGCTTTCTTCTGAGTAAACCCTCCTAGGGTCGTGATTCACCCGTTGGAAGAGTTGCACGGTTGCTTCAAAGCAGAGCCAACAACTACCACCAAGCTTACTCCCGAGTAACGCACGCCTCGGAGCCAACCATTTCCCCAAAACTAAAACCTCAGTATTCAGGTTAAATTGCCATGTTGGCACTTTGCGATAAATAAGTGGGTTTTGGGTTGCAGTTTGGGCACTCGGTCTCAAAAAGGTTCGCCATCACTGCGCTAGTTCATTGATGAGTGGAATAGAAAAGCAGGTTCACATTTTTATTTAAAAATGGAGAAGCTATAGGATTTTTTATTAAGCTGTAATACACAGAGGCAAACTTTCATCTCGGCAGAGTGCATTTCACAAACGTCCTGTTATT
Organism: Sphaerodactylus townsendi; assembly: GCF_021028975.2. Lineage (NCBI taxonomy): Eukaryota > Metazoa > Chordata > Lepidosauria > Squamata > Sphaerodactylidae > Sphaerodactylus > Sphaerodactylus townsendi. Next base: position 69,786,143 of record NC_059433.1, read on the forward strand.
TTTCTCCAGCTGTTCTGTAATGGAACGCTCGTAGAAGATGCCATGTCTACTTTTTATCAATTAGAGGAACAGAGAGGGCAAAATCTTGAGTATTAGTAGATTTTTTTTTCCAGAGTAATGAGTGGGGCATCCTGTAAGACAGCAGCCTCTGTTGTTATTTTAGCTCTATCCTCAGCAAAAATTTCATATCGACTTTTCAGTATGTTTTTATTCTGTGCTGTTTGGCAACAGGTCCAGGGCTCATTCGTTATCATGTTTGTAGCGTTGCAGGACTGTAGCATCTAATTTCTCAGCGTGAAGAAGTCAGAGACACTTCTTGGCTTTCTATTAAACCAAATTCAATGTTTATGAAAGGGGGTAAATTGACATCCGAGGCTGACGCAAAAAGCAGAGTTCAATCCACAAAATAAGCTATCACCATTTGTGATGGAATTAGCTGTCCTGATCTGAAACTCTTAAGGGCCAAAGAAAGCAGTGCTTTTGTGCATGCGTGTGTGTAACCTCTATCTGTGGGTTCTGTGGGGCAGAACTTGGAATGAGTTTGCAACAACAAATTTAAAAAACAAAACAAAATGATTTACTTTCTTAACATATAACATCAAACATCAACATTTAACGTCACACTTCAAGGTCCTGTTCAGGTTTCATTTCAAGTCCTTCTAGTTACAGTCTTCTGATATTGCCAAGTCCAGTTCTTCCTGCAAGTGGGTTGGCACAAGAGAACTCCTAAGGGCTTGGAAGTGAACGGGATATCAACATGATAGAAAGGTTCCAGGGAGAATCTCTCTCACCCATTTACAAACATGGTAAAAAACCCTTAACAAGGTTGTTGGGGCTTATACAAATCAAGGTCCAAGTCTGGTAGCCTTGTCTCCTCCAAACTACATGAGCTCTGCAGCCTCTTGCTGCTTTGAGTCTCCACCCCTTTCTGGGTCAACCCATTCTGAGCATGGGGGTTACATGTGCACCAAAACAACTATGACAGAGCCCTGTATTGGGGCCACACTAGTCTGGCAAAAGATGAATGTGTATCATTTTGATTTACTGCAGTTCTGAAACGACAAATATGCATGTTGTTTTGAGCCAGGTATTTTATAAGGAATAGCGAGATAATTAGTCGTGTTCTATTCTCTGAAATGGGATACATACCCTACTTTCAAAACACATCTCCCTCCTTCCTCACTGGATACAGTGTGTAACATGACTTCCTCAGCTGTGATACACTCCTCTGAAGATGCTAAGCAGATGCAGGCTAAAATGTTAGGTTCATGAATCCACTGTGACTATGGCCATAATAGTCTGGAAAACTCCCACTCACAACCAGTTGAATCCAGTCATGAGTTTCGGCCGGGACAAATACATTGACTCTCTCCCTAATTGTCAGTAGGATCTCAATTCTTTTTTTGTTCCTTGAGATTTCTTTTTCAGCGTACGTGAGCCGCTATACATGCCTTTTTAAAAATAATTGCACTCATTAATGGTCATTAACGATGAGCAGCTATTCTTGAGTCCAGCAGAACCTCAGAGTGGTATAAGCTTTCGATCCACACCCAAATTAGATGTCTTATTGGACAGAAAAGAGAGCGAGAGAGCGAGAAACAGTTAAAAAAAAGGAGAAAAAATAGCCTATTTGCAGAAAACAAATGGAGGAATACCTTCATGATGTCTCAAAGAATTATAAATCCAGCTTTTTAAATTTTTTATGCGCTCTGAAGCCAGTTATGCGTAGAATAGGTCCAAGCAGGCATTGGAGGAATCGATCTCAAGTTAGTGAAAGTCTCTGAGGAACAACCTTCCCCCACCTGCTATGGAGGCAAAAACGGTGTCTGTACTTGCTTTGTTCTTGTCTCTTCTATATTAAACAAAGCCATATATCTTCTGGGAAGCTGTTTTATACATTTTCTATCTCATCTCCCTGCTTTTATTTATTGAGGAGGCTGGGCTATAAGGTCTCAGGGATCTGGGTGTGGGGGGCTTTCTGGGCTGTGTGGCCGTGGTCTGGTGGATCTTGTTCCTAATGTTTCGCCTGCATCTGGCATCCTCAGAGGTGTATCACAGGGGGAAGTCTGTTACACATGGTATCCAGTGAGAATGGGAATGTTTTTAGTGGGGTATATATTGTCCATGTCCTAGGGTGGGGAACCAGGGAGAGAGTCACTACGCAGTGGCGTAGGAGGTTAAGAGCTCGTGTATCTAATCTGGAGGAACCGGGTTTGATTCCCAGCTCTGCTGCCTGAGCTGTGGAGGCTTATCTGGGAAATTCAGATTAGCCTGTACCCTCTCACACACGCCAGCTGGGTGACCTTGGGCTAGTCACAGCTTCTCGGAGCTCTCTCAGCCCCACCCACCTCACAGGGTGTTTGTTGTGAGGGGGGAAGGGCAAGGAGATTGTAAGCCCCTTTGAGTCTCCTGCAGGAGAGAAAGGGGGATATAAATCCAAACTCCTCCTCCTCCTCCTCCTCCTCCCTCTCTCTTCTTTCTCTTCTTCTTCTTCTTCTTCTTCTTCTTCTTCTTCTTCTTCTTCTTCTTCTTCTTCTTCTTCTTCTTCTTCTTCTTCTTCTTCTTCTTCTTCTTCTTTCCTAGCCTCACTGTGAGCTTTATCTTACATGGCCAGCTATATTTTCTCCGGGTGTATGTCGTGGGACGTTCGCAACTGTCCTGTTCATTCGATGGGCCATTTCTTTCAGTAGAAAAGAAAGCAAACGGCTGTGGCCTTTCTCAATAAGCCCCCAGAGCCATAAATTGAAATGTGATGCCTTTGATGTAATCCACCCGGTGCAAAAAAAGTGTTTGAACTCAAAGGAACCTGTTGCCGATGAAGCCATGTACGCTCTTAGAAATTCAGCTGTATCCTGGCAAATGTGTGTTCCTTAATCCAGTGTTTGCAGTGGTTGGGGGTAGGGTAGAGGTTTAGCATGGAGCTAAAAGAAATGAGCTGTTTCGATTCTTGCCTCTACCATGTCCCCGTTTCCCTGTTTGAATTCTTGCCTCTACCATGAACTCTCCAGGTGTCATAAGAACATAAGAACAAGCCAGCTGGATCAGACCAGAGTCCATCTAGTCCAGCTCTCTGCTACTCGCAGTGGCCCACCAGGTGCCTTTGGGAGCTCACATGCAGGAGGTGAAAGCAATGGCCTTCTCTGGCAAGTGCTGTTGCCTCCCGCATCACCTGGTCTGTTAAGGCATTTGCAATCTCAGATCAAAGAGGATCAAGATTGGTAGCCATAAATCGACTTCTCCTCCATAAATCTGTCCAAGCCCCTTTTAAAGCTATCCAGGTTAGTGGCCATCACCATCTCCTGTGGCAGCATATTCCAAACACCAATCACATGTTGTGTGAAGAAGTGTTTCCTTTTATTAGTCCTAATTCTTTCCCCCAGCATTTTCAATGTATGCCCCCTGGTTCTAGTATTGTGAGATGTCCTTTGACAAACTGTTCTGTCGCCCTCAACCCTTCATTTGCAATGTAGGGATAAAGAAGGAGAGTTTGGATTTATATCCCCCCCTTTCTCTCCTGTAAGGAGACTCAAGGTGGCTGACAATCTTCTTTCTCTTCCCCCCTCACAACAAACACCCTGTGAGGTAGGTGGGGCTGAGAGAGCACCAAAGAACTGTGACTAGCCCAAGGTCACCCAGCTGGCATGTGTTGGAATGCACAAGCTAATCTAGTTCACCAGACAAACCTCCGCAGCTCAAGTGGCAGAGCGGGGAATCAAACCCAGTTCCCCAGATTAGAGTGCACCTGCCTTTAAGCACTACACCTCGCTGACTCTCAAGTGTTGCAAGGATTGCATATGTAAGATTTTGAATACTGAAAGTCTTACGCAAATATCTAGTGGTAGTCGTCATAGAGGTGGCCTCCCCTCCTTCCCTTTAAACGTGCTGCTGTCCTCAGAAAGCAAAGCACATCACAGTATCAGGAGGTGAACAAGCTTGGCACAACCGGCAGAAATTGCCCCATTCCACCCTGGCTCCCATTCAAAAGAGCCTGCACACAAGGGGTGGTTTTTCCGGTTTCCATTTACCCCCCCCCCCCCCCCACTCCTCACACCGCTCTCTGTTCATGTCCTGAAGGCCTGTCAACACTCTGAATCGTGAATAGCAGTGTTCAGTGGGCATTGGAAGCCACAGGGAGGAAAGTGTCAGGGCTGCAACCCTGCCAGTAGCCTCTGCCTCTCTGTAAGTTTCGTTTCCCCAGTTATCCCCATTCCCGCCTTTGGGAAGGACCGCCCACTCCCACCTGTATATATACTGGAACAGAGGGCAAGAATCCTCAGTTCCAGCACACTGTATCTTAGGGCAACACAAATCAATAAAGTTCGTTCTTTTGTTTCAAAGTCGACTTTGTCTGAGTGTGTCCAGCCTCACAGGAAAGAGATGGGGAAGAGATTCATTGCAGGTCATAGAATATTTACCCATACGGCCATGAGTTGGATGGCTCCAGGCTAGCCTGATGACATCATAACTCAGACGCTAAGCCAGGGTCAGCCCTGATAAGTATTTGGATAGGAGACCACCAAGGAATACTTGGGGAGTGACGCAGAGGCAGGCAGTATCAAACTACTGAGCATCTCTTGCCTCAAAAACCCTACAGCAAAAAAAATGACACAAAAACAGTTGAACAGACTCCTGTAGATCAATTGCACATGTCATTCAACCATTAGTCAGTCCTGATTTTCAATAACCGTCAGGGCACATACATTGCTAACTTAAAAAATAATAATTTGTGTGTGTGTTCTTCTCAAAGGAGCTACAAAAATAGTCCCGGTTGAGGCTGCTTCTCCAGAAAACGAACCAGAGACATCCGCTTCGGACTCGCTACAGCGAAGAGGGTATCAGGAATACGCTATTCAACAAACCCCCTATGAGCAACCGATGAAATCTAGCAGGTAACAGAGGTTTTTTTTTTTAAAAAAAAATTAATTTCAATCCATGCAACCAAAGAACAAGTGAAGCAAATCAGGCAGTAGAAAGCTGGCTTTCAGAATATTTATTTATTTATTACATTTACACTCCACCATATCTCTACAACTAAAAGGTGGCTTACAATGAAACAATCTAATCAATACAATCTATATATATCAAAAGCTAACAGTGACTTTGTTGCTATTGCGTTCCTAACGCCAAAACGGGCTATTACTGATTGCCTGGGAATTTTCACATGACGTCCCTCCCTGTTGTGGGCAGGTAATCGGACCTTCAAATCACTGAAAGTCCATACCTGAGCCAAGTAAAACATCTTTTTTCCTGGCGCACCAGGCCATGAAGCTGGCTGTGTTTAACTGTCACCCTTAGAATGTTCGTGCAGCCTGTCTGTCTGAGGCCTGAGGGCTTGGTATGCCCTTAGACTGTTCGCGCAGATGGCCAGAGATGAGCACTGAAAACAGTACTAGTAGGTAATACTGGCAGGCACACGCAAGTGTTTTGAAACATGCATACATAATTTGCTGTGTGAGATGTCAGGTGGGGTTCCCCCCTACACACACATGCAGGTAACTTTCACTCTCTGTGCCTCACCCTGCTACCACACAATACACATACCTCTCAAGGCCATCCCTGTTCTCATCCTCGCCACACCTCACTCTGCCCTCCCTCAGCATCCAAGAATCCGATTCACTTCTACTCTGCTTCCTCACCTATATTCGCTAAGGCAGCTCTCTTTTACCAAAAGCTTAGCTGGAGCTCTGGCTCTTTCTTCTAAGCGGCAATCCAAGGGGTGTGATCGAACCAACACTACTGCCTCTGCTTCTTTTGCATTACGGCCCTCTTTAAGAACCCAGGGAGCTGGCTCCCATCTGAATACCTCCTACTCACTCCTGCCTCCACTGGCTCTGACTGGGATAGCCTCCTTGCCTCAGTTGCCCTGCTCTTTTACCTGGCCAGGACTGTGCGTACAACCACCCTCATGTGGATACGGATTCGCTACCGGAAGGCTCCATTGTGGAATGGAAAGGGTTACCTTATACTAAAAAAAAAAGACACCACCATATAACAATGTGAATTGAAAAGGGAAAGAGGGATTTCATTTGACCACCTCAAAAGGCTATGCTGGGGATCATTGGACCTGCATGGACATCTGTGTGGGTTGCGGACTGTGATGAGAAGGACAATTGCCACAGCAACGCGTGGCCGAGCCCCGCTAGTAAATACTAGAAATATAAACATGGTTCTAATGCTCGCTCCAGTATGCAGAGGACTGGGTCACTGAGTGTGTGTCAGGCATCTTTGGCCAACCAGCTTTCAGTAGACTTGGTTGCTTCCTTAGAAGGGTCAGGTTTCTCTTGTTCTGGAATATCCCTCAAGGACCTGATCTCAAAACTAGCTATTGGGCCATATTTGTGGGGAGGCTGAGTTCAGGTTGCATAATTTTTTTTCAAATGATTGACATGGCTGAGATGGTCCAGCAAGTGGAGTCCAGCATTCTCTCCTGACATTCTCAAGCAGTAGTGCATGAAAGTGGCTATGAGCAGGTGCACTCTGATCTGGGAGGAATCCAGGGGTTTGATTCTGTGCTCTGCTGCTGTCTGAGTTGTGGAGGCTTATCTGGGGAATCTAGATTAGCCTGTGTGACTCCCAACACACGCCCCAGCTAGGTGACCTTGGGCTAGTCACAGCTTCTCGGAGCTCTCTCAGCTCCCACCCACCTCACAGGGTGTTTGTTGTGAGGGGGGAAGGGCAAGGAGATTGTAAGCCCCTTTGAGTCTCCTGCAGGAGAGAAAGGGGGGATATAAATCCAAAAAATATATATCTGTATTGCATCTTCAGGATGAAAGAAACGCCGGGAGAAAATGTCACATTGCCAGGAATACAAGCAATACAAATCTTAAAACTCCATAAACATCCTAGTGATGCTGGCTGTGAAAACCTTCTACAGTACATTACAGCTGGACTGATTTAGAAGAAGAAGAAGAAGAGTTTGGATTTATATCCCCCCTTTCTCTCCTGCAGGAGACTCAAAGGGGTTTACAATCTCCTTGCCCTTCCCCCCTCACAACTTCTTTACTTCTTGATTTTGCCCCCTCCCCCCTCCCCCCATCCTTTTAGGCTAGGTTCAACTCAGCTGAAAATTTTCACGTGTGAATACTGCAACAAAGTGTTCAAGTTCAAGCACTCCCTTCAGGCCTCCATTCTTAAGTGATCCCACACCTGCCAAATCTGCAGGCCAGACAAGTGCTCGGCTCCTGCAGGCCACGCCCAGCACCATCAAGGCCAACCTGAACGTCCACCTGCGGAAGCACACGGGCGAGAAGTTCAGCTGCGAGTGCTGCCCTTTCACGTGCCTGAGCAAAGGCCACCTGAAGGTCCACGTTGAGAGGGTCCACAAGAAGATCAAGCAGCACTGCCGCTTCTGCAAGAAGAAGTACTCGGACGTCAAGAACCTGATCAAGCACATCAAGGAGGCCCACGACCTGCAGGACCCAAAAGTGAAGGACGTGTTCGATGAGCTGCGCCTGATGACCCGCGAAGGCAAGCGGCAGCTGTTGTACGACTGCCACATCTGCGAGCGCAAGTTCAAGAACGAGCTGGACCGCGACAGGCACATGCTTGTCCACGGGGACGAGAGGCCCTTTGCGTGCGAGCTGTGCGGCCACGGGGCCACCAAGTACCAGGCGCTGGAGCTCCACGTCCGGAAGCATCCCTTCGTGTACGTCTGCTCCGAGTGTTCCAAGAAATTTGTCAGCTCCATCAGGCTCCGCGCGCACATCAAGGAGGCGCACAAGGATCTGCCCGAGTCGCCCCTTTTCAACAGCTCCATCAACCAGAGCTTTTGCCTGCTGGAGCCGGGCGGGGACATCCAGCAGGAAGCCCTTGGCGAACAGTTGTCTCAGACGGCTGCCGAGCTCTCGTTCTTGAACTCCAAGGTGCTCTGTATACCAAAGAAAACTATTGAGCCAGACAATCCGGAGGGAAGCCATCCCGATGGCTCCAGGGACAATTTAGCAACCGCTCCTTTAGAGCTCCCGGGTCCAGATCCTCCTTGCCAGCCGCCAACCGAATCGCCATCCCCAGATGGTTGTGCGCAGAGCGCTTCGGATGTCTTCCTTCTGAAAACAGCTCCAGAGGAGGAGAAATCTCTTCTTGGAGAGGGAGAAGACACCTCCCACGAGCCCTCAGTAGAAGTACAGTGTGAAAGTGCTGATGTTAACAGGGACGCCCAAGATCCCCGGGGCACGCCCGATCCTGCCGAAAATGGCCAAACGTCTGGTGCGCCTGGGCAGGAAGATGGCGCAACGACCCTGGAAACGGCAGAAACCTCGAACCCGCTCCCGCTTCTGGAATCAAGCGCAGCCGCCGGCGAGAATGCCGAGTCTTCCGCGCCCTCTTCGGACCATCGGACCGGAGCCGCAGCTTTCATGCAGATCCTGGATAGTCTCCAAAAACGACAAATGAACACAACCTTGTGTGAGAAGATCAGGAAGGTCTATGGAGACTTGGAGTGTGAATACTGCGGTAAGGAATATGCATAACCTTGGAGTGTGGGGCGGGGGAGGCAATAGAGACTGCCCGGGAGTCCAGATTTTTTTCCTCCTTAGGACAACTCTGTGAGATTCTGCAGGTTTTATTCAGACCCCTAAGTGAAATAGCTGGATTCAGTTAAGTGGAGAAAAGCAGCCATGTTACGGGGGGAGGCTCTTTCCTGGGGGAGTTATTATTATTATTATTATTATTTATTAGACTTAATAAACCGCCCAACCCCCGAAGGGCTCTGGGCGGTGTACAATGAGACATAAAACAGATACAGTATAAGGTCTCATAAATACAATATAGGGATAAAACATTAAAATTCATTAAAATACATTATAGCAGCAATTCCAAAAATTACAGATAAAAATACATGCCCAAATGCATGCACAGATGGCGCCCAACCCAAAGGCCAGGAGGGCCAGCATTGCCCCAAAATTGGATGGTCTGCTATCTTCTCTGTGTTGTTGCCCTGCTCAGAAATGGCCCTGGCCTGATTTTCTCTCATCATCAGTTGAGAAGGACGTTACAGCTTGAGATATTATTTTGCCCCCACCTTTCCAACACTGCGGCCAGCCCAGTACGGTGCTATTGGGCATTCTGATTCCTGTCTCGCGATGTTCTTGAGACTGACGGATTCCTCGCTCGCTTCCTCCCTCATCTGCAGTAGTGTGCCCGCCGCTGTCTTCCCTGTGCTGCCCCGGGCAACGATCCGGGGTCGCCGGCCCTGCTAATAACACCTCCTGATTTAAGTGCCTCCTGAAAATTGCATTTCATCGGGACGGCTTCCATTAAGAGCAATTCAATTAGCGAAATACCTTTCAGAAGGATTTTTCATCAGGAGCCCATTTGTTAGAGGATCACATGTTAAGCTGTGCCCCGTTAACGTTGTTCTCTTTTAGGAAATATCAATTACAGCTCTGTCACGGGAGAGGTGCTTTCTAGCTTCATTTTCAGGAACCTGGCATATATCTGAACCTGGCACATATCCTTATGAGGAGAGGCTGCAGCGTTTGGGACTCTTTAGTTTGGAGAGGAGACGTCTGAGGGGGGATATGATTGAAGTCTATAAAATTATGCATGGGGTAGAAAATGTTGACAGAGAGAAATTGTTCTCTCTTTCTCACAATACTAGAACCAGGGGGCATTCATTGAAAATGCTGGGGGGAAGAATTAGAACTAATAAAAGGAAACACTTCTTCACACAACGTGTGATTGGTGTTTGGAATATGCTGCCACAGGAGGTGGTGATGGCCACTAACCCGGTTAGCTTTAAAATGTGGGGGGGGGGGGGGGTGGTGGGGGGGGGGGGTGGGGGGGGGGGGGGGTGGGGGGGGGGGGGGGTGGGGGGGGGGGGGGGTGGGGGGGGGGGGGGGTGGGGGGGGGGGGGGGTGGGGGGGGGGGGGGGTGGGGGGGGGGGGGGGTGGGGGGGGGGGGGGGTGGGGGGGGGGGGGGGTGGGGGGGGGGGGGGGTGGGGGGGGGGGGGGGTGGGGGGGGGGGGGGGTGGGGGGGGGGGGGGGTGGGGGGGGGGGGGGGTGGGGGGGGGGGGGGGTGGGGGGGGGGGGGGGTGGGGGGGGGGGGGGGTGGGGGGGGGGGGGGGTGGGGGGGGGGGGGGGTGGGGGGGGGGGGGGGTGGGGGGGGGGGGGGGTGGGGGGGGGGGGGGGTGGGGGGGGGGGGGGGTGGGGGGGGGGGGGGGTGGGGGGGGGGGGGGGTGGGGGGGGGGGGGGGTGGGGGGGGGGGGGGGTGGGGGGGGGGGGGGGTGGGGGGGGGGGGGGGTGGGGGGGGGGGGGGGTGGGGGGGGGGGGGGGTGGGGGGGGGGGGGGGTGGGGGGGGGGGGGGGTGGGGGGGGGGGGGGGTGGGGGGGGGGGGGGGTGGGGGGGGGGGGGGGTGGGGGGGGGGGGGGGTGGGGGGGGGGGGGGGTGGGGGGGGGGGGGGGTGGGGGGGGGGGGGGGTGGGGGGGGGGGGGGGTGGGGGGGGGGGGGGGTGGGGGGGGGGGGGGGTGGGGGGGGGGGGGGGTGGGGGGGGGGGGGGGTGGGGGGGGGGGGGGGTGGGGGGGGGGGGGGGTGGGGGGGGGGGGGGGTGGGGGGGGGGGGGGGTGGGGGGGGGGGGGGGTGGGGGGGGGGGGGGGTGGGGGGGGGGGGGGGTGGGGGGGGGGGGGGGTGGGGGGGGGGGGGGGTGGGGGGGGGGGGGGGTGGGGGGGGGGGGGGGTGGGGGGGGGGGGGGGTGGGGGGGGGGGGGGGTGGGGGGGGGGGGGGGTGGGGGGGGGGGGGGGTGGGGGGGGGGGGGGGTGGGGGGGGGGGGGGGTGGGGGGGGGGGGGGGTGGGGGGGGGGGGGGGTGGGGGGGGGGGGGGGTGGGGGGGGGGGGGGGTGGGGGGGGGGGGGGGTGGGGGGGGGGGGGGGTGGGGGGGGGGGGGGGTGGGGGGGGGGGGGGGTGGGGGGGGGGGGGGGTGGGGGGGGGGGGGGGTGGGGGGGGGGGGGGGTGGGGGGGGGGGGGGGTGGGGGGGGGGGGGGGTGGGGGGGGGGGGGGGTGGGGGGGGGGGGGGGTGGGGGGGGGGGGGGGTGGGGGGGGGGGGGGGTGGGGGGGGGGGGGGGTGGGGGGGGGGGGGGGTGGGGGGGGGGGGGGGTGGGGGGGGGGGGGGGTGGGGGGGGGGGGGGGTGGGGGGGGGGGGGGGTGGGGGGGGGGGGGGGTGGGGGGGGGGGGGGGTGGGGGGGGGGGGGGGTGGGGGGGGGGGGGGGTGGGGGGGGGGGGGGGTGGGGGGGGGGGGGGGTGGGGGGGGGGGGGGGTGGGGGGGGGGGGGGGTGGGGGGGGGGGGGGGTGGGGGGGGGGGGGGGTGGGGGGGGGGGGGGGTGGGGGGGGGGGGGGGTGGGGGGGGGGGGGGGTGGGGGGGGGGGGGGGTGGGGGGGGGGGGGGGTGGGGGGGGGGGGGGGTGGGGGGGGGGGGGGGTGGGGGGGGGGGGGGGTGGGGGGGGGGGGGGGTGGGGGGGGGGGGGGGTGGGGGGGGGGGGGGGTGGGGGGGGGGGGGGGTGGGGGGGGGGGGGGGTGGGGGGGGGGGGGGGTGGGGGGGGGGGGGGGTGGGGGGGGGGGGGGGTGGGGGGGGGGGGGGGTGGGGGGGGGGGGGGGTGGGGGGGGGGGGGGGTGGGGGGGGGGGGGGGTGGGGGGGGGGGGGGGTGGGGGGGGGGGGGGGTGGGGGGGGGGGGGGGTGGGGGGGGGGGGGGGTGGGGGGGGGGGGGGGTGGGGGGGGGGGGGGGTGGGGGGGGGGGGGGGTGGGGGGGGGGGGGGGTGGGGGGGGGGGGGGGTGGGGGGGGGGGGGGGTGGGGGGGGGGGGGGGTGGGGGGGGGGGGGGGTGGGGGGGGGGGGGGGTGGGGGGGGGGGGGGGTGGGGGGGGGGGGGGGTGGGGGGGGGGGGGGGTGGGGGGGGGGGGGGGTGGGGGGGGGGGGGGGTGGGGGGGGGGGGGGGTGGGGGGGGGGGGGGGTGGGGGGGGGGGGGGGTGGGGGGGGGGGGGGGTGGGGGGGGGGGGGGGTGGGGGGGGGGGGGGGTGGGGGGGGGGGGGGGTGGGGGGGGGGGGGGGTGGGGGGGGGGGGGGGTGGGGGGGGGGGGGGGTGGGGGGGGGGGGGGGTGGGGGGGGGGGGGGGTGGGGGGGGGGGGGGGTGGGGGGGGGGGGGGGTGGGGGGGGGGGGGGGTGGGGGGGGGGGGGGGTGGGGGGGGGGGGGGGTGGGGGGGGGGGGGGGTGGGGGGGGGGGGGGGTGGGGGGGGGGGGGGGTGGGGGGGGGGGGGGGTGGGGGGGGGGGGGGGTGGGGGGGGGGGGGGGTGGGGGGGGGGGGGGGTGGGGGGGGGGGGGGGTGGGGGGGGGGGGGGGTGGGGGGGGGGGGGGGTGGGGGGGGGGGGGGGTGGGGGGGGGGGGGGGTGGGGGGGGGGGGGGGTGGGGGGGGGGGGGGGTGGGGGGGGGGGGGGGTGGGGGGGGGGGGGGGTGGGGGGGGGGGGGGGTGGGGGGGGGGGGGGGTGGGGGGGGGGGGGGGTGGGGGGGGGGGGGGGTGGGGGGGGGGGGGGGTGGGGGGGGGGGGGGGTGGGGGGGGGGGGGGGTGGGGGGGGGGGGGGGTGGGGGGGGGGGGGGGTGGGGGGGGGGGGGGGTGGGGGGGGGGGGGGGTGGGGGGGGGGGGGGGTGGGGGGGGGGGGGGGTGGGGGGGGGGGGGGGTGGGGGGGGGGGGGGGTGGGGGGGGGGGGGGGTGGGGGGGGGGGGGGGTGGGGGGGGGGGGGGGTGGGGGGGGGGGGGGGTGGGGGGGGGGGGGGGTGGGGGGGGGGGGGGGTGGGGGGGGGGGGGGGTGGGGGGGGGGGGGGGTGGGGGGGGGGGGGGGTGGGGGGGGGGGGGGGTGGGGGGGGGGGGGGGTGGGGGGGGGGGGGGGTGGGGGGGGGGGGGGGTGGGGGGGGGGGGGGGTGGGGGGGGGGGGGGGTGGGGGGGGGGGGGGGTGGGGGGGGGGGGGGGTGGGGGGGGGGGGGGGTGGGGGGGGGGGGGGGTGGGGGGGGGGGGGGGTGGGGGGGGGGGGGGGTGGGGGGGGGGGGGGGTGGGGGGGGGGGGGGGTGGGGGGGGGGGGGGGTGGGGGGGGGGGGGGGTGGGGGGGGGGGGGGGTGGGGGGGGGGGGGGGTGGGGGGGGGGGGGGGTGGGGGGGGGGGGGGGTGGGGGGGGGGGGGGGTGGGGGGGGGGGGGGGTGGGGGGGGGGGGGGGTGGGGGGGGGGGGGGGTGGGGGGGGGGGGGGGTGGGGGGGGGGGGGGGTGGGGGGGGGGGGGGGTGGGGGGGGGGGGGGGTGGGGGGGGGGGGGGGTGGGGGGGGGGGGGGGTGGGGGGGGGGGGGGGTGGGGGGGGGGGGGGGTGGGGGGGGGGGGGGGTGGGGGGGGGGGGGGGTGGGGGGGGGGGGGGGTGGGGGGGGGGGGGGGTGGGGGGGGGGGGGGGTGGGGGGGGGGGGGGGTGGGGGGGGGGGGGGGTGGGGGGGGGGGGGGGTGGGGGGGGGGGGGGGTGGGGGGGGGGGGGGGTGGGGGGGGGGGGGGGTGGGGGGGGGGGGGGGTGGGGGGGGGGGGGGGTGGGGGGGGGGGGGGGTGGGGGGGGGGGGGGGTGGGGGGGGGGGGGGGTGGGGGGGGGGGGGGGTGGGGGGGGGGGGGGGTGGGGGGGGGGGGGGGTGGGGGGGGGGGGGGGTGGGGGGGGGGGGGGGTGGGGGGGGGGGGGGGTGGGGGGGGGGGGGGGTGGGGGGGGGGGGGGGTGGGGGGGGGGGGGGGTGGGGGGGGGGGGGGGTGGGGGGGGGGGGGGGTGGGGGGGGGGGGGGGTGGGGGGGGGGGGGGGTGGGGGGGGGGGGGGGTGGGGGGGGGGGGGGGTGGGGGGGGGGGGGGGTGGGGGGGGGGGGGGGTGGGGGGGGGGGGGGGTGGGGGGGGGGGGGGGTGGGGGGGGGGGGGGGTGGGGGGGGGGGGGGGTGGGGGGGGGGGGGGGTGGGGGGGGGGGGGGGTGGGGGGGGGGGGGGGTGGGGGGGGGGGGGGGTGGGGGGGGGGGGGGGTGGGGGGGGGGGGGGGTGGGGGGGGGGGGGGGTGGGGGGGGGGGGGGGTGGGGGGGGGGGGGGGTGGGGGGGGGGGGGGGTGGGGGGGGGGGGGGGTGGGGGGGGGGGGGGGTGGGGGGGGGGGGGGGTGGGGGGGGGGGGGGGTGGGGGGGGGGGGGGGTGGGGGGGGGGGGGGGTGGGGGGGGGGGGGGGTGGGGGGGGGGGGGGGTGGGGGGGGGGGGGGGTGGGGGGGGGGGGGGGTGGGGGGGGGGGGGGGTGGGGGGGGGGGGGGGTGGGGGGGGGGGGGGGTGGGGGGGGGGGGGGGTGGGGGGGGGGGGGGGTGGGGGGGGGGGGGGGTGGGGGGGGGGGGGGGTGGGGGGGGGGGGGGGTGGGGGGGGGGGGGGGTGGGGGGGGGGGGGGGTGGGGGGGGGGGGGGGTGGGGGGGGGGGGGGGTGGGGGGGGGGGGGGGTGGGGGGGGGGGGGGGTGGGGGGGGGGGGGGGTGGGGGGGGGGGGGGGTGGGGGGGGGGGGGGGTGGGGGGGGGGGGGGGTGGGGGGGGGGGGGGGTGGGGGGGGGGGGGGGTGGGGGGGGGGGGGGGTGGGGGGGGGGGGGGGTGGGGGGGGGGGGGGGTGGGGGGGGGGGGGGGTGGGGGGGGGGGGGGGTGGGGGGGGGGGGGGGTGGGGGGGGGGGGGGGTGGGGGGGGGGGGGGGTGGGGGGGGGGGGGGGTGGGGGGGGGGGGGGGTGGGGGGGGGGGGGGGTGGGGGGGGGGGGGGGTGGGGGGGGGGGGGGGTGGGGGGGGGGGGGGGTGGGGGGGGGGGGGGGTGGGGGGGGGGGGGGGTGGGGGGGGGGGGGGGTGGGGGGGGGGGGGGGTGGGGGGGGGGGGGGGTGGGGGGGGGGGGGGGTGGGGGGGGGGGGGGGTGGGGGGGGGGGGGGGTGGGGGGGGGGGGGGGTGGGGGGGGGGGGGGGTGGGGGGGGGGGGGGGTGGGGGGGGGGGGGGGTGGGGGGGGGGGGGGGTGGGGGGGGGGGGGGGTGGGGGGGGGGGGGGGTGGGGGGGGGGGGGGGTGGGGGGGGGGGGGGGTGGGGGGGGGGGGGGGTGGGGGGGGGGGGGGGTGGGGGGGGGGGGGGGTGGGGGGGGGGGGGGGTGGGGGGGGGGGGGGGTGGGGGGGGGGGGGGGTGGGGGGGGGGGGGGGTGGGGGGGGGGGGGGGTGGGGGGGGGGGGGGGTGGGGGGGGGGGGGGGTGGGGGGGGGGGGGGGTGGGGGGGGGGGGGGGTGGGGGGGGGGGGGGGTGGGGGGGGGGGGGGGTGGGGGGGGGGGGGGGTGGGGGGGGGGGGGGGTGGGGGGGGGGGGGGGTGGGGGGGGGGGGGGGTGGGGGGGGGGGGGGGTGGGGGGGGGGGGGGGTGGGGGGGGGGGGGGGTGGGGGGGGGGGGGGGTGGGGGGGGGGGGGGGTGGGGGGGGGGGGGGGTGGGGGGGGGGGGGGGTGGGGGGGGGGGGGGGTGGGGGGGGGGGGGGGTGGGGGGGGGGGGGGGTGGGGGGGGGGGGGGGTGGGGGGGGGGGGGGGTGGGGGGGGGGGGGGGTGGGGGGGGGGGGGGGTGGGGGGGGGGGGGGGTGGGGGGGGGGGGGGGTGGGGGGGGGGGGGGGTGGGGGGGGGGGGGGGTGGGGGGGGGGGGGGGTGGGGGGGGGGGGGGGTGGGGGGGGGGGGGGGTGGGGGGGGGGGGGGGTGGGGGGGGGGGGGGGTGGGGGGGGGGGGGGGTGGGGGGGGGGGGGGGTGGGGGGGGGGGGGGGTGGGGGGGGGGGGGGGTGGGGGGGGGGGGGGGTGGGGGGGGGGGGGGGTGGGGGGGGGGGGGGGTGGGGGGGGGGGGGGGTGGGGGGGGGGGGGGGTGGGGGGGGGGGGGGGTGGGGGGGGGGGGGGGTGGGGGGGGGGGGGGGTGGGGGGGGGGGGGGGTGGGGGGGGGGGGGGGTGGGGGGGGGGGGGGGTGGGGGGGGGGGGGGGTGGGGGGGGGGGGGGGTGGGGGGGGGGGGGGGTGGGGGGGGGGGGGGGTGGGGGGGGGGGGGGGTGGGGGGGGGGGGGGGTGGGGGGGGGGGGGGGTGGGGGGGGGGGGGGGTGGGGGGGGGGGGGGGTGGGGGGGGGGGGGGGTGGGGGGGGGGGGGGGTGGGGGGGGGGGGGGGTGGGGGGGGGGGGGGGTGGGGGGGGGGGGGGGTGGGGGGGGGGGGGGGTGGGGGGGGGGGGGGGTGGGGGGGGGGGGGGGTGGGGGGGGGGGGGGGTGGGGGGGGGGGGGGGTGGGGGGGGGGGGGGGTGGGGGGGGGGGGGGGTGGGGGGGGGGGGGGGTGGGGGGGGGGGGGGGTGGGGGGGGGGGGGGGTGGGGGGGGGGGGGGGTGGGGGGGGGGGGGGGTGGGGGGGGGGGGGGGTGGGGGGGGGGGGGGGTGGGGGGGGGGGGGGGTGGGGGGGGGGGGGGGTGGGGGGGGGGGGGGGTGGGGGGGGGGGGGGGTGGGGGGGGGGGGGGGTGGGGGGGGGGGGGGGTGGGGGGGGGGGGGGGTGGGGGGGGGGGGGGGTGGGGGGGGGGGGGGGTGGGGGGGGGGGGGGGTGGGGGGGGGGGGGGGTGGGGGGGGGGGGGGGTGGGGGGGGGGGGGGGTGGGGGGGGGGGGGGGTGGGGGGGGGGGGGGGTGGGGGGGGGGGGGGGTGGGGGGGGGGGGGGGTGGGGGGGGGGGGGGGTGGGGGGGGGGGGGGGTGGGGGGGGGGGGGGGTGGGGGGGGGGGGGGGTGGGGGGGGGGGGGGGTGGGGGGGGGGGGGGGTGGGGGGGGGGGGGGGTGGGGGGGGGGGGGGGTGGGGGGGGGGGGGGGTGGGGGGGGGGGGGGGTGGGGGGGGGGGGGGGTGGGGGGGGGGGGGGGTGGGGGGGGGGGGGGGTGGGGGGGGGGGGGGGTGGGGGGGGGGGGGGGTGGGGGGGGGGGGGGGTGGGGGGGGGGGGGGGTGGGGGGGGGGGGGGGTGGGGGGGGGGGGGGGTGGGGGGGGGGGGGGGTGGGGGGGGGGGGGGGTGGGGGGGGGGGGGGGTGGGGGGGGGGGGGGGTGGGGGGGGGGGGGGGTGGGGGGGGGGGGGGGTGGGGGGGGGGGGGGGTGGGGGGGGGGGGGGGTGGGGGGGGGGGGGGGTGGGGGGGGGGGGGGGTGGGGGGGGGGGGGGGTGGGGGGGGGGGGGGGTGGGGGGGGGGGGGGGTGGGGGGGGGGGGGGGTGGGGGGGGGGGGGGGTGGGGGGGGGGGGGGGTGGGGGGGGGGGGGGGTGGGGGGGGGGGGGGGTGGGGGGGGGGGGGGGTGGGGGGGGGGGGGGGTGGGGGGGGGGGGGGGTGGGGGGGGGGGGGGGTGGGGGGGGGGGGGGGTGGGGGGGGGGGGGGGTGGGGGGGGGGGGGGGTGGGGGGGGGGGGGGGTGGGGGGGGGGGGGGGTGGGGGGGGGGGGGGGTGGGGGGGGGGGGGGGTGGGGGGGGGGGGGGGTGGGGGGGGGGGGGGGTGGGGGGGGGGGGGGGTGGGGGGGGGGGGGGGTGGGGGGGGGGGGGGGTGGGGGGGGGGGGGGGTGGGGGGGGGGGGGGGTGGGGGGGGGGGGGGGTGGGGGGGGGGGGGGGTGGGGGGGGGGGGGGGTGGGGGGGGGGGGGGGTGGGGGGGGGGGGGGGTGGGGGGGGGGGGGGGTGGGGGGGGGGGGGGGTGGGGGGGGGGGGGGGTGGGGGGGGGGGGGGGTGGGGGGGGGGGGGGGTGGGGGGGGGGGGGGGTGGGGGGGGGGGGGGGTGGGGGGGGGGGGGGGTGGGGGGGGGGGGGGGTGGGGGGGGGGGGGGGTGGGGGGGGGGGGGGGTGGGGGGGGGGGGGGGTGGGGGGGGGGGGGGGTGGGGGGGGGGGGGGGTGGGGGGGGGGGGGGGTGGGGGGGGGGGGGGGTGGGGGGGGGGGGGGGTGGGGGGGGGGGGGGGTGGGGGGGGGGGGGGGTGGGGGGGGGGGGGGGTGGGGGGGGGGGGGGGTGGGGGGGGGGGGGGGTGGGGGGGGGGGGGGGTGGGGGGGGGGGGGGGTGGGGGGGGGGGGGGGTGGGGGGGGGGGGGGGTGGGGGGGGGGGGGGGTGGGGGGGGGGGGGGGTGGGGGGGGGGGGGGGTGGGGGGGGGGGGGGGTGGGGGGGGGGGGGGGTGGGGGGGGGGGGGGGTGGGGGGGGGGGGGGGTGGGGGGGGGGGGGGGTGGGGGGGGGGGGGGGTGGGGGGGGGGGGGGGTGGGGGGGGGGGGGGGTGGGGGGGGGGGGGGGTGGGGGGGGGGGGGGGTGGGGGGGGGGGGGGGTGGGGGGGGGGGGGGGTGGGGGGGGGGGGGGGTGGGGGGGGGGGGGGGTGGGGGGGGGGGGGGGTGGGGGGGGGGGGGGGTGGGGGGGGGGGGGGGTGGGGGGGGGGGGGGGTGGGGGGGGGGGGGGGTGGGGGGGGGGGGGGGTGGGGGGGGGGGGGGGTGGGGGGGGGGGGGGGTGGGGGGGGGGGGGGGTGGGGGGGGGGGGGGGTGGGGGGGGGGGGGGGTGGGGGGGGGGGGGGGTGGGGGGGGGGGGGGGTGGGGGGGGGGGGGGGTGGGGGGGGGGGGGGGTGGGGGGGGGGGGGGGTGGGGGGGGGGGGGGGTGGGGGGGGGGGGGGGTGGGGGGGGGGGGGGGTGGGGGGGGGGGGGGGTGGGGGGGGGGGGGGGTGGGGGGGGGGGGGGGTGGGGGGGGGGGGGGGTGGGGGGGGGGGGGGGTGGGGGGGGGGGGGGGTGGGGGGGGGGGGGGGTGGGGGGGGGGGGGGGTGGGGGGGGGGGGGGGTGGGGGGGGGGGGGGGTGGGGGGGGGGGGGGGTGGGGGGGGGGGGGGGTGGGGGGGGGGGGGGGTGGGGGGGGGGGGGGGTGGGGGGGGGGGGGGGTGGGGGGGGGGGGGGGTGGGGGGGGGGGGGGGTGGGGGGGGGGGGGGGTGGGGGGGGGGGGGGGTGGGGGGGGGGGGGGGTGGGGGGGGGGGGGGGTGGGGGGGGGGGGGGGTGGGGGGGGGGGGGGGTGGGGGGGGGGGGGGGTGGGGGGGGGGGGGGGTGGGGGGGGGGGGGGGTGGGGGGGGGGGGGGGTGGGGGGGGGGGGGGGTGGGGGGGGGGGGGGGTGGGGGGGGGGGGGGGTGGGGGGGGGGGGGGGTGGGGGGGGGGGGGGGTGGGGGGGGGGGGGGGTGGGGGGGGGGGGGGGTGGGGGGGGGGGGGGGTGGGGGGGGGGGGGGGTGGGGGGGGGGGGGGGTGGGGGGGGGGGGGGGTGGGGGGGGGGGGGGGTGGGGGGGGGGGGGGGTGGGGGGGGGGGGGGGTGGGGGGGGGGGGGGGTGGGGGGGGGGGGGGGTGGGGGGGGGGGGGGGTGGGGGGGGGGGGGGGTGGGGGGGGGGGGGGGTGGGGGGGGGGGGGGGTGGGGGGGGGGGGGGGTGGGGGGGGGGGGGGGTGGGGGGGGGGGGGGGTGGGGGGGGGGGGGGGTGGGGGGGGGGGGGGGTGGGGGGGGGGGGGGGTGGGGGGGGGGGGGGGTGGGGGGGGGGGGGGGTGGGGGGGGGGGGGGGTGGGGGGGGGGGGGGGTGGGGGGGGGGGGGGGTGGGGGGGGGGGGGGGTGGGGGGGGGGGGGGGTGGGGGGGGGGGGGGGTGGGGGGGGGGGGGGGTGGGGGGGGGGGGGGGTGGGGGGGGGGGGGGGTGGGGGGGGGGGGGGGTGGGGGGGGGGGGGGGTGGGGGGGGGGGGGGGTGGGGGGGGGGGGGGGTGGGGGGGGGGGGGGGTGGGGGGGGGGGGGGGTGGGGGGGGGGGGGGGTGGGGGGGGGGGGGGGTGGGGGGGGGGGGGGGTGGGGGGGGGGGGGGGTGGGGGGGGGGGGGGGTGGGGGGGGGGGGGGGTGGGGGGGGGGGGGGGTGGGGGGGGGGGGGGGTGGGGGGGGGGGGGGGTGGGGGGGGGGGGGGGTGGGGGGGGGGGGGGGTGGGGGGGGGGGGGGGTGGGGGGGGGGGGGGGTGGGGGGGGGGGGGGGTGGGGGGGGGGGGGGGTGGGGGGGGGGGGGGGTGGGGGGGGGGGGGGGTGGGGGGGGGGGGGGGTGGGGGGGGGGGGGGGTGGGGGGGGGGGGGGGTGGGGGGGGGGGGGGGTGGGGGGGGGGGGGGGTGGGGGGGGGGGGGGGTGGGGGGGGGGGGGGGTGGGGGGGGGGGGGGGTGGGGGGGGGGGGGGGTGGGGGGGGGGGGGGGTGGGGGGGGGGGGGGGTGGGGGGGGGGGGGGGTGGGGGGGGGGGGGGGTGGGGGGGGGGGGGGGTGGGGGGGGGGGGGGGTGGGGGGGGGGGGGGGTGGGGGGGGGGGGGGGTGGGGGGGGGGGGGGGTGGGGGGGGGGGGGGGTGGGGGGGGGGGGGGGTGGGGGGGGGGGGGGGTGGGGGGGGGGGGGGGTGGGGGGGGGGGGGGGTGGGGGGGGGGGGGGGTGGGGGGGGGGGGGGGTGGGGGGGGGGGGGGGTGGGGGGGGGGGGGGGTGGGGGGGGGGGGGGGTGGGGGGGGGGGGGGGTGGGGGGGGGGGGGGGTGGGGGGGGGGGGGGGTGGGGGGGGGGGGGGGTGGGGGGGGGGGGGGGTGGGGGGGGGGGGGGGTGGGGGGGGGGGGGGGTGGGGGGGGGGGGGGGTGGGGGGGGGGGGGGGTGGGGGGGGGGGGGGGTGGGGGGGGGGGGGGGTGGGGGGGGGGGGGGGTGGGGGGGGGGGGGGGTGGGGGGGGGGGGGGGTGGGGGGGGGGGGGGGTGGGGGGGGGGGGGGGTGGGGGGGGGGGGGGGTGGGGGGGGGGGGGGGTGGGGGGGGGGGGGGGTGGGGGGGGGGGGGGGTGGGGGGGGGGGGGGGTGGGGGGGGGGGGGGGTGGGGGGGGGGGGGGGTGGGGGGGGGGGGGGGTGGGGGGGGGGGGGGGTGGGGGGGGGGGGGGGTGGGGGGGGGGGGGGGTGGGGGGGGGGGGGGGTGGGGGGGGGGGGGGGTGGGGGGGGGGGGGGGTGGGGGGGGGGGGGGGTGGGGGGGGGGGGGGGTGGGGGGGGGGGGGGGTGGGGGGGGGGGGGGGTGGGGGGGGGGGGGGGTGGGGGGGGGGGGGGGTGGGGGGGGGGGGGGGTGGGGGGGGGGGGGGGTGGGGGGGGGGGGGGGTGGGGGGGGGGGGGGGTGGGGGGGGGGGGGGGTGGGGGGGGGGGGGGGTGGGGGGGGGGGGGGGTGGGGGGGGGGGGGGGTGGGGGGGGGGGGGGGTGGGGGGGGGGGGGGGTGGGGGGGGGGGGGGGTGGGGGGGGGGGGGGGTGGGGGGGGGGGGGGGTGGGGGGGGGGGGGGGTGGGGGGGGGGGGGGGTGGGGGGGGGGGGGGGTGGGGGGGGGGGGGGGTGGGGGGGGGGGGGGGTGGGGGGGGGGGGGGGTGGGGGGGGGGGGGGGTGGGGGGGGGGGGGGGTGGGGGGGGGGGGGGGTGGGGGGGGGGGGGGGTGGGGGGGGGGGGGGGTGGGGGGGGGGGGGGGTGGGGGGGGGGGGGGGTGGGGGGGGGGGGGGGTGGGGGGGGGGGGGGGTGGGGGGGGGGGGGGGTGGGGGGGGGGGGGGGTGGGGGGGGGGGGGGGTGGGGGGGGGGGGGGGTGGGGGGGGGGGGGGGTGGGGGGGGGGGGGGGTGGGGGGGGGGGGGGGTGGGGGGGGGGGGGGGTGGGGGGGGGGGGGGGTGGGGGGGGGGGGGGGTGGGGGGGGGGGGGGGTGGGGGGGGGGGGGGGTGGGGGGGGGGGGGGGTGGGGGGGGGGGGGGGTGGGGGGGGGGGGGGGTGGGGGGGGGGGGGGGTGGGGGGGGGGGGGGGTGGGGGGGGGGGGGGGTGGGGGGGGGGGGGGGTGGGGGGGGGGGGGGGTGGGGGGGGGGGGGGGTGGGGGGGGGGGGGGGTGGGGGGGGGGGGGGGTGGGGGGGGGGGGGGGTGGGGGGGGGGGGGGGTGGGGGGGGGGGGGGGTGGGGGGGGGGGGGGGTGGGGGGGGGGGGGGGTGGGGGGGGGGGGGGGTGGGGGGGGGGGGGGGTGGGGGGGGGGGGGGGTGGGGGGGGGGGGGGGTGGGGGGGGGGGGGGGTGGGGGGGGGGGGGGGTGGGGGGGGGGGGGGGTGGGGGGGGGGGGGGGTGGGGGGGGGGGGGGGTGGGGGGGGGGGGGGGTGGGGGGGGGGGGGGGTGGGGGGGGGGGGGGGTGGGGGGGGGGGGGGGTGGGGGGGGGGGGGGGTGGGGGGGGGGGGGGGTGGGGGGGGGGGGGGGTGGGGGGGGGGGGGGGTGGGGGGGGGGGGGGGTGGGGGGGGGGGGGGGTGGGGGGGGGGGGGGGTGGGGGGGGGGGGGGGTGGGGGGGGGGGGGGGTGGGGGGGGGGGGGGGTGGGGGGGGGGGGGGGTGGGGGGGGGGGGGGGTGGGGGGGGGGGGGGGTGGGGGGGGGGGGGGGTGGGGGGGGGGGGGGGTGGGGGGGGGGGGGGGTGGGGGGGGGGGGGGGTGGGGGGGGGGGGGGGTGGGGGGGGGGGGGGGTGGGGGGGGGGGGGGGTGGGGGGGGGGGGGGGTGGGGGGGGGGGGGGGTGGGGGGGGGGGGGGGTGGGGGGGGGGGGGGGTGGGGGGGGGGGGGGGTGGGGGGGGGGGGGGGTGGGGGGGGGGGGGGGTGGGGGGGGGGGGGGGTGGGGGGGGGGGGGGGTGGGGGGGGGGGGGGGTGGGGGGGGGGGGGGGTGGGGGGGGGGGGGGGTGGGGGGGGGGGGGGGTGGGGGGGGGGGGGGGTGGGGGGGGGGGGGGGTGGGGGGGGGGGGGGGTGGGGGGGGGGGGGGGTGGGGGGGGGGGGGGGTGGGGGGGGGGGGGGGTGGGGGGGGGGGGGGGTGGGGGGGGGGGGGGGTGGGGGGGGGGGGGGGTGGGGGGGGGGGGGGGTGGGGGGGGGGGGGGGTGGGGGGGGGGGGGGGTGGGGGGGGGGGGGGGTGGGGGGGGGGGGGGGTGGGGGGGGGGGGGGGTGGGGGGGGGGGGGGGTGGGGGGGGGGGGGGGTGGGGGGGGGGGGGGGTGGGGGGGGGGGGGGGTGGGGGGGGGGGGGGGTGGGGGGGGGGGGGGGTGGGGGGGGGGGGGGGTGGGGGGGGGGGGGGGTGGGGGGGGGGGGGGGTGGGGGGGGGGGGGGGTGGGGGGGGGGGGGGGTGGGGGGGGGGGGGGGTGGGGGGGGGGGGGGGTGGGGGGGGGGGGGGGTGGGGGGGGGGGGGGGTGGGGGGGGGGGGGGGTGGGGGGGGGGGGGGGTGGGGGGGGGGGGGGGTGGGGGGGGGGGGGGGTGGGGGGGGGGGGGGGTGGGGGGGGGGGGGGGTGGGGGGGGGGGGGGGTGGGGGGGGGGGGGGGTGGGGGGGGGGGGGGGTGGGGGGGGGGGGGGGTGGGGGGGGGGGGGGGTGGGGGGGGGGGGGGGTGGGGGGGGGGGGGGGTGGGGGGGGGGGGGGGTGGGGGGGGGGGGGGGTGGGGGGGGGGGGGGGTGGGGGGGGGGGGGGGTGGGGGGGGGGGGGGGTGGGGGGGGGGGGGGGTGGGGGGGGGGGGGGGTGGGGGGGGGGGGGGGTGGGGGGGGGGGGGGGTGGGGGGGGGGGGGGGTGGGGGGGGGGGGGGGTGGGGGGGGGGGGGGGTGGGGGGGGGGGGGGGTGGGGGGGGGGGGGGGTGGGGGGGGGGGGGGGTGGGGGGGGGGGGGGGTGGGGGGGGGGGGGGGTGGGGGGGGGGGGGGGTGGGGGGGGGGGGGGGTGGGGGGGGGGGGGGGTGGGGGGGGGGGGGGGTGGGGGGGGGGGGGGGTGGGGGGGGGGGGGGGTGGGGGGGGGGGGGGGTGGGGGGGGGGGGGGGTGGGGGGGGGGGGGGGTGGGGGGGGGGGGGGGTGGGGGGGGGGGGGGGTGGGGGGGGGGGGGGGTGGGGGGGGGGGGGGGTGGGGGGGGGGGGGGGTGGGGGGGGGGGGGGGTGGGGGGGGGGGGGGGTGGGGGGGGGGGGGGGTGGGGGGGGGGGGGGGTGGGGGGGGGGGGGGGTGGGGGGGGGGGGGGGTGGGGGGGGGGGGGGGTGGGGGGGGGGGGGGGTGGGGGGGGGGGGGGGTGGGGGGGGGGGGGGGTGGGGGGGGGGGGGGGTGGGGGGGGGGGGGGGTGGGGGGGGGGGGGGGTGGGGGGGGGGGGGGGTGGGGGGGGGGGGGGGTGGGGGGGGGGGGGGGTGGGGGGGGGGGGGGGTGGGGGGGGGGGGGGGTGGGGGGGGGGGGGGGTGGGGGGGGGGGGGGGTGGGGGGGGGGGGGGGTGGGGGGGGGGGGGGGTGGGGGGGGGGGGGGGTGGGGGGGGGGGGGGGTGGGGGGGGGGGGGGGTGGGGGGGGGGGGGGGTGGGGGGGGGGGGGGGTGGGGGGGGGGGGGGGTGGGGGGGGGGGGGGGTGGGGGGGGGGGGGGGTGGGGGGGGGGGGGGGTGGGGGGGGGGGGGGGTGGGGGGGGGGGGGGGTGGGGGGGGGGGGGGGTGGGGGGGGGGGGGGGTGGGGGGGGGGGGGGGTGGGGGGGGGGGGGGGTGGGGGGGGGGGGGGGTGGGGGGGGGGGGGGGTGGGGGGGGGGGGGGGTGGGGGGGGGGGGGGGTGGGGGGGGGGGGGGGTGGGGGGGGGGGGGGGTGGGGGGGGGGGGGGGTGGGGGGGGGGGGGGGTGGGGGGGGGGGGGGGTGGGGGGGGGGGGGGGTGGGGGGGGGGGGGGGTGGGGGGGGGGGGGGGTGGGGGGGGGGGGGGGTGGGGGGGGGGGGGGGTGGGGGGGGGGGGGGGTGGGGGGGGGGGGGGGTGGGGGGGGGGGGGGGTGGGGGGGGGGGGGGGTGGGGGGGGGGGGGGGTGGGGGGGGGGGGGGGTGGGGGGGGGGGGGGGTGGGGGGGGGGGGGGGTGGGGGGGGGGGGGGGTGGGGGGGGGGGGGGGTGGGGGGGGGGGGGGGTGGGGGGGGGGGGGGGTGGGGGGGGGGGGGGGTGGGGGGGGGGGGGGGTGGGGGGGGGGGGGGGTGGGGGGGGGGGGGGGTGGGGGGGGGGGGGGGTGGGGGGGGGGGGGGGTGGGGGGGGGGGGGGGTGGGGGGGGGGGGGGGTGGGGGGGGGGGGGGGTGGGGGGGGGGGGGGGTGGGGGGGGGGGGGGGTGGGGGGGGGGGGGGGTGGGGGGGGGGGGGGGTGGGGGGGGGGGGGGGTGGGGGGGGGGGGGGGTGGGGGGGGGGGGGGGTGGGGGGGGGGGGGGGTGGGGGGGGGGGGGGGTGGGGGGGGGGGGGGGTGGGGGGGGGGGGGGGTGGGGGGGGGGGGGGGTGGGGGGGGGGGGGGGTGGGGGGGGGGGGGGGTGGGGGGGGGGGGGGGTGGGGGGGGGGGGGGGTGGGGGGGGGGGGGGGTGGGGGGGGGGGGGGGTGGGGGGGGGGGGGGGTGGGGGGGGGGGGGGGTGGGGGGGGGGGGGGGTGGGGGGGGGGGGGGGTGGGGGGGGGGGGGGGTGGGGGGGGGGGGGGGTGGGGGGGGGGGGGGGTGGGGGGGGGGGGGGGTGGGGGGGGGGGGGGGTGGGGGGGGGGGGGGGTGGGGGGGGGGGGGGGTGGGGGGGGGGGGGGGTGGGGGGGGGGGGGGGTGGGGGGGGGGGGGGGTGGGGGGGGGGGGGGGTGGGGGGGGGGGGGGGTGGGGGGGGGGGGGGGTGGGGGGGGGGGGGGGTGGGGGGGGGGGGGGGTGGGGGGGGGGGGGGGTGGGGGGGGGGGGGGGTGGGGGGGGGGGGGGGTGGGGGGGGGGGGGGGTGGGGGGGGGGGGGGGTGGGGGGGGGGGGGGGTGGGGGGGGGGGGGGGTGGGGGGGGGGGGGGGTGGGGGGGGGGGGGGGTGGGGGGGGGGGGGGGTGGGGGGGGGGGGGGGTGGGGGGGGGGGGGGGTGGGGGGGGGGGGGGGTGGGGGGGGGGGGGGGTGGGGGGGGGGGGGGGTGGGGGGGGGGGGGGGTGGGGGGGGGGGGGGGTGGGGGGGGGGGGGGGTGGGGGGGGGGGGGGGTGGGGGGGGGGGGGGGTGGGGGGGGGGGGGGGTGGGGGGGGGGGGGGGTGGGGGGGGGGGGGGGTGGGGGGGGGGGGGGGTGGGGGGGGGGGGGGGTGGGGGGGGGGGGGGGTGGGGGGGGGGGGGGGTGGGGGGGGGGGGGGGTGGGGGGGGGGGGGGGTGGGGGGGGGGGGGGGTGGGGGGGGGGGGGGGTGGGGGGGGGGGGGGGTGGGGGGGGGGGGGGGTGGGGGGGGGGGGGGGTGGGGGGGGGGGGGGGTGGGGGGGGGGGGGGGTGGGGGGGGGGGGGGGTGGGGGGGGGGGGGGGTGGGGGGGGGGGGGGGTGGGGGGGGGGGGGGGTGGGGGGGGGGGGGGGTGGGGGGGGGGGGGGGTGGGGGGGGGGGGGGGTGGGGGGGGGGGGGGGTGGGGGGGGGGGGGGGTGGGGGGGGGGGGGGGTGGGGGGGGGGGGGGGTGGGGGGGGGGGGGGGTGGGGGGGGGGGGGGGTGGGGGGGGGGGGGGGTGGGGGGGGGGGGGGGTGGGGGGGGGGGGGGGTGGGGGGGGGGGGGGGTGGGGGGGGGGGGGGGTGGGGGGGGGGGGGGGTGGGGGGGGGGGGGGGTGGGGGGGGGGGGGGGTGGGGGGGGGGGGGGGTGGGGGGGGGGGGGGGTGGGGGGGGGGGGGGGTGGGGGGGGGGGGGGGTGGGGGGGGGGGGGGGTGGGGGGGGGGGGGGGTGGGGGGGGGGGGGGGTGGGGGGGGGGGGGGGTGGGGGGGGGGGGGGGTGGGGGGGGGGGGGGGTGGGGGGGGGGGGGGGTGGGGGGGGGGGGGGGTGGGGGGGGGGGGGGGTGGGGGGGGGGGGGGGTGGGGGGGGGGGGGGGTGGGGGGGGGGGGGGGTGGGGGGGGGGGGGGGTGGGGGGGGGGGGGGGTGGGGGGGGGGGGGGGTGGGGGGGGGGGGGGGTGGGGGGGGGGGGGGGTGGGGGGGGGGGGGGGTGGGGGGGGGGGGGGGTGGGGGGGGGGGGGGGTGGGGGGGGGGGGGGGTGGGGGGGGGGGGGGGTGGGGGGGGGGGGGGGTGGGGGGGGGGGGGGGTGGGGGGGGGGGGGGGTGGGGGGGGGGGGGGGTGGGGGGGGGGGGGGGTGGGGGGGGGGGGGGGTGGGGGGGGGGGGGGGTGGGGGGGGGGGGGGGTGGGGGGGGGGGGGGGTGGGGGGGGGGGGGGGTGGGGGGGGGGGGGGGTGGGGGGGGGGGGGGGTGGGGGGGGGGGGGGG
This sequence comes from Sphaerodactylus townsendi, assembly GCF_021028975.2. Lineage (NCBI taxonomy): Eukaryota > Metazoa > Chordata > Lepidosauria > Squamata > Sphaerodactylidae > Sphaerodactylus > Sphaerodactylus townsendi. The sequence continues at coordinate 69,813,278 of NC_059433.1, forward strand.
TGGGGGGGGGGGGGGGTGGGGGGGGGGGGGGGTGGGGGGGGGGGGGGGTGGGGGGGGGGGGGGGTGGGGGGGGGGGGGGGTGGGGGGGGGGGGGGGTGGGGGGGGGGGGGGGTGGGGGGGGGGGGGGGTGGGGGGGGGGGGGGGTGGGGGGGGGGGGGGGTGGGGGGGGGGGGGGGTGGGGGGGGGGGGGGGTGGGGGGGGGGGGGGGTGGGGGGGGGGGGGGGTGGGGGGGGGGGGGGGTGGGGGGGGGGGGGGGTGGGGGGGGGGGGGGGTGGGGGGGGGGGGGGGTGGGGGGGGGGGGGGGTGGGGGGGGGGGGGGGTGGGGGGGGGGGGGGGTGGGGGGGGGGGGGGGTGGGGGGGGGGGGGGGTGGGGGGGGGGGGGGGTGGGGGGGGGGGGGGGTGGGGGGGGGGGGGGGTGGGGGGGGGGGGGGGTGGGGGGGGGGGGGGGTGGGGGGGGGGGGGGGTGGGGGGGGGGGGGGGTGGGGGGGGGGGGGGGTGGGGGGGGGGGGGGGTGGGGGGGGGGGGGGGTGGGGGGGGGGGGGGGTGGGGGGGGGGGGGGGTGGGGGGGGGGGGGGGTGGGGGGGGGGGGGGGTGGGGGGGGGGGGGGGTGGGGGGGGGGGGGGGTGGGGGGGGGGGGGGGTGGGGGGGGGGGGGGGTGGGGGGGGGGGGGGGTGGGGGGGGGGGGGGGTGGGGGGGGGGGGGGGTGGGGGGGGGGGGGGGTGGGGGGGGGGGGGGGTGGGGGGGGGGGGGGGTGGGGGGGGGGGGGGGTGGGGGGGGGGGGGGGTGGGGGGGGGGGGGGGTGGGGGGGGGGGGGGGTGGGGGGGGGGGGGGGTGGGGGGGGGGGGGGGTGGGGGGGGGGGGGGGTGGGGGGGGGGGGGGGTGGGGGGGGGGGGGGGTGGGGGGGGGGGGGGGTGGGGGGGGGGGGGGGTGGGGGGGGGGGGGGGTGGGGGGGGGGGGGGGTGGGGGGGGGGGGGGGTGGGGGGGGGGGGGGGTGGGGGGGGGGGGGGGTGGGGGGGGGGGGGGGTGGGGGGGGGGGGGGGTGGGGGGGGGGGGGGGTGGGGGGGGGGGGGGGTGGGGGGGGGGGGGGGTGGGGGGGGGGGGGGGTGGGGGGGGGGGGGGGTGGGGGGGGGGGGGGGTGGGGGGGGGGGGGGGTGGGGGGGGGGGGGGGTGGGGGGGGGGGGGGGTGGGGGGGGGGGGGGGTGGGGGGGGGGGGGGGTGGGGGGGGGGGGGGGTGGGGGGGGGGGGGGGTGGGGGGGGGGGGGGGTGGGGGGGGGGGGGGGTGGGGGGGGGGGGGGGTGGGGGGGGGGGGGGGTGGGGGGGGGGGGGGGTGGGGGGGGGGGGGGGTGGGGGGGGGGGGGGGTGGGGGGGGGGGGGGGTGGGGGGGGGGGGGGGTGGGGGGGGGGGGGGGTGGGGGGGGGGGGGGGTGGGGGGGGGGGGGGGTGGGGGGGGGGGGGGGTGGGGGGGGGGGGGGGTGGGGGGGGGGGGGGGTGGGGGGGGGGGGGGGTGGGGGGGGGGGGGGGTGGGGGGGGGGGGGGGTGGGGGGGGGGGGGGGTGGGGGGGGGGGGGGGTGGGGGGGGGGGGGGGTGGGGGGGGGGGGGGGTGGGGGGGGGGGGGGGTGGGGGGGGGGGGGGGTGGGGGGGGGGGGGGGTGGGGGGGGGGGGGGGTGGGGGGGGGGGGGGGTGGGGGGGGGGGGGGGTGGGGGGGGGGGGGGGTGGGGGGGGGGGGGGGTGGGGGGGGGGGGGGGTGGGGGGGGGGGGGGGTGGGGGGGGGGGGGGGTGGGGGGGGGGGGGGGTGGGGGGGGGGGGGGGTGGGGGGGGGGGGGGGTGGGGGGGGGGGGGGGTGGGGGGGGGGGGGGGTGGGGGGGGGGGGGGGTGGGGGGGGGGGGGGGTGGGGGGGGGGGGGGGTGGGGGGGGGGGGGGGTGGGGGGGGGGGGGGGTGGGGGGGGGGGGGGGTGGGGGGGGGGGGGGGTGGGGGGGGGGGGGGGTGGGGGGGGGGGGGGGTGGGGGGGGGGGGGGGTGGGGGGGGGGGGGGGTGGGGGGGGGGGGGGGTGGGGGGGGGGGGGGGTGGGGGGGGGGGGGGGTGGGGGGGGGGGGGGGTGGGGGGGGGGGGGGGTGGGGGGGGGGGGGGGTGGGGGGGGGGGGGGGTGGGGGGGGGGGGGGGTGGGGGGGGGGGGGGGTGGGGGGGGGGGGGGGTGGGGGGGGGGGGGGGTGGGGGGGGGGGGGGGTGGGGGGGGGGGGGGGTGGGGGGGGGGGGGGGTGGGGGGGGGGGGGGGTGGGGGGGGGGGGGGGTGGGGGGGGGGGGGGGTGGGGGGGGGGGGGGGTGGGGGGGGGGGGGGGTGGGGGGGGGGGGGGGTGGGGGGGGGGGGGGGTGGGGGGGGGGGGGGGTGGGGGGGGGGGGGGGTGGGGGGGGGGGGGGGTGGGGGGGGGGGGGGGTGGGGGGGGGGGGGGGTGGGGGGGGGGGGGGGTGGGGGGGGGGGGGGGTGGGGGGGGGGGGGGGTGGGGGGGGGGGGGGGTGGGGGGGGGGGGGGGTGGGGGGGGGGGGGGGTGGGGGGGGGGGGGGGTGGGGGGGGGGGGGGGTGGGGGGGGGGGGGGGTGGGGGGGGGGGGGGGCTGATGGGAATTGTAGTCCATAACATCTGGAGTGCCAAAGGTTCGCCACCACGGTTATACAACATACATCAACTGTAAACTCCATATTGAAGAGCTTTAAAAGATTTTGATTTCAATACTGAAAAGCTTTTTAAAATTTTGCTTTTGGAATTTACTGTGGACTTTAACTTGTGATTTACCTTAACAAGGACTTTCGAAGCTCTCCGTATTGAAGCGTTTTGTTCTTTTAGAGCGAAATTAACTCTGGTTTATAATTGTTTCTTGCATTTGGCGTGCAACGACGGTATACTTACGTTAGGAGAAATCTTTCCTTTGTTGTTGACACGGCTTTTGTTTATTGGGCCCTATTGGGTTTGCGGTGGAGCTAGCCTCAAACAAAACATCAGGTGATAACCTGAATCTTACAAAGCTCACTGGTAGTTCACAAAATATCCAAAAGCGTGTACGTATTGGTGTTAGATTAAAAAAGTTCCTGTGAAATGTGCCAGTCCCAGGTCCATACTTCCCACTGCCAGCAATACAACAAACAACCGTGGTTGCATCTACGTCTCTGGCAGAATGAGGTGACCATGTTTAATTATCACCTCAGTGTGTAGGAGGAAGTTTGCATTTTATGTGTTCCTTAAAATAAAATAAAATAAAATAAACACAAACAATTGCAGCTTCCTGTAAGGAGAAATTTAGGATATCTGAAAGTAGGTTTTAGCTCTGTTGTCTCATTGATATATTGGTTAGATTAGGCATGATTGATTGAGTGATTGATTGAGTGATTGATTGATTGATTGATTGATTGATTGATTGATTGCACTTATATCCCGCCAATCTCCCACAGGACTCAGGACGGTTCACAATAAAAGCATATAAAACAATCAATACCATAAATAATATACAAATAAACATGTTAAATAGCATGAACTTAAAAACAGATTCCAAAAATGTATCGTCGAAGGCTGGACACAATGCTTAACAGACTTCCCTCTGTGATGCACCTCTGAAGATGCCAGCCACAGATGCAGGCGAAACGTTAGGAACAAGATCCACCAGATCACGGCCACACAGCCCGGAAAGCCCACCACAACCAGATTACAAAAAGATTGCATGAAAAGAATGTCAGAACATGTGTTTAGATGAGCAAAATCTAAATGACAGCTGGACCCTCCTTCTAGCAGGTGCCGTGTGCAAAATGAGGACTGAGTGCACAACATGTACCGTGTGCAAAACCTGATAAGGTGAGGGCACCTGATTGGTACCACATTTGTATATAGTTAGCACAGACAGCAGAGTGATGTGTGCCTGAAAACACCTGTGGTCTGGCGAAGAACTTTGTCAGTAGACAGCAATAAATAGAACTGCACTGGTGACTGTGTGTCTGTCAGTTCTTGTCTGCATTGCGTCCTGCAAGGTGGTCTACTCCGAGTAAATCCGCTGCTTCAACAAAGAAACCTGCATGGGGACATAAAAACAAATGCGTACGCCATATCCAGATGAGGACCAGGAATGATTTTAGAGAAAGGGATGCCCGACGGGACCGGCAGAAAAGAAAAGGCCTGGCAGAACAGCTCTGCTTTACAGGCCCTGCAGAACTGAGGCAGACTCTGCAGGACCCAGATGTCGCCGAAGCGAGAGTTCCATCAGGCTACGGCCAGGGCCGTGAAAGCCCTGACCCACGTTGTAGCCAGCCAAAAATCCCTGGGGCCCAGAACCACCGACAAGTTCCCCTCCGCGGACCAGAAGGGCAATAGGAGGAGAGGCTTTCCCACAGATATGCAGGTCCAAGACCACTAATGGCCTTAAAGGTTAACACCGAGACTTCGAAGACAATCCAGTACTCAACAGGCAGCCAACAAAGTTCTTTCAGGATAGGTGTTATATGGTCACGGCTAGGAGCTTCAGCCAGGAGCCTAGAGGCTGCATGCTATGCAAGTTTCAACTCCTGGTAATGTTCCCTGTAAGCCGTAAGGCTGCGCAGGGCCTTATTGGCCCCACGCAGGTTGGGCCGACACCCAGCAGGGGGAGTTTTTACTTGTAGTTCAGTTCTGCCCAGTGAGAGCATGCTTCTGTGCAGCTGTAAGGAACCCTTAGAGCACAGGTGTCAAACTCGCGGCCTCCAGATGTTACGGACTACAGTTCCCATCATCCTCTGCCAGCATGATGCTGGCAGGGGGTAATGGGAACTGTAGTCCATAACATCTGGAGGGGCGCGAGTTTGACACCTGTGCCTTAGAGTATAGGTGTCAAACTCAGGTCCTCCAGATGTTCATGGGCTACCATTCCCAGCAGCCCTTGCTAGCATGGCCAATTGGCCCTGCTGACATGGGCTGATGGGAATCGTAGTTCATTAACATCTGGAGGACGTGAGTTTGGCTGGTGGGAATTATAGTCCATGAACATCTGGATGGCCTGAGTTTGACACCTATGCCTTAGAGCCATGGTGGCGAACCTATGGCACTCCAGATGTTCATGAACTACAATCCCCATCCGCCCCTGCCAGCATGGCCAATTGGCCTTAGCTGGGCCATTGGTGACTACCAATTGGGATTCTAATCCATGAACATCTGGAGTGCCATAGGTTTGCCACCGCTGCCTTAGTGGAGCCATTGGTGACTACTCTGTTCCACTAAAAGATTAAAGTGCAGTTAGTTGTGGTGTGGCAGGAGAGGAAGTAGTACGCTTCCACATTAGAAAATAGTCCTGAATGAATATGAGAACTATCATTCATTTTTAAGCGTTGCCTTTGTCAAAACCATTATTCTGTGCGTATTTAAACATGGTTTGGTGGGCAGGGGGAGCAGAAACCCACCGAAGGGAGACGAGGCTGGAGGCGGCAGTGAGGCTTGACTGGTGGGGGGAGCAGGAGGATGAGAGGGGGCTCACAGGCAGCTGCAAACAGCCAAATTCACCCACAGCCAGACTCACAATGCAGCAGATCTGGGCAACGCCCCATGCACAGCCTCTTAAAGGGTAAGGAGGGATGGCAAAAGGTGAATGGGCAGGGGAGGGAAGCAGAACTAGGTGGGCACTAGGACCCAAGTGGAGCATTCTACGACAAAGAAGGTCCAGCATGTGGTGGATGAATATACAATTGTGCTTTAATCTTTCAGTGAAACAGAGTATAGTTATAATGGTTATCTAATTCAAATTCCTCCTATTCTAGTTACAGATAATTTTTTTTAATGGAGAGGAGCGTTGACCCCCTTCCCCATGGGCTGCAGTTGAATAGTCCTTTCTTCCCCTTTATCCTGCTACGTCAGTGATGGCAAACCTTTTTGAGACCGAGTGCCCAAATTGCAATCCAAACCTCACTTATTTATCACAAAGTGCCAACCCGGCAATTTAACCTGAATGCTGAGGTTTTAGTTTAGAAAAAAACGGTTGGCTCCCTCTTCCTCCGCCCCACCCACTCGAGCAGGGGCCAGCCTGCTCTAGCCTCCAGCAAGTCCCACGCGCACTGCTCTGTGCCTCTCTAGCATCTCTGCCTCCTCTGCGCCCCCCCCCCCCACACACACCCAGGCAGCAGCCACCCGGTAAACAGGCACCAGGCCCACCAGCCGAGTCCTCCCTGCTCACCGCAGTGCGCACATGTTGTGCTCAGTGGCCCAGGTCAGTCTAGATGTGTGTGGGTGTGATTTTCCATTCCCCACATGATGAACTCTGTGTGCACGTGCCCACAGAGAGGGCTTTGAGTGCCACCTTTGGCACCCGTGCCATAGGTTCGCCATCACTGTGCTACGTTATATAGCCATGGTGGCGAACCTTTGGCACTCCAGATGTTATGGACTACAATTCCCATCAGCCCCTCCCAGGGGCTGGCAGGGGCTGATGGGAATTGTAGTCCATAACATCTGGAGTGCCAAAGGTTCACCACCACTGTTATATGGGACTTGTAGATTGTTTTGGTTTCTGAACTGGGTCTAACGTGGGGTAAATTACGCCTACTTTCTGTGTGATTTTGCTACCCACCCTAGCCTTTGAGAACTTAAGTCAAGGCCATATATTATTCCACATTGAACAATGTGGCGATGAAGCTTAATTTCCACGTTTTTCTCCAGTGTGTCTCATCACAATAACCGTGCCGGCTTTTCATACCGCCAGCTGTACTTCGCATCCCAGCCTTCCGGTTATCACCTTGTTGGGAGCCATATATTATTCAGCATGTAATGAGTTCCGTAGTCAGCTCAGTGAACTGATAATATAATCTTTACTTTTTTCCTGCAAAGGACAAAAAGAGTTATTCCTGCCCTGTGTGCGAGAAATCGTTTTCCGAAGACCGACTTATAAAATCACACATAAAGACAAACCACCCAGGTAAGATAAGACGCACAGTCTGTAAAAAAAAAATTTCAATGTGATATAATAGAGGGGGCGTTGGCCTGGGTTAAGTAGTTAAGTAGCAGACTGTGGCTGCAATAGGTATACTCGTGATGTCAAAACTGGAAACACAGGCAGTTTTAGTTATCAGATTATGTCTGGGCCAATGGTATGTTAAGGATTCTTTTTTAAAAAATATAAATGCTTTATTCATACACTTAATACACAAGTGTTTAAAAATTGCTTATTGCAGCTGTTGCATTCTGTTGCTAACATAGTTCATCAAACATAGAATCTTCTATATATTTCAATCCTTGCTTTGAGAAAATTTATACATAAACGAAAACTTCCAACTATGATTTATATTTCTTAAAGGTTCCATTTCTTATATTAGTTTCATAAAGTACATATATTTACACCAATCAAGTACTATTTTACATATAACTTACTCGCTGACCTGTGGAGCTTATCTTTAATGATATGTTAAGGATTCAACCGGCAGCGGTCGTGGTAGTGTCGGAAACGGCTGTCAGAATATCGGAGACACAGGAACTCAAGCGTATTCACTTCACAGAAGGGCTTTATTCCACTTGCTTACAAATCACAGGACCGTCTGACGGAGTGCGGTGCAGCAACAGGTGAACCGAAGCACACATAACTGCTAGCACTTTGCCACCTTATAAACATATGTACAACCGGTCAGGAGGGTCACATCTTATCTCTACAGATGTGCACCATGGGATCACTAGTCATGGCTTAAAACTGCTGACTTCCTCAAGAAGGAGACGGCATCATCCCTTCCAGCTGTCAAATAGATTTTGCTGATCTGGTTGGCAGATCCAGACATGATAACCCACATTTTTTTTTTCTACAAGACAACACTTGAGAAAAGGTTTTGCATTTTCAGATAATTATACTTAATATGTTTATATCCAGATCTTTTCTTTATCTTTATTAAACTTGAATAGGCATAGATAGATCAAGATTTACACAGACACAGTCTGCAGTCTCAAATATAGTTCAATGGCAAGAAAACAGTCCACATAACTTGATGGTTGACTTCAAGGGATTCAGATCACTTCAGATTTTTTTTTAAAGAAATAGCCAGAGCAAATGACAGTAAATACCCCTACACAGCAATGTAAAAATACAATCTAATATAAAATTGCAATATAAATAGATCTGTTTAGCAAGTTAAAAGCAAAATAATACAATCTTTATCCTACCATGCCTAAATATTAGACAGTGTGTATCAGTTAGATTGGAGAAGATTCCTATCTTTTATAAGAAGTTTTACATTTATTTTATGTATCATATTTGATATTTAAAAAATTTAATTCTGTGCCAAATAATAATGAACCAATTTGGTTTAGTGTACTGGTATAGTATATTAAAAAAAAACACAGTTAAAAGTAATAAAATAGGAATAAGTTAGCACTTTAAAATGGTTGTCAGGTATAAAGCTACCATAATGTTTGTATAACAACTGAGGAAGGCATGCGGCTTTGGGCACCAAAAGTTGCTCCGATGTGCCTGAGTGTTGCTCCGCCGTGCTCTTGCTCCAGCATAAGTGCCTCAATATCAGCATTCACACTCCTTACACTGGCGTTAAGTGGCTGGGGTCAGGCTGTCTCCAAAGCGGTCCCCCACCCTTTGTGGATGGTAATCAAAGTAGAAGAGGAACGAGAGCAGCAGGCCAGTAAGAGACATCCGGTTGTGGCCTACCCACCCTGGGCGGGAGAGGGGGAAAGGGAAGGGAGCCTGTCATCTGGCCAAGATCCACCCAGCCTGGGAGGAAGGGTAGGGAGCGGGGAGAGGATCCGTCATGTGGTCAAAACCCACCCGCACTGCTGGAAGGAGGGGGAGGGAGCCCATATCTGGTTGCGATTTACCCACCCGGGGGGGGGGGGCATCCTCTGGTCATGGCCACCTACCCTGGGAGAAAGGGGCAGGAAGAATGTGGGTGTGTATACGAAAAAATAAACTTGGCTGTCTGTGATTATTGGAAGTCCACCTTTGAGAGAAGCAACCAGGTCATTGGTGGCTGTATCCAACCGATCAAGCCAGTATATTTTTCTTCCACCTTTCTTACAAGAAGCTCAGGCATTTCTTCCACCTTCCTCCAAGAAGATCAGGCATTCCCTTTGCTGCCTGAGGGAAGGAGCTAATGCCCTCCTGCTATTTAAAGAACTTTTAATACAACAAACATTTGTGTGTGGAATAAAACATTTATTAACAAAATTGGTTCAAGGTAAACAAAAGCATAAGGCGCAGGATGGGTGTCTGATCTCATGATATGTGTACTGGGCTGCCAAAAAAGCTGTCCCCCAGACACCTAAATTTTTCTCAGCACACCTGCTGGTGAAAAATTATAGTGCACACTGGAGCAGCTGTGAGATTCCAGATGGGCGGTCGCCACTTCCTGAAGACTCTTTGCTGCCAGGGGCGCAAGCTGACGACAAGGCGCCAAGCGTCACTGCCTGGCGCCCACGACCTCCCAGACCCCGCATTGCTGGCAAGCCGAAGCCTTGCGATCCCAGAAGAGCTCGCAAGGCGGGTCGGGGGGGGGGGGGAGGCAGCACCGTAGAGGCTGTCCCATTCCCCATCAGCAATGGCAGCCACGGTAAGTCACGGCTGTTCCTTCTGTTTCTACCATCACGATCCACTGGCAAGCCAGGTTAGCCTGAGAATGGCTGACTCAGGCTCACCGGGCAATCTTCTTGACAGAGAGGGGCATTGAACCCAGGTCTCTCAGGCCACAGTCTGACACTCCGCCCGCTGGACCACACTAGCTCTGAATTCTCCACTGTAAACCCCGAGGTTAAGTGAAACCAAAGTCTGAAAGCAGAAAGTGGCATTCCTCTGGCCATCTTGGAACTTCGAAGCCCTCCAACGCTGTTTGTCCCAATGGTCTGTTTCCCACAAGGACTGCGCATGTGCTTTTGGGAAGCCCATTTACCAGGAACTGAAGCCCCCTCCCATCTTTTGTTGTTCAGACAACTTGTATTCAACACGAGGATTACGAGGATGATTGAGGGACTGGAGCACCTTCCTTACGAGGAGAGGCTGCAGCGTTTGGGACTCTTTAGTTTGGAGAGGAGACGTCTGAGGGGGGATAGGATTGAAGTCTATAAAATTATGCATGGGGTAGAAAATGTTGACAGAGAGACATTTTTCTCTCTTTCCCACAATGCTAGAACCAGGGGGCACACATTGAAAATGCTGGGGGGAAGAATGAAGACTAATAAAAGGAAACACTTCTTCACGCAACGTGTGATTGGTGTTTGGAATATGCTGCCACAGGAGGTGGTGATGGCCACTAACCTGGATAGCTTTAAAAGGGGCTTGGACAGATTTATGGAGGAGAAGTCGATCTCTACCAATCTTGATCCTCCTTGATCTGAGATTGCAAATGCCTTAGCAGACCAGGTGCTCAGGAGCAGCAGCCGCAGAAGGCCATTGCTTTCATCTCCTGCACGTGAGCTCCCAAAGGCACCTGGTGGGCCACTGCGAGTAGCAGAGAGCTGGACTAGATGGACTCTGATCCAGCTGGCTTGTTCTTATGTTCTTATGTAGGCTCTTTGTAGTCATGAACAATTGCCACAGACCAGTGGTTCTCAACCTTTTTTTTTAACTTGCGTACCCCTTGGCAAGCCATTTCCCTACAATTGTACCCCCATATTAGCAAACCCATTACGTAGATTTTTAACATACTCCCAAATGCTCTGGCTTGTACCCCCTGGGGGTGCACGTACCCCAGATTGGGAACCATGCCATGGGCAGAGCCAGCGTGGTGTGGTTAAGAGCAGGCGGATTCTAATTTGGAGAACCGGGTTTGATTCTCCACTCCTCCACTTGAGTGGCAGAGGCTTACCTGGTAAACCAGATGTGTTTCCGCACTCCTACATGCCTGCTGGGTGACCTTGGGCTAGTCACAGTTCTCTACAAACTCTCTCAGCCCCACCTACCTCACCAGGTGTTTGTTGTGGGGAGAGGAAGGGAAAGGAGCTTGTAAGCCACCTTGAGTCTACTTACGGGAGAGAAAGATGGCGGGGTAGAAATCCAAACTCTTCTTCTTCTGTGACTGTCTTGCCCCCTTGTCTAGTCACCTAAGCTAGTGTCTGTCAACACTGCTGGTAGGAACGAACAAGAATCTAAAATGTGGTCTTGTTCAAGCGGTTAGTTACAGGAAGTAACAAAAGTTATTTTTCAGTCACGTAATGGGAAATGAAGAGACTCTTTTTTAATAAGCCTTTATTGGCATAAAATAAACATACAAAATCAGCATACAAAATTTGCCCATTATTGCTCACAATTATAGACACTGGTACTAAAATACTAAATACTAAAATATATACATGGTCCTTCTGTAACTATAGGACATTCCTTCAGCTAAGTTAACTCACTTAAACGTCATCGGATACTGACAGAAGCTAGAAAAATTACTGCTGGCTATATGTGGTCATAATACATAGACATTGGTTGGTATTCATCTAGACTTACGTCTATTATTGTTAGCAGAAATTCTGCTACATTCCCACACACTGTGGGATCCATGCCGCTCAACAGCACAGGTATCTCCAGAGCATCAGTTAGATTGTTATTTATGCAGGGAAATGGGATAAGTGCGGATTGTGACATTCTGATTTTTGCAAACCTTACACAATGAAAGAGGGTATGATCGAGTGTCTCCACCTGACCCATATTGCATGGACATAGCCTCCTCTGTTTATCAATTTGTTGATATCTGCCGTAGAGCAGCATAGAAGGCATTAGATTGAATCTGGCCAGTGTTAAAGCTTGAAGAGACTCTTAAAGTGTTAAACTTTGATTATCTGGGAAACAGCCAGGACTTCCCTGCGCTGCGTTCTGCTTATTATGCCGGAATGGAAATTGACCGCTTGAGAATTTGTTTGATTACCTTCCACTCTGCGTGCTTCTGATGAAGATGCATTTTGAAACCTGACAATATACTTGACGCCTGTCTTGCCTGTGCTTTTGATGGGCTAGAGATGGATTTTCTGTGGAGATGCATTTTGTGCATGTTAATTGTTACTCGCGTGCTTCTTGAGAGAATCTTTGTTTAAAATTGATATTTAGCACACGGGTGTTTTATTTGGTCCCCTCTCTGTCCAACACTGACCTTGCCACAGTGATCCACGTGACAGTCTCCTCCAGGCTAGATTACTGTAACTCGATCTACTCTGGCCTGCCCTTGAGACAGCCCTGGAAACTGCAGCTAGTCAAGAATGCAGCAGCAAGTGTACTCACTGGAACTCCAGTGCAGGAGCACAATAAGACCTGTTCTCTCCTGCACTGGAGGACATCTTATGGGTGGTTCCCATTGTCCCCCTGGGGAGGCAGGAAATGACTTTTTCCCCCTTCCTGGTGGACGGAACCTCCCCTTGAACTCCAGTCTGTTTCCTGCCTCCTGCACTGGTTGCCTGTTGAATTCTGGATTGCGTGAAGATGGTGAGACCCTTCTCCGGCAAATAACACATTACAACGACAGGCTTGGAAATGGATTGAGCCGCAGCTCAAATAACTATGTACACAGAAGCTGGGCAGCAAACGGGTCGCAACATCAAGCATTCCCCAATCTCCATTGGGGCCTCCTGCAGGAAGCTGGGAGCTCCAGGGGTGAACCTCTGGCTTCAACCCTTCCTGCTGCTCGGGGAAGCGGGCACCGGCTAAGTCTACCGCCTTGCCTACCGGCCCGCCGTACTCCCCTCTTTTGCTGGGGTGTCAGGCACCAGCTAAGCCTACTGGCTTGCCTACCGGCCCGCCACACCCCCCAGCCCTTTGCAGGGCACAACCATGGAGAAGACCAGCTGCCTGGCTCGGCTTCTCCCCCAGATGTTGCAACTCCCGATGTCAACCCGCCGGGCTGCGACAAAATATAGCAAAGCATAACATTTGACCAAACAACCATACCAGAGAAAACTAGGGTGGGTGGGTCACGCCACTCCTGAGTCTCAGCAGCCAAGAAGGCCGAGCTCAGGGTGTGGCGCCTTTTATGCTACTGCTCCTCCCGCCTTTTCGGCTCGGAGCCAATCATTGCAGCTCCCTGCAAAACTTCTCTGCTAAGCATGGCACCTTGCCTGCAACCACTCTTTGCCTCTTCTCCAGGAGCAGCAGTGGGGTAGGAGGTTAAGAGCTCATGTATCTAATCTGGAGGAACCGGGTTTGATTCCCAGCTCTGCCACCTGAGCTGTGGAGGCTTATCTGGGGAATTCAGATTAACCTGTACACTCCCACACACACCAGCTGGGTGACCTTGGGCTAGTCGCAGTTCTTCTGAGCTCTCCCAGCCCCACCGACCTCACAGGGTGTTTGTTGTGAGGGAGGAAGGGCAAGGAGATTGTAAGCCCCTTTGAGTCTCCTGCAGGAGAGAAAGGGGGGATAGAAATCCAAACAACTCCTCCTCCTCCTCCTCCTCCTCCTCCTCCTCTTCTTCTTCTTCTTCTTCTTCTTCTTCTGCTCACCACAGCCGCAATGGCTGAGCCCAGCTTAGGCTGGGGAGGGCTGGGTATCAAATAAAATAAAAAATAATCATTTTCCTCATTTTGTAATATTGTCTTTAGGTTTTTTTTTTACCCCATTAGCTGTTGTACTCCATCCATTACAGTTGCTTTTTAGTTGTATTTAAAATTTTTTAGAATCATAGAGTTGGAAGGGTCCACAAGGGCCATCCATTCCAACCCTCTGCCATGCAGGAGCCCATAATCAAAGCACTCCTGACAGATGGCCATCCAATCTCTGTTTAAAAACCTCCAAAGAAGGAGACTTCACCACCCTCCGAGGCAGCGCATGCCACTGTCGAACAGCGCTGACGATCAGATAGTTCTTCCTAATGTTTAGGTGGAATCTCTTTTCTCTTAGTTTGAATCCATTACTCCGTGTCCTAGTCTCTGGAGCAGCAGAAAACACTCTCAGTCCCTCTTTTCTTTCTGTTTGTACACACTGTGGCCTTTTTTTTGGTAGCCTTGTTCAAGCTGTTAGCGTTCGAGCCAAGCATTTGCCCAATCCGAAGGCTTCACGCTGTCTGCCAGTCGCAAGAGCAGATGTTGCATCCCTCGTGCCCCACTCTGACAGTCCATATTTCCCCCACCAGTCTCCTCTCTCAATCCCCGAAACCCCTGGCGCTGATCTTTGTACGTCTTATGCCAAATCCCTCATATAAAACCCATTCGACTCGAGCATCTTTGATGCGATGCTACCGTATTTTTTATATACGCACGTTTTGAAATGGAGCCGTGCAGCCCAATCGCCTCATTATTTCGAGCGCTGACACCGTCACATCTGGATTCAGAGGCCTTTTGCAGTTGTTAGCAAGCTGTCTGCTTAGCTGGGTCGGATTCCTCCGAAACTCCCGGGTGAAACCTTAAGCAAATGTTATGTGCTTCGCAAAGAGTATTGAAACACATAAATATTTGGTTAGCCAAGCTCTACCCTGTTAGGTATTGGCCGCCTGAGAATTTCTTCCTGTCAGAAGATGGGTTTCTGCCCCAGAAGAGGAACCAGACACTAAATTGTCCATAAAACAGGAGAGTGCGGCCTGTCCGAGGATGCACAAAGCATGGCATTAGCTCTCGGAAGTCGCCATAAATTAATGAGTTGGTACGGACGGTTAAAGCTTCCATCAGCAGGAAGGGGCACAGAAAGGTGGAATGACAGGAAGCTATTTGAATAAGTATATTTTATTCATTCTTGGCACGTGCTCTCTGAAAGCTAGGGCGCTAATTTTTTTTTACCGCGTATTCCCTTTTTTCCTCCAGAGGTTTCAATGAACACCATCTCCGAGATCGTCGGCAGGAGGGTTCAGCTGAAAGGGCTGATCGGAAAGCGGGCGGTGAAGTGCCCCTATTGCAATTTTTATTTCATGAAGAACGGGTCAGACCTGCAGCGTCATATTTGGGCCCACGAAGGTAATTGCACGGCTTAGCTGGCTCTCCCCTGCCTTTGAAAACCACAGTTGTTTACTGGCACAGTCCAGCTCCCGGCACAATTTCCTTCCTGGTGTGCCGTTGTAACCTCTCTCTGTGGGTTCTGTGGGGCAGAACTTGGAATGAGTTTGCAACAACATATTTTTTAAAAAAACAAAATGGGTTACTTTCTTAACATATTACATACTAGTGGGGCCCGGCCACGCGTTGCTGTGGCAACATTATCGCTCTCATGCAGATCCACTTAACCTACACAGATGTCCATGCAGGTCCAATGATCCCCAGCATAGCCTTTTGGGGTGGTCAAATGGAATCCCTCTTCCCCTTTTCAATTCACATCGTTATATGGTGCTGTCTTGTTTTTTTAGTATAAAAGGTAACCCATTTCCATTCCACAATGGAACTGTCTCAGGAAGTGGGAATCCCGGCTGTCCATGGGGGCTGGTTGACCACGCACCTGGTCACTGGCTACGGGTAAGGCAAAACTGGGGCAAGGAGGCTATCCCAGTCAGGCAGCAGAGGCAGGGTGGTGAGGCCGGTAGCTCAGATCGAGGAAGCCCAACTCCCTGGGTTCTTAAAAAAGGAGCCATGTGCAAAAGAAAAAAAAAAAAAGGGCGGGAGAGCGGTGAGTGTTGGTTTCACCCCACACCCGTGGATTTTTCTTAGAAGAAAAAAGGCCAAACTCCAGCTTGCTTTTAGTAAAAGAGAAGGCTAGTAGCTGGCGAATATGGGTTTGAGGAAGTGGAGTAGAAGTGGTGGTTGGGATGTGAGGGAGGGCCAGAAGTGGCTGATGTGTGTGAGGATGAGGCTGGAGTGTGTATTATTGTGTGGTAGCAGTGGTGCTTGAGGAGCACAGAGAGTGAGAAGAGATTACCTGCGTGTGAGGGGGGCCCCACCTGACATCTCCTGCAGTAGCAAAGTGTGTATGTTGTTTCCACTTCCACAAGCATTATTACCCTAACAGTATTGCCTATTTACTGTTTTCACTGCTTAACAAATCTCTGCCCATCTGCTTGCGAGACATCCTAAGCCCTCATACCAAGCCCTCAGGCCCAGACAGACAGGCTGCACAAACATTCTAAGGGTGACAGTTAAACAGAGGCAGCTTTCATGGCCTGGTGCGTAGCCAGGAAAAAAGAGCGTTTTTTACCTGGCTCAGGTAGCTCCCGGACTTTTCGGCGATTTAGGAAGAGGTCCGATTTCCTGCCCGCAACCAGGGAGGAAGCGTCATAGTGAAAATTTGGAGAAGCGATCCGGTCCGGCCGTTTTCGAAGCGTTAGAGGCGTGACTAACCGAAAGATCACTGTTTTGCTTACTTTATATATATAAGATAACATCAACATTTTAACATCCCACACTTCAAAAGGTCCTGTTCCCGGGTTGCATTTTCACCGAGTCGCCTTATATTTACAGTCTCACCTACGATACTGCCAAGTCAATTCTTCTTTGCTTTTTACCGTTGGGTTGGCTCACCACTCAGAGACTCCAAGGGCTTGATGAACAGGATTCAACATGATGAAGGTTTCCAGGAGAACTCTCACCCATTACAAACATAAAAAGAAACCCTGAAACAATAAACTCCAACATTTACAACATAGCAAAAATAAACAACTACCTTCCCACTAGTTCCCAACAACATTGCAGTTACCTTAACAAGGTGTTAAGGGGTTATACAACCAAGGTCCGAGTCTGGTAGCCTTGTCTCAATACTATGAGCTCTGCAGCCTTCTGCTGCTTTGAGTCTCCACCCCTTTCTGGGTCAACCCATTCTGAGCATGGGGGTTGCGCCATCATCTCTTTTTGTTGGAAAGCTAGCAGCTAGCCATTCTGGGCTTCAATTTCCTCCTCGATTTCTGAAGCGGAAGACATATTTCACCGTTTCCTCCCCTGTGCAGCAACCCAAAATGTATCCTGAAATATCGCTCCTCAGGGCAGGGACCCTCCAGGAATAACTTAGATGGGGAATCTCCCATAGGATTTGGAGATTAGTGAAAATTCCAGCACCTGCAAACATCAGGGTGGGACACAAGCTCTGATTTTTGCCCCCCAGTCACTGAATTCTCTTGAGAGCTTCCAGAGAGCTTCTGCTTCTTCTGGGCTTGTGACATGCAAGCTTCTTAGCCTTCTAATCTCAGGCCTGGTTTAGACACAGGTGAACTTCTGTGGATTTCTCGACCCAACGACGTGCACTGACTGATACACAGAAGTGTTTGGGATGCCAGCCAAAGGTGTATCTTTGGTTTTAGATCCAGGGAAGATTCTTGCAAGTATGAAACTCGCTGCCTAACCTTGCAGTCCGCTTCTGGGACCTTTGCATTAAAGTAGTTGCAACCTACTCTTCCCAGAGTAATTTCCTCCTTGCACGGCAAGCAATTTTGCAGCCGTCTTAAAATATGTGTAACCCACTCCAGGCACCTCTTTAGACTCACGTTCTATCCTGTAATCAATTTTCAGTCGATTAGGTTCACTTCAAAGCATGTGTTCCATCACAGCATGAACTAAATTGGTTTTAATAAGCTGAGAGTGTGACGTGGCGGGTTAGAGTGTTGAACTGGGAAACCCAAGTTTGAATCTCTGCTCAGCCAAGAAAGCTGGAAAAATGAGCTTGAGCCAATCACACATACTCAGACTAGCCTTCCTTTCAGGGTTGTTGTGAGTGTAAAATGGCAGACAGGAGAACAATGTAAAGCCACTTTGGGACCCCCTTGTAGAGAAAGACTTGGTATAAGTCTTTCAGTTGAGTTCCGGATCGTCTTCAAGGTATTGGTGTTAACCTTTAAGGCCTTACGCTGTCTGGGACCCTCGTACCTATGAGACCATCTGGCCCCATATGTCCCACGTCGGTCTCTGTGTTCAGCAGAGGCCAATTGCTAGTCGATCCCATGCCCCCCTCTATGATCGCTGGCTGGCCTCCACTAGGGCCAGGGCTTTTATGGCCCTGGCCCCTGCCTGGTGGAATGCTCTCCCTCCAGCTGTCCGGGCCCTGCGGGACCTTAATGAGTTCCACAGGGCCTGCACAGACTGGGGATTATTCCACCGGGCCTTTGGGGAGACCAGCGCTGCTGATATGTGTGCCCGAGGCACAAATCTAAGGCCCACTGTTCCCCCTCTTAAGAGGAGTTTTAATAGCCAGGATGCCATCCTATATTTTTAATTGGTTTTATGATAATTGAGCGCTGCATTTTAACTTCTAACTTTTTTATGGTATTTTTGTTTTTTCCACTTGTCTGCTTTATTGTTTGTAAAAACCACACCTGAGCCCCTCTCGGAGGGAAAAGGGCTGATATATAAGTGGAACAATCAATCAATCAATCAATCAATCAATCAATCAATCAATCAATCAATCCAGAAAGAAAGAAAGAAAGAAAGAAAAGAGAAAAGAAAGAAGAAGAAGAAGAAGAAGAGAAGAGAAAGGAAAGAAGGAAAGAAAGAAAGAAAGAGAAAGAAGAAGAAGAAGAAGAGAAGAAGAGAAAGAGAAGAAGAAGAAGAAAGAAAGAAAGAAAAGAAGAAAAGAAAGAAGAAAAGAAAGAAAAGAAGAAAGAAAGAAAGAAAGAAAGAAAGAAAGAAAGAAAGAAAGAAAGAAAGAAAGAAAGAAAGAAAGAAAGAAAGAAAGAAAGAAAGAAAGAAAGAAAGAAAGAAAGAAAGAAAGAAAGAAAAGAGATAAATGCCTTTGGCAAACACAACTTACACTCTTGTATTAAAACCAATTTAGCTAGCGCACATTATGGTCTGGTACTTTATTTTCCACTTCTATTTGTTACACGCCTTGTTCAAGGTGTCTGTAAACTGACACAATAAATAACAAGCAAGGTGGGCGGGGTTTTTTTTTACTTCTTTGCTTTAACACTATAAAGACTGAGAATTGGCACATCAGCTTTTAGAAGTCTCCTGCTGCATCTTATTTTAGGAGTTCACCCAAAGTTTCTGTTGATCAGTCGCAGCCTTGAACTAGATAAAGTCTTCTTGATGGTTTTCTGCCTCAGCAGACGAGTCCTGAGTTATTCAGCAATTAATATTTTGAATCCCTTTTGTTTATGAATGAAAAACTCACAGCCAGCCCAGTTAACGTCCCTCCCCGTGCACAGGATAAGTGAAATCATTACATCCGTCTAAAGAAAGCCCGAGGCTTGCAATCCAGGATGTTCACAGATCTCTGAAATCCCTCGGCGCGAAATGTTTTAAAAATGCTGCCATTCATCCGGTTGCGCTTTTTAGATGTTAACCAAACCGAAACATCCGTATCATGCGAACTCAACACCTGGAACCGTTCTGATTCTTCAAGGAAACTGGCAGGTCGAATTTGCTTGATGGACTGTGCTTCTGCAGCTTGTACTGTTGAGGGATTCAGAGACTTTTTGGAGAGATCAAAAGGGGGGGGAGAGAAAGATGGGGAGGGTCAAGCAAATTGATCGCAATACGGGTGGCCGCCTGAGTATTAGTGTCAGGGAGAACAGAGAATCGAGCAGGAAACACAAGATGCTTCAGGAACCCTTTAATTTTAAGCGCTGAATCCTGCAAGCAACCTGGTGGGGTTTTTTTGCTATCAAGTCACAGCTGATTTACGGCAACCCCATGGTGTTTTCAAGACAGGCGATGTTCAAAGGTGGTTTACCCATGACTGCCTCTGTGTCACATGGAATTCCTCGGAAGTCTCCCATCCAAATCACTGACAGGGTTGAGGCTAAGGGCCTATGACTGGACCAAAGTCACCTAGCAAGGTTCTGTGGCAAATCAAAGATCCAAACATGGGTTTCCCGGGTCCTAGTCTCACGCTTTAACCACTACACTGTGTTCAGTTCTGGTCGCCACATCTCAAAAAGGATATCGAAGAGATAGAAAAAGTGCAGAGAAGGGCAACGAGGATGATTGAGGGACTGGAGCACCTTCCTTATGAGGAGAGGCTGCAGCGTTTGGGACTCTTTAGTTTGGAGAGGAGACGTCTGAGGGGGGATACGATTGAAGTCTATAAAATTATGCATGAGGTAGAAAATGTTGACAGAGATAAATTTTTCTCTCTTTCTCACAATACTAGAACCTGGGGGGCATCCGTTGAAAGCGCTGGGGGGAAGAATTAGGACTAATAAAAGGAAACACTTCTTCACGCAACGTGTGATTGGTGTTTGGAATATGCCTCTGCCACAGGAGGTGGTCATGGCCACTAACCTGGATAGCTTTAAAAGGGGCTTGGACAAATTTAGGGAGGAGAAGTCAATCTATGGCTACCAATCGTGATCCTCCTTGATCTCAGATTGCAAATGCCTTAGCAGACCAGGTGCTCGGGAGCAGCAGCAGCAGCAGAAGGCCATTGCTGTCACATCCTGCATGTGAGCTCCCAAAGGCACCTGGTGGGCCACTGCGAGTAGCAGAGTGCTGGACTAGATGGACTCTGGTCTGATCCAGCAGGCTCGTTCTTATGTTCTTATGTACACCATGCAGACTCTCTATGAGCATCGTAGCTGAAATTAAGACACAGTGGTGCATCATTTATAAGTCCCTTTACTGCATGTTTGAATCCAAGGTACTCCAAGTACACATCAAGGTACTCCTGCAGTCACACAATTGGATGTACACATACAATAAGCTTAAAAATATCTCTTCCTGCCCTTACCCTTCCACATCAGAGCATGGTTTCACAGGCAGGATTGCAACATATCAAGCAATCCCAGGAACTCTTCTCTTTACTGTAGCAGCCCCCCACCTTGTGAAGGGGCTGTGATTGAATGCTGGAGCATACGCTTGGCCCCCTTTGAGCCAAAGATCAAACTGAGTAGTCAGGTTGACTGGCTCTAATTTTACACTGTTGGCTCCACCCCTACCCCCAAGCTCCACCCCTAGCCAAGCTCAACATCAAACAGCCCCCCCCCCCCCCCGCCTAAACTCCACATGGTAGGGATTGGATTGAAAAAGGCTGCTTCTTGGGTTCACAAAACATTTTATCTGCCACCATTGTCTCTTGTAGGCGTCAAGCCGTTTAAGTGCTCCGTTTGCGAATATGCCACTCGCAGCAAGAGCAACCTGAAAGCTCACATGAACCGGCACAGCACCGAGAAGACGCACCTGTGCGACATGTGCGGCAAGAAGTTCAAATCGAAAGGCACCCTGAAGAGCCACAAACTCCTCCACACCGCAGACGGTGAGTCATTTGAGTCTGGGCACTGAATGCTTCCTAGCTCCGAGGAACCATACGGCCAGTGAGTTTGCGTGGCACCTGTTCAGATGGGGGTCACTATGTGATGAGGCCACCTGGCACCACTTCTGGTGGTGGCGTGCCACAAAGTGAAGTGTAATGGGTCGTGTCCAGTGGTGGGATTCAAATACTGGTTGTTTACAAGCACCATTTTAACAACAGGTTCTGCCAAAGTGGTGCGGACCAGCTGAATCCCACCAGTGGTCGTGTCCAGTGGTGGGATCCAAAAATTTTAGTAACAGGTTCCCATGGTGGTGGGATTCAAACTGTGGCGTAGCGCCAATGGGGCTGGGCGGGGCACGATGGGGGCGTGGCCGGGCATTCCGGGGGCAGGGCATTCCTGGGCGGGGCTGTGGCAAGGACGCAGCCGCTGTGCCGGTCCTTGGGCGGGAAACAAATGCTTGCTTGAGCGCCAGGCATGCCGCTGCCACGCCGGTGCACCTCCTGCTAGACTGCTTCCAGTTCTGCGCGCTACTGCTGAGAGGAGGGGCGTAACGAAGGCAAAAATCACGTGGCAAAATCACCAATTAGTAACCCCCTCTCGGCACACACAAATAATTAGTAACTTACTCTCGGGAACCTGTGAGAACCGGCTGGATCCCACCTCTGGTCGTGTCCTACTTTATACAGATTATGGTGAAGCACAGGGTTCCCGAAGTGGTGCCCGTGAGCAGTCGTGGTACCTTTCAGCATTTCTCCTGGTCTCTGTGGAGATATTCAGAAGGTGGGCAGGCCATTGTGAGGCACAGCTTGTCATGGAGTTTTTCACAGCTGCACAGTAGCATCCACACCCACTGAAAGATCATGAAGGCTTTCCTTATTCCATTCCCCCTTCAGGCTTTTTATTCCCCAATTTCTTTTTCCCCTCCAATTCTTTTTGTTCCCCTCCCACATTTCTTTTCAAACCGAGGATGTAAATATTGTGTTCAGCTCTGCCTCCTGTGGAAGCCAAGTGGTTTGGGGTCCGCCTCCTGAGGAAGCCATTTTGCTTTAGGCCCGCCTCCTTTGGAAGCCATTTTGTTTTGGGGTCCCCCTTCAGAAGCCGTTTTGGGATAGTGCTTACCACCCTGTCTCAAAATACCAAAGTTGCTCATAGGATCAAAAAGGTTGGGACCCCTTGGCAATGTTTTTCTCCAGCACAAGATGCCTTCCTCCATTGCAAAAGGTGATGGAAGAGCATTCTTCTTTCTGTGGGCGGGTCTTTCTGCTGCAGATTGCACCACTTGGCTGAGTAGAGAGGTAGGGAACAGATCCCATGATTCCTCTTATGTTTGTTTTAATGGCCCCCATTCTACTGCTAACAAAGCCTGGTCACGAGGTAGAAATGTTCTGAGAACTTGGGCAGATTTGCAGAATAAACCCAATTTTGCGCAGTAAACCCAACTGATTCCTTGCCAGTTGCAAGCAGTTTTCAAAGGCTCACATGGAGTGGGCAAATCACAGGACAGTTTGGGCTACAGCAGTGGCGTAGGAGGTTAAGAGCAGGTGCACTCTGATCTGGAGGAACCAGGTTTGATTCCCCGCTCTGCCGCCTGAGCTGTGGAGGCTTATCTGGGGAATTCACATTAGCCTGTGCGCTCCCACACACGCCAGCTGGGTGACCTTGGGCTAGTCACAGCTTCTCGGAGCTCTCTCAGCCCCACCTACCTCACAGGGTGTTTGTTGTGAGGGGGGAAGGGCAAGGAGATTGTCAGCCCCTTTGAGTCTCCTGCAGGAGAGAAAGGGGGGATATAAATCCAAACTCCTACTCTTCTTCTTCTTCTTCTTCTTCTTCTTCTTCTTCTTCTTCTTCTTCTTCTTCTTCTTCTTCTTCTTCTTCTTCTAAATTCTTTTCAGACTCTTGCCTTCTCCTGTCTGCACAGCAGTGATTGTGAGTTTGTTTGTTTTTAAATTAAAAAAAAAGAATTGGGATATTCTGAAAGATCTCAACTGGCTATCAGTTGGTTTCCAGGTGCAACTCAAAGGGCTTTTTCTGAACTTTGGCTACCAAAGGAGTCTAGAATTTATGTATCAACATGGAGCTCTCCTCCCAGATGAACCTATATTAAGCTCTTTTACCCTGATCTGAGCGGATCTATCTTTGGAAGTGAAGTAGGTGGCTCCCACGGACGGGGCTTTCCCCGTGATGGCTTCCTGCCTCTGAAACACCCTTTCTAGAAAAAAAAATTGATGGATGCCCAAATGACCATGATTTAGGTGGAGTTAAGTACTTGTGCATTTGCCTTGGCTGCTGGCGTCCTCTCATTGATGTCATTTTCTGCATTTATTTGCTATTTATTGGCTGATGCTTTGAAATTCTTTTGAAATTCACTGGAGCAGCAGCGGCATAGTGGTTAAGGGCAAGTGCATTCTAATCTGGAGGAACCAGGTTTGATTCCCCGCTCTGCCGCTTGAGCTGTGGAGGCTTATCTGGGGAATTCACATTAGCCTAGGCACTCCCACACACGCCAGCTGGGTGACCTTGGGCTAGTCACAGCTTCTCGGAGCTCTCTCAGCCCCACCTACCTCACAGGGTGTTTGTTGTGAGGGAGGAAGGGCAAGGAGATTGTAAGCCCCTTTGAGTCTCCTGCAGGAGAGAAAGGGGGGATATAAATCCAAACTCTTCTTCTTCTTCTTCTTCTTCTTCTTCTTCTTCTTCTTCTTCTTCAAGCTCTGTTTTACTGTGATGCAGGGTTTTCAGCTTTGGGTTGCTCTCTGCCTTAGAAGTTCTGCATATGGGAAGGAGGTCTAAACCCGTTAAGTAAATCATTTGCTTTTGATACCTTACGTTTGCCGTTTCAGCATTTCCCTTTGTCTTTCTTTCCCGATTCAAGGTTTCCAAATATCCTTAACGCAAAATACGTGTGCTTAAAAAAGCTTGGGATGTTTTCTTACCTTGTTTTGGTACGGTGTCCTGATTAGATTAGACCCAAGTTTTATCCAGGTGAACAGAACTCTGTCCCCCTTGAGAGGCCTGCCAGTTGTTTCTGTGTTATTGATGCCTCATCGCTGCAAGATCAGCATCTGTATGCTCCAGCTGGGCCATCTGGATGTTCACCCAGAATTGGCAGGGCAGCACAGAATCCAGCTGTTTTGGGCTTCTTGCCATTCATAATCTCCAGTGAAATTTCCAGCCTTTCCCCTGTCCCCTGCTTTTAGTTAGATAACAGATATTTTAAACAGCAAGGCCATTCTCCACTGTTATTATATAGATATGTCACATTCTTTATTTGCTGTTCCCAGATTTCAAAAATAACTTTAAGGAACAAACTCTTCCCCCCCCCCCTTTTTTTTCCTGAAAAGTTAGCATAGTTCACGCTGAGAACCAGGATGGTGTAGTGTTTAAGAGCAGGTGGATTCTAATCTGGAGAACCGGGTTTGATTTCCCACTCCTCCACCTGAGTGGCAGAGGCTTATCTGGTGAACCAGATGTGTTTCCACACACCTGCATTCCTGGTGGGTGACCTTGGGCTAGTCACAGTTCTCACAGAACTCTCTCAGCCCCACCTACCTCCCAAGGTGTCTCTTGTGGGAAGAGGAAGGGAAAGGTGTTTGTAAGCTGACTTGAGTCTCCTTACAGGAGAGAAAGGCGGGGTATAAATCCAAACTCCTCCTCCTCCTCCTCCTCCTCCTCCTCCTCCTTCTTTCGCAACATGTGTTCCATTTTAAGGAAATCCCTGACAGCTGTTCAGTGATGCACAAAATAATGGCTTTGGCAAAGGCAGTGTGTAAAAATGAATGATAATTCTCATATTTGTTCAGGGCTATATTTGAATGCGGGAGCATACGATTTCCTCGTCGCCAAACCTCAACTGACTGTACTAACACCTTTTTCTGAGACAGAGCATAAGTAGCTGGCCCAGCTTCTTACATAAACAATTCTTGTCATGATTTGTACCCTCATGATTTATATCCTAAGAATCCGATACCAAGATGCAGTAGATTTCATTCCAAGGTGTCTCTGTCATTCTGCCCCACTTTCAGTACCTTAAGTCCAGAGGAAACACTGCGGTCATTGAAATGGTGGACTGAAAAAGAGATAAGATGATCCCGATCTTGCCAGAGGTGGTGACTCTCTTTCAGGACCCTTCAATCTGCAATTAATCACTTGAGCAGTCAACAAATTAAAGGGACTTCAGAGCCGTTCCCCCAGCCAGTTGGCTGTAAACGTAGGACGGAGTGTCCTCATCCACAGCCTGTGCTTCTTACCCCATCGTTCTTCTCTGTCCAGCGACCATTTGCATCTGAATTTGCTCGGTTTTCTGTTTCAGGTAAACAGTTCAAGTGCACGGAGTGTGATTACACCGCTGCCCAAAAGCCGCAGCTTCTACGGCACATGGAGCAGCACGCTTCTTTCAAGGTAAGAAGATGCCCACTGACCCTGTTCCGTCAAAGCCTCTGCCATTCCGGATCTATCAACGGAAGCTAATTTATTTGGAATTTGTAGAGGTTGGTTGGGGAGGGGGGGGGGGCAGTGGTGGGATCCAAAAATTTTAGTAACAGGTTCCCATGGTGGTGGGATTCAAACAGTGGCATAGCGCCAATGGGGCTGGGTGGGGCACGACGGGGGTGTGGGCGGGCATTCCAGGGGCGGGGCATTAATAATTTCTCTGTTACTGTAAAAAACAAAGTTCCTAATTTCCAGCTGGTATCTTTCTGTCCATAATTTAAACTCATTATAGGAAGTCCTATCGTCTACTGCCAACAGAAACAACTACTTCTCCTCCAATTGACTGCCTGTCAAATACTTAATACTTTCAAATACTTAATTTTGATTCTAGAAATCAAAAGAAGGATACTTTCCTTAAACAAGGAATTTTACCATATTACTAAAACATGTTTTTGAAACAGCCCAACAGGGAGAATTATCACATTTTCTACCTTCACTAACCAGCCACTTAGGAAACAACGACTTTATGATTGTTGGACCTAGTGGAATTTCTAACGGAAAAGCAGACCCAATTAGTAACCCCCTCTCGGCACACACAAATAATTAGTAACCCACTCTCAGGAACTGGTGAGAACTTGCTGGGTCCCACCTCTTGGGGGGTGGGGGGTGGGAGCCAAATTGGGTTGACTCCAGATTAAATTTTTCGATGGCAGAGTGGAATTTTCTTCCCCCATCCACCATGGCAGCTCCCTGATCTCTATATCACACTGTTCCTGGGGTACAGGCAGAGGTGGGATCCAACCGGTTATTAATTTTTTCTGAGTGCCGAGAAGGGGTTACTAAAGCAACCTCCCTGCCCAATAAGGACTGGAGGTGCGTGTGTGCGGCGGCGCCACTGTTTGAATCCCACCACCATCGGAGCCTGTTATTAAAATGTTTGGATCCCACCACTGGGTACAGGGGACCTGTAGCTTTGCCTTGGGGGTCTGGTTTCTGGCAGGAAAGGGGAATTGGTGGAAATTACCACTGTCGCCTGTATCCGACCCAACATTGTAAGCTTCTTTGAGGACCTTGTTCTTGAAAAGAAACAATTCCATTAGTTTGTACCCATGCACTGTTCAAGCAATCGGTATCATTGTGGCAAGTGTGTGTGATGTCGGTCCATTTGGTCCATTCCAGAAAATTCCAACATTCTGGAATGGGTTTCTACTGGAAATGCAGAGTGGTCCCTCCTTATCTATCAAATTGTCAAGTTCAGGATTTTTTTTTTTGGCACTTTTTGGCCCCTACCACACATGCAGAATAATCCACTTTCAATCCACTTTCACACTTGTTTGCAAGTGGATTTTGCTATTTTGCACAGTAAAATCCAGCTGCAAAGTACACTGAAAGTGGATTGAAAGTGCATTATTCTGCATGTGCGGAAGGGGCCTTTGTGCTCTGTTTTGATTGGGAGTTGCTATCACAGCTTTTATGGACAGATTGTTGTGTTATAATTGGTCTTCTTGTCATTTGTGTGTTATGAGGGCAAGCTTGGCCCAAAAGACTGGTCACAAGTAGAAATTAGTAGCTGGCTAGAAATACACGCGCAAGAAATCTGTGAGCTGCCATGTTGTCATTGTGTGGGCATTTGAGAGTACTGTGAGTTGATGAACATAAGAACTGCAAACTGAGCTTGAAGTTGCAGGGTGAGGATCATGTTAAGCACGGTATACGTGATATTAAATTGGGCTTAACCAAGAAGAAGAGAAGAGCCTGGATTTATACTAAGGTGACCAGATTGTCACTTTTGTAAAGCGGGACCCGGGTGGGTGGCCGTGTGCGCGCGCGCATGCGCGTGCACAGCCGCAGGAGTGCACTGCCTTCTGGGGCACTCTCGTTTTGGAAACCGGGGAGCACCCCAGGAGGCAGTGCGCTCCTGTGGCCACGTGCGCGGGAGGCTGCCGCACTGCCCTCTGGGGCACTCCCCTGTTTTCTGCCCTGTGACAGGCAGTGCGGCAGCCTTCCAAAAATCGGGCGGTTCAAAAAACCCGCGGGACACGGGACAAATTGGTTTAAGGCGGGACTGTCCCGCCAAAAGCGGGACGTCTGGTCACCTTGATTTATACTCCCCGTTTTCTCCTGTAAGGAAACTCAGAGGGGCTTACAAACACCTTTCCGTTCCTCTCCCCATGACAAGCACTTTGTGAGGTATGTAGGGCTGAGAGAGTTCGAAGAGAACTGTGACTACCCCAAGATCACTCAGCCAGAATATAGGAGTGGGGAAACAAATCTGGTTCAGCAGATAAGAGTCTGCCACTAATGTGTAGGAATGGGGAATTAAACTCAGTTCTTTAGATTAGAGTCCACCTGCTCTTAATCACAACACCATGCTGGCTATAGGGTGGCCTTTAGAAACACTGTGTGTCATGGCCCCCCACTGTGTTTCCGCGAGCTAATTAAAGCATTTGTTGAAATTGAAATGGAATACATCTGGCAGGCACGGTACATAAATGAAAACAAGGCATTGGCTTTGCCTGCCGGCTTGCACATGGAAAAGTGAGACCAAGAAAAAAACCAGTGTTCATCTAGAAGGCACAAAACTCCCATGACACATTCTATGCAGAGGCCTCATGCTCTTCCCCAACAATCAGAAGGCTTACAAGAGAGGCATCAGGCTCCGCAAGAGTTCCTGCTGTTATTTGGATTCCCATTGGTCGTGGGGAAAGCTATGGCTTCACATTCCAAAAGGGGCGGGTCTGGGCTCTGTCCTCACCGGGTGGCTTGGCAGCAATTTATTAATATGGATTTTTGACTCATCTAACTCTCAAGGGCTCTCCTGGCAGAGAACATTGTAAAATGATAAAGCAATTTCGCTGCCAGACACAACTTGTGTCGTTCATGTAGCAGATGAAGAATCACGTTTATTCTCAATGGCAGTGAAACTTAAGAGTGGGAGAAATATAAGGGGGAATATAATATAAGAAGGGGGGAGTATATTTATTTATTTATTTATTTATTTATAATTACATTTGTATACCGCCCCATCCCCTGAGGGCTCTGGGCGGTGAACAACAAAATAATATTCCAGAAACAATAATAACAATAAATAATCAATATAAATATACATATTTAAAACATGAAACTACAGCATTCCACTTGGCGTCCAGGATTTAAAACTAACAATAAAACCCTCTCTCCCAAGGAGAGGCGGTAGATCTAATTACGAAAGCTCCCAAAGATGTTAAAGGGAAAGACAAAGAGGCTCACCCTCAACAGCTGGCCTCCCAAAGCCCGGTGGGAACAACTTTCGGTCTTACAGGCCCTGCAGGAACTCTCAAGATCCCGCAGGAGCCCAGGACAGCTTTGGAGGAAGGAAGTGTTCCCACCAGGCAAGGGAGCCAGGGCGGTAAAAGCCCTGGCCAGCCCGAGGTGAAAAAACTCAGCCGTGTCATTGAGGGGCTGGGAACCACCAGCAAATTGGCCTCTGCTGAGCTTGCCCAGAGGCCCGTGTAGCCAAGACATTATGGGGAGTAAAGAGCAGTCTACCGCGAGATGCACGAGGGGGTCCCAGGCAGCAAGGCCTTAAAGGTTAACACCCATACCTTGTGGATGATTCGGAATTCCACTGGAAGCCAGTGCAGCTGGCGGAGTACAGAAGCTGAATATATGGTCACGGTAGGCACCTCCTGTAAGTAAGCAGCGCCGCATGCTGGACCAGCTTTAAC
Organism: Sphaerodactylus townsendi; assembly: GCF_021028975.2. Lineage (NCBI taxonomy): Eukaryota > Metazoa > Chordata > Lepidosauria > Squamata > Sphaerodactylidae > Sphaerodactylus > Sphaerodactylus townsendi. The sequence continues at coordinate 69,842,403 of NC_059433.1, forward strand.
TTCGAATCAGGCGCAAGGAGCAGGCCAGCATAGAAGCGAATTACAATAGTCTAGCCTGGAGGTGACCGTTGCGTGGATCACAGTGGCCAGGTCCGCTTGGGAAAGGAAGGGGCCAGCCGTCGAGCCCTGGCGGAGGTGGAAAAGCGCAACCTGGGTTGTATGGGCCACCTGGGTCTCCATTGAAAGAGACTAATCCCAGGTGGACCCCCAGGCTCTTGAAACGGAGGGGCGGTGCCAATGAGGGCCCCCTCCCACACTGGCGGCTGAAAATCCCCAACCTCCCCCTGGCGCCCTAGCCAGAGGATCTCCGTCTTTGATGGGTTTAGTTTTAACCTGCTCTGTGCGCAACCAACCAGCAACGCCTCCAAACAATGCTGCAGAGCTGCAGGAGGCGGCGGCCGCTCCTCTCCATCAACAGAATGAGCTGAGTGTCATCCAGCATACTGGTGACAGATCAGCCCAAAGCTCCCGTACCAACTGAGCAAGGGTGCATATAGATATTAAATAACAGTGGGGATAGGAGGAGGCACCCTGGGGCACACCGCAATGAAGCGGGCACCGCCGGAGGCCTGATCCCCACACCACACTTGCTGACTCGGTCCGGGCTTGAGACAATCCATTGAAGGACAGTGCCCGCACTCGAGGCGGCCAGGCGGTGGGTCAAAAGGTGCGTGATCGACCACATCAAACGCTGCAGTAAGATCTAATAATACCAGCAGCGCCCGATCCGCCCTCGGTCAAGCTGCATCACGGGGCGTATCTGTGGCGACGAGCGGTCTCCGTCCCATGCCCAGCACGGAAGCCGGACTGGAAGGGTCAAAAGCCAATGTGTCCTCCAGGAAACCCTGAAGCTGCTCAACACCACTCTCTCAATTACCTTCCCCAGAAGCGAAAGATTCGAGGCAGGCGGTCAATTGGCAGATCTCCTGGATCTAATGATGGTCTTTTTAAGAGTGGGCGGACCACTGCCTCCTTCAACCCACCAGGAAAAGACTCCTTGCTCAAGGGAGCCATTGATAATATTCAACAGGTGGGGTCGTAGCTCCTCCGGCAAACTTTAACAAGCCAGGAGGAGCACGGATCCAGAGGACAGGTAGTAGGTCTAACAGCAGCCAGGGCCCTGTCAACAGCGGCTTCAGAGAGCAGGGCAAACTGGGCCAAACAAAGGGCCAGAAGGCGACAAGGGAGCCTCCAGTTCACTAATTGTAGTCAAAGTGGCGGGGAAGGTCCTGGCGGGCTGACGTGACTTTATCTGCGAAAAAGCTCATAAATGCCTCACAGCTAATAGCCAATTGATCATTTGTGGACCCCTGAGGTAGAGAGGTCAAGGAACCGAATCATCACGGAACAATTGTGCCGGGCGAAGGCTTCGCCAGAGCGAGAGGAGGAGGAGAAAGCTCTCTTCGCCTCCTTCATCGCCAACTCATAGGCCTTCATAAACGTCCTATAAGATGTTCGCGCCGCTCCGTCACGAGACTTCCTCCACTTCCGCTCTAGACGTCTGAGTTCTCGTTTCATCTGGCGTAGCTCCTCGGTATACCAGGGGGCCAGCCGAGAACGTGGACGCAGAGGTCGCCGGGGAGCAACTATTTCGATGGCATCGGCAAGACGGGAATTCCAATCTGCCACCTGCTCAACGAGTGTGCCGGCAGGTTCAGGTTCCCGCAGAGCATTCAGGAAACCAATTGGATCCATAAGTCTCCACGGGCGGACATAAATCAGTCCGTCGCCTAGACAGGGGTGGTGGGGCATGTCCACCCGACTCTGGACTGGGGAACGATCCACTGGGAACTTTCCCTGAGTAAAACCCTTCAACTGGAATGAATGTGGATCTTTTGTTGTGTAGGAATTTCATTCTAGAGTCCAATTAAAAAAAAATCCTCCACCACTAGTAAGAAATGCTTGCTGTGACATTATTATTTAATTCTGTTTAATATCACAGCCGCCAGTTCTTTAGCTGGCTGCTGGCCTTTCATTACGATTTGAGTCTCTCCCAGAGGCCTTGGACGTTGTAATGTATCGGCGTAGTATTCGTGCGGATCCCAGCAGGGCTGCCTTCCGAATCTGACAGATGCTGATTTTTGTCAATTGGAAGATGTTTCAAGTGCCGCCCGAGTGTTTTCTGAATGGTACCCAGGGTGCCGATTACCACTGGGATGACCTCAGCTTGTCTGTACCATAGTTGCTGCGTACTGATTTTCAAATCGTGATATTTAGTGGCCTTCTCATGTTCTTTTTCAATGACCCTCCTGTCATCAAGTATTGCTGTGTCAACGATGGTCACTTTCTTGTTCTTGATAACTGTGATGTCCACTGTATTATGTGCCAACGCTTTGTCTGGATTCAAAAATCCCACAAGACCTTCTCATTTTCTGTGACTTTCTCTGGACAATGTACCCATCAGTTTTTAGCTGTCCTTATGTTGTAATTCTTGCCTAAATTCCAGTCAATCATCTAAATTCCTTGCCTAAATTCCAGTCAATCATCTTTGATTATGCATGGGGTAGAAAATGTTGACAGAGAGAAATTTTTCTCTCTTTCTCACAATACTAGAACCACGGGGCATTCATTGAAAATGCTGGGGGGAAGAATTAGGACTAATAAAGGGAAACACTTCTTCAAGCAACGTGTGATTGGTGTTTGGAATATGCTGCCACAGGAGGTGGTGATGGCCACTAACCTGGATAGCTTTAAAAGGGGCTTGGACAGATTTATGGAGGAGAAGTCGATTTATGGCTACCAATCTTGATCCTCTTTGATCTGAGATTGCAAATGCCTTAACAGACCAGGTGATCGGGAGCAACAGCCGCAGAAGGCTTTCACATCCTGCATGTGAGCTCCCAAAGGCACTGGTGGGCCGCTGCGAGTAGCAGAGTGCTGGACTAGATGGACTCTGGTCTGATCCAGCTGGCTTGTTCTTATGTTCTTATGTTCTTATCTTGGCCATTGTGTTGTACTTCTGTTTGTACTCGGTCTGGGCAATTTTTTTGCAGCAGCTGATCTACAGTTTTATTATTATTTTATTGCTATTATTATTGTTAGCAAACACATACTAGTACTCTGTTAACCATACTATGCATTGAAGCCATTTTGTAAAGATTAACTACATGATTAACACCAGCTGAAATGTATCCTTCATTATTTTAGCAATTTATACGGTCACCATTTTTCAATTAAATGGTCGTGTCTTTGCCTTTTCCTCCCTTAATTTCCTACATTTCGAGTTAATCCAGTCATGATTTCATATTCGTGTCATTTTATTTTCCCGTTCCTCAGTTGTGGGATTTTTCTTCTGCACAAAGAATTCCAGCTGCAGTTGTAATACATCTCAACTGCTCCTGACACAAATTATTTAAAGATTTTATGTATGCCAATGGATTGTTTCATTTCAATAATTCCGTTTATTGCTCTGGTTAGACCACACACGGATATCCCTTCCACAGCACAACTTTCCCCATCATGGTTTTGATATATTGTGGGTTATGAAATTAAATGGGAATTTGGGGGGAGTTTTGCAGAAGACATGTGAAAGCAAGCAGATGCCCGCTTTTCTTAACCATAAGGAAGTCTCAAAGCCCTGTAAAAGCCCTGGCCCTTATAGAGGCCAGCCGGATCTTTTTTGGGCCAGGGATTTCCAGCAATCACTCCTCCAAAGAACAGAGGGCCCTAGCGGGGCATTACGGAGAGATGCAGTCCCTCAGATATGTAGGCCCAGTGCTGCTAAAGGCCTTAAAGGTCAAGACCAGGGGTCTGTAATTGGCCATGCTGGCAGGGGCTGATGGGAATTGTAGTCCATGAACATCTGGAGAGCCACAGGTTGCAGACCCCCGGTCAAGATCAATACTTTGAAGATGGCCCGGAACTCGATGGGCAGCCAGTGTAGATGATATAGGACCACAGTAATCTCTCAAGGAAGCTTACAAGCTCCTTTCCCTTCCTCTCCCCACAAAAGACACCTTGTGAGGTAGGTGGGGCTGAGGGAGTTCTGAAAAAACTGTGAGAAGCCCGAGGTCACCCAGCAGGCTTCCTGTGGAGAAGTGGGAGTTCAACCCGGTTCTCCAGATTAGAGTCCACTGCTCTTAACTACGACAGCAGGCAAGGCTATCAATGATAGGAAATTGACAGTCCTTAATTCATAGGGTCATCTCTGGTCAGAAGGAAATTAACAGCATATAACACAGAGAGAGAGAAAAACAGCCAGCTAGTTTTCAGTCCGAAGTGGTGAATCTCCAGCTCCACAATCATCGTGGGTGGATTTTTCATGGCGGCTTAACCGTCGTTTTGAAGCAGGGCCTAAAAGGCCTGATTTGTAGTCCTTCCTCGTTCCATGACCTCATCAGGAATGCCATTATCTTTCAGCCTCAGTTCCCCTGTCGGATAGAACAGCGACCTAACATCATTGCCGGGCAAGTGAACGGGAGGAGGATTTGCAAGGCCCTCGGCGGCGCCTGAGCTGTGTCTCAGAAACACTATTGCATTGTTGTGCTCAGTATTCTAGTCAGCAAACCTATTTACATGGGTTTATTTGAGGCCTCCAACGGGGAGTTAGTAGGACATCTGTACTGATTGTTTTTTTTCTGAAGTGATTGAATCTTACACTTTGTAAAAATTAATTTTAGCTGGACTAGCGCTGAAGTTTTAGAACGTCTGTTCGACAAGCGGATAGAGGGGTTTCTGAGCCTCAGGGTTCTTCATGGAAAAAACAGGGCCTTATAGGTGACCTGGGTCACTGGACATCCCCCCCCACCCCCACGCCAGTACCCAATTCATCTCTTTTAGTGGTCATGTTTAAATAAGGCATAATCTCTGTTTATCTCCCCCTCTGTAGAAAAATGCAGGCCACTACATTAGTACAGAGCATTAATTATATTGCCTTGTAATTTTGCAAAGTCCCTAAAAATCCCCCAGTTGTTTTTGTGACTTTAGAGCAAGGGGCGCTGCCTTGCCAAACAATCCATCTTTTTATGGAGGAGTCCAGAATTCGAGCAGCCGTGGCAAATAAATAGTTTGCTGTACTGTGTGGCGCAAATGCGGCGCTGTTGGTTTTTTTCTCAGTCTTTTCTTTTTGGTTCTTCTTATTGTATAAAACTTTGCCGGGCGTAAACAGGTAATAAAACTGGGACTAATGAGTTTGTAGAGAGACAGGACAGCATGTATTGCTTTTGAAAGGATGATGTGATTGAACAAATGAGCTTGTTAACGTCCAGGTCAGGAGGGGTCTAAATCAGATCAACTATGACCCGGCCAGAGGTTTGTGCCGTTGTTCGTTTTAGCTTGGGTGCCGAGTAGAAGGAGAATGGCTCACTCCTTTCCTTTTTCCCCTTCTCCAGCCTTTCCGGTGCGCTCACTGCCATTATTCTTGCAATATCTCTGGTTCCCTGAAGAGGCATTACAACCGGAAACATCCCGACAAGGAATATGTCAATGCAGGTTCTGGCGAATTCGCCGCTGAAGCTCTTCTCCAACAAGGTTTGTTTGAAAACATCATGTAAACACCCCTCGATGAACTCTGATATTTATTTCTCTTGCAAAGGAAGTTGCTGCAGCACTAGTAGCTTTTTCAGCAGTGGGAAGGACATAGAAGAAGAAGAGTTTGGATTTATATTCCCCCTTTCTCTCCTGTAGGAGACTCAAAGGGGCTTACAATCTCCTTGCCCTTCCCCCTCACAACAAACACTCTGTGAGGTAGGTGGGGCTGAGAGAGCTCCGTAGAGCTGTGACTAGCCCAAGGTCACCCAGCTGGCGTGTGTGGGAGTGTACAGGCTAATCTGAATTCCCCAGATAAGTCTCCACAGCTCAGGCAGCAGAGCGGGGAATCAAACCCGGTTCCTCCAGATTAGATACACGAGCTCTTAACCTCCTACGCCACTGCTGCTCCTGATGTTGGGCAGTTGCCAGGGCCCAGGACTTCTGGCAGGGTCTACTGCAGTGGTGGCGAACCTATGGCGAGGGTGCCAGAGGTGGCACTCAGAGCCCTCTCTGTGGGCACGTGCAAATAGAGTCCTCCCCCCCCACACACATCTAGGCTGGCCTGGGTCTCTGGGCTTGAATATTAGCATTAAACCTAAGACCTAGTTTTGGGGAAGCAGTGTAGGTAACCCTGTTAAGCGCTGTTAAACCCCACTGATTTTCATGCGAAGAACTAAAGTGCAATCCTTTACCTGGGAGTAAGCTCAGTTGCTGGCAATGGGGCTTGCTTCAGAGTAAGCCCTCCTAGGGTCGTGATTCACCCATTCGAAGAGTCGCACGGTTGCTTCAAAGCAAAGTCACCGATTACCACCAAGCTTACTCCCGAGTAACGCATGCCTTGGAGCCAACCGTTTTTTCTAAACAAAAACCTCAGTATTCGGGTTACATTGCTGTGTTGGTACTTTGCGACAAATAAGTGGGTTTTGAGTTGCAATTTGGGCACTCGGTCTCAAAAAGGTTCGCCATCACTGGTCTACTGCCATAAGAACACAAGAAGGACCCTGCTGGATCAGACCAGAGTCCATCTACTCCAGCACTCTGCCACTCGCAGTGGCCCACCGGATGCCTTTGGGAGCTCACATGCAGGATGTGGAAGCAATGGCCTGCTGCTGCTGCTGCTCCCCATCTTTGATTGAAAACTAACTTTAGATTCATGTGACAACTCTGCCCCTTGAGTATCAGTCACAAGACCACGCGATTCAGTTGCAAAAAGGCAAATGGTTGAAAAATCAGTGAAAGTTTATTACCAGAGCTCTTAACAGTTAAGCTTAACTGGGTCCAGGACGGCTCTTGCAGGCAATACGTTCATTTTTATAATGATACGTCAACAAGCAGCATTGGATTAATGATTGGCTAATTAGTATTTCACCTCCTCCTTCCTCCTGTCTATGTCTTGTCTAAATTTGGATGCGTTCCGGTATATGTGGTTGACGACCAGTTTGTTGGCTGAAGCTATCTATTGAGATAGTTGCATGTCATAGATAACCATGAAGCAAAGCTCCCTGGGGAGGGCGTCAGGAAAGGGAGGCAGGTTGCTTTTCTGAGAATCACAAGGACATAACACCAAGGCATATTTCTCAGAGAAACCTTGGTGGTTTTGGCAAGTACTTCTTGGGTACAGAATATAGCTTATCTTGGTCTTGGTGGAGCAATCAGTCTGCGGTCAGGGCTACATGCATCTTAGCACGTTTGCAAAAACGATGCTTTACAGAAAAAACAACTGTTTTCAGAGCTGTTAACTCTGAAGGTTTTAGCTTCAGCAGAGAGGCCTTTAAAATCACCTTTTGGGGGTCCACCTTACACATGCATATTGTTAAAGATGCCAGTCTGAATAGACAACGCTGAGAGAAAGACCTCAGCCTGGGGGGCCCGGGGGGCAGCTGCCCATCTACATAGACAGTACTGATGTGATGGGTCAGTGGTCTGATTCGGTTTAAGGCAGCTTCATGGGTATTCATGTGCGTGTTCACCTTCGATCAGGCCCCGCTCCTCTGCTCCTTTATTCCTTGAGCTTCCCAATTCAGTGGGTGTTTCTCAGAAACGAGTTCCGCGGAACGCAGGCAAAGTCCGTCCCGCATGAAATGCTAACCATGAGAAAGTCAGTCATCTTTTAAGCCCCATCTGGCTAACTCTTCTGTCTCTAAAGCCACTGATGATAAAAGGGGCTAAAGACTGAAAGGGGAAAGAATTTATCCGGGACTCGAGTCGAGCTGGATTGTAAAAGAAAAGTTTGGCAGAACAGCCTCGCATCCGAACGCAACTGTGCCCCCTTTCTCGAGGGAAGTTTAGCTGTTCGGCTGGCAGCCTGACAGTACAATCCGATAGCTTGTGGAGTATGAAATGGATTTCGACATTCAGGACACAACAAAGCGAGCGGGAAAATAAAGGAAGCTAAATTAGATTGCATTGTGTTTGAAAATGCTGAGCTGGTAGGGAGGGGGGGGGGCGACTTTTGTATATTATTTCTGAGACTTTCCAAGTTTTTATCCCCACGCTGAATAGTGAGATCCAGAATGTTTTCTCCTCTTGAAAAGCATCTTGTGGGGATTTTAAAATTCCTCTTTTTGTTACTCCACAAGAGATGCCAGAACAGCACCGCGGCACTAGATGATGAATAAAACATAATTCTCTCAAGCATGACAATCCTAAAACCGTTCCCAAATTATTCTGTCTTTGTTAAAAGGCAAAAGAAGATCCCTCAAAGATATATAAACCTTTGTTGCAAGTTTCAACCTCTTCCCCTGATGGCCCCTTTACCACCAAAAAGGAAGGTACCCCTGACTATTGAAGAAGTCCCAACCAAGAATCATTCTTGCTTACTACATAAGTGTGTAAAGTATTAGCAGTTCTATGGACTGACTCCCCGAAACCTCGTCGTTCTGATCCTCTGGGTTTTTTAGGGTCTGGGACAATAACTTCTGATGAGAAAAATAAGTTAAGGAGCATGGAAATGGTTTTCATTACATTTTCGTGCAGGCAGATTTCCCTTCCTCCACAAGCCCTAGTTAAGCTCTGGGGACATTAAACACCTATTTAAAAATTGGGACATAGGTAAATAGTAAGAATATTGCAGAGCCAGCATGGCGTAGTGGTTAAGAGCAGGTGGATTCTAATCTGGAGAACCGGGTTTGATTCCCCACTCCTCCACCTGAATGGCAGAGGTTTATCTGTTGAACCAGATGCATTTCTGCACTCCTACATTCCTGCTAGGTGACCTTGGGCTAGTCACAGTTCTTTGGAACTCTCTCAGCCCCACCTACCTCACAAGGTGTTTGTTGTGAGAGGGGAGGGGCAAAGAGATTGTAAGCCCCTTTGAGTCTCCTGCAGGAGAGAAAGGGGGGATATAAATCCAAATTCTTCCTCCTCCTCCTCCTCCTCCTCCTCCTCCTCCTCCTCTTCTTCTTCTTCTTCTTCTTCTTCTTCTTCTTCTTCTTCTTCTTCTTCTTCTTCTTCTTCTTCTTCTTCTTCTTCTTCTTCTTCTTCTTCTTCTTCTTCTTCTTCTTCTCTTTTCTCCTGTCCAACAAATAATATATATTTGCTTATTTCAGGAGGGGCCTTGAAAGGCTGTACGAGGTTAACTAAAAACCTGGAAGGTTAACCAACCCCACCTCATATTTTCATAGTTTTGAATATTTTGTAACTGAAAAAGCTTTGAATTGCTTACAACTGAAAATAGTTTATATAAAATTATGCACATTTCTGATACGATGTAATATTGGATGATGAAATGGATACATGAAGTGTGTTAAAAACACATGATTCATTGTAAATTTCCATTTATAAACTGACTCATTAGTTAAAATATACCAGGTGGTTGTGGTGATAGCCTCGTGGATACTTACTGCAATTTTGCATCGTTTATGTAGTACGTGTGTATCCATTCCCCTTTACATTGCATGATGACTGACTTATTCAATTTGCTCATTCTATTTTTTTGCGGGGGGGTGGTAGTCTTCTCTCAGCATCCTAGCATCTGATTGGTCAAGTGAGCATGTTTTATTGCTGGGTCCACTAAAGCTCCTTCCACACGGGCCAATAAACACAGGCTAAGCACGGTATAAAAACTATGTTGGGGGGAATTTTGCATGGTTCCCGCTCATAACGTGAGTCCGCTGCACATTACCCCTCCCCCCCCCCCGGGTTTTCAAGAATCGCACTATCTGCGATTTTTGTTTGTTTGTTTTAACGTGAGTTGCATAAGAACATAAGAACATAAGAACAAGCCAGCTGGATCAGACCAGAGTCTATCTAGTCCAGCTCTCTGCTACTCGCAGTGGCCCACCAGGTGCCATTGGGAGCTCACATGCAGGATGTGAAAGCAATGGCCTTCTGTGTCTGTTGCTCCCGAGTACCTGGTCTTCTAAGGCATTTGCAATCTAAGATCAAGGAGGATCAAGATTGGTAGCCATAGATCGACTTCTCCTCCATAAATCTGTCCAAGCCCCTTTTAAAGCTATCCAGGTTAGTGGCCATCACCACCTCCTGTGGCAGCATATTCCAAACACCAATCACACGTTGTGTGAAGAAGTGTTTCCTTTTATTAGTCCTAATTCTTCCCCCCAGCATTTTCAATATATGCCCCCTGGTTCTAGTACTGTGAGAAAGAGAGGAAAAATTTCTCTCTGTCAACATTTTCTACCCCATGCATAATTTTACAGACTTCAGTCATATCCCCGCTCAGACGTCTCCTCTCCAAACTAAAGAGTCCCAAACGCTGCAGCCTGTCCTCATTAGGAAGGTGCTCCAGTTAAACTGCGGCCGAGCTAATGGCTGCCCCGGTAAAGTGAGCTACTTGGCCACACTTCCCTTTTTCTTCAGTCCCCGCCTCTCTGCTGTGTAGCTGTGGAGGTCCACACCTGCCAGGCTTTGTAGCTACGCAGCAGAGAAAGGTAAGTGGGGTGGGGGGGAAGCGCCTCCGTGCGAAGGCGCACACCCCGGCCAACACGCTCGCTGACCACGGGATGCCCAGCTATGCAAATGGCCGGGGGCTATGATGGGTACGTTTATCCCGCCTGCAACCTACTTTACATTTGCTGTGCGGAAAGGGTCTAAAAGTTTGGCCGTTTCTAACAGAAGCCCCTTTGCTCACAAAAGGTGCCCACTCCTTTCTTATTTCTTCAATTTCAAAGACCAGCATCAGTCATGCGCCGCAACTGTGTCCAAGGTAGCTTTCAAAATCAGATTTAAAAACCTAACTTCTGGAGGTGATTTTCCTTCCTTTGATCTTTGAACATCTTGAAGAAGTGAGTTCCTCCCTGCTCTCAAATGTATAGGCAAAGCGGCTTGAAACATCTTTATCTTATTTCCACCTCACCTGCTCTGAACACCTTCTCCTTATCTCTTCTCAGTACCTTCACTAAACGACTTAATTAGACTGGTACATCTTGACCTCAGGAGACCTGCCCTAAGGGCCCAGTTTCTTATCGGTCTTTGTCTCAGGAATGTGGGCAGGCAGAGATTTTACAGCAGAGTGACTTGCCCATGAGACTTTCCTCTGTACAACAATTCTATTCACTAAGAAGAGGCAAAACTTATGTTAGAAGGGTGCTATGAGATGGTGACAGAAAGTTGTGACATAAAGGAGGTCAGTTTGCGTCTCCTCCGATCTGTCACAAAAACCTTCCCAAATAGCAAGCACATGTGTGTGCAAAGTGCCGCTAAGTTGCAGCCAACTTACGGCAACCGCCAGCATGGTGTAGTGGTTAAGAGCAGATGGATTCTAATCTGGAGAACGGGGTTTGATTCCCCACTCCACCACCTGAGTGGCAGCAGCTTATCTGGTGAACCAGATGTGTTTGCGCACTCCTACATTCCTGCCGGGTGACTTTGGGCTAGTCACAGTTCTTTGGAGCTCTCTCAGCCCCACCTACCTCACAAGGTGTCTGTTGTGGGAAGAGGAAGGGAAAGGACCTTGTAAGCCACCTTGAGTCTCCTTACAGGAGAGAAAGGTGGGATATAAATCCAAACTCCTCCTCCTCCTCCTCCTCCTCCTCTTCTTCTTCTTCTTCTTCTTCTTCTTCTTCTTCTTCTTCTTCTTCTTCTTCTAGGCGAGAGATTAACAGAAGTGCTTTGCCATTGCCTGCCTCTTCATAGTGACTCTGGACTTTCTTGGTGGTCTCCCATCCACGTACTAACCAGGACTGACCCTACATAGCTTCTGAGATCTGTTGAGATCAGGCTAGCCTGGCCCATGCAGGTCAAAGCAGTCATATCTATACAGTGCAATTTGGGGGGGGGGGGGGGGTTTGGACTCTTTCTTTGTGTTGTCCGGTTCTCCCTCTCTCATTTGAGCCTCCTCGTCATTATTTCAGTATTAAAATTAGAAGTGGCTTTCGAGCGAGGGTATATTAATCAGTGTTTGTGAAATACCGTGGGCTCTCTCTTAGGTTGCATTTCAGAAGAATGTGAGATGTACTCAGTACGATTTGGCACTAATGTCAGAAGCGGAAAAGGTACGTCATTCAGTGACCTCCCCCTCCCCCCCTTCTATATTTCCCAAATATTTAATGAATTGGATAGAAATTAATTTTCTCTGGCTGTGATGTCAGTTAACTGACACCCGGTTTTCCGCTGCCAGCTCAATTGCACACTTTCCCATTTATTGTCCCTTAATTAAAGTTGCAGTGACAAAGGTGGTCAACTTTAATTAACGGGTTGTTATTGTTACAGTAATTTTAATTTAAAAAGAAATATCAGAAGGTCCCTCTTCTAATTGAGTTTTTATTAAGTGGGTGACATGGAATGAATATTTCATTTCCGTTGCGGGGTCTGACGATCTCTTTGTCCTGTCCTGTGCCAAAGGTACTTGACTGCTGGGCCAGCGGGCCTATTAAGGCCTTTAATGGAGACGCCATTTCGGTTTGGCTTAAAGCCGGGCGGCGGCCTGTGACGTGCGAGGCAAGCGGAGCAAAGATAATAAATAGATGGGACTTCAGAAATCCTCGAAGATTAATAAGTGTCAGCACAGGAACCTTGTGTTTGTTCTGTTCTACCAAAGGAAATATAATCTGAATAGCCCAGATTAGCTTGGTCTCATCAGTGTTTGGAAGCTAAGCAAGGTCAGACCTTGTGTGGGAGACCACCAAGGAAGTCTGGACTGCTATGCAGAGGCAAGCAATGGCAAACCACTCCTGCCCATCCCTTAAAAACCAGCCATGGATGTCAAACTCGCGGCCCTCCAGATGTTCATGAACTACAATTCCCATCAGTCCCTCCCAACATGACCATTGGCTATATTGGCAAGGGCTGATGGGAATTGTAGTTCATGAACATCTGGAGGGCCGTGAGTTTGACACCTGTGAAGTAGACGTTCATAGGGTGCCATCACTCAGGTGCGACTCAACAACTTGCTTTACCTTTACCTGGCAGGGGGAGGATCATTTCACACCAGTTATTTCAACCATCTGGTTGCTGAAGTTGCCTCGTAGGAAAGCTTGGCCGTAAAACTCGCCCTGGCAGGTATACAAAACACGGCTTTTGCGATGGGCCCTCTCACTTTTCTAACTCTGAGGCAGGCTAAACACCCTCTGACCGAGCTGGTCAGAATTCCTACATTTTCTTGGGAACTGAGCTGCTTGTTATGGTAGCGTGAGATGATTGAAAGCATGAGTTATAAGCCCTGCTCCCCAGAAGGTGAAATGAGCCCGTTCCTTAACTTCTAGCAAATCCCCTTTTTAAGGCACCAAAGAATACAGAGGCAGGTTCAACCAACAGAACTAACATTTATTTAACAGATGAGATGGGATAGGAGAGAACTTCGGCGGATGGAAAATAGGAAAGGGATAAATATATACAACTTCCGGTTGTGTTTCAGCTTTCAACTTTCAGGCGCTGGCACGGATCTTAATTACGCTTTATAAGTTTCAATCATTCACAAGCCAAAGCGAGCTCCATCAGATGCAGTGTTACGTGTCTGTTCTTGAAGGGGAAGACTCACTAGAAAAGACAATAACGCTAGAAAAAGTTGAAGGCGGCAGGGAAAGAGGGAGACTCAACCTGAGATAGGTGAGTTCGCTAAAGAAAGGCGTGGCCTTTAGTTTGCAAGACCTGAGTGAGGCTGTTAATGACAGGACCTTTTGGAGATTGCCACGACAATTTTTAGTGCCTTTTCCCCCTTTTGCTCAACTTCACCATCAAGTTGCTTCTTACTATAGGCAGCCTTTTCCCCCCGATGCTGTTCTGTCTGTAAGACTTCATGGCAAATAATAACTTGGGGATACATTTTGCTTTACTGCAGTATTTCCCATCATCATACTTGACCCATTCTCCCGAGAGTTCACTACAAGACTCAATGGCTTCTTCTGCAGCAGCACAAAAAGTTAAACCAGGGGGGTAGGGAACCCTTTAAGACAGTGATGGCGAACCTATGGCAGAGGGTGCCAGAGGTGGCACTTTGAGCCCTCTCTGTGGGCACGCACACACAGAGTTCGTCATGTGGGGGGCAGAAAATCACCCCCCCCCCCCCACACACACACATCTAGGCTGGTCTGGGTCACTGAGCACGATATGCGCGCACCGTGGTGAATAGGGAGGACTCGGCTGGCGGGCCTGGTGCCTGTGCTCTGGGTGGCTACTGCCCAAGGGGAGGGGATGTGGGCAGAGGAGGCAGAGATGCTAGAGAGGCACTTAGCGGTGCACGCAGGACTAGCTGGAGGCTAGAGCAGGCTGGCCCCTGTTCAAGCGGGTGGGGAGGAGGAAGAGGGAGCCAACCGTTTTTTCTAAACAAAAATCTCAGCATTCAGGTTAAATTGCCGAGTTGGCACTTTGCGATAAATAAGTGGGGTTTGGGTTGCAATTTGGGCACTCGGTCTTAAAAAGGTTCACCAACACTGCTTTAAGACTTTATAACAGCCAAATATAATTGTCATGAGAAAAGGAAGCAAAAAATATATATTTTTTTTAACCAAAATCCTGCTTGGTGTGTGTGTAGGGGGGGTAATTGTCGTGCTGTAATAGATAATTTTCTTTTGTGTGGTGCTGAGATCCACTTTGGGGATGGCAGAGCCAGTCTGGAGAGCTGGAAGAGCCCCGCACAAAAGGAGTTTGGTGGGGCAAGATAAGTTTGGGGTTTGGAGGGATTAATGAATACAAAGGGATGACTGTGGAACTTTCTAAAAAAAAAAGTACAGGCAGCTGTTTTGACCCATGCAAAATCCAGAACAAAACCCAGGATCCATATAATTCTTTTTACTACAGCCAACCAAAATGGCACTAAATGTTATTTATTTATTTATTTATTATTAGTTTTATATACCGCCCTCCCCCTGAGGGCTCAGGGCGGTTCACAACAGGTTAAAACAAACATTAAAACATAATTTACAGTTGTGTACAGTGTTTTGTTAAACTTAATACAATATAGAAACCAGCTGTGACATACGTGACATTCCTTTGTTTTCATTTGATATTAATGAAAGGATTGCGATGTCTTGCTGGTGACAAAAATCGATATTTATAGTCCCTTAATTTTGTTATTTGTCTTCTGTTTCCCTCCCCAGGTGGTATTAAGTGCCTGGCTTGCGACTTTGTGTATGGTACAAAATGGGAATTCAACAGACACCTGAAAAACAAACATGGACTCAAACTGATAGAGCTGGACGGGGAGATAAAGTGGGAGGTAAAACTAGCAGTCTTAGAAATCTGAAAAGTGTATAGCATGAGGGAGGGAAAGAGAAAGCTGGAATAAAATAAGAATTTTGCTGCAGAAGGTGCTGCTGGGGCCATGGCTCAGTGGAGGGACCATTGAGTTGCATGCAGAGAAGGTCCCAGCTTCAGTCCCCGGCATTTCCAGTTGCAAGGATCAGGTGGTAGGTGATGTGGAAGGTCTCCACCTGTGACCCAGGGGAGCTGCTGCCAATTAGAATAGACAATTCTGACCTTAATGAACCAATACTCTGATTTATCTACATTATTTATTTATTTATCTATCTATTATTATTTATCTATTTATTTTATTGCATTTATATCGGTCCCTTTCTTGTCCAAAGACAGGCTCAGGATGGTTAACAACATAACAACATAAAAATACACAAAAACATTTTATATATGTATGTATGAAAACCCATGAATTAGTCAATTTAAATACCTCTGGTGCCTTATTATTACAGTCTGTTCAAACTTCCTAGTTCCGTGGTGGCAAACCTTTGGCACTCCAGGTGTTATGGACTACAATTCCCATCAGCCCCTTCTAGCATGACCAATTGGCCATGCTGGCAGGGGCTGATGGGAATTGTAGTCCATAACATCTGGAGTGCCAAAGGTTCGCCACCACTGTCCTAGTTGATAGACCAAGGAGGAAGGAACCTAGAAGAAGATAAGAGTTTGGATTTATATCCCACCTTTTCTTTCCTGTAAGGAGACTCAAGGTGGCTTACAAACTCCTTTCCCTTCCTCTCCCCACAACAGGCACTTTGTGAGTTAGGTGGGGCTGAGAGAGTTCTGAGGAACTGTGACTAGCCCAAGGTCACCCAGCAGGAATGGTTGATTCAGCATTCAACTGCACACCTGCCCCCAAACTCAAGTAGTGCCCGGAGCTGCAGCCCTCTCGTTCTCCTCCCTCATGAAGCCACTTGATAGATGTAGTGGGGATGGAAGTGTGTTGTCCCTGTTTAATACCATCTAAGTTGGTGGCTATCTGTACCTCCAGCAGACTCCATCAATTAATTACAAATTGGGTGAAAAAGTGTTTCCTTTTGTCCATCCTTATTCTACTGCCCCCCAAAAGAACTTATCTCCATTGCACTTTCTCTTCACCATGTAGAATAGAATAAATTGCCCTTTCCTCATCTTGGATTAGAGTTTTCTGACAGGGGAGCTCTTTAACCTCATCTCACTTTTAGTTCCTCTGTTTGACAAATGGAGAAATATGAGAAGAGGAAGAATAGTTTGGGTTTATACCTTTTTCTCAAAGAGGCTTTTCTCAAAAGAGGCTCAAAGCTGCTCACAAACTCCTTCCCTTCCTGTCCCCACAATAGACACCCTGTGAGGTAGGTGGGAGAGAGTTTTGAGAGAGTTTTGAGAGAACTGCGACTGGCCCAGGGTCAGCCAGCAAACTTCATGTGTAAAAGTGGGGAAACAAATCCAGTCCACTAGCTAATAGTCTGCTGCTCGTGTGCAGGACTGGGAATCAAAACCAGTTCTCCAGATTAGAGTCCACTGCTCTTACTGATTACACCACAAGACCTGAATTGCTGTGAAGACAGAATAAGACAAAAAAATTGAAAGGAAATTAACAGTTTAAGTGATTGTTGTTAATTTGATAGCTGTAGTTGCCCTATCAGACTCACAAAAGAAAGAAGATGAATTGAAAAGTATGTGGTTCATAATCCTATAAACCCATCTTCAAGCAGAGGCATTTTCCTCCAATAGATGATGTGCAGGGAAAGGCTCCTTTTGGCAGAGAAACATGCCCCGTTAGCATCACAGCTCCATGGAATGCACCCCCCGGTGCTTTGTGTATGGTTTTTATTCTATAAATGTTTAGCAGCATTTGCGGTACTGCTAACTATAAATCCTTTTCCCTTCCTTTTGCTTACCAATGGGTCTTTTTTGCAGTCCACTGCAGAAATTTCTGGGGAAACGGCCACCCAGTATCTCCAAATCACTGAAACAGAAGATGCGCAAGGAACGGAGGCGGCAGTTGCTGCCCTGCAGGACCTACAGTACACCACGGAAAACGGTAAAGTTTTACCTCCGGGCGAAAAGAACTGAGTCAGTATAGAAGTGCCGAATTTTCAAACATTCGTACATATTAATTTACCGTATATACTCGCGGATAAGTCGAGTTTTTCAGCACATTTTTTGTGCTGAAAAAGCCCTCCTCGACTTATACGTGAGCCACCGGCAGCCGCAGCTGCCTGTCGTCCCCCTCACTCACTCAGCCATCTTTTTCTTTCCCCGCAGGCTCAGCAGGCTTGGTTTCAGGGAAGCTGCTGCTCCGGGCAGCTTGTCTCTATCTTTCTTAAAAGGGCAATGCTCCAAAAATTGCTTAAGCTTAAGCAATCTTTGGAGCATTGCCCTTTTAAGAAAGATAGAGACAGGCTGCCCGGAGCGGCAGCTTCCCTGAAACCAAGCCTGCTGAGCCTGCGGGGAAAGAAAAAGATGGCTGAGTGAGTGGGTGGCGGCGGCGGACGGGTGGCAGGGCGGCATTGGGCAGGAGCCTGCTGGGCGCCCCACAGGCGTGTGCCCAGCATCATGGGTGGCCCCAGCTCTTCCCTGCCCCTGCCTGCTCTGGTGTTTCCTTGCTTGCAAGCAAGGAAACGCCAGAGCAGCCAAGGGCTGGGCTGCTGTGGGGATCCAGGTGGCGGCTGGGGGGGGCAGGGGCGCGATCTGGTAGGGAGCGGGCGCCCTGACTCTTCCCAGCCCCCGCCTGCTTTGGAGTTACCACCCTAGACTTATACACGAGTCAATAAGTTTTCTCAGTTTTTGGTGTTAAAATTCGGTGCCTCGACTTATACACGGGTCGACTTAGACGTGAGTACATACGGTAGGCCTTTTCCTCACAAGTCGTTCATAATATATCTTGTCGCCAAATGCTACTCCCCTCCCCCCTCTTAATCTTCCTGTTTTTTCCCGTTTGGTTCCAGAAACCTTTCCCCTTAATGCTTCTTCCATTATTTTCCTTAGCACTTTTACCATAATATTTCCTTCTGTCCGTTTCTGAGCCAGGGTCCCTTGAGCATATGTGATCGTACTGAAACGGTCTTTATTACAGTAGTTCCTGTACTGGTCACATGGGCACGTCTCCCAATCAAGGATCACTTCAAGGATCTGCCATTTCTTCAGCTCTTTCACAGGGTTGCCTCCAAAACCACTGCTCTAATTAATGAATAGTAAAACATTGGATTTGGTAAGCGAATGCAGAAGAAGGAAGGAGTGTATAAATAGCAAATGGCAACTGAGGACATAGGTACAGCGTGCGGAGGGTTCTGATCCAAGAAAGACTTAGATGTTTTGAAGAGGGATTTGAATGAGGAATTAAGAGACGAAGAAGAGATGTTTGGATTTATACCCCACTCTTCTCAACTGTAAGGAGTCTCAAAGTGGCTTATAAACTCCTTCCCTTCCTCTCCCCACAACAGACACCTTTAAGAACATAAGAACATAAGAACTAGCCTGCTGGATCAGACCAGAGTCCATCTAGTCCAGCACTCTGCTACTCGCAGTGGCCCACCAGGTGCCTTTGGGAGCTCAGGTGCAGGATGAGAAAGCAATGGCCTTCTGCTGCTGCTGCTGTTCCCGAGCACCTGGTCTGCTAAGGCATTTGCAATCTGAGATCAAGGAGGATCAAGGTTGATAGCCATAGATTGACTTCTCCTCCATAAATCTCCTCCATAAATCTCACCTTTGATGAGGTGGAGCTAAGAGAGTTCTGAGAGAACTGGCCCAAGGCCACCCAGCAGGTTCCATGTGTAGGAGCAGGGAAACAATCCGCCAGACAAGAGGCTACTGCTCATGTGGAGGAGTGGGGAATCAAACCTGGTTCTCCAGATTAGAGTCCACTGCTATATCACACTGTAAAGGGAGGAAATGCATATGGAGAGGGAAATTCTTCCTGCTTTAACATGGCAGAAAACAATATGGCAGAAATGGAGGCTGGAAGCAAAGGAGAGCAAATATGAGACGAGCTTTCAGGGGTATGGAACCCTCAATTTCATAGTGGCTTAAAACTGCTCTGCTTCTAATGCTCTCATTCCTCTTCCTTCCTAGGTGGACAACTTGAACCTACAGCGGTGAACATCCTACAGCAAATCATCGATCTGGGCTCAGAGCCCCACGATGCAGCTGCTGTCGCCTCCATGGTGGCCATGGCCCCTGGAACCGTGACCGTCGTGAAGCAGGTGAAACTCTTTTTTCATTTCCTATGGAACCTGGATCTTGTTTGCCTGATCCGCGGGAGCCTCATACATGTTTTATTTAATGTGAGCTGAATAAAACATCAACAGACATATGGAATGAGTAAGGTGAGGTTTTATGACCGAGGCCGCTCAGACCCATTTTGAGTCTGCCTTAAGGACTGATAGAATTATGTCCTTTAAACTTATATGATTTGTCAAATATGAGGCAGGGTCAGGAATCCAATTGTAGTGGCTTTACTTCTAAAGAAGGAAAAGGAGAAGAAGAGAAGAGTTTGGATTTATACCCCACTTTTCTCTCCTGTAAGGTGACTCAAGGTGGCTTACAAGCTCCTTTCCTTTCCTCTCCCCACAACAGACACCTTGTGAGGCAGGAGTGGCTGAGAGAGTTCCAAAGAACTGTGACTAGCCCAAGGTCACCCAGCAGGAATGTACAAGTGCAGAAACACCTCTGGCTCACCTGGGTTTGATTTCCCACTCCTCCATCTGAGTGGTAGATTCTAATCTGGTGAAACAGATGTGTTTCCACACTCCTACATTCTGCTGGGTGATCATGGGCTAGGAGCAGCAGCTAGGCGTGATAGAGGGAGGGGTTAAGAGCTCGATGTATCTAACGTCTAGGAAGGAACTGGGTTTGATTCCCAGGGCTTCTGTCAGCTTCCTGAGCTGTGGAGGCTTATCTGGGGAATTCAGATTAGCCTGTACACTCCCACACACGCCAGCTGGGTGACCTTGGGCTAGTCACAGCTTCTCGGAGCTCTCTTAGCCTCACCTACCTCACAGGGTGTTTGTTGTGAGGGGGGAAGGGCAAGGAGATTGTAAGCCCCTTTGAGTCTCCTACAGGAGAGAAAGGGGGGATATAAATCCAAACTCTTCTTCTTCTAGTCACAGTTCTCTCTGAACTCTCTCAGCCCCACCTACCTCACAAGGTGTTTGTTGTGGGGGAGGGAAGGGAAACGAGATTGTAAACCCCTTTGAGTCTCCTACAGGAGAGAAAGGGGGGATATAAATCCAAACTCTTCTTCTTCTTCTTCTAGTCACAGTTCTCTCTGAACTCTCTCAGCCCCACCTACCTCACAAGGTGTTTGCTGTGGGGGAGGGAAGGGAAAGGAGATTGTCAGCCCCTTTGAGTCTCCTTTCAGGAGAGAAAGGGGGGATATAAATCCAAACCCTCCTTCTTCTTGGCCCTCCACTGGAACTGTTTGGATGCTGTGTGAGGTAGTATGCTGGACTAGATAGACCTCTGGTCTGATCCAGCAGGCTGTTCTCATGCTTCTACGTAAGTCCTTGGCCAGTAGGTCTTCTTGTTGACCTTTCAGAGAAACTGGTTGGATGCTGTGTCAGACAACATGCTGGACTAGGCAGACTACTGGTCTGATCTAACAGGCTGCTTGTGCCACACGCCTCCTAGTTCATCTGAACTGGCCATGATATTCTGACTGAGTGTATTTCTGCTGGGGATAGGTTACCTTGCCTTAAAAACAGCTGTCTAGATCAGCCATTCTCAACCAGGGTTCCGTGGTACCCTGGGGTACCGTGAGCATATCCCAGGGGTACCGTGGCAACGCTACCGCCCCCCCCTCTCATTTTTGTGGTGTCTCCCACCAGTGCCAACAAGGACATGGAGCTGGCCCATGGGGCAGGACCTGCAAGGTCAGCAGCCACCCCCCCCCCCAGTGCTTCCCTTCACCCTGGGAGGGGAAGGTGGGGGGGTGGCAAGCAGGAGCAATGGGAAGGGAAGGTGGGGGTGGTGGCAGGGGTACTGTGAGATATGAAGAGTGAGGTCAAGGGTACCCTGACCTCGAAAAGGTTGGGAAACACTGGTCTAGATCATCCCTAAGGCAGCAGAGCTGAGAAAATTGACTCGCATTCTATTCTGTTCCCGAGTGCCGGACGGAGGGAGCCGTCTGCGAGTGGTTGGAGGCAGCGAGGTTGCCGAGGTTTTGCCAAGGGCACTTTTGATCTGTGAGACATAGCCGGGCCGAGGTGGTGGGGAGGAACCCCAAGTCTTTCAGACAGCGCTTTGAAAGATTTTTTTCCCCTAACAAAGCCGAGAGCTTTCATTATTTATAAAGGCGAGAATTGCGTGGCTGCAGTTTGCTCATAACAACAAGCGTCATTAAATTGAATGTTTTCAGAGACCTGTGCGCGTAAGGCGTCTCCCGAGCCCCTACGATAAACCGCCAGAGTGTCTTCTGTGTAGAGACTGGGGGAGGCAAATTCTTCAGTTAATTGCTGGAGAACTTCCTCTGCATCATCAACACTAAAATCTTGGGGGAGCTGATGGTGAGCTAGTCTTTGTAAGCACTCTTTGTGCAAAGAACTTTAGACCGGAAGACTCTGAAGAAGCAAACATACACACAAGGTCAGGCATGGAAAAATAGTAGCCAGTATTAAGTATTTAGAAACCCATGTAAATGCAAAGATTGAATGGGTCCAACTTATGGAAGAATTAGGACTAATAAAAGGAAACACTTCTTCACACAACGTGTGATTGGTGTTTGGAATATGCTGCCACAGGAGGTGGTGATGGCCACTAACCTGGATAGCTTTAAAAAGGGCTTGGACAGATTGATGGAGGAGAAGTCGATTTATGGCTACCAATCTTGATCCTCTTTGATCTGAGATTGCAAATGCCTTAACAGTCCAGGTGCTCGGGAGCAACAGCCGCAGAAAGCCATTGCTTTCACCTCCTGCATGTGAGCTCCCAATGGCACCTGGTGGGCCACTGCGAGTAGCAGAGTGCTGGACTAGATGGACTCTGGTCTGATCCAGCTGGCTTGTTCTTATGTTCTTACGGCTCTGTTGTACCACACAGACTTGCAAGGTACATTGTTGTAAGCTCCAGCCTGTCTACCAGGGCAATCCTCAGGTGCAGTGAAGGGGCATCCGGAAAGTACAACCCAAATGCTGAATAGTGATCTGTCTTCCAGGGGTTTGGGGGGTGGGTGTTTGTTGTTTGTTTTGGTATCCTGCCCCTTTCCCATTCATCATTCATGGTCTTCTGTCCTTCATTTTAACCTCACAATAATCCTATGAGTTAGGCTAGAAGAAGAAGAGTTTGGATTTATACCCCACCTTTTTTATTTTTTTATTTATTTATTTATTTATTTATTTATTCATTCATTCATTCATTCATTCATTCATTCAATTTCTATACCGCCCGATCCCCGAAGGGCTCCGGGCGGTGAACAACACAATTCAAAGAACATTAAGCAGGAGCAAATCATAAACAATACACAAATACATAAGCTCCATCCTATTAATCATCAATAAAACTTCCTAAAAACTCATATAAAACAGCGGATAACAATTAATAAATAAATAAACAAGAGGCGTCCAGAAACCCCAATTAAAACCTACCCCAAGAAGGGGGGCGGCAGGCCCCTCAATATGAGGGGACCCTGATGTAACAGCGCCAGGGCAAAGAGCAGTGAGGGGGCACCATATCAGCAGCTGGACACTCCGAAGGCCCGGTGGAACAACACGGTCTTACAGGCCCTGCGGAATTCACCGAGGTCCCGCAGGGCCCGGACAGGCCTGTAAGGAGACTCAAAGGGGTTTACAAACTCCTTTCCCTTCCTCTCCCCACAACAGGCACCTTGTGAGGTAGGCAGAACTGACAAAGTTCTGAAGAACTCTCTGGCCCAAGAGCACCCAGCAGGAATGCACACTGTGTGTAACAGATTTCCCTGGGTGATACACCACTGAAGATGCCAGCCGCAGATGCAGGCGAAACGTTAGGAACAAGATCCACCAGACCATGGCCACACAGCCCGGGAAACCCACCAGAACCTCTTGACGTGTTGTTTGGGAAGCGTTGTGGTTGCCATGACCAGGGACAGTAGGACTGGCAATCCTGGCAGAGCAACAGTGCTTTGATTGTGTGTTCCTGCATTGTGTTCCTGCATGGCAGGGGGCTTGGACTTGATGGCCCTCGTGGTCTCTTCCAGCTCTATGATTCTATGACTCCAATTAACTTGTGCAGCCTCCAGATTCCAGCAATGCAAAAGGTTGCTGGTTTCAGCTTTCCGAGCCCCTGTGAGGGAATGGATGCTTTGCTGAATTGCCTATTAAATACTTAAATGAGAGCTTTGTTTTCCTTTCCCTCGTTAATTGCCACTGCTTGTAGTGGCTGCAATTGCTCCGGCGCCAGCTCCCACGAGCAGCAGGAGGCTTCCCCTTATTGACTTAGCAGGTCTCGCCGTCATACAGGGTAGGGGTGGTTGAATGGCAATACCGTAGGGCAATGGTGGCGAACCTATGGCACGGGTGCCAGAGGTGGCACTCAGAGCCCTCTCTGTGGGCACGCGTAAACAGATTCCCCCCACATACATCTAGGCTGGCCTGGGCTCGATAATTAAGCATAAGCATTTTTATTGTCATTGTGCACACACAACGAAATTTACAGCAGCATTCCTCGATGCACACAATTTCAGACTCATACCCCAGCCTCACTTTCCCCTTCCTCCACCCATCCCTACACAGCCCCAAACACATCAACACGAAGCCGCAGAGTTTAGCATAGCCACAGCTCTAGAGTAGAAGCTGTCTCTAAGCCTCTTTGTCCTAGGCCTCTAGGTCCTCTTTGACCTAGTTTTGGGGAAGCAGTGTAGGTAACCCTGTTAAGCGGTGTTAAACCCCACTGATTTTGATGGGAAGAACTAAAGCACGATCCTTTACCTGGGAGCAAGCTCGGTTGCTGGCAATGGGGCTTGCTTCTGAGTAAACCCTCCTAGGGTTGTGATTCACCCATTGGAAGAGTTGCATGGTTGCTTCAAAGCAAAGCCACCAACTACCACCAAGCTTACTCCCGAGTAACACACGCCTTGGAGCCAACTGTTTTTTCTAAACTAAAACCTCAGTATTCAGGTTAAATTGCCGTGTTGGCACTTTGCGATAAATAAGTGGGTTTTGGGTTGCAATTTGGGCACTCGGTCTTGAAAAGGTTCACCATCACTGCGGTAGGGTTTGGGAGCCCAAACCCTTGCAAAAATTTGTCTGACAGCCTCCGCTTTGCTCCCACTCCCCGGCTCTTTCTTCCATTCTCTTCCTCATGCCGTCCCATTCCCCAGGGTGTCTCCGCTCAGCAGAAGTGATGAGTCAGGGAATCGGGTTGGCAGCCGGAGAGAACCAAATTAGCTGAGAAGGACTTGAACAATTTCTTGGCTAGCCTTGCAGAAACTCAATTAAGTTGAGTTAAATAAATGCTCCGACCAGCCTTTGTTGCTTGGTTCTCGGCTTCCTGAAATGCGGGGTTGAAATGTGAGCAGCTGCATTCAGTCTGGAGTTTTGAGGGACCTGGCAGGGAGAAAGCAATGAAATAGCACAAAGCGCGGCCTTTTTTTTTCTTCTTTAGAAGACATAATACATTGCAAAATAATAATAACAATAAAAACCAGTTCATTCAAATGCCAGAATATGAACCCAGAAGGAATTTATGCATTAAAAAAAATAGATCTGTAGAGGATCTAAAAATAATCTTGTGGTAGGCCATCTTTTTAACTCATAATCATCATGGTTTATTTAATTAAAATGTCCCTTTTTGTCTTTGAGTTTGAGGTTTATTTATTTATATTTATTTATTTATCTTTTGCATTTAATATACCGCCCACCCCCACCCCGAAGGGCTCTAGACGGTGTTGCGTTAATAGAGATTTTTTTCCAGCTTATGAATACAGCAAAATGGTTTGCTCTTTGCCACAGGAGAAAATCTTAAGGTCTACTTCTCACATGATAATCTGTGTTCCCTATTCTGGTATACACATGCACAACTCGTGTGCAAACTGGAAACAGTACAGCCGTCTCTTTTTGCTTTAAGGGCGTTGCGTGCCCGCAACTGAAGGCGCAGCATTCTACGAGACGTGTAGATGAAGAGTAGAAGAAGAGTTTGGATTTATATCCCTCCTTTCTCTCCTGCAGGAGGCTCAAAGGGGCTTACAATCTCCTTGCCCTTCCCCCCTCACAACAAACACCCTGTGAGGTAGGTGGGGCTGAGAGAGCTCCGAGAAGCTGTGACTAGCCCAAGGTCACCCAGCTGGCGTGTGTGGGAGTGTACAGGCTAATTTGAATTCCCCAGATAAGCCTCCACAGCTCAGGCGGCAGAGCTGGGAATCAGAGCTGGTTCCTCCAGATTAGATACACGAGCTCTTAACCTCCTATGCCACTGCTGCTCCAGAGTGAGCCTCACACGTGTAAAACAAACATGCCGTTCTCACAAATGACAATCTGCATCCGGTTTGTACACACACTCTTATAAAGGAGCCTATTTCCTATACTAAATGTGGAGTGCTTGAAGCGAATATAAGAAGAATGCCACCGAGAGAAATGTATCTTACTGTGACATTCCTCTGAAGTTGCTGGCCACAGACTCTGGCAAAATGTCAGAAGCAAAAACTACCAGACCATGGCCATACAGGCTGTAAAACCCACAACAGCCATTTGGTTCCAGCCACAAAAGCCTTCAATAGTATACTATAAGAAGAGTTCTGCCCAACTTTAATGCCACTCTCCCCTTTTCAATTATTTGGACAATTATATTTACATTTTCTATTCAATCTCCCCACCCAAATGATAGCTGTTTTGTTTGTTTGTTATTTTGGTTTTTTAAATTATTAAATTGAATCTCTTCATCTCCAACAATTACTGGCCGTTTCCACACTGTCCAGTATCCCAGGATGGGGAAGTGAAAAATCCCGGTTGGTGCAAGATTTTTGCACCGTTCCCAGTCCTAAATCGGAGCTGCCCTGCGGTATTTCCCTTATCCTGGGATTTTCAAAAACCGCCAAATTGGCGGTTCTTTTAAAATATCCTGCGCTGATCCCAGTACCATGCAAACACTGTGGGAGCAGGACTGGTTTATTTTTCCCTCCTCACCACTTTCTCTTAAAAGCAGTGGTAGGCACACTCCCCCCTCCGCCCCGCTCCCCCCCCCCAGCAGCTAGCAGGCCGGCGGGGAAGAAAGCGGGCAACTGAGAGGCTTCCTCATGGTGCGGCTCACTCTGGCGCAGAGAAGCAGGAAGAGCCAGCGAAGCATGGATCAGGTAGAAATGGGAAAACTGGAGGGGGGAGCCGTTCCCACCCGGGCCACGTGAAACAAACTGGAGTATTATGTCCCAATACTACCTCGGCTCCAGGGAAGAAGCAGGGAGCCGTGCGGAGGGAGAAACCAGGATAAAATCAGAGGCGTAATGCCAAGGGGACAGGGGGGTATGACGCACCAGGCGCATGCCCCTGTGGAGCCGTTCTGGGGGCGTGATGGGGCATTCCAGGGGCACGCGCGCACACCGGGCGCACTTCCCCCTTGCTCCATCCCTGGATAAAATAGACCCGGTTTGTACGATCCTGGGACTACCCTGGGATATTTGGACCGTGGAGAAAATGCCACTGTGGAGGGGGAAACATGGCTGGAGTTCTAACGTCACCTTGAGGAATGTAATTCATTGTGGAAATGACACCGTTGATTTGTAATCATTCTGCCCTCTTCACTGTTCACTACGATTTCCAAACCATGTGTTTCTATTTGACTTCCCCCTGAGAACAGTATTCTTCTCTCCCAGCCTATTAACCTTCATATAGTCTAATGGATAGCGACAATGGAAATGTTCAAGGCCTGGGCAATATATCAATGTCGGGTGTCTCTGCTCTCCACCCTCGTCCTCTAATTGGCGCCTTGAGTCCTGGCTCAGCGGGCGGATCTGCTGGCTCCTCTTGAATAAAACTCCATTCAGTTTTTGAACTTTCTTTTTAAGGGTCAAAGTAGATGTTATGTTGAAAGAGCAGCTTCCGCTGCAAATGGCAGGCGTGTGTTTAGAACCTCCACTGTCCTTATGTAACATGGAACAGAACTTACTCATACCCGGCTCTCACGTGTGACAGCTTTTCCTGCTGCTGGTAAGATCTCGTCAATTCTTGAAACCTAACCAGGACCAGCCCTTGGGTGGAAGACCAGCAAGGAATTCCAGGTACTTGGGTGGAAGACCAGCAAGGAATTCCAGGTACTTGGGTGGAAGACCAGCAAGGAATTCCAGGTACTTGGGTGGAAGACCAGCAAGGAATTCCAGGTACTTGGGTGGAAGACCAGCAAGGAATTCCAGGTACTTGGGTGGAAGACCAGCAAGGAATTCCAGGTACTTGGGTGGAAGACCAGCAAGGAATTCC
The DNA here is from genome assembly GCF_021028975.2 of Sphaerodactylus townsendi. NCBI lineage: Eukaryota > Metazoa > Chordata > Lepidosauria > Squamata > Sphaerodactylidae > Sphaerodactylus > Sphaerodactylus townsendi. The sequence goes on from NC_059433.1 coordinate 69,869,882, forward strand.
AGGTAATTGGGTGGAAGACCAGCAAGGAATTCCAGGTAATTGGGTGGAAGACCAGCAAGGAATTCCAGGTACTTGGGTGGAAGACCAGCAAGGAATTCCAGGTACTTGGGTGGAAGACCAGCAAGGGGAATTCCAGATTGGGTGGAAGACCAGCAGAATTCCAGGTGCTTGGTGGAAGCTTGGCAAGGAATTCCAGAGTACTTAGATTGGAAGACCAGCCAGGAATTCCAGGTACTTGGGTGGAACCAGCAAGGAATTCAGGTGCCCAGGTGGAAGACCAGCAAGGAATTCCAGGTACTTGGGTGGAAGACCAGCAAGGAATTCCAGGTACTTGGGTGGAAGACCAGCAAGGAATTCCAGGTACTTGGGTGGAAGACCAGCAAGGAATTCCAGGTACTTGGGTGGAAGACCAGCAAGGAATTCCAGGTACTTGGGTGGAAGACCAGCAAGGAATTCCAGGTACTTGGGTGGAAGACCAGCAAGGAATTCCAGGGTTGCTGTACAGAGGCGGACAATGGCAAACCACCTCTGCATGTCTCCCGCCTTGAAAACCCTCTGGGGTCACCAGAAGTCGGCTGGGACTTCATGAACCAAGTATCAGCAAGAGATCAGCTTCCTGCTGTTTCTCTAGAGTTGGTCTGTTACTTTATCAAATAGTTGTTTCATATTCCATCTCTCCTTCTCTACGTCACCTTTCCTATTTTGTTTGTTCTCGGAACCTTAGACACCCATTTGCTATAGTCCTGTGAATATTTGTGCTGGCCCTAAACTTCCAGCTCTGTTGTGCCCATTTACATTTCTGGAGGTGTCCTGCTGTCGACCTAACGGTTGATTTTTTTTAAAAAAATGTTCCTACAGAGAGTTGTGTTGTCCATGAAGAAGGCCACCCTGGCTTGTGTTGAAGCCGGAGTCCTGTTCAGCCATGAAACCTGTTGAGTGCACTTCAGCAAGTCTGCCTTGCACCGTGATGTTGCATGAGCCAGTCTAGGACTGGCACGGTTTTTCTTTTCCTTGCTCCTTCTCCTCATATCTACTGATTCTCTTCCAAACCTACAACCTACCAATCTTGATCCTCCTTGATCTCAGATTGCAAATGCCTTAGCAGACCAGGTGCTCGGGAGCAGCAGCAGCAGCAGCAGCAGCAGAAGGCCATTGCTTTCACATCCTGCACGTGAGCTCCCAAAGGCACCTGGTGGGCCACTGTGAGTAGCAGAGAGCTGGACTAGATGGACTCTGGTCTGATCCAGCAGGCTAGTTCTTGTGTTCTTATGATCTCATTTGCTTCCCTCCCGTCTTGAATCAGAAGCCGTGAGCAAACAGAAGCTCACAGCTGTCGGCCAAAGCTTGCTGTCAGTGGATGCTTAGAGGGAGGTCATGACTGTTGACCTCAGAGGGCGTGAGTCCACCTCAAGCGCCGTCCGTGCCCATGAAGTTCTGTGGGAAGAGGGCTCATCTCATCAGTGGCCAGTTGCCTCCTCTGTTGGCAACTTGAGTTGTCCCGTTCTAACTCTCTCTAATTCCTCCAAAGCTTGGTAGTCCAGATGCTAGGTGACGGGTCTCCAGCCATGTTGAACCTGCAGGCACCTTTGGAATTCTGACACAGGGTGATAGAGGCAGCCACAAAATGGCTGCCACAGGAGGGGGAGGTGGGACCAACCATAAAATGCCAGGAAGCATTTTAGGCAGAAGCTTTAGTTAACAGGCTGTCTTTAAAGTGAGCACGTTGTTTTTATATATTTTTCTTGTGTACACATAGCTTCCAGAGTGGTGTAGTGGTCAGGAGCAATCTGGAGAACTGGGTTTGATTCCACACTCCTCCACATGGGAGCAGGACATAAGAACATAAGAACATAAGAACTAGCCTGCTGGATCAGACCAGAGTCCATCTAGTCCAGCATTCTGCTACTCGCAGTGGCCCACCAGGTGCCTTTGGGAGCTCACATGCAGGATGTGAAAGCAATGGCCTTCTGCTGCTGCTGCTCCTGAGCACCTGGTCTGCTGGGCATTGGCAATCTGAGATCCAAGGAGGATCAAGATTGGTGACCATAGATTGACTTCTTCTCCATAGAAATGTCCAAGCCCTTTTAAAGCTATCCGGGTTAGTGGCCATCCTGCACCTCCTGTGGCAGCATATTCCAAACACCAATCACCGTTCGTGAAGAAGTGTTTCCTGTAGTCCTAATTCTTCCCTGGCATTTTCCAATGAATGCCCTGGTTCTAGTATTGTGAGGAAAGAGAAAAATTTCTCTCTGTCAGCATTTTCTACCCCATGCATAGTTTTATAGACTGTCCATATCCCCCCTCAGGCGTCTCTCTCCCAAACTAAGAGTCCCCAAGCGCTGCAGCCTCTCCTCATAAGGGAAGGTGCTCCAATCCTTCAATCATCCTCGTTGCCCTTCTCTGCACTTTTCTATCTCTTGATATCCTTTTTTTGAGATGTAGTGACCAGAACTGAAACACAGTACTCCAAAGTGCGGTGCGCTGCAGTAACACCACCAGGGCATGACAATCTTTACGGATTTTATTCTCAATTCGCTCTAATTATCCCCATTGCTTAGCGTGGCGACCAGAGTTTTGCCTTTTCACGCTGCACCATGCACAGGTTGACATTCCCATGGAACTATCAGCTAAAAGGCGGCCCAAATCCTTTCTGGTCTGTGACTGATAGCACCTGGCCCTGTGGCCGTCCATGTGAAGTTTGGATTTTTTTTGCCCCGTGCATCACTTTACATTTGTACATTGAACTGCATTTGCCATTTTCTTAAGCCCACTCTATTTATCAGGTCGCTTGGGCTCCATGATCCTTTGTGGTTCTTACCACCTACATAATTTGGTATCATCTGCAAACTTGGCCACCACTACCCACCCCTACTTCCAGGTCATTTATGGAATAAGTTAAAGAACTGGTCCCCAAAGCCTTGTGGATCCTTGGGGACACCACTCCTACATCTCTCCATTGTGAGAACTTCCCATTTATACCCACCTTTGTTTCCTGTTCCTCAACCAGTTTTTTTAATCCATAGGGACTTCCCCCTCTTATTCCCTTCTTGTGCTGAGTTTCTCAACAGTCTCTGGTGAGAACTTTGTCAAAAGCCTTTGGAAATCGAACCAAATGTCCACTGGTTCCCCCATATCCACATGTCTGTTTACACCCTCAAGAACTCTAGTAAGTTTGTAAAGACAGGACTTGCCTCTACAAAAGCCATGCTGACTCTTCCTCAGCAGGTCTTGCTTTTCTACATGTTTTAATAATTTTATCTTTAATGATAGATTCTACTAATTTACCAGGAACGAATCTCAAACTGACTGGCTGTAATTTCGGGTCCCCCTAGACCCTTTCTTAAAGATTGGTGTGACATTAGCCCATCTTCCAGTCTTCAGGGATGGAGCCTGATTTCAGGGATAAGTTGCATATTAATGTGAGAACATCAGCAATTTCATGCTTGAGCTCTTTAAGAACTCTTGGATAAAGATACAATCTGGGCCAGGGGATTTGGTAGCATTTGTAGTTTTATCAATGGCTGCCAGAACTTCTTCCTTATCCACTAACCCAGCTAGTTCCTCCGGATTCACCTCCTAAGAAGCTTGGTTCAGGTGCAGGGAATTTTCCTCACCTCCTCTTGGGTGAAGACAGATGCAAAAGAATTCATTCAGCTTCTCTGCAATCTCCCTGTCACCTTTTAGCACACCTTTGTTCCTTCATCGTCTAACGGACCTACGCTTCCCTAGCTGGCTTCCTGCTTTTGATGTACTTGAAGAACTGTTTGTTGCTAGTCTTGATGTTGTTGCTTGTGTCGTTCCTCATAATCCTTTTTGCCTCCCTTACCTTCTTGCTTCTCTTTTTGCCACCATTTGTGTTCTCTGGTATTCTTCATCAGTTAAGTTGGACTTCCATTTTCTAAAGAACATCTTTTTCCTAATAATTACCGCAACCTCGCTTGTTAACCATGGTGGCTTTCTTTTGGACTAGGCTGCCTTTCTAACCTACTTGGAACACATTCAGCTGGCTTTTAAGACTGTGTTTTTTTAAATAACCTCAAGCACCTTGGACATTTTGACTCTTGATTTTTCCCTTTCAGCTTCCTCGCTATCCCCTCATCTTTGAGAATTTCCCTTTCTGAAGGCAAATCTTAACTACATTAGTAGTTGTCCTTGTTAGCATGCAGAGATACTGAATCTGACAACATTGTGGTGTGTTCCCTATCGGCTCAACAACACTGACTTCCGCACCAGGTCCTGGGTCCACATAGAATTAGATCTAGGATCACATCTCCTGGTTGGTTCTACAACCATCTGCTCCTAAGCCACAGTCATTTAGCATATCCAGGAATGTTCTCCCCTTATGACCTGAACATGCATTTTCCAGTTTATGTGGGGATAGTTAAAATCGCCCATTACCCGCGACATTTTGCTTTTGTTGGCCTCTCTAATTTCTTTTTTTCCATCTCAGAATCCTCTTGTGCACTTTGGTCAGGGGCCGATAAATATGTTCCTAATGTTAAAGGAAACTTTGCTTCACCCTGGTATTGATATCCACAGATGCTTCTGTAGAGGAATCAGCTCCCCTGCATTGTCTATTTTATGTGACACTATGCTCTCTCTTTGATGTGAGAGAACCACCCCACCCCCAATATCGCCCTGTCCTATCCTTCCTGTAGAGCCTGTAACCTGGGATAACAGCATCCCACTGGTTCTCCTCATTCCACCATGTCTCCTGTGATGCCCACTATATCAATGTCCTCCTTCCAAACTCTGTGCTCCAGCTCCCCATTTTAGGTGGATAGCTTCTACTATTAGCATAGAGACGCTTGTATGTCTGTCTCTGTCCTTAACTTACCAGGATTTATGTGTTTTGCCCTCTAGCCTTTTGTAGACACTATCACTTATCACATTGCTGTCTCTCAGCTTATGCGTGGTTGATTTAGAAAAACCTCTCTGTGTCTGCATCCCCATAGACTCTGTATTCGAACGAAGTCACCTCAGCTCCTGTCGGCTTTCCCCAAGGATCAGTTTAAAAGCTGTTCTGCCACCTTTTAGCGTTGGCCAGCAGCCTGGTTCCTCTTTGGTTAAGATGAAGCCCGTCCCACTTTAGCCTGAGCCTGCCTTATCCCAAAAGGTTCCCCAGTTCCTGACAAAGCTGAAACCCTCTGCCTTACACCCGCCTTCATCATCCCATTTGAGACCCTGTATCTCAGCACTTCTAGCTCTCCCTGCGTGGAACAGGTAGCATTCGGAGAATGCCACCTTAGGGGTCCTGGATTTTAACCTTTTCCTGTAGCCTAAATTTGGCTTCCAGAACCTCCCGGCTACATTTCCCAATGACATTGGTACCAATGTGGACCACAACTGCTGACTCCACCTTTGCTGTCTAACAGCCTATCTAGGCCAGGCGTGACATCCGCCTTCGCACCAGGCGAGCCAAGTCACCATCAATGCGGTCATCCAGCCTGTCACAAACCCAACTCTCTATATTCCTAATGGTCCGAATCACCCTCTGAGGCCCCACCTCCCGAGGTGTATCCTCAGTCTTGAGAGGATATCTGACCACCAGCTAAGGAAGGGGTCCCATCTAAGGGGGAGCATCTTCCACCACCTCGAACTGGCACCCTCCGTCACCCAGACTCTCATTCTCCATGACATCTGAAGAAGTGTCACCTTAAGTGGGACCTGGCTATAGGTCCCGAAACCTCGTTTGTTGCCCTCTCTGCCTCTCAGCTACTCCAGGTCACCACCTTGGCTTCAAGAGAGCATGTTCCTTGAGTGCCAGGAACTCATTGTGAGGGGCACGAAACTTCTGCCCTAGTGGCGGATAGTCATACATCGTATCAGTGCAAAACACTGGAAAGCCCCATCCCCTGCTGGCTTCCTGTCTTCATATCTAATTTTGTTTAGATATTCAAATGCTAATTTTTTAATTAGTGCCTCCTCTTAAGGTTTCTATACCTTCTACTATCCCTTAAAATATGTTTTATTTAGTAAAACACCTGCAGCCTTCTTGGCTTGGCGCTGCAGCTAATTCAGAGACTAACTGAAAGATTTAAAATGTGAGGAAGCCCACCCCTTCAGCACTAACTTTGAAAAGATTTACAAATGTGAAGCCCACCCTTCAACAGCTTCCGCAATCAGCAGCCCTGGGACAAGGAGAAAAAAGAAGCCCCTGTTTAAATACACTGTTTAAAGATGTGGCTTTGAAAAGCCACTCTGTCAACTCCTCAACCCTTTCTGGCCCACTGCTGTCCTCACTGCTCTCTTCTCTGCTGGTTCAGGACTGGCAGGTTGTGAGAAGCCCCACCCTTCAGCACTAACTGAAAAGATTTACAAATGTGAGAAGCCCCACCCTTCAGCAGCTTCCACCAATCAGCAGCCCTAGGACAAGGAGAAAAAAAGAGAAACCCCCTGTTTAAAATACACTGTTTAAAAGATGTGGCTTTGAGAAAAGCCCTCTGTCAAGCTCCTCAGCCCTTTCTGGCCCACTGCTGTCCTCCACTGCTCCTCTTCTCTGCTGGTTCCAGAGACTAACTGAAAAGGACTTCAGTCTGGTGAACCGAGTTTGTTTCCGCACTCCTACACATGAATCTTTCTGGCTCACTTTTGGCTAGTCACAGTTCTCTCTGAACTCTCAGCCCCACCTACCTCACATGGTGTCTGTTGTGGGGAGAGGAACATAAGAACATAAGAACTAGCTCATGGGATCTGCACCTCAGAGTCCATCTAGCCCAGCATTCTGCTGCTACTGCAGTGGCCCACCAGGTGCCTTTGGGAGCTCACATGCAGGATGTGAAAGCAATGGCCTTCTGCTGCCAAGCTGCTCCTGAGCACCTGGTCTGTTATGGCATTGCAATCTGAGAGATCAAGGAGGACTTCTGCAGATTGGTAGCTATAGATTGACTTCTTCTCCATAAATCTGTCCAAAGCCCTTTTAAAGCTATCCAGGAGCAGTGGCCATCACCACCCTGTGGTAGCATATCTCCAAACACCTCAATCACACGCTATGAAGAAGTGTTTCCTATTAGTCCCACTTTCCCCAGCATTTTCAATGAATGCCCCTGTTCTAGTATTGTGAGAAAAGAGAGAAAAATTCTCTGTCAACATTTTCTACCCCATGCATAATTTTTTATAGACTTCAATCATATCCCTCAGACGCCTCTCCAAACTAAAGAGTCCCAAACGCTGCAGCTCTCCTCATAAGGAAGGTGCTCCACCTTCAATCATCCCTCGTTGCCCTTTCTCTCTGCACTCTTTTCAACTTTCATATCCTTTGAGATGTGTATGCACCAGAACTGAACACAGTACTCCAAGTGCGGTCAGCATTCACGGCTTTATATATATGGGCATGACAATCTTTGCAGTTTTATTCTCACTCCCTTTCCCACTATCCCCAGCATGAGTTTACCTTTTTCACCGCTTTGCCATGCATTGAGTTGACATCTCATGGAACTATCAACTAAGACGCCTAAATCCCTTTCCTGGTTCAGACTGATAGCACTGACCCCCTGTAGCTGCAGTATGTGAAGTTTGGATTTTTGCCCCCACGGTACCACTTCCTTTACATTTCAGCTACATTGAACTGCATTTGCCATTTCTAGCCCACTCACCTAATTTATCAAGGTCCTGCTAGAGCTCTTCAACCTTGTGGTTCTTTACCACCCTACATAATTTGTATCATCTGCAAACTTGGCCACCACACTACCCACCCCTACTTCCAGGTCATTTATGAATAAGTTAAAGAGCACTGGTCCCAAAATGGATCCTTGGGGACACCAATTCTACATCTCTCCATTGTGAGAACTTCCCATTTATACTCAATTTTGTTTCTGTTCCTCAACCAGTTTTTAATCCATAGAGGATCTCCCTCTTATTCCTTCCTTCATTGCTGAGTTTCTTTCTCAACAGTCTCTGGTGAGGAACTTTGTCAAAAAGCCTTTTGGAAATCCAAGTAGACACAATGTCCCACTGGTTCTCTCATCCACATGTCTGTTTACACCCCTCAAAGAACTCTGTGTAAGTTTGTAAGACAGGACTTGTTCTCTCACAAAGCCATGCTGGACTCTTCCTCGTAGCAGGTCTTGCTTTCTACATGTTTAATAATTTTTATCTTTAATGATAGATTCTACTAATTTACCAGGGAACAGATGTCAAACTGACTGGCTCCTTGTAATTTCCTCGGTCCCCCTAGACCCTTTCTAAAGATTGGTGTGACACATCTCTCCAGTCTTCAGGGATGGAGCCTGACCAGGGATGCTACACGTGAGAACATCAGTAACTCCCATGCTTGAGCTCTTTAAGAACCTTTGGATGAATGCAATCTGGGCCAGGGGATTGGTGTAGCATTTAGTTTATCAATGGCTGCCAGAACTTCTTCCTTGTCTACCACCAACTCGCTAGTTCCCTGATTCACACCTCTAAGAAGCTTGGTTCAGGTGCAGGAATTTTCTCTCACTCCTCTTTTGGTGAAGACAGATGCAAAGAATTCATTCAGCTTCTCTCTCTGCAATCTCCTGTCACCCTTTAGCACACCTTTTGTTCCTTCATCGCCTAACGGACCTACCGCTTCCTAGCTATTTCCTGCTTTGAAATTGAAGAACTGTTTGTTGCTAGTCTTGATGTTCGCAGCCATGCCCTCATAATCCTTTTGCCTCCTTTACAGCTAACTTGCTTCTTTGCCACCATTTTGTGTTCTCTCTGGTATTCTTCATCAGTTGTTGGACTTCCATTTTCTAAAAGATACCTTTTTTTTTTCCATACTACCTCAACCTCCTTTGTTAACCATGGTGGCTTTCTTTGATCATGCTGCCTTCCTAACCCATGGAACACATTCCAGCTGAGCTTTTAAGACTGTGTTTTTAAACTCCCAAGCACCTTTGGACATTTTTGACTCCTCTTGATTTTCTCCTTTCAGCCTCCAAGACTATCCCCCTCTTCATCTTGAGAAATTTCCTTCTGAAGGCAAATGTAACTACATTAGTAGTTGTCACTTGTTCGCACGTAGAGATACTGAATCTGACAGCATTGTGGTCGCTGTTCCCATCGGCTCAACAACACTGACTTCCCACATCAGGTCCTGGTCCCACATAGAATTAGATCTAGGATCACATCTCCCCTGGTTGGTCTCTACAACCATCTGCTCTAAGCCACAGTCATTTAGCATATCCAGGAATGTTCTCTCCTTACTATGACCTGAACATGCATTTTTTCCAGCTTATGTGGGATAGTTAAATCGCCTATTACCACGTATTATTTTGCTTTGTTGGTCTCTACCTTTTTCCATCTCTGTGAATCCTTCTTGTGCACTTTGGCTGGGGATCTATAATATATTCCTTCTTACTTCACCCCTGGTATTGATATCCACAGTGCTTCTGTAGAGGAATCAGCTCCCCTGCATTGTCTATTTTATGTGACACTATGCTTCTTTGATGTAGAGGGCCACCCCACCCCAATAATGCCTGTCCTATCCTTCCTGTAGAGCCTGTAACCTTGGGATAACAGCATCCCACTGGTTCTCCTCATTCCACCATGTCTCTGTGATGCCCACTATATCAATGTCCTCCTTCAAAACTCTGTACCCAGTGCTCCCATTTTTTTAGGTCTAATGTTTTCTTTACTATTAGCAGTATAGACACTTGTATACTCTGGTTCTGTCCTTAACCTGGGATTTATGTGTTTGCCCTCAGCCTTTTGTAGACACTAATACTCTATCACATTGCTATGCCTCGCTTGTAATGGTTGATTTAGAAAACCTCCTCTCTGTGTCTGCATCCCATGGACTCTGTATTCGAACTCAAGTCACCTCAGTTCTGTCGGCTTTCCCCCAAGGATCAGTTTAAAGTTGTTCTGCCACCTTTTTAACGCTGGAGCCAGCAGCCTGGTTCCTCTTGTTAAGATGAAGCCCGGCCCCTTTGTACACAGGCCTGCCTTATCCCAAAAGGTTCCCTGCAGTTCCTGACAAAGCTGAAACCCCAGTCTACACCACCTCTCATCCACGCATTGAGACCCTGTATTCAGCTGCCTAGCCTCCTGCGCTGCGGAACAGGTAGCATTTCGAGAATGCCACCTTAACCTTGATTTTAAACCTTTTTTTTTCCTAGTAGCCCAAATTTCGCCCAGAACCTGCTACATTTCCCAATGTCATTGAAAATTAATGTGGGACCACAACTGCTGACTCCACCCCAGCACTGTCTAACAGCCTATCTAGACGGTTGACATCCTCAAGAACCTCGGGCATCTAGGTGCAGGTGTCACCATATGGGTCATCACGCCTGTCACAAACCCAACTTCTATATTCCTAATGATCAATCACCCACTACAAGGAGCCCCCCACTCCCTGAGGTGTATCCTCAGTGTAGAGGATATCTGACCACCAGCTAAGGGGTGGTCCCATCTAAGGAGCATCTTCCACCACCTCAGACTGGCACCCTCCGCCACCCAGACTTCATTCTCCATGACATCTGGAAGAGATGTCACCTGGGAGGGACCCTGCCAAGTAGGGTCCCCAAAGCCTCGCTTGTTGCCCTCTGCCTCTCTCAGCCTCTCCAGGTCTGCCACCTTGGTCAAGAGAACGCACATGTTCCTCTTGGAGTGCCAGGAACTCATTGCATGGTGGCACACTCCACACTTCTGCCCTAGTGGGCAGATAGTCATGGCTACACACTCAGTGCAAACACTGGAAAGCCCCCATCCTTGCTGGCTTCCTGTCTCATATCTAATTTGTTAGATATTCAAAATACTAATTTTAATTAGTGCCTCCCCTCTTGCTAGTTTCTATACCTCTACTATCCTCTAAAATATGTTTTATTTATCATCTGGCATTTAACGGCACAAGGGCCAGCTGGGTTCCAGAGACTAACTGAAAGATTTAAAAATGTGAGCCCCACCCCTTCAGCACTAACTGAAAAGATTTACAAATGTGAGAAGCCCCACCCTTCAGCAGCTTCCACCAATCAGCAGCCCTAGGACAAGGAGAAAAAAAGAGAAACCCCCTGTTTAAAATACACTGTTTAAAAGATGTGGCTTTGAGAAAAGCCCTCTGTCAAGCTCCTCAGCCCTTCTGGCCCACTGTCCCTCCACTGCTCTCTCTCTGCTGGTTCCAGAGACTAACTGGAAAAGATTTTAAAATGTGGAGAAGCCCCACCCTTCAGCACTAACTGAAAAAGATTTCTTACAAATGTGAGAAGCTCCCACCCTTCAGCAGCTTCCACCAATCAGCAGCCCTAGGACAAGGAGAGAAAAAAAAGAGAAACCCTGTTTAAAATACACTGTTTAAAAAGATGTGGCTTTGAGAAAGCCTCTGTCAAGTTCTCCCTAGCCCTCCTTTCTAGCCCACTGCTGTCTCCACTACCTTCTGTTGGTTCCAGACTAACTGAAAAGGGACTTCAGTCTGAGTGAACCGAAGTTTACTGCACTCCTACACATGAATCTTTCTGGCTCACTTTTGGCTAGTCACAGTTCTCTCTGAACTCTCAACCCCACCTACCTCACATGGTGTCTGTTGTGGGGAGAGGAACATAAGAACATAAGAACAAGCCAGCTGGATCAGACCAGAGTCCATCTAGTCCAGCTCTCTGCTATTCGCAGTGGCCCAACAGGTGCCTTTGGGAGCTCACATGCAGGAGGTGAACACAATGGCCTTCTGCTGCTGCTGCTCCCGAGCACCTGGTCTGCTAAGGCATTTGCAATCACAGATCAAGAAGGATAAAGATTGGTAGCCATAAATTGACTTCTCCTCCATAAATCTGCCCAAGCCCCTTTTAAAGCTATCCAGGTTAGTGGCCATCACCACCTCCTGTGGAAGGGAAAGGAGTTTGTAAGTCACCTTGTGTCTCCTTACGGGAGAGAAAGTTGGGATATAAATCCAAACTCCTACTCCTCCTCCTCCTCCTCCTCCTCCTCCTCCTCCCTCCTCCTCCTCCTCCTCCTCCTCCTCTTCCTCTTCCTTCTTCTTCTGTACCTTCTTTAATGGCCCTGCTTCCTGGCTATTTATTTCTTCTTCTTCTTCTTCTTCTTCTTCTTCTTCTTCTTCTTCCAGACTCACCTAATTGGTTGTTATAAGGTTAGGATCTTTTCTTGAACCTTGGAGTGGTGTGGTTAAAAAAGAAAAGGATTGCTCGTCCTCCTCACTTTAATGAAGAAATTGAAGAAAATCCAGATGAAGAAGTCAAAAGGGAAGGGTGCGGCTGACTTGGCCGCCACTCCTTTCTTACATTGAAAGGATGTGGAAATAGCGGCCCTTTCCCCACTCCCTTCCATCCCCCCTATGCCGCTTGTATGCGTCCCTAATGACTCCTGCGCCTGTGCTGTGAAGGAGTTGTCAGCATGGCTGTTCGGAAGAGCGCCTGGGATTGCCCGGCCCATGCCAAGCAGGCGAACAGGCGGTAGCTGCCAGGGCGGTTATGCTGTGGCCGCCCCTGCCGTGGGGAGGGAGGAGGAACCCCGTGCTACTCTCCTGAAGTAGCGCGGGGCTTACGGTAAGTGGGGAAAGGCCCAGCGTTTTGTTGTGATAAGGCAAGGATCTTTTCCTGAGCCTTGGAGTGGTGTGGTTAAAAAAGAAAAGGATCGCTCGCCCTCCCTTTAATAAAGAAATTGTATCTAGTTACATGCCCACTGGAGAACAAACAAGGCTATGTCTGTAGGCACTGAAAAGAATACACAGATGAAGAAGTCAAAAGGGAAGGAGTGGCTGACTTGGCCGCCACTCCTTTCTTACATTGAAAGGATGTGGAAATAGCATTTTGCAAGGATGGCCCCCTGCGGATCAATCCAGCAGAAACCTAAGTCGCTCACACGTAAATGCCTACCTGATTAGAACAGCGCATATCCCGGGAAATGCCTCAATTTATCACGCTCGGAGGATTACGGATAGGTGCCCAGCAGGGAGAGATGGAACAAGAAGCACCACAAGTACAAACAGTTAATCACTTTACCTTGAATGACAAAGCCGGTAGAAACATATGGATAAAGGCAGATAGCGGAGGCCGTTAACGTTCTTTATTGGCCGTTTTCATTTCAAAAGGAGATAAAATTGAATAAGTTGGGTGCCCTTGCCACCGAAGGAGAGTCTGTTTTCATTTCGCGCTTGTGTCAAGCGCTCTTTAATTTATCTTCCTCTCCTCGTTGTTTATTTGCACATCTCGACCGCCTTTAAAATTACGTGTGGCGCGCACTGAAAACAAGCTGAAAACAAGACTGCTTTCTACTTTCTCATGGGTGCCGGTGAATGTAATGTCACCCTCTCCTGGGCCAACACGCGCATCACCTTTGGGACCGTGTGTGCTTCAAAGTGTTCTTTTCCTAATGAATTGCAAATTTACTTTGCAGTCCCTCTTGGAATCTCACTCCCCCGATATGAATGAAATGTCCAAATTCCACTTGTGGCAAATCTGAATGTGTCTGAAATGACTATTTAGAGAAAGAGGTTTGTGTACCTATTTTGACAGCCCTGACTTGGCTGGCGCTGGCTGGCCTGATCTCGTCAGATCTCATGTGTCAGATCTCATGTGATCCCAGTACTCTGTACGGTATTTTATCTATCCACTTGTTTGTTGTCATTGTTGTAAACCGCCCTGAGCCCTCTGGGGGAGGGCAGTATATAAGTGGAATAATAGATGGATGGATGGATGGATGGATGGATGGATGGATGGATGGATGGATATGGATGGATGGATGGATGGATGGATGGATGGATGGATGGATGGATATGGATGGATGGATGGATGGATGGATGGATGGATGGATGGATGGATATGGATGGATGGATGGATGGATATGGATGGATGGCAGGCAGGCAGGCAGGCAGGCAGGCAGGCAGGCAGACAGACAGACAGACAGACAGACAGACAGACAGACAGATAAATGTGTGATGCAGGGTTGGTCCTGGCTAGTACTTCGATGGGAGACCACCAAGGAAGTCCAGAGCCATGTAACGGAGGCAGGGGATGGCAAACCACCCTTGGCATCTTGAAATCCTGTGGGTTGGAATGAGAATTGGACGATTTAACTTTACTGGTCTTCTTAAAGAAAGAATTTTATTTCAGATTCAGAGCTGTTCCTGAGACATTGGATGAAGATATTAGACAAAAGACTGAAATAGTCTTGGCAGGTTTGGGGGAGGTTTCTGAGGGAAATATGGAGATGGAAGTTGATAAGCTCTATAGAATAAATTATAGATTTGCTGCAACCAGAAAGCTCCCGAGAGGCATTCCGGTACATTTTGTACAGAAGAAGATTAGAGATCAAATCCTTCAGCAGTATTTTGATATAAGATTGAAAATAGACAATATGGATATAATTATCCTGAAAGAAATCTCTATTAGAGTTTCGCGCGAGAGAAAAGGATATGCCTTCCTAGCTGAAAAGTTAAAACTGGAAAAGATTGGGTTTCATTGGGAAAAATGGGAAATTTCATTGGGAAAAAAATTCATTTGGAAAAATGCTTTTATTGCTAATAAATGTTTAAAATAAATAAATGAAATAATAAACATGTTCATGGGCTCCTGTTATCTCATAGAAGCATAGGGTTGGGTCATACAGACCATCTAGCCCAGGGGTAGGGAACCTGCGGCTCTCCAGATGTTCAGGAACTACAATTCCCATCAGCCTCTGTCAGCATGGCCAATTGGCCATGCTGGTAGAACTGATAGAGTATGGATTCCTGGTATCCTGGAGAAACATGATTCTGATCTACCCCCCTGGTCCATGCAGGATCAGCCTAAAGCATCCCGGAAAAGTGATTCCACTGCTGAACTATTCTATTGCTAAACAACAACAAAAAATTACAGCTGGTACCTTTCTGTCCATAATTTAAACCCATTATTCCAAGTCCTATCCTGTACTACCAATAGGAACAGCTTCCTGCCCTTCTCTCAAGGGACAGCCTTTCAAATACTTGAAGAAAGCAAGTGTATCCTCCTTCAATCTCCTCTTGTCCAGACTAAACATTCCCACGTCCCTCAGCCTTTCCTTGTAGGGTTTATCTTCAGGCCCCCTCCATGTCACGCTTCTCTGCACCTGCTCTGTTCGGGCCGCATCCTTTTTGGAAGTGAGGCCTCCAGAACTTATGTACTCGAGTCCATACAGATCATACTGACGCATGAGCCCGTTCTCCAACCCACCTGCCACCTCTGTGCTGCTTCATGGTGGTAGAAATGGTAGCAGAAGAGCTTCCTTCCAGTGGAAGGAGCCTCCTCTGTGCAGAAGACGCCGAGACTGCTCTGATGGAGGCCCACTTTCAGTGAAGTTCTAGAGCACAGGTGTCAAACTTGTGGCCCTCCAGATGTTATGGACTACAGTTCGCATCATCCCCTGCCAGCATGATGCTGGCAGGGGATGATGGGAACTGTAGTCCATAACATCTGGAGGGCTGTGAGTTTGACACTTATGTTCTAGAGCAGGGGTCTTCAAACTATGGCCCTCCAGATGTTCATAGACTACAGTTCCCATGAGCTCTACCATTTGGCCATGCTGGCAGGGGCTGATGGAAATTGTAGTCCATGATCATCTGGAGGGCCATAGTTTGAAAGATCCCTGTTCTAGAGCTTCGACACCAGAGGGCACTGTGGCCATTGGCCTCATGCATGTTCCCTCTCAAATGGCCACCTGAGCACAACAGCCATGTTACATCAGAGGAAGTCTCCATCTGCTAGTGGAACAGACCTGTAGAATCTCACCAAGAGAATCCAAAGCTAGCTGACAAAGTTCCAAGACATGAATCGCCTGCAATGCTTTGCGGTTTACTTTCTGTCCCTGTGACCTGTTGTGTCAAGAGTTTTCTTTCTCCAGAGCTTCAGTCCCCCAAATCCCCTCCCTTACCCTCCTCCCTCTCAGTAAATTAAAGAGAAACCGAACCTGAATAAAAACTGTTCATTCTCAGAGGAAGGGTGTAGGAGCCATCTTAAATCAATTAAACGGCACCGCTAGCTTGGCATATCCTGATTAACATACACATAAAATGGCCTTCTGTTCAGCACAGCTGTGTCATATAACAACCCTTTTGGCACAAAACAATTGCATTTTTCCTTTCTCCAGAAAAAATGACGATTGTTCCTTCTCTGTCTTTGCCTCCCCCCGCCCCCGTTCCCCACACCTTCTCCCCTGTTTCAATCCTCCATTCCTATTACTACTTCAACAAGCGTGCTTGCTGCAAATAGGGAGCCCGAGGCCGTCAGATATTTCCATTACTGGCCTGATGGACTCAGTCGGGGTAGTTTACGGGTGCTGCGGACGTTGCAAATCATTGGGGGAGCGGACATTTCCCACCCTTATTTTAACAGAAAATGTCCCGCAATTCGGGTTCCTGTGAAAAAAGGATCCCAAAATAAAGCCCGAGTGAAGCATTGTGAGTTTTTACCTCACGACCGAAAAGTATCCATCAAGCGAAAATGCCCCTTTTTTTCTTTTCTTTTGAGAAACCCACGTGGGCCTTTTGTTATTATCTAGGACAGTGGTGGCGAACCTTTGGCACTCCAGATGTAATGGACTACAATTCCCATCAGGCCATGCTGGCAGGGGCTGATGGGAATTGTAGTCCACAACATCTGGCCAGCAATAGGAGCCCAGGACAAGCCAGAAAAACTGTACTCCTGAGCATGTGTTTACCTTGAGTCTGCTTTTGTGAAGACATGATGCTGCCTTATATGGAATCAGTCTCTTGGACACAGTCCAGGAAAGAAAAAAAATAAAACATTTCATCCTGCTCCAGCACTGAGCCATAGCTCCCTACCCATATCTAAGATATGATATGCACCTGCTAGGTCTTCTCACAATACTAGAGCCAGGGGGCATTCATTGAAAATGCTGGCGGGGGGAGAATTAGGACTAGTAAAAGGAAACACTTCTTCACGCAACGTGTGATTGGTGTTTGGAATATGCTGCCACAGGAGGTGGTGATGGCCACTAACCTGGATAGCTTTAAAAGGGGCTTGAACAGATTTATGGAGGAGAAGTCGATCTATGGCTACCAATCTTGATCCTCCTTGATCTGAGATTGCAAATGCTTTAACAGTCCAGGTGTTCGGGAGCAGCAGCAGCAGAAGGCCACTGCTTTCACATTCTGCCTGTGAGCTCCCAAAGGCACCTGGTGGGCCACTGCGAGTAGCAGAGAGCTGGACTGGATGGACTCTGGTCTGATCCAGCAGGCTAGTTCTTATGTTCTTATGGTGGTCTGTCTTCTATAGTTGAGCTACCCATTTGTAATCCACCACAGGGAACTGGGCCCACTAATGCCTTTGTTATGCAGCCCCATTGAAGCATCTCCTATCTTCTCCCAAAGAGCACATTTATGGTTTATTTTTTCAATTTATTTTTCATAAGATTAAAACCCATTGTTACAGGTAAGGTGATATGCGAAGCTTGCTTCCATCTATTAATTTTCAAACGTATAACTTCTTAAATTCCGGTTAAAGTTTTCTAGCCTAAGTAAGAAGAAGAGGAAGAGTTTGGATTTATACCCCACCTTTCATTCCTGTGAGGAGTCTCAAGGTGGCTTACAAGCTCCTTTCCCTTCCTCTCCCCACAACAGACACCTGGTGAGGTAGGTGGGGCTGAGAAGGTTCAGAGAGAATCTGTGACTAGCCCAAGGTCACCCAGCAGGAATGTAGGAGTGCGGAAACACATCTGGTTCACCAGATAAGCCTCTGCCACTCTGGTAGAGGAGTGGGGGATTAAACCTTGTTTTCCAGATTAGAATCCACCTGCTCTTAACCACTACACCACACTGGCTCTCAGATCTCTAAGATCTGGCTTCTAAGATCTGAGAACATCATTTTGTTCTTATGTGCGTGGCCCTTGTTATCCAAGGCTGATTCTGCATGGGCCAAAAACAGCAGTGTGAAAATGGTGTGAAAACAGCATAAACCCTTTTATACCATTTTAAACCCTTTTACATCATTTTCACACCATTTTCACACTTTGGCCCATGCAGAATCAGCCCAAGTCTTTGGCTTTTGTAATCCAAATAAAATTCATTTTTCTTCCATACTCGGTGAATAGTCTGTTTTTTTTAACCAAGATGTTCTTCTCAGCTTTGCCATTGTTGAATATTCTAAGAACATAAGAACAAGCCAGCTGGATCAGACCAGAGTCCATCTAGTCCAGCACTCTGCTACTCGCAGTGGCCCACCAGGTGCCTTTGGGAGCTCACATGCAGGAGGTGAAAGCAATGGCCTTCTGCAGCTGTTGCTCCCGAGCACCTGGACTGTTAAGGCATTTGCATTAATTCGATTGGTTTGTCCATAAATTCTGTAAGATCTGGGTGGTGGTCTATTAAAGAGCCCATAATTTGAGAACCGTGGACTGTCAGCATCACTCCTTGGCATCTCTCCCTCTGTCTCCTCAGTTTTAGCTCAGGGAAAACAGAGGCCTGCTGTCAGAAGCAGAAGTTCACGATCCCTGTGTTTTCTCCTTAGGTCACGGAAGAGGAGCCGTCCTCCAATCACACCGTCATGATTCAGGAAACGCTGCAGGAGGCGTCGGTGGAGCTGTCAGAACAGCATCATCTGGTCGTCTCCTCCGACGAGGTGGAAGGGATCGGGACAGTGACCGTCTACACCCAGGGAGGAGAGGCCTCGGAGCTTATTGTATACGTGCAAGAAGCCGTGCAGGCTGTGGAAGAGCAGACGGTGGAGGATGAACTGTCTGCTCAGAAGGTCTAGCCACGGCCTCCAAACAAGGGGAGCTTTGGGGTTCTGCCAAACCAAAACACGTTGCTATTTCCCAGTGTGTGTTGAATGGCAGAGCTCAGCAGGGTCTCTTGCAGCTTCTAGTCCATAGGTGTCAAACTCGCTGCCCTCCAGATGTTATGGACTACAGTTCCCATCATTCCCTGCCAGCATGATGCTGGCAGGGGATGATGGGAGCTGTAGTCCATAACATCTGGAGGGCCACGAGTTTGACACCTGTGTTCTAGTCCGTTGTCTTTTTAAGATTTACCAGGATTGTGCGTTCTTGTGGATGGAGCTGGGGACTTCTGGTGCCAGGAGATGCTCCTGTTACCTTCTGAACCCCACACAGCTTCTGTTTAAGAAAGCCCTCCTCTTTTTATACTTCAAAAGACCCCCTCTTCTTCTCACAAGCAGCTCCTGAAGTTACAGCCTGCAAATCTACAGTCGTAGGTAACCACAACCAATTCCTTCTGGGATGATAAGCATTTCCTTTTGTCTTTTGGCCAGAAAGCCAAAATGTGATGGGTTGTGACCCTATTAAGGCCACTTTTGTATCTTCGTTGCTGTTTCGCTTATGTGCACTTTAAGAAGACCGGCACAGTTTCCAGCTGTGGGCCACATCTGGGTCTCTACCTATTTTTTGAAGGCTCCGAACGGGATGCTGGCTCTTCCTGCCCGCACAGCAACTGGGAAGGGCCCAAATCCAGCTCCCTCCCTCAAAAACAAGCCAAGGTCCAGCTGTTTCTCTCCCCCCCCCCCGCTGCACATAATGGCCTTTGAACTTTTAACCATTTTTTGAGTCAGATTGTCCAGCAAATTTATTAAGCAGCTCAATGTCTGCCTGGAGAGCTCCAGAGAGCCAGTTATTGGCCTCCTACCTCTCCTGTTGGCTTACCGTGGTGGCGAACCTTTGGCACTCCAGATGTTATAGACTACAATTCCCATCAGCCAATTGGCCATGCTGGAAGGGGCTGATGGGAATTGTGGTCCATAACATCTGGAGTGCCAAAGGTTCTCCACCACTGGCTTAGAAGGACAGTCATAATGACTGGCTAGCAAGCACCTACATTGAGAACCATATTCCCAGTTTCCACTTGGAATCCTCTTCATAGCGACGGCACCCAGCCCTTCAGAAAGCAAAGCAGCCCCCATCCCGTTCACGGGAATCCGTTGTTCACTGCCCCTTTCTGCATGATTTCCCCTCCTTTTCAGCATTTAACCTTCCACAAGAAACAGCGCTTGTTTTATTATCATTACCGTCAAAAGCACAAGATCGTCATTTATTTATTTTTTATTTTATTTATTATTTAAACTTCTATACCGCCCAATCCCCTAGGGGCTCTGGGCGGTGTCCAACATAAAACATAAATATAATAAATTACTAAAACCTTTAAAACAGCGAATAACAATAGTAGAAATAGAGGCGTCCGCCACCCCACTTTAAAAATTCTCCCCAGGAGAGAGGGAGGACAGAATCCCATTAGAAGGAAATCAGGTCGATAGTCCCCTGTGGCATCATGATTTCACCCTGACTTGGCACTGGTCTCTGCATTCCCGGTTTTCATTAGGGTGGGTTCTAACATGGAACCCCAACAACCATTTCAGTGATAGCAGCTTGGGTGAAACACCAGTGTTTTCTGATTATGGCATAGTTCAGACACATATATTGGAAAGAAATAGGGGTTTTTTGAAAAAAAAAAACTATTCTACTGGTGGGATATTTCAGTCTCCCTGTTTTCCTCTTTGCAAGCAACGGCAGTAATTTAAGAAATATAAAAATGTGATTTTTTTTTGAATAGCTTGGGTACAGTGTTCTAGAAAACGCCACGGGGTTTTATGCCTCTCGATATACGATGGCTGCTTCTTTGAGGCAAGGCGTAGCTGTGCTCATGCAAACCACGTGTGGGAACAGCAGAGGTCCCACGGAACATGGCACGTTCTGTTTGGCTGGCCGGCCGGCCGGCCGGTTGGACTGTTTCTCCGCTAGAAAGGGCTGCCATCCATCTCGAACTTGCCGGTGGTCCTTATTTTTCTTGCCTCGAGCGGAAGAAAGTGTTTTGCCAGACACCTGGCTTTGTGGGACTCTAAATAATGAGCCCAGTGAAGATTCTCCAAAAGCAGACGTGTGAGCATCTCCCAGTCAGAGGGGCTGGCCCTTGCAGGTGTCTCAAAACTCAGCCTTTGATGAAGAACATCAAAGCGGCGACACGTGTTTCCCGGCCCGTGCCTGTGCACCAGGTTTTGCTATCTCCATGTAATATGGTTTGGGTACCTTTCCAGATGACACGTTCTGCTTTTAAAACAAATACCATGAATTGTGATTCGGACAGGAGCACGTAAAAGAAATTCGGTCGGTCGGAATGCCCTGAAAATGTGAGCTCTGTCAACTCGGATGAATAAAAATTGCCGTGAGAATCAACTCCAGCACCATAGAAATTGAGGTTACCTCCCAACTGAACATAGGTTCTGTGGACTGCTTTTTAGATTGCATTCACGGATCCAGGAGCAGTTCCTGTTTCTGCCTGAAATTTTATTTTGCAACATTTGGAATGGAAGAATGCCAGCAGCCCAGAAGGGAAGCCACTAAACACCAGGGCTACTAAATCAATTTTCTGTCTCTCCTCTCTGGCGTATTTCACGAATTCTCCACTTTACGTTTACGTGTATGCATATATTTGTCGATACACCGGTGAACTTGCAGCTTTACCTTTTATAGAGCAGCAAAAGGAGCGGAGCTCTTTGGAATCTGAAATCTGTAAATCTTCTTCCTTCGATAAGCTGAACATCTAGCAAGAAGGGATTTTAAACGCTGTTTTGGAGGGCTGAGTTCGCGTGGGCCCGCTGCACTGCCCTATATGTGAACCCGGATTTATGCTGAAGCTTCTGGGCACCCACATGTCCAGTCTCCGCTGTTATTGTGCGCCCCCTTTTTGTGCATAGTCCCATTCCTGAGTTTGCACATAGCACGAAGCATCTGTGACGAGAGACCGATCATGAGACCATAACTCCAGAAGGAGACAAAAAGTGATCTTGAACCTGGTATCCACAGGGCCTATCAAGGCAGCTTTGTGAAATTGAAAGGAACAGGCTCAGATCCCAGAGATCTGTTCTGCTAGCATAGACCCCTCCCCCAATGGGAGGAGCCCGGTGGTAGTGGGAGGAGCCTTCCCGTGATACCACATGCTCATGTCAGAAGAATGCTCCGCTCACGAGAAGAACGTGCCTTCAGTAGTAGAGCAGGCCCTCAAGGTCCAACCCAAAGAACAATGTTTTTCTACATAGCTTAGAATAAATATACACAAAACAGTGTTGGAATCTTATAACTCTTCAGTAATATGCTAGGTATGCAGGAGTCCATTAGAAGTTGAATAATTTCTCTACCAGGTGCCTGCAGGAACCAAAGTGTCAACACTTTGCAGTTTGAACTGATAGCCATACAAAGAATCCGAAATTTATATGGCGGTATGAATCCTTGGCCCTTGCATGCTATGAACAGCTGGGTTTCCCCAATTCCAACAATAAAGCCAGGAAAGGAAACTGATAAGGGATAGATGGGTCTACTTCAACATTTACTCAAGATGGATCTGAGCATTTAATCATGTATTTGTCTGGGCCACTCATAAAACCGAGAGCTCCATTTTGCCCTATAATCTTGGGACGCTGTCCACACATTTTAAACGTGATGCTTATGTTAGGTCCCAAGGATATATAGGATCAAAGTTAATTCTGTTTCTTGACTAGAATCAGATGTGTGCTATATGTGGATTGTGAACGGGAGCTGATTCAGTAGTGGGCGTGAACAGACATTGCCGTTCCCAGATGTATCCCTCACGGACCCCGGGTTAATAAATGGTGGTTTTAAAAACTTCCGAATACAATTGTAGAATAGTGTTCATAGGCCTAGTAATTATGTCAAGTGCCGTTGACACAAAACCAGCAGTGTGAACCCTAATTACTTGTTAATATGTATGAAAATCAAATCTTGTTTGGAAATATAATGATCACATGGTTTGAATTATGCTGTACATAAGAGAATGTGGAAACAGAATGGTCTCTTTTAATCTCCAAAGCCGTGGTCCGGCTGAAGTGTGATTTCAGTAGGCTTACAAATGTCAAACGGAGGTCGTGGCCCGTGTGTACGTAGCTGTGAAATCATAACGAACACCCCATCCCTACCCCCTTTCCTGAAAATAAATTAGTAAATCCTTTTCTTCCCCCCTAGTGTTCTGTTGCTTTTCTTGCAATTGGGCAGGCCTGATGTAGAACCCCTGTGCTCCACAAACGTTCCCGTTCTTGTGTTTAATACAGTTATCATCAGTGGCGTACCTAGGCAAACTGGAGCCCTGGGCAAAACCTGAGAAAGAAAGAAAACAAGCATTGGCAGGAAGGGGGTGGATTTAAAAGGAAAATCTGGGGAAATGCCTGTGGTCAGGGGGTGCCTGCAGAGGGTGCAGTTTTTAGGATAGAAGCACCAAAATTTCAGAGTATCTTTGTGAGACCCTACTGATGATACTACCCAGGTTTGATGAAGTTTGGTTCAGGGGGTCCAAAGTTATGGACCCTCAAAGGTGTAGCCCCCATCTCCTATTAGCTCCCATTGGAAACAATGGGGGATGGGGGCACTCCCTTTGGGAGTCCATAACTTTGGACTCCCTGAACCAAACCTCACCAAACCTAGGTGATATCATCAGGACAGTCTCCCGAAAAATCCCTGAAATTTTGGTGCTGCTATCCTAAAAACTGCACCCTCTGCAGGCCAAAAACGGGAAAACACTGAAAATATAAAAAAATTCCACAAACGAACTTGCAGTTTTTGCGCCCCCCACAAGGTGGT
The DNA here is from genome assembly GCF_021028975.2 of Sphaerodactylus townsendi. Lineage (NCBI taxonomy): Eukaryota > Metazoa > Chordata > Lepidosauria > Squamata > Sphaerodactylidae > Sphaerodactylus > Sphaerodactylus townsendi. The sequence continues at coordinate 69,893,366 of NC_059433.1, forward strand.
GCCCAGGACAACTGCCCACTTTGCCCAATGAGAGGAACGCCTCTGGTTATCATCCATCTGAGCTCCAGAATTTTAAGCATTGCATATATGAACTAGCACAAAAAAGGGAGGGAGGGGATTCCGGATGTGATTCAAAAGACGCATGCAAAATTTAATACCGAAAGGGAAGACATCAGGTTGAAAGGGGAATATCTGGTGGTATTCCTCATAGGCTTCCACTATCCAATAACTTTTATCAGCAGCTTCAGGTGAAAGAGCTAATTCAGTGCTTGCCACATCTGCCTGCGACACAAGATTGACAAGAACTGCGAACGTTTGAGCGGTCGTGCTGAAAATCCGAAGTTCAGTAACGAAAAATGCAGAGCCAGAACGGCGGGCTCTAATCTGGAGAACCGGGTTTGTTTCCCCCTCTCCTCTGCATGAAGGCTGCCGGGGGATCTTGGACCAGTCACAGTCCTCTCAGAACTCTCTCAACCCATTTGAAGGCAGACAATGGCAAGCCACCTCCACCTGTTTCTTGCCTTGGGGATCAGCCATCAGCTGCAACTTGATGGCAAAATCACACATACAAAGAAAAATGTAGCACATATGTAAAATGTGGAGGGTAGCTGTTTGAACAAAACAGCAGTTTCAATCACTGGGTGTGACGTGATAGTATTGCACAGGAGGTCCGTGGCAAGACAGAAGGAAGGTAGAACTTGTATTATTCTAATGTTTCTAAGAAGAATTAGGAAGGTACAGTGAACTTTTTCAAAGTAGAAGAGCATAAGAACTAGTCTGCTGGATCAGACCAGAGTCCATCTAGTCCAGCACTCTGCTACTCGCAGTGGCCCACCAGGTGCCTGCTCACGTGCAGGATGTGAAAGCAATGGCCTTCTGCTGCTGCTGCTCCTGAGCACCTGGTCTGCTAAGGCATTTGCAATCTGAGATCAATAGGGATCTGAAGATAGGGACCTGCCCCATGGAGGGTACAGTTTAAAATCTAAAAGCAAAGGAGACAAGGAAGAGGGGGCAAAGAGATGGAAATAAATGAGCCTGCATTCATTTCCATTCCAGGTACTTAGGAATACTTTGATTAGAGAAGGAAGACAATGATGTTGTCCATTGATAAGTTCAGGCTTGAACATACCGGTTTTGACAAGTTCATGAGACTGTCACGGCCATGGGATTCTCGGAGAAGAAATCACAGATGTGAATTACGTGGAGCCAAAATGAGCTGAGCGTCATGAGCACGTTGGGTGGGACTAAAAACCGTGAGGTTTGATGACATCACGCAGAGATGGTGTGAAGAGAAGGCCACGTCCTTCTGAGACCACAGCGGAAAGAAGGAAAGCAGTTTTCAGAAGCACTGAATCAATGGTTAGAAAAGGAGGGAGAAAACCATCTGAGGACACTCTCATACCTCAGTTGCAAAGGGAGCAAAACAGAAATGATTCCACAGAAACTAAGTTGGCAGAGAAGTCGAGGAGAATGAAGATAAATGGAAGAGTTTTTGACCTGACCATTTATTTACTTATTTTTATTTTTGGATTTCTATGCTGCCCATCCCCAAAGGGTTCAGGGCAGCGTACCACCGATAAAACCAATTCAGCAAAGTATCAGAATTAAAATACTAACCGCTATGAACCATAAAACATCAACAATCTAACAGTAATAAGCCCAGATCTCCAAGAATGGCGACTTCCTCTCACAGACCCACGGGAGGCCGGCATAGTACGACAACTCTGTCTTGCAGCTCTGTCTTGCAGGCCCTGCAGAACTCATTCAAATTCCACAGGGCCTGCAGGGGAATACGCGGAGAGGCGGTCCCTCAGGTATGTGGGTCCGAGACTGCTCATGGCCTTAAAGGTTAAAACCAAAACCTTGAAGATGTCCCGGTATTCGATCGGCAGCCAATGAAGATGGTAAAGGACAGATGTAATATGGTTCGAGACTCCAGCTAGGGATCCGATGCAGTTGAACGAAGTTTTCAATTTCCGACCAAATTCAAGGGTTGTCTGCCAGAGTTTATCACAATATAGATTTCTATGGAAGCTTCCATGGGAAGCCAAGGGCAGAAGCCAGATCGAAGGGGTTGAAGAGAGATGCTGAAGAAGAGAAAGTGTATTTGGAAACAAAGTCCAGAAGGATACTGCTAGAGCTGGGGGGGTGAGTCCACAAATTACCAAGTGGTCACAAATGTATGGACACAGGAAGTCTCTTGCATAGACACATGTTCACTTTAATATGCAGGGACTAAAATATTTATTTCACTGAAGAAGGCACCTTAAACAACACCCTATTATAGGGGGGAAACCTCTTTCCCTTTGCCACTCGTTACAAATCTGTGCCATGCTTCCAGTTTCCATGAAGCCACTGAATATAATCAATAAAATAATTATTTCAATGTGCTCAGATTCCTGCAGACACATCAGGTAGGATCCTGCTAGGATTTCATAAGCATAAGCATTTATTGTCATTGTGCACGCACAACGACATTTACAGCAGCATTTCCTTGATGCACACAATTTCTTACTCATACCCCATCCTCACTTTCCCCTTCCTCCACCCATCCCTCCACAGCCCCAAACACATCAACACGAAGCCGCGGAGTTCAGCATCGCCACAGCTCTAGAGTAGAAGCTGTCTCTAAGCCTCTTTGTCCTAGTTTTGATAGACCTGTATCACCTGCCGGATGGTAGCAGTTCAAAAAGAGAGTGTGCTGGATGAGACGGGTCCCTCAGAATATTTGGGGCTTTTTTTAGGCTTCGGGAATTATAGAGTTCTTCCAAGGAGGAGAGAGGGCAGCCGATAATCCTCTGTGCAGTAGTGATCACCCTTTGGAGCGCCTTCCTATCTGCCACTGTGCAACTGGAGAACCATACCCAGATGCAGTAGGTTAAATATATAAACTACTCCCACTCTGGACTGATCTGAAAGAGAAACTTGAGAGGAGGTTCCTACTATATACATAAGCAGATTTTCTGCAGGACTCGCTGGGTGACCCATCGTTATGAAATGGTACTGCCATTCTGGAAATACTCAGCATACCAGTAAGTACCTTCTAGCTCAGCGATTCCCAACCAGGGTACCGTGGTACTCTGGGGGTGCCGTGAGCATGTCCCAGAGGCACCGCAGCAACACTAACGGGCCCCCCTCCCATGTCCCCCAAGGATCCGTTTTGGGACCAGTGCTCTTTAACCTATTCATAAATGACCTGGAAGTAGGGGTGGGTAGCGCGGTGGCCAAGTTTGCAGATGATACCAAATTATGTAGGGGGGTGAGAACCGCAAAGGATTGCGAGGAGCTCCAAGCGGACCTTGATAAGTTAGGTGAGTGGGCTCAGAAATGGCAAATGCAGTTCAATGTAGCAAAATGTAAAGTGATGCACACAGGGGCAAAAAATCCAAATTTCACATACACGCTACAGGGGTCGGTGCTATCAGTCACAGACCAGGAAAAGGATGGACTCTGGTCTGATCCAGCTGGCTTGTTCTTATGTTCTAGCTAAAGTCACCCACGTTATTTGAATTTTCTCCATTTTCTTCTTCCTTCGCCTTCCCAAGCCACTTGCAATTTGCTCATTTGGAAACACAAAGGTAACACACCATCCGTGGGTGGAAGGACACATTTCCAGAATGATTTTGTGAAGAACACCTTGATCTAAACCCCATGGCAGCAAACTTGCCCCATTTTGATCGGGTGACTGTATTTCTCGACACTACAGATGCCGAGTAGTCCAAGGAAATGTGGACAAACTTAGCAAGCGTGCTCTCACCCATTAACGGGAGGCTGTTGAACATACGCCCCACAGAGAAAAGCAGGAACTAATGAATTTACATTGTGGTTTCCAATTAAACTTCATTGTTCGTGTTCAGGGATTACTCTTTGCCGTAATCGGAAAAGCGGGGGCAATCGCTGCTCTCTCACTCTCTCTCTCTTTTCAGAAAAAGAACGAAAACTTCAGCTCTGCAGCTCACTTGCTGTCAAAACTCTATTTGGAACTGTATTGTAAACAGTCGCAGGATTCACGGAAGGGAAACCTTTGTGAATCAATTAAGCAATTGCTCGTGCTAATATCTGGCTGTGGGGGGTGGGGAGAGATGGGAAAACTAATTTGCCATGCATCGCTTACAAATTTTCAAGTAAATTATTTTCCAATTGACTCTGCACTTCCGCTGTCCATGTCAGGCATAATTTTAAAGAAAAATTCTAATACATCACTGTCACGCACACCGCCAGCAATTTAAGGCTTGGCTTGTTTCCAGCTTGATAATGCTAGCTGCGCTTCCTGGCGATTGAGTATGGAAATTATTGTCTTTTTTTTCTGACTCAGTGTGATGGTTTTTTTTTCCAAAACAGAAAAGCTAAACATCAAATACATGCAAAAGTTATCTTTATACCTATTCTGAATGCCGTAGTTCCGTGGGACCTGCTTTTGCAAACGCATGAACCTGGTTTATACTGAACTAGCGGGCCCGGCCACGCATTGCTGTGGCAATTGTCTTTCTCATCACAGTCCGCAACCCACACAGATGTCCATGCAGGTCCAATGATCCCCAGCATAGCCTTTTGAGGTGGTCAAATTGAATCCCTCTTTCCCTTTTCAATGCACATCGTTATATGGTGTGTACGTGTTTCACTTCCACCTGTATTACATAACAGTATTACCTATTTACTGTTTTCACTGCTCATCTCTGCCCATCTGAGTGAACATCCTAAGCCCTCATCCCAAGCACTCAGGCCACAGACAGACAGGCTGCATGGACATTCTAAGAGTGACAGTTAAACAGAGTCAGCTTCATGGCCTGATGTGCCAGGAAAAAGACATTTTACCTGGCTCAGGTATGGACTTTCGGCAATTTGATGGTCCAATTACCTGCCCACAATGGGGAGGGACGTCCTGTGAAAATTTGGGGGCGATCCATCCAGCAGCTTCTGAGGGAGACCATCAGGGACAAACACACTGTTAGATTTTTATATATATAGATTACATCCTTGGTCCATCGAAACCAAAAATGTCTACACAGGCTGGCCGGGGCTCTCCAGGGTTTCTTTCATATCTACGACCAGAACTTCAGTGAAGATGCCAGGGATCAAACTTGGGACTTTCTGGATGCCAAACGGATGTTGTACCTCTAAGCCACCGCTACAACTCTTAACTAGTTAGCAGATGAAGCTGCCTTATATAGAGCAAGACATTTGCTGTATCCAGATCAGTCAGGACTATTGAGACCGGTAGCGGCTCTCCAATAGTTCAGATGATGGTCTTTCTCATCACCTATGACCAGATGGAACCTAGGACTTTGAGAAGCAGTGTAGTGTAGTGGCTAAAAGCAGTGAACTCTAATCTGGAGAACTGGGTTTAATTCTCCACTCCTCCACTCTTAACTGGATTTGTTCCCCTGCTCCTCCACATGACGCCCACTGGGCTAGTCTCTCAGAATTCTCTCAGTCCCACCCACCTCACCGAGGTGTCTGTTGTAGGGAGAGGAAGGGAAAGGAGTTTGCAAGCCACTTTGAGACTCCTTATGGTTGAGAAAAGTGGAGCATAAATCCAAACTCTCATTCTCTTCTCTCAAATCCTGGTCAGATCCTTCAAAGGAGTTTGTAAGCCGCCTTGAGCCTCCTTGCAGGAGAGAAAGACAAGGTTTAAATCCAGACTCCTCTTCTTCCTCCTCTTCTTTTGTACGGCAAATCTGATGCTCTCCCTCACCCAGCCACAGCCCCTCCCCATTTCTTCTGCTCTTCACTCTAATGGCAAACCACCTCTGAATATATCTTGCCTGGAAAACCTCACAGGATCTCCACAGGTCAGTTTGCCAGATCTTAGAAACCAAGCAGGGTCAGTCACAGTTAGTACCTGGATGGGAGACCACCAAGGAAGTCCAAGGCTGCTACAAAGAGACAGGCAAACTACCTCTGAATGTGTCTTGCCTTGACGACCCTACGGGGTTGCCCTAAGTCAGCAGTGACTTGACAGTACTTTGCGCCACCACATATACACTCTGGCCCCTTCCGCACACGCAAAATAATGTGTTTTCAAACCACTTTCACAACTGTTTGCAAGTGGATTTTGCCATTCCGCACAGCTTCAAAGAGCACTGAAAGCAGTTTGAAAGTGCATTATTCAGCATGTGCGGAATGAGCCTCTGTTTCAAAGCTCAGTGTCGGGGAGACATCTTTTCCTCCCCCCTCTCTCCCTACAACCTTTTACGGGTGTACCCCAAAGGATGTGCTTGCACAAAAGGCATTTCCACGTCTTAAATTTCCCTGTCTAAATCAGGCTCAGTAAATTTCATTGCGTGGATTGCTTTTTAAGAAAAAAAAGGGGGGGAGGTGAAATGGGGTTTTTTGCTTCCTTCTAATGCTCTTTTTATTCGGGAGGGTCAAAACACATAGCTAATTAAACCACAATCAGCGTATTTCTCTTCCCGAGAACACGGCTCCAGTCAGAGTCATCAAGAGATGAGTGGTAGCGCCAGTCCCCGGCTGAATATTCAAAACCAATCAACAAGACCACTCGAAACAAAGAAGACCTAATCACTGGATGATTCAGCCAGCCTTCCTCGTATGAATATTCAGGGCAATCATTTTCCCTATTAAAATAACTCTTGCACTCGACGTTGCCGCTCTTTTTCTAAACGGAGCCTAATAGCCAAGCTTTTGAAACCAGAACCGACTTCCTCATGGGGTTGAGAAAGCCCAGGTAGGGTCTGGAGTTCTCCCAAAACCACAACTGAGTTCTGACCCACAAAGGTCAGGTCCCCTGGAGAAAATATATATATATACATAAGCCTTTATTGGCATAGTTAGAAAGAGTTACATAAATCGGGAACAATTGCATGAATACGTGATAGATAAAAGGCCCCACGGGGAGCACAACAAATACGTTCTACTGGGAACTCTCAACTATCTCCGCAATGAAATTGGCGATCTCTTCCCAAAGACCGAGGTCCTAGTTGTTTGACAATAGAGATAACCTAGGTCAGTATGGCGAATTTTGGCACTCAGAGGTTGTGCGAATTCCCTGTTTCGATCATATTCTTTATCACTGCGTGCAGGATGGCCAATTGGGCCATGCTGACAGGGGCTGATGGGAATTGTAGTCCATAACATCTGGAGTGCCAAAGGTTCGCCACCACTGACCTAGTCAGATCAGGCAGCCCAGATTGGAAGAAAAAAATGTAAGCTGGTATATTTAGATCTGATGTTATCGAATCTGGTGCAGTGCAAGAGTTGGTGAGTCAGGGTTTCAACCACTTTAAGTTTGCAACTGCATCACTTTGCGGATTTATCTAAATTGCTGAACCTACCCTTTAATAGGGCAGAGGGCATAACGTTAAAACGCGCAATGGTAAGGGCTCTCCTTGCGTGTGGGTTCGTTAAGGTATGGAGGTAATAGGCCATACGTCTCTGGTCAAATGGAATTAAGAGTTGTGTTGGAGAGCTGGTTCGTTTGGCTGCCTGGACAAAATGGTGGCTTCAGAAAGTGGTCTCTATCATGACTCATTTCTGCTGAGCTCCCTCTTCAGACTCCGCCCTTTCTAGACTCCACCCCCCAAATCTTTGTGAATTTCCTAACCCAGACTGGGCAACTCTACCTTCCTATGCACTCTATTGCCTCTAGGAGATATTCCGAGGTTAAAGAGAGCCAGCATGGGATAGTGGTTAAGAGCAATGGACATTAATCTGGAGAACCGGGTTTCATTCCCCACTCCTCCACATGAGTGGCAGACCCTAACCTGGAGAACCGGGTATGATTCCCCACTCCTTCACATGAAGCCTGCTGGGTGACTTTGAGCCAGTCACAGTGATCTTTCCTAGCTACCAGCTTATTTTAACTTTATTATTCTTTCTTTCTTTCAATTTCTGAGTCGCCCTCCCCGGACGGGCTCAGGGCAACGTACAATATAAAGATAAAAATACAATGGTAACAATATTTGCTCTCAAGACAGTCAAAGTTTATACATATCAGATTGTCTGAAATCTTACAGCTTGGGTTAGTCAAGCTTCTCTAGTAACCAGTGAGACAACAGAGAAGAAGAAGAAGAAGAAGAAGAAGAAGAAGAAGAAGAAGAAGAAGAAGAAGAAGAAGAAGAAGAAGAAGAAGAGGAGGAGGAGGAGGAGGAGGAGGAGGAGGAGGAGGAGGAGGAGGAGTTTGATTTATATCCCCCCCTCTCCTGCAGGAGACTCACAAAGGCTTATAATCTCTTTGCCCTCACAACAACAAACACCCTGTGAGGTAGGTGGGGCTGAGAGAGCTCCGAGAAGCTGTGACTAGCCCAAGGTCACCCAGCTGGCATGTGTGGGAGTGCACAGGCTAATCTGAATTCCCCAGATAAGCCTCCACAACTCAAGCGGCAGAGCGGGGAATCAAACCCGGTTCCTCCAGATTAGAATGCACCTGCTCTTAACCTCCTACGCCACTGCTGCTCCACAGGTCAGTTTGCCAGATCTTAGAAACCAAGCAGGGTCAGTCACAGTTAGTACACGGGTCTTTTCTGGGGAATAGCAGTTTATCATAACGTGAAGGGCTGCTTATTTACATTTGCACAGATTGTCAACATGCAACAGTGACCTACGCTAGTTATAGTCATGTATTTCAGTTTACTCCAAGTCCCGTTTAGCATGCTGAAGGTAACCGGCATTAAGTGGAATCCCTTTGGAATGTAGCGGAAACTCTGCTGTGAGGGAGTGAGGCGATAGATCTTGCTGTAAGGAAGAATTACATGTTACCAGTGTTTCTGTGATCCTTTAAAACTGACTTTTAAAAACCCCGGCTACAAATCATCCCGCTCGAGGGCTGTTGGCCTGACATTAAAAAATTAAGTAGCTGTGGGTTTCCTCCAGTGCTTTCTGTAGAAACAGCTGGAGAGCTCTCTGAGGTCTGAGGCGGAGAAAGGCTGTTCTAAATACCAAAGAAGAAGAGGAGGAATTCGGATTTAAACCCCATCTTTCTTTCCCGGCGGGAACAGGCTGAAGGAGCAGCCAGGTGGGGCCGGGCAGAGGGGGGGAGGAGGAGGATGTGGGGGCAATTTTGCGCCCCTTGTGACGTGAACGGAAGCCACCCAGGGCATTTGTCCCCAGGTCTCCCCGTGGAAGCTCCGCCTCTGCCCTCCACACACAAAAACACACACTGCTCTTATTCTGTTTTATGCGGCATTTTGTAGTAAAATTTTGTTTGTACGCAGCATTTTGTAGTAAAATAGCTTTCAAACTCTCCTCTGTCCTGTGACGGGGTGGGAAATTGTCTTGACTGGCCTGAGGCCCAAGTTCCAGGCTTCTCCTAGCCTCATTTCAAGACTCCCAGGGCAAATGGTAATCATTGCTGCCTGCCCAAAAACCTTTCTGTCACCCCGTCGTTAATTTAATGATCACAACCGTTTCCCGCTTTCATTTGTGGAGAGCAGAGGACAGTTTCTTAACAGCCTGTCTTATAATTCAAATGTCCAGAGATGCTGTCTTGCCTTCCTCTTCTTTAATTTGCACTTGTTATCATGAACTAAAGGTAGCCTTGCATGAGGAATATTTGGGGAGTGGGGACACAGAATCATTACAACTATATTTATAAAATCCCTTATTTTATTTACCTTTATTAGGCATGCACTGATGACCCTCTCCAAAAAGCCCAAACATTTAGCAAGTACCTTGATTACCGAGTAAAGAAACGAGTGCACGGTACAATACACTCTGGTAAGATCTCGGAGCCCAAGCGAGATAAGTATTTGGATGGGAGACCACCAAGAAAGACTCTGCAGAGAAGGCAGTGGCAAACCACCTCTGCTTCTCACTTGCCTTGGGGTTGCCATTAATCAGCTGTGACTTCATGGCCCTCTACAGACCCACAGAAGTAAAGCAAAACCTGTGCTTGGAAGAGAGAGCACCTAGAACAGGGGTAGAGAACCTTTTACGCTCAAAGAGCCATTTGGACCCATTTTCCACGGAAAACAAAACACATAGAGCGGCAAATACTTTTTGACATTTAAAATGAAGATAACACTGTGTATTTTGGTTATTTACCTTTACTCTTTGTATATAAAACAATTATAGTGTGTTGCTTATGAAATCCACCAAGTGCTACAGAGAAAAATATTTTTTTATTTATGTAAAGAACACATTTTTAACATTTTGAACTTTTAAAAGAAAATAACTAAAAATTAACAAAACACGCCACCCAATTTCGCCGCTATCCCAAACGGGCGGACGGACACCCCTACCCCCACTAATCCCAGCGCCAAGAAGGTTGTGCCTTTGCGCCTCTGCTCCTGTCTCTGGTGTTCTAGGTTTGTTTACTAGCTGAGGCAGCGCGGCGGCTTCTTTGTGCCTTCCTTCCTCCATGGCAGAGCTTCGAGAGTTCCCCAGCCTCTGCCATGGCGTGGAAAGAGGCTGCAGAAGCCGCCGCTGCCCTCGGGCGGGCCAAACGCCTCTAGAGCAGGAAGTTGGGGACAGGGCAGGGAGACCGGCTTCAGGTCACCCCTCCCTCCCTCCCAGGTCGCCTCTCCCCCCCGAAGGTTTAATGATCGCAGCCATGAAGCGCTGCCCTGTATTTCCGTAGCCCTGCCCCCCCGCTGCTCTGGAGGGGTTTGGTCTGGTGCTGACGGCGGGCGGGCGGGTTGCCGAAGTTCTTTCTTCCATGGCAGAGCTGAGAGTTCCCCAGCTCTGCCATGGCCGGGAAAGAGGAGCTGTGTACGCCGAAGCCTCGGCCATGGCCTCTTCGGGCTGAGGCCAAACACCCCCAGAGCAGCCGGGGACAGGGCAGGGAGACTGGCGCCCAGGTCACCCCCCCCCTCCCTCCCAGGTCCACACACCCTCCCCACATTCGCTGAATGATCGCAGGCCATGAAGGCTGCCCTGTACCTGCCCTGCCCCCTGCTCTGGGGGCGTTTGGCCTGCTCGACCCAGGCGGCTGCGGCTTCTGCAGTCTCTTTCCCACCATGGCATGGAGGGAAGGCAGCAGCTGCAGAAGCCGCCGTACCCGCCGTCGAGCAGGAAACAACACGCCCTCCAGAGCAGCCGGGGACAGACAGGGCTGAGAACCACCGGCGCCCAGGCCACCCTCCCTTTCTCCCAAACGACGGACGGACACCCGCCGGCCGCCGCTTTTTTCTCCCCCTCTTTGCAAAGGGGGGGGAATTCCCCACTCTCCCCAGGAAGGGGCCGGGAGCCGCACCACAAGCTCGAAAGAGCCATTTGCGGCTCGCGAGCCGCGGGTTCCCGACCCCTGACCTAGAAAGACTCTGCAGAGGAGGCAGTGGCAAACCACCCCTGCTTCTCACTTGCCTTGGGGTTGCCATTAATCAGCTGTGACTTGATGGCCCTTTACAGACTCACAGAAGCGAAGCAAAATCTGAGCTTGGAAGAAAGACCACCAAGAAAGACTCTGCAGAGGAAATCCCCTTGCTGAGATTGCCATAAGGCAACTGTGACTTGACGGTCCTTTACAGACACACAGAAACTAAGCTTGACTTGACGGTCCTTTACAGACACACAGAAACCTCTGTCCCAGAATCAATACTTGCAAGGGAGACTGCCAAAAAAGATTCTGTAGAGGAAGGCAGTGACAAACCATCTTAGCTTCTCTTACTTACTTAGACTTAATTCAACTGGGCATGTTGAGCAACAACTATTCTCCAACAATTTCGGTTGGCTGCAACGAATTCCACTTCATCCCATGAGATGTGAGTCTCGTTTAGGTCTTCTTTGAAGGTCTGGCACCATGTTTTCCATGGTCTACCTTGCTTTCGCTTTCCTCTAGATGGTACGCATCGCATCACGGTCTTCAGGTGATGATGACCTGGTAGGCATAGGATGTGCCCATCTTAGCTTCTCACTTGCCATGAAAGTCCCTTCCTGGGACTGCCATAAGTCAGTTGTGGTTTGGAGGGACCTATGTAGATACGTAAAGAGAAGAAAAAGACAAATGAGCAGTGAGCACAAACCTCTGTCCCAAAAATCTAAGGTTTTTTATCCTTAACTTGGCAAATGGGAAAATAATTTTAGAATAATCATCTCAAGTTTCTAACGTGTTTCTTCCCTGAATGGATTAGAAACCTTTTTTTCTGCCCTGGATGCTCCACGGTAAAGCATTTACTTTGCACACAGAGGATGTTTCCACATAGTGCAGATATCCTAAGATGGGCAAGAGAAGTATCCCGGTTCGTGCAAGTTTTCCACATGGTTCCCAGTGCTAAAGCGGGCCTGCCCCAGTGTTGCCCCATGATATTTCCCGTGATTTTCAAAAATTGCCAAATTGACAATTCTTTTCAAATATCCCGGGTTGACCCCACTGCCATACGAACACCACGGGAGCAGAACTGGTTTATTTTTCCCGCCTAGCCACTCTGGGGGCGATTCCGCACACGAGTAAAATAGGTTCGACCCAGTTCCCTGAGAAGGGTACTAACCTAGGTCGAAGCTATTGTTGTTCCCCACTGCAACCAGCTTGACCCCAGCTCGGAGGGCAGAATCATCCTGTGCCTCTTCGCCGATCCGTTCCAATTGGCTACTGTTCTACGGCCATGTTCTGTCTATCCCCACACATGTTATAAAAAAACTGCCACAGGAATGGAGGGACGAAGGTGGCGTTTTTTGATTGGCCAGCTGTACGCATGCCCAAAACACTCAGCTGTGATTGGCTGAATGGGGGACTCCTGGCGCCAGAGATTCCGCACTTTACTGGAATCGAGCTGAGTTCGAGCGTGGTTCCCTGAAAAAGTAGTAGTTCCCAACTGGAGTCGGAAATTTGATCATTACACGGGGCGAAGCTGGTACAAAACCACGCCAATCCCAGTGGTTGTGCGGAGCACTTAGGTCGAAAGCAGCTCGAACTTAGGTCGATAACCGAAGTGCGGAATCGACCTGGGTCAACCAATCAAGAGGCACTGCATTGCAGTGTAAATACAAGAGACCCGGGCTCGTGTCCTGGAAAGAAATGGGCAGCTATGCGGAGGGAGAAACCAGGACAAAATAGACCCAGTTTGTATGATACTGGTTGAATCCTGGTATAATTGTGCCATGCAGAAACGGCCAGAAGGTCCCTGGATCAGTTCCCAACATTTCCAGTTAAAAGGACCAGGAAACAGGTGATGTGAGTAGATCTTTGTCTGTGACCCAGGAAAGCTTTTGCCAGTCTGATCAAAAACTACTGACCATGATGGACCAAAGGTCTGATTCAGTATAAGCAGCATTTTGTGTGTTCCTGCATTTTCCTTGGACGGAGGCCATCGGAACTTGGAGCTGTCTGTCAGCATGGTGCTAAGTAGCGCTATGCCTTTCTAAGTGGATTTGGAAGGCTGTAACTCTGCCTAGGAATGTGCTCCGTAGTTTCTAGGAATAAGATGCTTGGGATGTGAAGCCTCGGAAATGAGTCTGGCCATAATCCAGCCACGGTTCGGCTCTTCCGTTGACTGCAAGAGGGGAAGTCAGCGTGGACTCAAACATTTCTTCTGTGAAAATCACTGGGGTTTTTGAGTGTTTAACTCTCCTGGATTGCAAAGACATACTTACTTACTTACTTACTTACTTACTTACTTACTTACTTACTTACTTACTTACTTACTTACTTACTTACTTACTTAATTATATTTATATACCGCCCTCCCCCGGAGGGCTCAGGGCGGTGAACAACAGACATAAATAGAGCACAATAAAATCAAGACTAAAATCAGTTAAATATTAATTAATTTGGCTCTATATAAAATAAACCCCACCCCATTAAAACGCAGCACACTAAATCAGCATAACAGATGGCACCTACAATCAAGTCCCCTAAAAAACGAGAGAGGGAGGGGGGACGGCAGAATCCACTGATGTTATAAAAGGAGGGGGGCCATCAGCGGCCAGCCTCCCCCAAAGGCCCGGCGGAACAGCTCAGTCTTGCAGGCCCTGCGGAACTCGTTAAGATCCCGCAGGGCCCTGACAGCTGGAGGGAGAGCGTTCCACCATGTCGGGGCCAGGGCTGCAAAGGCCCTGGCCCGGGTGGAGGCCAGCCGCATCATTGAGGGGCCAGGGATCACCAGTAAATTGGCCTCCGAACTTGGTGTCTGTCGAGCTTTCCCTGGAAAGTCTTTGTGCTTTCATAAGAAGGGAAGGCAATTTCCTGCTTTGGGGCTCTTAAGAAGGCACAATGGGGGGAATTATATGGTTTGGAAGGGACTGTGGCTCCATGGTAAAGCATCTGCTTGTCATATGCGGAGGGCCTCAGGTTCAATCCCCAGCTTCTCCAGTTAAATGAAGAAGCAAGCCTTTATTGGCATAGACAGCAGTACAACAATAATAAAAAACGGATTAAAAAGCATATACAATACAGGTCAAAGGAAATCTACTGGCGTTTAGTAATTTCCAGGAGAAAGTCTGCCACTATCGTACAGAGCAAAGGATCAGGGTTGTCCAACAAGTAGTGTAATCTAATTAAATCAGGGAGATGGGGTAAATGTAAAGGAGTAAGATTCACATACTTGGATCTGATTTCCTTGAATCTGAGACAGTGCTTAGCAATTAGGTGGACCAGAGACCAACTGAGACTATCATTACATGCTGGCACACCTTTTAGCCTTTTCTTGCTTATTAAATCTGCCATGTAACAAGGCAGAAGGCATAACATTAAACCTGGCGAGCATTATGGCTCTTCTTTGAGCCGGGTTTATTAAGCAATACAGGTAGTGTGCCAAGTGGCCCCGTTCAAATGGGAGAGAAAAATACAGGGGGGAGCACGTTTTCTTGGCTGCGGTGATTAGGGTAGAGAACTCTCTATCCAATAGTTGACCTTTTAATTTCCTATAAGCTTCTGAACAGTTAAATGGATGAAGTAGCTAGTGATGTGAAAAACCTCTGCCAGTCTGAGTAGAAAAGACTGAGGTTGGCCCTTCCCACACGAATCTCCAACAACATTTTTAAAGCATGTGTAAAATGTTTTCAGTCCTCGCTTTTGTTTACACTCACCTCCTTGAAACAATTCTTGGCTGCCATCCAGAGGCGTAGCTCCAAGAGGGCAGGAGAGTGACCGACGCACTGGGCGCGTGCCCCTGTGGGGGCATGGCAGGGCGTTCTGGGGCGGGGCACGGCAAGGGCGGACAACGCACCAGTGCACAGGGTGCTTTCCCCCCTTGCTACACCTCTGGCCATTACATAATTTTTCCCTTAAAAAAAAATCTGTGCTGAATTGATGTTTCAATGCTTCATAGCCTCATGCCGCACGCTATATCCTTCTTATACTTGATGCTTCAAAGTCTGCCCCTCCCCCCCCCCCAAAAAATAAAAGAACCAAGAGAGAAATGTATTGTTGAAGGCTTTCACGGCCGGACACTCGCAGTGTTGTAGCTGGTTAATGTCAGAGCACCATCGGCCGTATTTCTAGCAGCATTCTCTCCTGACGTTTCGCCTGCATCTGTGGCTGGCATCTTCAGAGGATCTTCAGATGCAAGCGAAACGTCAGGAGAGAATGCTGCTAGAACACAGCCATACAGCCCGGAAACTACTCAGCACCCAAGAGAGAAATGCTGAAAATAAACAGATGAGGGGGAACCGAGTAAGCTCAGAAAATGACGAAGAGGAAGTCCAGGGAAGCAGAGAAATGTGGGAAACATAGTCAATTGATCGCACAACAACTGAAGACATTTTCAAAATGTTTCAACCAGAGAGTGGTTATAAAATGGAATTCATTTAAAATGTTTTGAGGCTGGAAAGGAAGTGAGTGGGAGTGTATGGCCCATGGCTAATAAAAGTGAATTTGAATGAATGAATGAATGAATGAATGAATGAATGAATGAATGAATGAATGAATGAATGAATGAATGAATGAATGAATGAATGAATGGGAGTAAACACCGTGTGGAACTCCATGGGGAAAACATTTATTCCCTGACTCAAAACGTTTTAAATGAATTATGCAGAAAAGCCCATGGTCTGAAGCAGTATAAACCCACGGTCTGACTCAGTTTAAGGAAGCTCCGTGTTTCACGAAATGTATTTGGCCATGCAGTCTAAAGAAATGCAGGGAAAAAAACCTATGACAATCGTTTGGTCGTTTGGCACCAAGCCTCATCAGGGTGAAGGAATGCAATTGTATCCCATATTTTGGAGTGAATGTCAGGATTTTCACCATCGCATCAAATTCTGTTGCGTTCACCTCCATAACAAACTGTCTTGTGTATGAATAATGCATTGCAACAGCTTCGTGTGCTACTTTCATAAATGCCGCTTTAATTAGATAACAGCCCACTCTCTTTAGGTAACAGAGAAGAGAGATTAAGGATGACCATTTCCTCAAATGTATCATATCATGAAGACTCAAAGTAATAGCTCGGAGGAATACTTTCTCTACTTCTGTTGATTGCTGGGCATCTGGGATGGGGGCAGAGGCGTGGGGGGCGGGAATGGTGCCTGGGGTGACACCCGCGCCCAACTTACCTTAGCCAGGGGAGCGTGCCGTGTGCCGCACCTTGGCCTAGCCAAGGGGTAGGGCTTGTCATGACAGTTAGATCATGGTGATCATATCCTATCCAGCAGAGGTATGAGTCAGCAAGAAAGGAATGATCTGACAGCTAGAGAACAGCAAGCAGACCGGTTCAATCCAGTTGCTGGTGACCTTTACAGTGATTGGTGGAACCATGTATATAAGCAACAGCAATGTACTGTGTGTTTGTTCCTTAGGGAAACAAGTGCCTGGCGGAGCGCTTTGATGGACTGTTTAATATACTCTGTATATAGCAGTGGTGACGAACCTTTGGCACATACAGAGTTTGCTGTATATGCCCACTTGTCTACTTTGAGTAGTACCGCTCAAAACTGCTATCAGGGCTGAGGGGAGGAGTGTGGGGGCCAATTGGCCATGCTGGAAGGGGCTGATGGGAATTGTAGTCCATAACATCTGGAGTGCCAAAGGTTCGCCACCACGGGTATATAGTGTCATATACATGTAGCAACTCTAAGGTAAAAGCCTTCTTTTGAAAAAATCTGCTATGTGGAGTATTTCTTCTTCTTGAAGGTGGGAGTTTGCTGTATATGCCCACTTGTCTACTTTGAGTAGTACCGCTCAAAACTGCTATCAGGGCTGAGGGGAGGAGTGTGGGGGCAATTCTCTGCCCCCCCATGTGACCAGCTGGCGGGTGCCCGGGGACACGTGACCTCACATGTCCCCATGAGTGCTCCACCAGTGGATGGGGTGGGTATTATGTATGTCATCAAGTCACTTCCAACTTATGAATGAATGGTGTCCCATCAATAACATCAGGTCTCGCAGAATAAAGACTGTGGCGTCATTTATCAAGCCCGTCCATCTCATGTCGGTTCCTCCTCTTTTCCTACTGCTCTCAACTTTTCCTAGCCTTATTGTCTTTTCTAGTGACTCTGGTCTTCTAACGATGGGACCAAAGGACAGTAGCCTCAGTTTAGACACTTTTGCTTCTCACTTCTAGCCTCTGAAATGGTGGTGCCAGCCTCAAATGCAGAAGTTGTGTTTTGGAGAAATGACCACAAGGTAAAACAATCCAATCCTGAAAGAGACATGGCTGCCTTGAACAGTTTTGGAGGAATATGAAAAGAAACTTGGTCTTCTTGTGGAGATGGAAAGACGTGTGTGTATGTGGGGGGGGGGGGATTAGGAGAGATCTGATGTAAAGAGTCCTTGTCATGCCCCTCAAGACTTGAATGGAGAGCATCTGGGCAACAGATGTCCTTACAATCTGTACCACTAGAGGGCGTAGCAGGCAAATCTAGCCAAATCCGAGCTTTTAGTCGACTAGGACTGTTCCCATTTTCTTACCAGCATGGCCAATTGGCCATGCTGACAGAGGCTGATGGGAATTGTAGTTCCTGAACATCTGGAGAGCCGCAGGTTCCCTACCCCTGGCCCAGACTATTCCTGGCGTGAGAAGCCAGTTGATACAGAATGGACAATCCAAATTTATGAATGAATAATGTGCTGTAAAGTCACAAACAGCTCCTGGCATCCCCATCCACAGGGAAGAATTAGGACTAATAAAAGGAAACACTTCTTCACGCAACGTGTGATTGGTGTTTGGAATATGCTGCCACAGGAGGTGGTGATGGCCACTAACCTGGATAGCTTTGAAAGGGGCTTGGACAGATTTATGGAGGAGAAGTCAGTCTATGGCTATTAATCTTGATCCTCCTTGATCTGAGATTGCAAATGCCTTAGCAGACCAGGTGCTCAGGAGCAGCAGCAGCAGCAGAAGGCCCTTGCTTTCACCTCCTGCACGTGAGCTCCCAAAGGCACCTGGTGGGCCACTGCGAGTAGCAGAGGGCTGGACTAGATGGACTCTGGTCTGATCCAGCAGGCTAGTTCTTATGTTCTTATGTGGTCAAAGCAAGAAATAAGCCAAGGTGGTTTGCCACTGCTTCCCTCAGCATAACAACCCAGTCTTTCTTGGTGGTCTCCTATTCAAGTACTAACCATGGCCAACCTTGCTTAGCTTCCAAGTGCTGACAAGTTGCCTTTGTTGACTGGGCTGGGAACATCTGTCCTTTGGCTTCTCTCCTTCCAGAACCGCTTCCATCCATTACCATGACACCTGGCTTTGCCAGATAGAAACATCAGCCAGCTAGCTGTCCCTCCCTCCCTCTCGCCCGTAGATTCAGCTGGGACCATCTGGTGCTTGGTTGCTCTCCTCCCAAAGGTGCCTCCTTTCATAGCGATTCCACCTGGCTGTGTTGGCGGGAGAGGTGAGATGAGCTCCCTCCGTTGACTTGGCTGGGACCATCTGCCGCTTGGCTTCTCCCCTTTCAACCTCTCCTCCATTCATTGCCTTTCTACACGGGCGCATCAAAGGGAGAGTTCAGACAGCCCGAGCTCCCCAGTGACTTGGCTGGAACCATCTGCTGCTTGTCCCCTGCCAGCGCGGCCTGCATCTACCTGGCTGCGTCACACAGAGAGAAGGAAGACAGCAAGTCCCCCTACCCCATTGACTTGGCTGGGGCCATCTTTCCCTCGGCCCACCCCCTTTCCCACAACTGCTTCCACTGGCTTCATTATGTGATTGCGTCAAGAGCGAGTTAATTCATTCCATGTCCTTATTTTCCCCCCCCCTCTTTCCTCCCCTTTTGCAGTTTCATGTGATCTTACACTATAAACTATCTCAAGTGCTTTGCCAGAATAGATATCGCAAATCAATCGACCACACAGGGAGCCATAAAGACGACAGTCCTTCCCCCCCACCCTCCCTCGTCTCTGGTTCTGTTTAGCTTGGTAACTGCTCCATCAATTTGCGTAATCCCTCTTTGAATCCTGATATGGCAGAAAGTGCCGTCAAGCTGTGGTGACCCCCACGGGATTTTAAAGGCAGGAGGTGTTCAGAGATGGTTTGCCCTTGCTTGGCTATGTCATGATATATAGAAGAGAGTAAACGTTCACAAAAGGGTCATCTTCTAGCCAGCAGAAGTTTACCCAACACAGAAGCTGGAGACAGTCAGTCTAGGGCAGTGGTGGTGAACCTACGGCACTCCAGATGTTCGTGGACTACAATTCCCATCAGCCCCTGCCAGCATGGCCAATTGGTCGTGCTGGCAGGGGATGATGGGAATTGTAGTCCATGACCATCTGGAGTGCCGTAGGTTCGCCACCATGGGTCTAGGGCAGGGGTCTTCAAACTATGGCCCTCCATATGTTCATGGACTACAATTCCCATCAGCCCCTGCCAGCATGGCCAAGTGGTAGGGCTCATGGGAATCGTAGTCTATGGACATCTGGAGGGCCATAGTTTGAAGACCCCTGGTCTAGGGTGAAGTGGCCGTTAACCTTTAACATGATTGGTGAGTTCAACTGTGACTCTAGACCAATGAGAGGCTCTTGCAGGGGTGGGGGAAAGTATCCTGTTGGATGTATAAGCAATGTATTGTATATGCTAAGTTCAGAGAGAGAGTCTAATTCAGTGTGTGTTCAACTTTGTTCTTGCTGAAGAGTTCTGTATAGTCCTATAGTCTTGTATGGAATAGACTTGTGTAACCTTGCAACTGGAAAAGTAAAACCTTCCTATTGGAAAGAACATCTTGAGTGGAGAGCATTCTTTTCCAAGAGTGGTAGAAGGCTGCAGCGAGTGCAAGAAGACTATAGACCTTCTCATCTTACCAGAGTAGCTCCACTTTAAACTCTGCTGATAGGCTATGTATTTCAACCCTGGACTTCCTTGGTGGTTACTGAGGCCACTGTTTTATGACCTGCTCTATTGATTAGCTATTGGTCAGTCAGTCAGACTTTGCCAACATGCCAGTGGTCATGTAGCCAGAGGTTATAAAGTTAACTCTGTGTTTCTTTGAGCAGAACACCACGATGTGTTCACCACGCGAGGAAGCAAGATGTAACCAAGTGTAGTAACACAAAAATAAAAGATTTCTTGTCTTTCCCCATGTAACCCTCCCTTTCAGCAAACTCATTTATATAAAAAGCAACTGTGAATCAGTCTCTGTTGTTCTACTCTGCTAATTTTCGCACAATTTACCCAACAGATAGGACAGTAGAGTTGGTGAAAGAGGCTGGGATTCAGCTGCAATCCCCAGAGTATCCAAGGCTTCAAATAGCTTTAAAAAGCTATTTAGCTTTAAAAAGGGCTTGGACAGATTGATGGAGGAGAAGTTGATCTATGGCTCCCAATCTTGATCCTCCTTGATCTCAGATTGCAAAGGCCTTAGCAGACCAGGTGCTCAGGAGCAGGAGCAGCAGCAGCAGGCCATTGCTTTCACATCCTGCACATGAACTCCCAAAGGCACCTGGTGGGCCACTGCGAGTAGCAGAGTGCTGGACTAGATGGACTCTGGTCTGATCCAGCAGGCTGGTTCTTATGTTCTTAAATGTCATATTCTTGGTGGTTTGCTCCTCAAGCCGTTCATAAGTTCTCCTGGAATTGTGGACTGTTTTGGAATTTTGAAGCAAATCCTACCCTCAGCGAAACCTCTCAGGCGGTCTGGCCGACGGTTGGCAAATGGGAGGGCATTGATTTTTAAAACGCGTGCAACTTCTCTAGCAACACCCCCCTCCCACTGTAAACGGCGAGGGGTCTGAGGAACATGAGGTTTTGTACAGGATTCCAATCACAGCCTAAGGATTTTTTGAAATGTAAAGGAAGCTTGCTGAGTTTCGAGAAGGAGAGTGGACTTTAAATCAGCACTGACTCAGAGCAAAAAGGGAGGAAAATGGTACTTGACAGAGAGGCTGTTTGGATTCGACGTTTACAGGAACGTGACTGGAGTGCCCAATATTATGAGGGACGTCATCTAGATGGAGATGATTAGAACCTCCAATAAAATAAAAGACCAGGTCACCGTAGCTGGTCCTGTCCTCTGTCTCCCCAATTTTGTTATCTAGCCTTTCAGCTCCTGCTATGCAACTCACTGGGAGACCTGCTTGCTACAGCAGGTGATGGAATGTTTGCGTCGCAGAAGAAGAAGAGTTTGGATTTATATCCCCCCTTTCTCTCCTGTAAGGAGACTCAAAGAGGCTTACAAACTCCTTTATCTTCCTTCCCCCACAACAAACACCCTGTGAAGTAGGTGGGGCTGAGAGAGCTCCAAAGAACTGTGACTAGCTCAAGGTCACCCAGCTGGCATGTGTGCACAAGCTACTCTGATTCATCAGATAAGCCTCCACAGCTCAAGTGGCAGAGCGGAGAATCAAACCCAGAGCAGCAGTGGCATAGGAGGTTAAGAGCTCATGTATCTAATCTGGAGGAACCAGGTTTGATTCCCAGCTCTGCCGCATGAGCTGTGGGGGCTTATCTGGGGAATTCAGATTAGCCTGTGCACTCCCACACATGCCAGCTGGGTGACCTTGGGCTAGTCACAGCTTCTCGGAGCTCTCTCAGCCCCACCCACCTCACAGGGTGTTTGTTGTGAGGGGGGAAGGGCAAGGAGATTGTCAGCCCCTTTGAGTCTCCTATTGGAGAGAAAGGTAGGGTAGAAATCCAAACTCCTCCTCCTCCTCCTCCTCCTCCTCCTCCTCCTCTTCTTCTCTTCTTCTCCTTTTCTCCTCCTCCTCCTTCTTCTCTTTCTCTCTTCTTCTTCTTCTTCTTCTTCTTCTTCTTCTTCTTCTTCTTCTTCTTCTTCTTCTTCTTCTTCTTCTTCTTCTTCTTCTTCTTCTTCTTCTTCTTCTTCTTCTTCTTCTTCCAGATTAGAATGCCCCTGCTCTTAACCACTACACCACGCTGGCTCTTGGACAGCTCTTTCTCCTGAGCCATTTCCCTAGAGCTTTGAGAATCCAGGATATCCTTTACCTCCTTCTGCCTCAAGAGCTTCAAAGGCCCCCATCCAGTGACTGGAGGAAGCATAGTGTAGTGGTTAAAAGCTGCAGACTCTAAACTGGAGAACCGAGTTTGATTCCCCACTCCTCCACCTGAGCAGCAGACTCTAATCTAGTGAAACAGATTTGTTTTACCCCCACCTACACATGAAGCCTTTCAGATGACCTTGGGCGAGTCACAGTTCTCTCAGAGCTCCCTCAGCCCCAACTACCTCACAAGGTGCCTGTTGTGCGGAGAGGAAGGGAAAGAGTTTGAAAGGTGCTTTGAGACTCCTTACAGTTGAGAAAAGTGGGGTATGAATCCAAACTCTTTTCTTCTTCTAAGATGACTCTACCCCACCATGTCCACTAGGGATGCCAGCCCCCAGGTGGGACTGGGAGATCTCCTGGAATTTAGCCAATCTGTAGACTAAAGAGATCAGCTCCCTTGGAGAAAAGGCATGCTTAGGAGGGAGGATTGTATGGCATTGTATCCACTGAAGTTCATGTCCTCCCTAAGCTCCATCACCAAATCTTGTGGAGTTTCCCAAGCTGGATCTGCCAATTTTACCACCCCCACTGCATCCCACGCTGGTGGCTGGGGGGGCCCTGAGAACCCTATTGTCCAAAAATAACATCCCTGCCTCCAAAATAATGAGGTACTTGTCATGATATATTAAAAAAGAGAGTAAAAGTTCACCAAAGGGTCACCTTCTAAGTTAGCAGAAGTTTGCCAATCCCAAAGGCCAGAGACAGTCAGTCTAGGGGCGAAGGAGCAGTTAACCTTTAACATGATTGGTGAATTCAACTGTGACTCTAGACCAGTGAGAGGCTGTGGCCTGGGCGGGGAAAAGTATCCCGTTGGATGTATGTATTGTATATGCTATGCTAAGTTCAGATTGAGATAGAGTCTGAGTTGACTTCTAGAAGGCTGCAGTGAGTGCAAGAAGACTATAGACCAGTGGTGGCGAACCTCCAGATGTTATGAACTACAATTCCCATCAGCCCCTGAAGGGGCTGATGGGAATTGTAGTCCATAACATCTGGAGTGCCAAAGGTTCGCCACCACGGCTGTAGACCTTCTCATCTTACCAGAGTAGCTCCACTTTGAACGCTGCTGATAGTACTAAGAGCCTGTATTTGATCTGTTAGTTCTTTGTGAACCCACATTTTGGACACTTGAAAGTTCCCTTAGAGCCTCTGGAACCTCTGGAATTTTTCACCCTCCTCAAATTGCAGGAAATGTGGGGCTGCCATTCTAGCACCTTATGCTATCAGCACTTGAATCAAAGGCACACGATCTCCAACCCTCAACAGCAAAAACAGGAATACTGATTTACAAGAGACAGAATTAAGGTCCTGGAAAACCAGGTTGGGTAAATAGGAACTGGCTAATCCAATCTCACCAGATCTTGGAAGCTAAGCAGGGGTCGGCTTGGTTAGGACTTGGATGGGAGACCACCAAAGAAGTCCAGGGTTGCTAACACAGAGGCAGGAAGTGGCAAACCAATTGCCATGAAAATTCTACCAGGTTGTCACAAGTAGACCGTGACTTGATGGTACTTTTACCACCCACCAAACAGGAATCACTGAGTGTCCAGCAGCGCGAGTGAGTTTGGTTTGTTTCGTACGGGCTGTTTAACTCTCTTTGGCTTCTGCAGGCAATTGGATTTTCAAAAAATATTTCACACACCTAAAGGTAAAACGCTGACCTCCCGTAGTTATTGTACCCATAATCTCGGTTTTCCAAAACCTGTTTTGCCCCCATAACTCTTTTGTAACTCCCCGTTATCCTGAAGGTGTCTGAAACCTTAAAGAAAATCAATTTGCCTTTCAAAGCCGAAGTGGGCCAAGGAACCTGTATGAAAGGGAACATCACATGTGCGTTACAAGCAAAGGGAACCACTGCTCGGTACCTTCCTTGTCTTTTATGAACCCAAGTGGAGTACGTACGGTTTATTACATCTCAGAGTTGTAGCTATCAGTACTTGAGCATGTGTACATTACGGAAACAACAGTGTTCCTAGAGCAAGGGAGAAGGGGGAGCAATTGCCCCTGAAATCATTTTGGAAGGGAACACATCAGCTAGATCTATGTAAATGTCACAGGCCCTTTCCGAACAAATTATGTAAAACATTTGTAAAACATTTTCAGTTCCACCCCTGCCCCCTCTTTACCATGATGGTTGTCCACATTCACCCCCTTAAAATGATTCACGGTTGCTATGAGGAGCTCCTCCAGAGGTGGGATCCAGCAGGTTCTGACAGGTTCCCCAGAGTAGGTTACTAATTATTAGTGTGAGCCGAGAGGGGGTTACTAATTGGTGATTTTGCCACATGATTTTTGCCTAAGTTATGCCCCTCCTCTCAGCAGTAGCGGGCAGAACTTGAAGCAGTCTAGCAGGAGGTGCACCGGCATGTGTGGCAGCCCGTGCTCTCGCATGCGCATTCGTGGCTCGGGCCCCAAGGACTTAGCTGCTGCTTCCTTTGCCACAGTGCCCTTCCCAGCAATGCGTTCTGCCCCCCAGAATGCCCTGGCCATGTACCCTTCACATGCCCGTTTGCTCTAGCCCTGTACATTGGTGCGTATGCCACTGTTTGAATCCCACCCCATGGGAACCTGTTACTAAAATTTTTGGATTCCCATCACTGGGCTCCTCTACTTTATTTTGGTTTTGTGTGAAGTAATGATATGACAAAAGTATTAAGCTTTGCCCTCTACTGCCAGCTGCTTAGATACATCTGGATAGCTTCAACAAGTTGGCTGTGAGAGTCTACGCCGCAAGTGTTTGAAATTCAAAGCACGGGGCATGTCTCTCTAAAATCATCGGCTTTGGGGGTTTTCATCTTTTTAAAAAAACAGGTGTAACAAAATCTACTTTCTTCAAAGTGGAGTTGTGGGGCTTAAATCAATAAAGGCTAATAAAATCCTTTGATGTCCGTGGATGAAAAATATCCTATTCATCAACCTTATGAAAAGATTGACTTTTTAGAGCAGAGGATCAAAACAGGAAATAAGGGAATATTAGATGCAAGCCAGCCCGCGCATCCCTCTTAAATCGCTTTGTTATTGCAGTGATTGCATCCACATAGAAAGATAACGGGGGGGGGGGGGGCGGGCAGGTGAAAAGCAAAGATGGGGATCTGTATTTTTTTTAAAAAATGTATTATACAGCTAGAAGTAGAGGTAAGATAGAATGACTTAGGCCCCTTCCACGCATGCAGAATAATGCACTTTCGATCCACTTTCAATGCACTTTGCAGCTGGATTTTACTGTGCGGAATGGCAAAATCCACTTGCAAACAATTGTGAAAGTGGATTGAAAGTGCATCATTCTGTATGTGCAGAAGGAACCTAAGAGAACATTGCCATACCCAAATGGCTAGTGGAATATCTCCACACACTAACTTCCCCTAATGATACATGCCCTAATGTATAAGTCGAAGTTCCCAGCAGGTTGTCCCCGAAGGCAAGCTTCTGTGTAACCCCCATGCTCAGAATGGGTTGACCCAGAAAGGGGTGGAGACTCAAAGCAGCAGAAGGCTGCAGAGCTCGTGTAGTTTGGAGGAGACAAGGCTACCAGACTCGGACCTTGATATCTATAAGCCCTTAACACCTTGTTAAGGTAACTGCAATGTTGTTGGGAACAAGTGGGAAGGGAGTTGTTTATTTTTGCTATGTTGTAAATGTTGGAGTTTATTGTTTCAGGATTTTTTTTAATGTTTGTAATGGGTGAGAGTTCTCCTGGAAACCTTCGTCATGTTGAATCCTGTTCACCAAGCCCTTGGAGTCTTCAGGAGCCAACCCACTTGCAAAGAAGAATTGGACTTGGCAACATCAGAAGACTGTAACTAGAAGGACTTGAAAATGCAACCTGAACAGGACCTTGAAGTGTGATGTTAAATGTTGATGTTATGTGTTATATGTTAAGAAAGTAAACCATTTTGTTTTTAAAATTTGTTGTTGCAAACTCATTCCAAGTTCTGCCCTACAGAACCCACAGATAGAGGTTATACTTGCCCAGGTAAGAAACATACTCAGGTAAGAAATATGCTCATGTGAGAAATATGCTAACATGTAGAGCCAAAAGAATGGCTCCACAGGAAGGGATTATAAGTCTATGGCCTTCCCAAACAAACTTATCGTCTTGAGAAAGATCCCCATATTTCCTTCTCCTCCCCTCCTCATTTAATTCCTTTCTGCTTTGCAGAAATTATTTACCAGGCACCCCAACATCACGCTTATAATTCAGGCTGTTGTTTTGGCAAATCAAAGTGGGGTTTGTGTCACTTTTCAGATTCTACCTCCTTGTCCTCAGATAGCTCGGAGCTGATTTTTGGAGAAAGGCACTTGCCGTGCATGAGATAAATCTAAGTAAATTACAGGGTTTCAACTCTGGCATTGCCTGTGCTTTAATTTACTGGAGTCCTCTGATAGATTTGGCAAAGGAAGTAAAGCTGCCAAAGTAAATCAGTGAGAAGCAGACATGCGGTGGCAATAGAAATACTTCCCATGTACAAAACAGACAGAATTGAATGTTTTTAGTCAGCATCTTAGGAGCTGATTCATCTTTTGGAAAATAATCATAGTTAACATTTTATGTGGTTCTTTTTCAGGTGTTCAACAACACCCATCAGTAACTTTAGTTCAGCAATCTTGATAAGAGCCCTGCAAGACAGGCTTATACTCACAATGTTGGATAAGTGTGTGTGTGTGTGTGTGTGTGTGTGTGTGTGTGTGTGTGTGTGTGTGTAGCTAAATGCATGTTGCAATTTTTTGTTCCTCGGTTATTCAAAGGAGAAAGAAAAAGTGCGACGGATTTTAAAAATAAGACCACCCGTGTCATGATAAAGTCTTGTTTTGGGATATTATCAGAGGTGGGATCCAGCAGGTTCTCACCAGTTCCTGAGAGCGGGTTACTAATTATTTGTGTGTGCCGAGAGTGGGTTACTAATTGGGTCTGCTTTTCCGTTAGAAATTCCATTAGGTCCAAAAATCATGAAGTCCTGTTGTTTCCTATGTGGCTGGTTAGCGAAAGGTAGAAAAAGGGATAATTCTCCCTGTTGGGCTGTTTTAAAAACATGTTTTAGAATGCGAAAAGTTTAAGGGTTATCCTTCGATTTCTAGAAACAAAATTAAGTATTTGAAAGTATTAAGTATTTGACAGGCAATCAATTAGAGGAAAAGTAGTTGTTTCTGTTGGCAGTAGACGATAGGACTTGATATAATGAGTTTAAATTATGGACGGAAAGATACCAGCTGGAAATTAGGAACTTTTTTTTTTACAGTAAGAGTTTTTTACAGTAACAGAGAAATTATTAATGCCACGTCCCCATCATGCCCCACCCTGCCCCATTGGTGCTACGCCACTGTTTGAATCCCACCACCATGGGAACCTGTTACTAAAAATTTTGGATCCCATTACTGGATATTACTCAGTAAATGGGGAAATACGAGGAGTGGATGGATAGTTTCCCTAAAGAAGTTACTACCTTGATCTAGCCCTGCTGAGAAGAAGAACTGGTTTTATACTTATATATGCTTTTTTCTTTACCTTTAAGGTGCCTCAAAGTGACTTCCCAATGACAATATCTCCCCTGAGCCTCCCTTGGGAGAAACGATATGTCTCGCCATTTGGTGTTTTTAGTTGGATTGTTTTAAATGGTTTTATGATTTGTTTTTATTGATGGTTATTTTTAGTTTTTTAATGAATTTTATGTATGATTTTAGGCCTTATGCCATTGTAAGCAGCCCTAAGCCCTTTGGGGGGTAGGGCAGGGTATAAATATAAGAAATAACAAACAAATAAATAAACTACACTACAAAGGAAGGGGATGGAGAAGGAGGAGGAGGAGGAGTTTGGATTTATATCCCCCCTTTCTCTCCTGCAGGAGACTCAAAGGGGCTTACAATCTCCTCCCCCCCCACACACACACACAACAAACACCTTGTGAAGTGAGAGGAGCTGAGAGAGCTCTGAAGAAATGTGACTAGCCCAAGGCCACCCAGCTGGCGTGTGTTGGAGTGCACAAACTAATCTGGTTCACCAGATAAGCCTCCACAGCTCATGTGGCAGAGCAGGGAATCAAACCCGGTTCTCCAGATAAGAGTGCACCTGCTCTTAATCACTGTACCACGCTGGCTCTCTAAAAGTGCCCTGTTCAGTAGTGATTTAGGAGTTTTATCCCTCCCTCAGCAATTCTGGCATTTGACAAGTTATTACATTATCAAATAGGAGTGGGGGGGGGGGCTATGCCTATTTCTTTGAGCCCCACTGGGAGATTATCTCTGCTATGTCCCACTGGTGCTTTAAGGAGATTCGGGATTTTAAGGTTTTCTGATTGATTTTTGTTCCCACGCTCCCTTCTTGCTCGACAACAGCTTAAACTAATCCAAAGACATCTTAATGAGAAAGAACTTGTTTGCTTTTTCCTTTGTACTCAGCCCTGCACAAGAGAGGTCTAATCCCCTATTGATTTGGAAGTGCTGTAAGGGACACACTTCAATTTGCTTGATCGATCAGCAGAGCTTGGGGGAGCTGGCTTCCTCTAAATTAGGTGTTTCCCTTCAGCTCACACAGCACATACATGTTCCAGTCATAATGGGTGCTTCATAGTGGTGGAAATCATGCGTCACGTTTATGGCTCTACTGAGAACGTACACACGAATGCCTGCAGCTACTTTGTGCTAGTCTCCTACTGATGATATTACACGGGTTGAAATCAAAATGCACTGAATGGGAGCAGGTACAAAAAGGTTGCCTACCCCATGCACGAGCACAGCTTCTACATACATGATAGAAACACAGAAACATTGAGCTTGAAGGGAACTCAAGGGTCATCTACTCCCACCCCTTCACAACACAGGAAATTCACAACTACTTCCACCCCCTTCCCCCCCACACACAGTCCCACCACAGTGAACCCTACACTGTGCACAGAGGAAGGCAAAAAATTTCCAGGATCCCTGGCCAATCGGGCCTGAAAGAAAATTAGTTCCTGACTCCAAAGTAGCAATCCACTGGCATTATCTCGAGCATGTAAGAGAAGATCACAAGAGCGAAGAAGAAGAAGAAGAGGAGGAAGAGGAGGAGGAGGAGGAGGAGTAGTTTGGATTTATATCCCCCTTTCTCTCCTGTAAGGAGACTCAAAGGGGCTTACAAACTCCTTTCTCTTCCCCCCTGTGAGGTGGGTGGGGCTGAGAGAGCTCCGAAGAACTGTGACTAGCCCAAGGTCACCCAGCTGGCATGTGTTGGGGTGCACAAGCTAATCTAGTTCACCAGATAAGCCTCCACAGCTTGTGGCAGAGCGGGGAATCAAACCTGGTTCTCCAGATGAGAGTGCACCTGCTCTTAACCACTACACCACACTAAGCACTAACTCATCTCTTCCTGCCCTCCTTCTCATGATCTGTTTAAGTTTACAGAGTTCTGATGAGACTAGCCTGGGCAATTCAGGTTAGGGTCCCACCCATTCAGTATGTGTGTAAAGTGCTATTAAGTGGAGGTTGACTTACGGTGTCCCCAGCAAGGGGCTTTCAAGGGAAGTGAGAAGCAGATGTGGTTTGCCATTGCCTTCTTCTGCAAGGCCTTTCTGAGAGGTCTCCCTTCCAAATACCATCCCTGCTTAGCTTCCGAAGTCTGAAGAGATTGAACGAGCCTGGGAAATCCAGGTCAGCGCTTTCTCCACATTACAACATGTTTTTAAAAAAACATTTCCCACTATTAATCTTCTAAGTTTTAAAAAAACAACCCGTAATTTAAAAATGGTATTAACGCATTATTTACAACTTCTGCCTGCAGCACTGGAGTCTCTGATTAATGTAATACCAGTAATACATTATTGTTGCTGTTGCTGTTACTGTTTAGTAACATTAAATCTGAGTGGAAGCAATGAACATAGTCCCTGTCTCTCTTTGGGGAAAAAGTCACTGTGACATTTCCCCCCCCCCCAAACTATTTTACAGCTGTTCTTTTAATAATTCACAGTGGATGGAAATGACAAGCGAGCGAAGCCTGGCGTGTGTGTGGGGGTGGACGGCCAGCCACAATTTACTCTCCCTGACGGACAGCTGGGGCTCTGACACCCAGCTCATATCTTTGACTATCTGCCCACGAGACACTCGGCTGTCCTTCCTTTGTCATTTGGAGCCCGAGATTGCCGCGACAACTGTGACACCGCCTGTCATCCCTTCCGTCTCGAGATAACAACTGTGCACGGCATCCCAGCTCAACAGCCACGCTTAGGTCTCCCCCCAGTCTTCCCGAAGACAATGCTGTGTATGCTAATGAGCCTCGATAATCACATTCTGTTCAGATTGGCCATTTTTCCTCCGGCAAGATTTCTGGAATGGCCAATTTTGTAAAAAGGGGCAAACGTCTGCCAAAACACCATAAGACGGCAGCATAACTAATGTTGCTACTGGGTGAGGGAGTCCAGCTGTCTCCTTTTCCCACCGGTCGGTAAAGTTACAAAATACAGCTGAGTCTCAAAGAGAAGGCAGCCAGGCCTGGTTTGTACAGAATGCCCAAACAAACCTAGGTTTGCAGTGGGCTGCAGACCTGAGACAGAATTCCAGCTAGCCACGGTTTACAGGTGATCTCCAGAGATCTTTTCACCTGGAGAAAATGGCTTCTCCTGTACCTGATCTCCAGACAGCAGAGATCAGTTGCTTTGGAGAAAATGGCAGCTTTAGGAGGATGGGCTCTATGGTATTATACCCCACTGAGGTCTCCCCCCTTCCCAAACCCACTCTCTCCAGCCGATACTCCCAAAATCTGCAGGATTTTTGCAGTTGTGGTGACTGTTGTGGGGAGAGGAAGGGAAAGGAGCTTGTAAGCCACATTGAGTCTCCTTACAGGAGAGAAAGGAGGAGCATAAATCCAAACTCTTCTTTTTCTTTTAATAATTCATGGCAGCAGAGGCTTATCTGGTGAACCAGATGTGTTTCCGCACTCCTACATTCCTACTGGGTGACCTTGGGCTAGTCACAGTTCTTCAGAACTCTCCCAGATCCACCTACCTCACAAGGTGTCTGTTGTGGGGAGAAGGAGGGAAAGGAGCTTGCAAGCTACCCTGAGTCTCCTTACAGGAGAGAAAAACTCCTCCTCCTCCTCCTCCTCCTCCTTCGAGTTGGCAACCTAAATCATACCCCTGATGAGATTCCTCTTTTTCTAAAGTTCCACCCTTTCTAGAATTCACCCCCCCCCCCGCCACCAATTCTACAGGAATTTCCCAACCTAGAGTTGGCAACCCTAGACTTTGAGTGGTAACTGGTAAGATGCACATCATTGTGGTTCCTGGGTAAGTGTTTGTGATACCGATCGATCTCTTTGTCGAAGCACGCAACCTGATTTCTTCGTGTTTTGCCATTTGGCACCTCGGAGGATTTTCTGCACCTCCATTCATTCTTCATTCCAAACAGGTGACAAAAATTCACATTCTGTCCTGAAAAGTCAACGCAAGCCACAGAGGTGCTCGCTGCTTGACAAAGAAGCATGTTGCCCTCTGTCTTGGAGGCTCACCGGTGGAAAGGTCATCTAGCCTCCCGGTCATGAGGCAGACCTCTGGGAAGCTACTGTTTGATGGAGCCATGGTGTATAATTACTCTTGTACACTGGCAAAAGGATTAAAACGGGCTTTATGAAGACAGCGGTAGTGCTTGCCAGCCAGAGACATTGTTTCAGAAACATCAATGCACAGATTAGCAATTATAAAGAAGAAGAAGAGTTTGGATTTATACCCAACTTTTCTCTCCCTTGAGGTTTATGGTTTATATTTCCAACGTATGGTTTATATTTCCAACGTATTAAATAGTTGATTTTTTCTCTTTTCCTTCCTGTATAGACTCTACCTCTCCAATGGAAATTCTTCTTTTCTTTTTTTAATCTACTCGTGTGTAATTGAAGGATAAAGACAAGATCAATTACTTACAAAGAGGGAAAATATTAGAAAAAAAATATGAAACAGACTATAATGTTAAAGATAAGCTCCACAGGTCAGTGAGTAAGATATATGTTAGATTTCTCTTTTTATGTAGTAAATAGTATTAAATTGGTGTAAATATATGTACTTTATGAAACTAACATAGGAGATGGAACCTTTAAGAAATATAAATCATAGTTGGAAGTTTTCTTTTATGTATAAATTTCCTCAAAGCAAGGATTGAAATATATAGAAGTTACTAAGTTTGATGAACTATGTTAGCAACAGAATGTTACAGCTGTAATAAGCAATTTTAAAACATTTGTGTATTAAGTATGTGAATAAATCAAGCATTTATTTAAAAAAATGGCTTACAAACTCCTTTCTCTTCCTCTCCTCACAACAGACACTTTGTGAGGTAGGTGGGGCTGAGAGAGTTCCGAAGAACTGTGATTTGCCCAAGGACACCCAATAGGAATGTAGCAGTCCAGAAACACACCTGGTTCACCAGATAAGCCTCTGCCACTCAGGTGGAGGAGTGGGGGATCAAACCCAGTTCTCCAGATTAGAAAAAAACACACCTGCTCTTAACCACTACACCACGCTGGCTTTGCCAAGTATGGCACTTCGATACCTCATCAGTAAATGCTGCTGATCAATACTTCAGAGTCTGTTCATTGGCTTAAGGCTCCAAGCAGTGATGGGATCCAAAAATTTTAGTAACAGGTTCTCATGGTAGTGGGATTCAAACTGTGGCGTAGCACCAATGGGGCTGGGCGGGGCAGGACAGGGGCGTGGCCAGGCATTCCAGGGCGGGGCTGTGGCAAGGACGCAGCCGCTGTGTTGGTCCTTGGGCGGGAAACAAATGCACGCAGGTGCAGGCTGCCACGCACGCTGGTGCACCTCCTGCTAGACTGCTTCAAGTTCTGCGCGCTACTGCTGAGAGGAGGGGTGTAACTAAGGCAAAAATCACGTGGCGAAATCACCCATTAGTCACCCCTTCTCAGCACACACAAATAATTAGTAACCTACTCTCGGGAACCTGTGAGAACTGGCTGGATCCCACCTCTGGCTCCAAGACCTATCACTTTTGTAGTCACGTATTTTTTAATGTTATATGGAATATCTATTCAGATACTTGCCCTTGGTGTATCCTTACCTCTGCCTTCAAATTCCTGGCTGTGGGCCTCGATTTGTGCAGGTAAATAATATGTCTAGGCTGTCAGTGCTCCATATATTTTAACTCTGAGGTCTGGTGCCTCCGTGTTCCTTGGCCGGAGTCCAGCTACCAGGAAACTGAGGAAGCAACATGTTGCATTGCAAACGCTGTCCCGTTCTGTCAAGTGACGAGAAGACCATCTGCTGTTTAACTTGCTTCCTTGTTAATGGGCACTGTGGGGGTCAACAGATATTTCCTGACGGAGTTTCAAGCTGCTCGCTCAACGGCTCCCGATGGCAAGGAGCTGCTTATTTAAGGAGCAGCAGTGGTTGGTGGCAACCGAACTGGGACGCGCCCCACGTCCTCAGCTGGAGGCTGGGAAAGGAGCTGGGAGCTGCAGAATGGCCAGCAGAGGAGACAGACAACTGGGGGTGGTGGAAGGAATCAAATAAAAACCGGATTTGAAAAAGGAATCAGAGAAGGGCTCAGAGAGGAGAGCGCTTTGAAGGCGGCCATCTGTTTACAGGCTTGCCTGTTCTCTTCTGTATGTTTTTCTGGGCAGGGAAAAGAAGATCTTCCAGCAGTGGCGTAGGAGGTTAAGAGCTCGTGTATCTAATCTGGAGGAACCGGGTTTGATTCCCAGCTCTGCCGCCTGAGCTGTGGAGGCTTATCTGGGGAATTCAGATTAGCCTGTGCACTCCCACACACGCCAGCTGGGTGACCTTGGGCTAGTCACAGCTTCTCGGAGCTCTCTCAGCCCCACCCACCTCACAGGGTGTTTGTTGTTTGGGGGGGGGAAGGGCAAGGAGATTGTCAGCCCCTTTGAGTCTCCTGCAGGAGAGAAAGGGGGGGATATAAATCCAAACCTCCTCCTCCTCCTCCTCCTCCTCCTCCTCCTCCTTCTTCTTCCTCTTCTTCTTCTTCTTCTTCTTCT
This sequence comes from Sphaerodactylus townsendi, assembly GCF_021028975.2. Lineage (NCBI taxonomy): Eukaryota > Metazoa > Chordata > Lepidosauria > Squamata > Sphaerodactylidae > Sphaerodactylus > Sphaerodactylus townsendi. The sequence continues at coordinate 69,927,589 of NC_059433.1, forward strand.
CCTTCTTCTCCTTCCTCCTCCTCCTCCTCCTCCTCCTCCTCCTCCTCCTTCTTCTTCTTCTTCTTCTTCTTCTTCTTCTTCTTCTTCTTCTTCTTCTTCTTCTTCTTCTTCTTCTTCTTCTTCTTCTTCTTCTTCTTCTTCTTCTTCTTCTTCTTCTTCTTCTTCTTCTTCTTCCAGGCTGTACGGAAGAAACCTCAACAACATGGCCTGAAGGAATTTCTTCTCTCTTCCTTCTCATCCAGATCGAACCTGAGTTCCGGAGAGCTTGAAAGCTGGCACCGTGGTTTATGTTGTTCCGTCTGGTGGTAATAGAAGGGATGCCGTGGCTTTGGTTTTTAGATATTGTAAGAGGGTTAGATGGATCCGAAGCTTTTTCCTTGTAAAAACAAGTTGTAATGTTTTCATCTGTGGGTGGTGGTCACTCAGGGTCTTCGTTGTCCTGCCCTGAAGCATCTAGAGGGTCAAGGAAACAGACGGTGCCATCTTTCAATGGTTCCAATTGCTGTCACTGTATGACAGAGAAAGAAAAAATGGTGCAGTGGCTGGTGTGCTGGTCTAGGAATTGGAGAAATCAGGGTCTGTGTCCCTAATAGCCATGAAAGTTGTTGGATGACCCAAGACTGGTCACTCTCTTTCAGATCCATCTACCTCACAGAGGTGTTATGAGAATGAAATAGAAACGCAGAGCCTCCCATATACTATACTGAACCCCTTCAAGGAAAGATGGTATGAAATGCACTTAAATGTATCCTTCTATGGTGACCTCCACTGACACTCTACTAGAGGCGTATCGGGGGGGGGGGGGGATGGTGCATGGGGACATCACCTCCTCCAGGCGCTCCCCCCACCCATTGCGTAGTCCCCCCACCCATTGCGTAGTCCCCCCCACATTTCTGCAGGCCGACTCCTGCCCTCCCCAGGGCCTGGGGAGGGCAGAAGCCAGCCTGCAGGGAGGCCAAGAGTGGGGCGAGGTGACATGATGGATCAGGCACACAGCGTTTTGTAATGTGAGGGGGCACCCGACATCCCCCACATGACCAAAAGGCATGCGCCCAGGGTCATGGGTGTGCCCATGTTCCTAGGGCAGTATGCCCCTGTACTCTACACCTTTTTATCACTGTAAGGCAGATTTTCCCACCATTCGTTCGTTCGTTCGTAATTTAATACCCTACTCTTTCCCAGTCAAAGTTGGGCTCAGGGTAGCTGACATAAATAGCTTATCATACATTGATACATTAAAACACAATATACATTCCATTCTCTATGGCTCCTTCCGCACATGCAGAATAATGCACTTTCAAACTGCTTTCAGTGCTCTTTGAAGCTGTGCGGAATAGCAAAATCCACTTTCAAACAGTTGTGAAAGTGGTTTTTGAAAACGCATTATTCTGCCTGTGCGGAAGGGGCCTATGACGACTAATCAATTATCCATAATGGGTCCCAACATAGCCTAAAATTCTACCCCTCCCCATCCCATCATAAATCCATTTACTGTTTGGGTGGGAGAAGAGACAAGCTAGGCAGTGGGGCAGTAAGATGGAATGGACCCATGGCTACCTCAGCCCAAGGCCTGGTGAAACATCTCTATCTATCATTCTGGCAGCGTGTGATGGTTTTAGGCTATAGTTCTAACACTTTCCTGTAGCAAGGTGTAGAATGCCTTTTTCTTTTCAAACCAATCCCCTTAAAAATAACAGCGGAGAAATGAGGCAGGTTCAAACAAATTACAGGGAAAATTCACCGAATAAACAAAGATGGAACTATGAAGAAAAGCAGTAGGTGGACATCAGGCAGAAGTAAGCTATGTACAGTCTTAGGTTTCTGTCACAAGCACAGGATTTTCTAGGTTTCTTAGTTTCTTAGATGTTCTATTTCTTATGAAGGTGCAGTTAAGCATAAGCATTTTATTGTCATTGTGCACGCACAACGAAATTTACAGCAGCATCCCTCGATGCACACAATTTCAGACTCATACATCATCCTCACTTTCCCCTTCCTCCCCCATCCCTACACAGCCCCAAATACATCAATATGAAGCAGCGGAGTTTAGCATAGCCACAGCTCTAGAGTAGAAGCTGTCTCTAAGCCTCTTTGTCCTAGTTCTGAGGGCCCTGTATCGTCTGCCAGATGGTAACAGTTTGAAAAGAGAGTGTGCTGGATGAGACGGGTCCCTCAGAATATTTTGGGCTTTCTTTAGGCTTCGGGAATTATAGATTTCTTCCAAGGAGGGAAGAGGGCAGCCGATAATCCTTTGTGCAGTAGTGATCACCCTTTGGAGCGCCTTCCTATTCGCCACTGTGCAACTGGAGAACCATAAAACATCCACACCACATCGAGGAAAAAGCAGCCAGCCGCAGCAGTTTTTTGCGCAGCCTTCCTTGCCTGGGGATGGGGAACCGGGAAGCTAAGCCTAATCACTTGAGTTGAGAGTGTCAGTGGCGTTGGTAAGAGCCGTAGTTGGGGGGGGGGGGGGGGGTTGAGACGTTACCGAGCTTGCCGCTCTTCAAGTTTCAAACTCCCGCGCCTCCTGGCTGGCTGCGATGACTCACGGCTTTGTGCAGCGCACGGCTTTGTGCAGCGCAGTTTTGCCTTGAGTTTCTCTTAGGTATTACTGATTTATGGATTCAGAAAGATTCTATATTTTGACAGGCTGGTATTTTGACAGGCTGGTATAACTGCAGGTTGTACTCCATTCTAACGAAATCTCCCTCATGAGGTAACGTAAGCAGATCACTAATACACCAGACAGGCAATCCTCGGAGTATAATTCCCTTTCTAACTGGCTTAGGAATTCTCCTACCTCTCAGAAGATATATTCTCCCCATCCTTTCTTTATGGTTACTGTGGAAAGTCTCTCAGTACTATTCCACCTCTGCCTTGACCAATAAATAAACTTCCAGTTCTTTTGTCTGAGAATTTCTGCTCTCAGCATACGCTGACACATACCATATTTCAGATCAGATTCACTTCCAGACTGAAATCCTCTTGGGAGAGGTTTTCACACACAGCTAAAGGATTTGATGTTAGCATGCAGGAATCCAAATCCAAAAGGTGTTCAGTCTTTTGCATGTCAGAGAGTATCTCCTCCAGGGGCATAGCGACAGAAAATGGCACCTGAGACAAGCGCTGAAATTGCAACCCCTACCACCTGGACTCTGCTGCTCCAGTGTGGCCTCCACAGTGGGGCAGCAGAGTCTGGGTGGGGGAAGGGGGGCAGCACTGAGCCACCCTAGTTGTTAACTAGAAGGAAACCTCCTTCCGAACTCTTTTTTCTACTAAAAAGGCAACTCCTTGACCAGGAGCTACAAGTTCTACAAGACCAAGCGCGAAGTAACTGTTCCCCCTTGTTTTTCAACATCAAATGCAAAACCAATCTGATGGCAGACTATCTGAGTATACTCCAAGAGCCCCAGCTTAGATGGATATACACAAGGGCTCGTTGTAATTCCTTCCCTTGTTCTGTACTCCAAGGGAGGTTTCTTAAAATTGGCTCGCAAGAGCGGAAATACCCCCACTGTACTATACTGGTGCAATCCATGCAACATATAATGCTTAACTGCCCCAAATACCAGTAAGCTAGGACCAGGCTTTTGACTCTTCTCCCTTCTAAGTTTAAGGAATACTCTGTTGCTGGGAAGGTTGCATTCCTACTAAACAACTCATCTTCTTTTGTGTGTTTTAAATTCTGTAGCTAGGTTCCTTTTAGGAACTTTGGGATAATACCTGTGATGGTTTTATGTATGGAACATTTGTCTGGATAATGCTGGTTGTTATATTGGTATTATGCCTAATAAAGGTTTTATGTATGTATGTAGTAACTAGAAGGAAGGAAGGAAGGAAGGAAGGAAGGAAGGAAGGAAGGAAGGAAGGAAGGAAGGAAGGAAGGAAGGAAGGAAGGAAGGAAGGAAGGAAGGCAGGGAAGGAAGGCAGGGAAGGCAGGTGGACAGAGAGAGTCCATGGAGGGGTGCTCTGAGCTGAGCAACCCCTTGGCTTAGGAGTCCCCTGAACAGACTGTGTCACTCCAACATGGCCTCCCTAGCCTGTTCTTGTTGTGGGAGGGCTGTGAAAGCCACACTGTGTTGGTGTGGTGGTGTCTGGCGGTGGAAGGGGTTCTGAGCTGAGCAACTCTTTGCCAACCCAGTAGGGCCTCCACAGCCCTTCCTCAATGAGAATGGGCTGCGAAGGCTGCACTGGAGCAGCACAGTCCAGGCGGGGAAATCCTCAGGAGGCCCCGTTGGGGTGCTGGATTTTGGTCAGGGTGGGGGACTCTACCTGTGCCCCTGCCCAAGAAGTGCCTGGAGCTCAAGCCCCCAACCACCTCCTAGTTATGCCCCTGACCTCTTCCCTCTGTCAGCTGGTTTGCTCCACCAATCAGAGCATAGGTCAGCTTACCCAATCAGAGTGCTGTTCAGTTCCTAGGAATGTTTATCCCCTTGCACCTGGTTTGTGACTGCCCTTTGCTTTTGGTTGCATCACCAAACCTTATCTGTGCAGTCCGTCAGACCTCCCTTTGAGGTTGTCAGGAGCGATGAGAGGGTTAAACAGCCTATCATAAGCCGGCACTTGCTGCGAACGTGATTTATCCTGCTGTGCTCAGTGAATCTTTTTTTTTTCCAGAAAGAGAGGAATTTTTAAATCAGATGATTAGAAGCTATTTTCTCAAGTAATAAAACCCAACGTCTCATTAGCCACGCCATGTAATCTAATGACCCAATTCATTTCGAGCGGCAGATCTGGGCAGATGTAAGTCAAAGAGAGGCCTTTGAAAATTGCTCCCAATTTGCCCAAGGCTCTCCACTCATTGGCTGTCGTGCCGCAGCAGGAGTTGTTACAAGCTGACTGTCATCTCTGAGCTGAAGGCGTTTCTTAGTCAGTGCGAAAGCTGGAGGGTCGGGAAAAGGAGAGGACATCAGCTGTTGGTGTCTCTGGCTTTTTCGTGGCATTGGCTGAAATTAGCATCTTTTAATGAATGAAGAGCAGGGGCACAATGGGAAATGAGCCTCTCCACAGACTCATGGATTCATAGAAGAAGAAGAAGAAGAAGAAGAAGAAGAAGAAGAAGAAGAAGAAGAAGAAGAAGAAGAAGAAGAAGAAGAAGAAGAAGAAGAAGAAGGAGGAGGAGGAGGAGGAGGAGGAGGAGGAGGAGGAGGAGTTTGGATTTATATCCCCCCCTTTCTCTCCTGTCGGAGACTCAAAGGGGCTGACAATCTCCTTGCCCTTCCCCCCTCACAACAAACACCCTGTGAGGTAGGTCGGGCTGAGAGAACTCCGAGAAGCTGTGACTAGCCCAAGGTCACCCAGCTGGCGTGTGTGGGAGTGCACAGGCTAATCTGAATTCCCCAGATAAGCCTCCACAGCTCAGGTGGCAGAGCGGGGAATCAAACCCGGTTCCTCCAGATTAGATACATGAGCTCTTAACCTCCTACGCCACTGCTGCTCATACGGCCTCATTCAAAAGGGGGGGGGGCTGAAAGGGTTTGGAAGAATGGTGTGGCCTCGCACTGGTACGTTTCCCCTCCCCCCACCACATAACGGGCAGCCCTGCCAGCAAAAGGTGCAAATGCACCGGTGGCTGGCTGCCAGCGTGGTGTAGTGGTTAAGAGCAGGTGCACTGTAATCTGGAGAACTGGGTTTGATTCCCCACTATGCCTCTTGTGCTGTGGAGGCATATCTGGGGAACCAGATTAGCTTGGGCACTCCAACACGTGTCAGCTGGGTGACCTTGGGCTAGTCACAGTTCTTTGGAGCTCTCTCAGCCTCACCCACCACACAAGGTGTTTGTTGTGGGGGGAAGGGAAAGGAGATTGTAAGCCCCTTTGAATCTCCTTACAGGAGAGAAAGGGGGAATATAAATCCAAACTCTTCCTCCTGCTCCTCCTCCTCCTGCTCCTCCTCCTCCTTTTCTTCTTCTTCTTCTTCTTCTTCTTCTTCTTCTTCTTCTTCTTCTTCTTCTTCTTCTTCTTCTTCTTCTTCTTCTTCTTCTTCTTCTTCTTCTTCTTCTTCTTCTTCTTCTTCTTCTTCTTCCTCATCTCTGTGGTGGTGAAACCTGTAGTGGTAAACCTACCTTGGGTTTAGGGCTGGGAACATAGCACCCTGGCCCCCAGACTTTTCCCACTCTGTTGATGGCATGTCTATCCAGCCCTATGAAAGGCTTTCTGGGGGTGGGGGTTGTTTTTGGCTTTTCCAGCCTCCCTGAGCCTCCGGAAAGCCCTCTGGAGGTGGTGAGGTAGCGCAGGGGCAGTACCATCCCCACTTCCACCTCAAGCTTTGGATGGGGCTGATCAAATCATAAGTGCCCACGGCCTCTCCTTCCCAAACTAACCCTCCTGAAATCAAGGGACTATCATCCACGAAATAAACTCCTGCAAACGCAGACAATAGAGCGCGGCTGCACCTAAGACACGGCCACCATTGCGGGGGGGGGGGGGGGGGGGGGGCCCAGCAAGGGCTTCTTGGCCCATTTGGCGCATGCACGGCCGATCCGCACATGTGCAGAGGGCCTAGCGGATCCGGCCTATTCTGCGCGTGTGCAGGGGGCCGGATCCGAGTGGCATGTCATCAGAATGGGCCGGGTAGCAGGGTCTATAAAAGGCCCTGCCTCGTGTTCCCGGGCCCATTCTGTGACCGGACGGTGAGGGATTTTCCCACCCACCCGATCCCTGTATTTGTAATTTTGTTTGTTGTTACTCGTTTTACTGTCATGGCCATCTGCAGGTTGCGCATGGGAGGTGATCCGCTGGCAAGGGGAGCTGGGGGAGCTCCCCTGTTATTACACCTCCTTAAGAGGCGGGGTGGAGCAAGTCCACGGTTGGAATGCCCCACGGGGGGCTAAGAAACTTGCACCCCTAGTGGGGGGATAGAGAAGGGGCTCCAGTCATGGGCACTTCACCGGTCTGGTATGTCTCACTCCAACCCTCTGCTTGGTTACATTCCTCCAGCAGGCAGACTGGAAGAATTAATTTCTTCTGGGGACAGCACTCGGGCTGCCCAGATGCTTGGATCACCTCCCATGCTGCGCCAATTTGCTTTCCTGTGCTTTCTGCTAATAAATTCTTTGGCCATGGCCAGTTTTTATTACCCACACTACATATATTGTCTGGTGTATTATTTGGGAATTGGGCTACCGAGCAGGAAGGGCCACACCTCCACCCGCAACTAAAGCCTTTAAGTCCCACCACTTCTTGTCATCACTAAAGGATGATATATTTAAAACCGGAGGTTAGACCTTGATGTTTCCTGCAAATGCAAACAGAACAGCATCCATGGTTGTTAAAATTGCAAAAATAAAAAAGTGAGTATAAATTGTACTTTTCAAAAGCAAGCTTGAGTTTCAAGAATTAGTTTCAACTCCCACGATTGTGTCCAGTTGGAAGGACAACAGTCGCCTTTCGAAAGTATGATAATTTTTTTTTAAAAAAATGAAATTCTTATTAATAGACAAAGTTATCTTGCCTCAGCTACTAATGGCCTGAATTTATGTATTGATTCTGGATGCGCTGAGCAGACAGAATAATTTAATTGTTTACAGTATCTAATCTTTCATTACATGCCATTTGGGCGTCCCATAAAGCAATTTGCCTTTTCTCCCTTCCCCCTTTTTCGCCATGGGGAGCTCACGCCAGGAAGATGCAAACCGTCTGATGCGTTAAGGTCAAAAGCACCAGAACGCGACATCAATCTTCTTCCTTATTTCTCGCACCCTCTTTTTCGCCATCCGTGGTGATGTCTCGGGTAGTAGCCAGATGATTTATTTCACAGATGGTGATTCTTAAATATCTTTAATACCAGCGTGGCAACTCATCAATCTTAAAACAGAGAGAGTAGCCAAGATTATTTATGCAGACGCTGAATCATTAGCAGGCAAAAGGTCCAGTCTAGCATAAATCCATTCTCACTTCCTTCGAGGCTTTGGACTCACATGAATGGTGTTTGGGAGGCATGAAGACATTCATATCTATTTGTGGAAAATTCAGGCAATGGAGCACAAGTTACTTGTGCCATTTGAGCCATGCAAATAACAACTCAGCATTGGGGGGCTTGGGCTTCCCAAAGATCACAACTTTTCTTGATCACGAAGGCGGCATCTGTATGTTCAAAGAGGTAAACTTCGGCCCATGATGCATAGAGCACTTCCTGCAACACTACTCACTCCACAGCAGAGGTGGGATCCAGCAGGCTCTCACAGGTTCCTGAGAGTAGGTTACTAATTATTGGTGTGTGCCGAGAGGGGGTTACTAATTGGTGATTTTGCCACGTGATTTTTGCCTTAGTTACGCCCCTCCTCTCAGCAGTAGTGTGCAGAACTTGAAGCAGTCTAGCAGGAGTTGCACCGGCGTGCGTGGCAGCCTGCGCCTGCATGCATTCGTTTCCCGCCCAAGGACCGGCGCAGCGGCTGCGTCCTTGCCACAGCCCCGCCCAGCAATGCCCCGCCCCCGGAATGCCCGGCCATGCCCCCGTCGTGCCCTGCCCAGCCCCATTGGTGCTATGCCACAGTTTGAATCCCACCACCATGGGAACCTGTTACTAAAATTTTTGGATCCCACCAATGCTCCACAGTGCCTTCACAGTGAGGTTTCTTCCTAGAATCATAGAGTTGGAAGAGTCCCCTAGGGTCATTAAGTCCAACCCCCCTGCAATGCAGGATCACACAATCAAAGCACTCCTGACAGATGGCCATCCAGCTTCTCTTTAAAAAACTTCTCAGAAGGAGACTCCACCACACTCCGAGGTAGTGCATTCCACTGTCGAACAGCCCTTGCTGTCAGGCAGTTTTTCCTGATGTTTGGGAGGAATCTCTTTTCCTTCACCTTGAATCCATCACTCCTGGTCCTAGTCTCTGGAGCAGCAGAAAACAAGCTTGCTTCCTCGCCAACATGACATCTCTTCAAATATCTAAACATGGCTATCACGTCGCCTCTTAACCTTCTCTTCAAGGAACTAAACATCCCCAGTTCCCTAAGTCTCTCCTCATAGGGCATGGATTCCAGATCCTGTTATCATTTTGGTTGCCCTCCTCTGGACCAGTTTCAGCTTGTCAGTATCCTTCTGGAACTGCGGTGGCCAAAACTATACACAATATTCCAGGTGAGAATATTCCAGGTGAGAAATTGTGTTTCCTTGTTTGCAAGTGAAGGAGGTCCCCTCACTGCCGGCTCTGCAGCTTGTACAGTTTGCATGCCCCCACTTCCGAGTTGCTCCCCTGTCCAATGCAAAATTGAAGATCCTTTAAGGTAGTCCTTTAAACTTAATATCAATATTTCTTCTTCTTCTTCTTCTTCTTCTTCTTCTTCTTCTTCTTCTTCTTCTTCTTCTTCTTCTTCTTCTTCTTCTTCTTCTTCTTCTTCTTCTTCTTCTTCTTCTTCTTCTTCTTCTTCTTCTTCTTCATTATTATTATTATTATATTGATACAAAAACAGTTATACACAGCAAACAAGATCAATATGCTGGATTTTGTATTACATCACACGTCGGACACTTCCCTAGCATCTAGGACTGTGTGATGTATCGACGAATAATGCGTGCAGAGCCGAGTAGGGTGGCCTTTTGCAGCTGACATATGGTGATTTTGTCAGCGCTGATTGTTTTTAAGTGCCGTCCAAGGTCTTTAGGCACTGCACCCAGTGTTCCGATCACCACTGGGACCACCTTTGCTGGTTTGTGCCAGAGTCTTTGTAGTTCAATCCTTAAGCCCTCGTATCGTGTAAGTTTTTCCAGTTGCTTCTCATAAATTCTGCTGTCACCAGGAATTGCAACATCGACTATCCACACTTTCTTTTTTCCCACAATTGTGAGGTCAGGAGTATTGTGTTCCAAAACTTTGTCAGTCTGAATTCGGAAGTCCCAGAGTAGTTTCATGTGTTCATTTTCAGTGACCTTTTCAGGTTTGTGATTCCACCAGTTGTTGTTGTTGTTGTTGTTATTATTATTGTTGTTATTGTTGTTATTATTATTGTTGTTGTTGTTGTTATTGTTATTGTTGTTGTTGTTGTTGTTGTTGTTGTTGTTGTTGTTGTTATTATTATTATTATTATTATTATTATTATTATTATTATTATTATTATTATTATTATTATTATTATTATTGAAGATTTCACAGCTGCCAGATCTTTAGCTGGTTGTTGGCCTTCATTACAATTCAAGCCTCACCCAGAGGCCTAGGAAGTTGTAATGTATCGACGTAGTATTCGTGCGGATCCCAGCAGGGCTGCCTTCTGAATTTGACAGATGTTAATTTTGTCAATTTGAAGATAATTTTCAGAATTAGCACCCGCCCTAGGGTTTTGGGATGGCTCCCCAGCATGCCCGATTACCCACTAAGGGACGCACTCTCAGCTGGTTTAGAAAGCCATAGACGCTGAAGCTCTGAAGATACCAGCCACAGGTGCAGGTGAAACATTAGGAACAAGATCTACCAGACCACAGCCATGAAGCCCAGAAAAGCCACAACAACCAAAAGTAATAATGATGCTATTTGGGGGGTGGGTGGGGAATCTACCCTGAAACAGAATCACTTTCAATGTTGTTTAAACTAGGGAGCCCAGAGTCTCCCTTTAAGGTGGATTTTAAGGTGGGGTGAGGGGCGCAAAACTCAGATTTTGTCCCGGGCTCCATTTTCCCTAGCTATGCCTCTGGATTGAATTCAACCAGATTTTTCACTTAATTTCATTCAAATGTCTTCCTGGCTTCAAGTCCCAGATCAGATAATTTTTTTCCCATGAAGGTCCCACAATCTGTTTTTGGGTGGTTGAAAGGTCATCTTTTTCACCAGCAGGAAAGCTGGTTGGATCTACCCATTTGTTCATTACCGGGAGAAGAAAGTGCATCTGTTTTCCACTGTCAACCTTGTGTTTAAAATATTGTGATCATCTCTTTGTACATATTTCAATGCTTCATTTATACTGTTGGGAAGATGGGTTATTCTGAGTTTTACAATGTGCTTTGAATGCAGAAGTTCCCAGGTTTACTCTTGACATTACGAGTATCAAGGAGTTGGTGATATGGAAAGATCTTTGCCCAAAACTCTAGAGAGCCTCTTTCATGGATAATATGACTAAGAGTTTGCCCAGTTTCTTTTACTGGGAATGAGTGCATCACTTATACCAGTGGTGGCGAACCTATGGCACGGGTGCCAGAGGTGGCACTCAGAGCCCTCTCTGTGGGCACACATGCACAGAGTTCATCGGAAAATCACCTCCCCCTCTCACACACCCCTAGGCTGGCCTGGGCATGATCCTTTACCTGGGAGTAAGCTTGGTTGCTGGCAATGGGGCTTGCTTCTGAGTAAACCCTCCTATAATCGTGATTCATCCATTCGAAGCGTTACACAGTTGCTTCACCAAGCTTACTCCCGAGTAACATGCGCCTCAGAGCCAACTGTTTTTTCTAAACTAAAACCTCAGTATTCCGGTTAAATTGCCGTGTTGGCACTTTGTGATAAATAAGTGGGTTTTGGGTTGCAATTGGGGCACTCGGTCTCGAAAAGGTTCGCCATCACTGACTTATACCATTGACTGAAGAGTCATCTGCAGGGAATCAAGGAGCTAACAGGTCTCAGTGATGTATTCTTAAAGGGCCTAGAATTCAGCCTCTAGAAAAAAAACGATTTTTGTCACAGCGATGGGACTGAGACTCTTTTATCTTCGGAGGGAATTAGAGAGCTTGGGGGAGCTGTGAATAGGGTTGTCTTACGCCCGCTAGGGGGCCACAGGTCTCTATGGTAAAACCACAGGATTTCTAACGATCCCTAGAGAGGACTGATGTCACTTCCTGGTTTTCCATTGGCCACCCCCTGTCCCCGCCCGTCTTGGTCTTCTAGTTGTGAACCGGCTAGGGGTGACGGGACTGCAAGGGTTTTCTTTAAGGATCTTTTTTGCTTGCAAAGGCGGGTTATCTTCCTAGCTGAAACTTTCTATCCTGATCACCTTGCAAAAATCTGTATACGCTACCACACCAAGCCAAGACAGCTTGCAACAGTATTAACAGACTGGTAACCCATCCGGTAATTGAATCTCAGCAGATGGTGCAGCCACGACAGTAAATATACCAAGGGATCCCGGTGACAGTAATGTGTTTTATTAGGGATAAAGACCCTCATTCCTATGATCTAAAACACACTTACCCTTTTCCTGCCCTTCAATCACTGGTGGGACATATGGTAAATTAGGTATCTGCATGTTAATTATCTCTTCTAATTAACGGCTATTAAAATGGTGTGGAGTTTTGTTTTCAACCTATAGCTGCACCTACGCTAGCCAAATTGCATTATGGCCTTGATTGATTGATTGATCGATCGCGTCTTATAGCATGTTCTTCCGCAAAAGCAGAATGTGCTATTGTAACCTCAGCTTGTGGGTTCTGTGGGGCAGAACTTGGAATGAGTTTGCAACAACAATTTTTAAAAACAAAATGGTTTACTTTCTTAACAAATAACATATAACATCAACATTTAACATCACACTTCAAGGTCCTGTTCAGGTTGCATTTTAAGGTCCTGTTCAGGTTTCATTTCAAGTCCTTCTAGTTACAGTCTTCTGATATTGCCAAGTCCAATTCTTCCTGCAAGCGGGTTGCCTCCTGAAGACTCCAAGGGCTTGGTGAACAGGATTCAACATGATGAAGGTTTCCAGGAGAACTCTCACCCATTACAACCACAAAAAGAAACCCTTAACAAGGTATTGAGGGGCTTATACAAATCAAGGACCGAGTCTGGTAGCCTTGTCTCCTCCAAACCACAAGAGCTCTGCAGCCTCTTCCTGCTTTGGGTCTCCACCCCTTTCTGGGTCAACCCATTCTGAGCATGGGGGTTACACTATTGCGAGTCAGCCCATATGTTCCAAAGGTTTGGGTATTGCTTCCATTTGTGATTGCACAGTGCCAAATGAAAAGCACTGATCACAACAGGATCATACCATCCATCTATCTGTGGCCGTTTCCGTACGGTCCAAATATCCCAGGATGGGCAAGTGAAATATCCCATTTTGTGCAAGTTTTTTGCATGGTTTCTGGTGCTAAAGCGGGCCTGCCCCCGTGTTGCCCTGCGATATTTCCCTTAGCCTGGGATTTTCAAAAATCGCCAAGTTGGCAATTCTTTTGAAATATTCCGGGGTGACCCCTGCTGTTGTGCAAACACCATGGGAAGCAGAAAAGGTTTATTTTCCTCACCTCACTGCTCTTGACCAATCAAGAAGTTTGCGCATGTGGGGATGCACTTGCGGTGTTAGTACAAAAGACCTGGGCTCGTGCGGAACAAACTTGAGTATTACCTCCCAGTCCTAACTTGGCTCCTGGAAAGGAACAGGAGGCCGTGTGGAGGGAGAAACCAGGATAAAATAGACCCGGTTGACATTACAAGTATGTAATGTACTTGTAATGTGGTACACAGGTAAAATTGGTGGTACACAGGTATAATTTTGCTGTGCGAAAACTATCTAAGAAATTTTATCCTGTTCTTTCTGAGAGTATCCATTTTTAAAGATACAGGCACTCCTTTTTTATCATTATGGGGTTTATAACCCCCATTTAAGAAAGATTTCAGATTTTTCTGAAAACCTGAGGTCCAGTCTCTGGATTTAAATATCCTCATCTCTGGTCAACCACTGTTCAAATACATGGGCCTTTCCCCACTTACCTTAAGCCCCGCGCTACTTGAGGAGAGTAGTGCGGGGTCCCCCGGCACTCCCCACAAGAGGGGCAGCGATAGCGCAGCCGGCACGACGCTGCTGCTGTCGAGCTCCCTCACCGTGCGGCATCCCTGGCGCTCTTGCAAAGGGCGCCTTTTGATGACAGTCGTGGGGACGCCCAGGCGCACGCCAGGGAAGCCGCGTGCTGGGAGCAGCACGCAGCAAAGGGCCCACAAAGGTAAGTGGGGAAAGGGCCATATGATGAAAAATACTGAAAGAGGAAAAAAATACTGAATGTCTCCATATCAAAGACAGAGAACAACAAATATATTCACTGCCTGGAGTCATTGGATTTGTTGACCCCACAACTTTTTATTTTTGGACTGTAATAAGGACGTACACCGGCCTTTAAAATGTTTGCCTCAGAGTAACTGTTTCAGCCTTCCTTTTTAGCAGGAGCCAGGCTTATCAAGTGAGAGGCATCAGAAGAGATACGATCCAACTGTGTTCGCTCTTTGTGACAGCAGTGTGTGATATAAACACTATGTAAAAGGATAAAGTGCCTTATAGCAAGTTAGATCAATGGCCCATCTAACCCAGTTCTGTCTGCACTAGCTGGCACTAGCCCTCGAGGGATCCACTACGGTGTCTTTTGCGACCCCGATGCCAAAAATCCTTTAATGTGGGTGGAAACGCACATTACGCACAAATCAGGCAACAGAGACCCAGCAGCGCCTTTGGGGAGGGGGAGTTTTTGAGCTGAGCAGTAACCAGCGGGAAGGATGTCCTCAACATGCCCCCATCCCATGCGCATTTCCCCAGAGGGTTTCAAAAGTGTTCTCTGTGCTCATTTGACTGGAGTTCCACAGGGTAGGAGCAGCTTGATGTGGGGATGAGGGAACGTTTCCTTTTGAAAGCGTTTGTTTGTGTCGGTGGTTTCAGTTTTTTTCTGTTTCCGTGGCCGGGTTTTGTAGATTTGTTTGTATTCTGAGTGCATGTGGTTAATTCCCCTTTGCCATTTCAGTATGCAATGTGCATCATTTATATATGTAACATATGCCAATCTATCAGCATGCAAACCAGGTTGAAACATACACACACTTTATGGAGGGAAAAGTTGGTAGGAGGAAACAGAGAACGGCATGAAAATAAATATTACGGGTTTGATTCGCCCCTGCGAGCCGCAAAATTGAAACGGCTATTTTGAGCTGCAATAGCAGGGATGAGAAATTTGAAATCATCTCTATTTGGCGTGTGTGTGTGTGTGTATTAGAAACTGCCACAGAGAAATGATTGTTAGAATTTAACCCTTTCTATCTGGGGTGGTTGTCCTCTTCTACCGAGTGTGCAGCTTTGGAAGGGACACACATGGAACAGTGAGGGAGGTAGGAGACACCCGCCTAGCCAGCCAGATTAGCTGAATCAACCCTGGCGATCAGTGGGGTGACAGATGTCACAGTCAGATCGCTCTCACATCCATGGATTTTACCCATGTTGCTCGCGCTACCTTGCCGAGTGACCAGAGATTATGAAGAAGAAGAAGAAGAAGAAGAAGAAGAAGAAGAAGAAGGAGAAGGAGGAGGAGGAGGAGGAGGAGGAGGAGGAGGAGGAGGAGGAGGAGGAGTTTGGATTTATATCCCCCCTTTCTCTCCTGCAAGGAGACTCAAAGGGGCTTACAATCTCCTTGCCCTTCCCCCCTCACAACAAACACCCTGTGAGGTAGGTGGGGCTGAGAGAGCTCCGAGAAGCTGTGACTAGCCCAAGGTCACCCAGCTGGCGTGTGTGGGAGTGCACAGGCTAATCTGAATTCCCCAGATAAGCCTCCACAGCTCAGGTGGCAGAGCGGGGAATCTAACCCGGTTCCTCCAAATTAGATACATGAGCTCTAAACTCCTACGCCACTGCTGAGCTCTTAACCTCCTATGCCACAGAGTGCAATGTCTGGGGAGGGAGGAGTTTGGGGAGGATACAGTATCACTTCTGGGTGACGTTCTAGTCATTTCACTAGCTCTTTGTGGTCAAGACCATATAGACGTGGGGAAATTTCTAGAATGTCACCATGGCGGATATTTTCCAGAGGGCAGGGGATTGGGAGGCCAATAGCAAAACTAAACATGCATTTAGGATTGCCTGCTCCAGGTTGGGAAATTCCTGGAGGTTTAGGGATGGAACCTAGGGATGGTAGGGTTTGGGGGAGGGAAGGGATCTCAGCAGCACATATTGCTATAGAGTCAGTGGTGAAGCACCCATGGGGTGAGGTCAGTGGTGGGATCCAAAAAATTTAGTAACAGGTTCCCATGGTGGTGGGATTCAAACTGTGGCATAGCGCCAATGGGGCTGGGCGGGGCACGACGGGGGGTGGCTGGGCATTCCAGGGGTGGGGCTGTGGCAAGGACGCAGCCGCTGTGCTGGTCCTTGGGCTGGAAACGAATGCACACAGGCGCAGGCTGCCACACATGTCAGTGTACCTCCTGCTAGGCTGCTTCAAGTTCTGCGCGCTACTGCTGAGAGGAGGGGCGTAACTAAGGCAAAAATCACTTGCCAAAATCACCCATTAGTAACCCCCTCTCGGCACACACAAATAATTAGTAACCTACTCTCGGGAACCTGTGAGAACCTGCTGGATCCCACCTCTGGGTGGAGGGGCGTGATACCCCAGGCAGAGCAGCTGCGAAGGCATGGCTGGGCCATCAAGGAGGCATTCTGGGGGCATTTCAGGGCAGGGCGGGGCGGGCAACACTGTGGCAGGGGCACAGTTTCCCCTCGCTCCACCTCTGTGTAGAGTCCACCCTCTAAAGCAGCCATTTGCTCCAGGGAAAAATACATCAGGTTACCCCTGGAAATCAGTTGAAATTCCAGGAGATCTCCAGACTCCACTAGGAGTCCAGCAAACAAACCCACTACTGCTGTTCCATTTCTAGGTTGCTTCCTCCTGAAGCTGTTTTTCCCACACGGAAGCAAGGACAGTGTGGTATGCAGCATGATGGTAGTTGTGGTTGGAGCTGTGACAATGGTCAGTGTTCTAGAAAGATGCTTCTCCTGACGTTGCTTTCACCTTTGTGGCTGGCAGTCTTCATAGTGATCTGATGTAGGGAATGGAAAGCAAGTGGAGTATATACTGTGAGGTAGTAGGCCATCTGAATAGAGAATTCGTAGGAACACAGAGAAGTCTGTAAATATTGGAGTCGCATAGCGTTCAGCAAGGTCACAGTTGAATGGCCTCGAATAGTCTTTTTTTCCTTTGAGCGTTATAGTTTGTTAACTTGTGGTTAGTGGAGCCGATCAGTCACTGTCTTGGATTCTGTGGAGTTCTAGATTCCAGATTCTGTGACTTCTAGAATCTAGAATCAAGACAGTGACCGGGATCATGGGGCTCCACACAAACACAGGAATATCAACTATGGACTATAGCACTCCAAAGGGAACAACAAAGACCAGGAGGCATTCTCTATTCAGATCCATTAAACTATTGACCTTGCTAGCTTCATTGTTAGTCCCATGCTACAGACTTCTCTGTGACTCACATGCCAGGCTACTCTATTCAGATGGCCTCATCTTTTCACCTCACAGTATAAATACTCCACTTGCTTTCCATTCCTACCATCAGATCCTCTGAAGATGCCAGCCACAGATGCAGGTGAAACGTCAGGAGAGAATGCTGCTAGAACACGGCCATACAGCCCGGAAACCACACAGCACCCCAGTAATTCCGGCCGTGAAAGCCTTCGACAATACATATGCAGCATGTATTTGCATGCAATGTATATTTCCATCCGAAAGTTGCCACAAATGGAATTTGGACCCTCTGATACATGGAAAAACTATGCGTTCAATCATTCTCTGTCTCATCAAATGTTCAAATGTTTTCATGTTTGCTTCCTGGGGGATCCTATTTGGTTGGGAAAGCGACATTAAAATGTTTTCAGTAAATAGCGAAATAATAAAACTGAGTGAAACACAACTGGCATTAATTGGCTTCATCAACTTAAATGCACCCTGTATTTCCTCAGCCTCATTTTCATAAGCCAGCTAGACATTAAAGTGTGGAATTTTTGTCAAGCGCAAATAATTTTAAAAACTGTGCATGACTAACACCCACAATACCAATAATAATCACATAGTTATGATTAAGTCCAGTTCAAAGCAATAAAACTGATCATGATGATTACTTTGTGCCATTAGTTTCAATGAAACTTAGTCATGACTAATTTTAACTAGCCTTCTGCTCTAAAAGCCTGATGCTTTAAATATTTTTCCCCAAGCAAGTATAGCTTGAATTCAGTTGCAGCATTTGTTTAGTGTTAAACACAGTGGTCTAAAGATAACTGCCTTATAGGTGGTCTAAAGATAACTGCTAGACCTTCTGGTATGGAGGGAGGCCCCTTGCTGGTGGAGGGAGACAATTGTAACAGTGTTCCACACAGTGACCTAACCTTTGTGGGTAAACCTGAAAATGACATCATGTAGACCTAGGACAAGGTGACCAGACGTCCCGCTTTTGGTGGGACAGTCCCGCCTTAAACCAATTTGTCCCACGTCCTGCGGGGTTTTTTTACTGTCCCGATTTTTGGAAGGCTGCTGAACTGCCTTCTGGGGCGCTCCCCTTTTCCTGCCCTTTGACAGGGCGGGAAACAGGGGAGCACCCCAAAAGGCAGTGCGGCAGCCTTCTGCGCATGCGGCCGCAGGAGCGCACTGCCTTTTGGGGCGCTCCCCGTTTTTCCGCCTTGTGACAGGGCGGGAAACAGAGGAGCGCCCCAGAAGGCAGTGCGCTTCTACGGCTGCGCGCGGGCCTGCCCACCCTAGTCCCAGTTTATAAAGGTGACAATCTGGTCACCTTAATCTAGGAATCACCAGAAAACTCTATGACCCATTCCACACAACATGAATAAAACATCTTCAGAACATTTAAAAAGGGTTTTGGGGTAGAATTCCACAGTTTCCTCCCCCCAAAAGTTTGAAAGATGTTTTATTTTTCCTCCAAGAACTTTATTTTGAAAATGCTAAACTAGCTAAACTACCAACGTTTTTCCTGACATTGCTTTGAAAACATTTCCTGCCCGCTGTGCGGAGGGCAGGAAATGTCTTATTTACTCATCATGAAATCATGGGGAACCCTGTCAAAGGCTTTACTGAAATTGAGATAAACGACATTAACAACACTCCCCTGATCCAGGAGGTTTGTCTTTTAAAGAAGGAAATGAGATTGGTCTGGCAGGACTTGGTGGGGACCAATCCATGCTGACTTCCCTGTAACACCAGGTTGTCCTTCAGATGCGTGCAGGCTGATTCCTTTAAAATTTGCTGCAATACACATGTGTGGGATACAGGCTTCAAGTTGTCCAGGTATTTTGAAAATATTTAATATCTGTTTCTTTAATGGAGGTATATTGCCAAAGATGGAAAGATTATGGCAACAGGATGTGGGTTATGGAAGACAGATAGGGTTAACCTAGGCTTAAATTGTCTCCCTGGGGTAGGAATTTACTGGCCAACAACCCCAGTTTCCCATCACTGAGGAGTAGAGAAATGGGAGAAGCAAATAGCTTCCACTCTAGGAATTTTCTGTAGTCTATACGATAAAAACACAGAGACTAGGGGAGGTAGCCTAGAGCATCACATCTAAGTGACATCATATCCTCCTTAAACTGTTTTCTTTCCAGAAACTACCAGGCCCAAAAATCTCTATGGATTTGCAGAGGCAGGGTTGGAAACCCTGTCTAAAATAGGCTGACCAGACGTCCTGCCTTCAAACAATTTGTCCTGTGTCCCGCGGGTTATTTCCATTGTCCCGATTTTTGGGAGGCTGCCGCACTGCCTTCTGGGGCGCAAGGCAGTGCAGCAGCCTCCTGCACGCGCGGCCACAGGAGCACGGCCTTCTGGGGTGCTGCCGTTTCCCGCCCTGTGACAGGGCGGGAAACGGCAGTGCCCCAGAAGGCAGTGCGCTCCTGCGGCTGCGTGCGCGTGCAGCTGCCTATCCCTGTCCCGGTTCACAAAGGTGACCATCTCACCTTCGTCTAAAAGTCTGAGGCCCACAGAACCTGCAAGGGATAGTTTTGCTTACACCATTCAGACCAGCTGATCTTTAGAGATTAGACCAGCTAGATCTCTCATTCTGTCCCCCCCAAGCAAATCATCCACACTGCTGGTACAATGGCCACCGCCATTCCTGGATCTCCTGCCAAGTGAGATTGACCTAATCTTCCTGATAATTTCATCACGATCTAGGATTCACAACTTACTTTGAATGCAGCAGGTTGCTGGAGTGATGGAACGCATCAATCTTCAAGCGTCCTAAAGGCATAGAGCAGAAATCCCAAACGTGCGGTCGCCGTTTCACTTTTATGGGATTATGGCTCAAGGATAAGCGGGCCCCCCGTCTACCTTTTTGTCAGGGAGAATCCATGTCACAATTATAACATAATTGCACGGCTAAGCTTCTGGCAATCTGGGGAGCAATTCACAAAAGGGCAAGGACCGTTGACTGTCTTTGTAATTCTCAGAATTGCTTCTTTCCATTACTAGAAGCATCTGCATTAATAGCCAAGAACCTGGACCCTGAAATACAATAAATGAATTTAATGACTACAGAAACTTCTTAAAGCAGAGAACAGTACTCCGGCAAACAAGCGTGGCTCGCTGCAGCAGGATTTTAATTCTAGGCACCAAAAATCATTCCGAACATGGACGGGCTTTATCATTTCATATTTTTGGGGCTTCTGATGCTATTTCAGTACAGCTCCTTTCGCTGCTGCTATTAAGGATTTGTTGGTTCCTTTTGCAAATGCGAATGCATTTTTCTCACAATACGTGCAGAGTGTGCACGGTAGATATACACACAATGCATGTTACTTAGCTGTGTAATATACATCACTTATACCAAATAGTAAAATGGCTTCCCCCCGGGTAGGGGCTGAAAGCAAGAACAACCGGGCTGTGAACAAAGAAAGTCCTCTGTTTATTTTGGAGATTCGCCAGGTATGCAGAAGGTTACGAATTCCTAAATTCACACAAAAAAAACAAGTTGGAAGAAGAAGAAGAAGAAGAAGAAGAAGAAGAAGAAGAAGAAGAAGAAGAAGAAGAAGAAGAAGAAGAAGAAGAAGAAGAAGAAGAGGAGGAGGAGGAGGAGGAGGAGGAGGAGGAGGAAGAGGAGGAGGAGGAGGAGTTTGGATTTATATCCCCCTTTCTCTCCTGCAGGAGACTCAAAGGGGCTTACAATCTCCTATCCCTTCCCCCCTCACAACAAACACCCTGTGAGGTGGGTGGGGCTGAAAGAGCTCCAAGAAGCTGTGACTAGCCCAAGGTCACCCAGCTGGCGTGTGTGGGAGTGCCCAGGCTAATGTGAATTCCCCAGATAAGCCTCCACAGCTCAGGCGGCAGAGCTGGGAATCAAACCCGGTTCCTTCAGATTAGATACACGAGCTCTTAACCTCCTACGCCGCTGCTGCTCCTACAACTGATCATTACAGTGAACATTTCACATGGAGAAAATGGCTGCTTTGGAGGGTGGACTCAATGCATTATTGGAGGGTGGTGGAGTCTCCTTCTTTGGAGGTTTTTCAACAGAGGCTGGACTACCATCTGTGGGGAGTGCCGTGATTGTCTATTCCTGCATGGCAGGAGGTTGGACTGGATGGCCCTTGGGGTCTCTTCCAACTCTATGATTCTATGATTCATTATACCTCACTGAGGTCCCTCATTTAAGCCTACGTTCCCCAAGTCCCACTCCCAAATCTTCAGGAATTTCCCAAAATGAAGTTGGCAACCATAAACGGGATGTTAAAACAAAATGGCCGACTACCCACCACGGGATGTTCCCTGCCCTCACCCTGCTCTGGTGCGAAAGGTCATGCCAGATGTGCTCTCACTTTTCCTGCAGAAAGTGAGAAGGATGCATGGGGCAAGATGAAGCGTGATGGGACAAGAAATCTTGCCCCGACGCACCTCCTCTCTTGATGCACAACAAAAAGGAAACGCGTTGGTACAAGATTGCTTACCCCGATGCGCTTCTGGTCTCACCGCGTGCCAAAGTGCCAGGGGGTAATTGGCCGAAAATAGTCAATAGGAGGGAAAAAGAAAGAAGGGAAAAGCATTTTAGGAGATTTGTGTGGAAAGGGCCAACATAGTTTTATAGCCACCAAAAATTTAGCCACAAATTTAGAAAATACAAAAAACAATTCAGCAATCAAATCTGTTACCCTCTAGGAATTGCCGGAAACTCTATGATAAGGACTTATTTCGTCATTTAACCTTGAATTTAACCTTGAACGTATGTAGTCATTTAGCCTTCAATAGATTCACATGGAAACCCTGTAAATCTTTCTCTCTGACCCTCCCCCCTCTCTGAAATAATGAGCCTGAAAATATTCTAAATTGCCTGTGACTGAAGTTAAGCCGCTCTCTTGGCTTTTTAACACAGTTGGCGAATTGGTTTTCGGTGATTTCCCAGAGTTCTGTGTTTTCACCAGTTTGATGGATTACTCAAATTCAGCATCCTAACAGCCCAACAGACTCCTTGTTAGAGCCCATAGTTAATGGGTTGGAAGGAGGAGGCTGATAATCCCACTGTGAATGCAATCGTCTGCTTTTGCTTTTCAGGAGGGGAAAGACACAAATCAAATGAAGCAAAGCCAGTGTTGGGTTACCCTGGTGGTTCATTACATCGCCCAAAAAGCAACACAATGGGAGATGCTGTTAGCCATGCAAGCGTGATTTATGTGTTCCTTTTGTACCTGATGTGTATAGTGTTTGTGTGAATTGGCCAGCAGCCCAGCTACGGAGAGCAAGACTAACTCAACACTTATCAGTGTTAGTGGTCTAGAAGCCAACGGGCAGTCAAGTAGGAATGCAGAGGTGGAAAGCTAGAAGCTAGACAATTCTGAGAATATAATGTCCCTTCTGGCAGGAATGTGGAAGTGATGTCATCATGCCAAGGTAATGTAGGTGCAGAAGGCATAAGAGGAATATACTCTGAAAAAGCAAAGGTTTTCTTTTTGCCCCCACCCCCATTACTTTCTTTCTGTAATGGGTAGTTGGCAACCATGATGCAGCTGAACAAAGAAAAATGCAAGCTTGAAAATCTATCCTTTTCTGTTACTAGGCAAGCTTGATAGCCCAGTAGAATGCCCCTCGTTCAGAGTTATACAGAATGTGCAAATTCAACTGTTTTTAAGGTATCTTACTGGTTCAGACATTGAGGATACCTCTGGATTTGCGGTTCTTTCTTCTAGTGACAGAAGAGAGAGAAACATGAAAAAATGTTTAGGCTCTTTGTCTAAGGAGAAGGGCAACAAAAGACAATATAGATTAGAAAGAAACAGGGCTCTAGTTCATCTTGCGTCAAAGAACCAGGTGCTGACATCTTCCAATAAGGGCACTAGTTTGCCCCATCCCCACTCTTTTCAAAATATTAATTGATGATGATGAACTTTAGGGTGTATTCTTTTTACTGCTATTCTGATGTAACCTATAAAAGTAAGAGACAGCAGCCATTTCAACGTGGTTCCCCTGATCCTGTTTTGCCCATCTGTTGGCGTGAATAAAATATTTATCTGATTTTTATTCCTTTGTCGGCTTAAGCTTTTTGGCTTAAATATTTTGAACCCGTTACCCTGTTGTAACAGTAACACTATAGAATTCCACATAGAGTCCTAGAGTGTCACCCCAATGCAGTGACATCACTTCTGGGCTTGTGTCAGAAATGAAGTTGGGCCATTGGAGCAACAGTTTGTCTCCACTACCCAACTAAGCAGTGTGTGTGGAGAGTGGGGGTAAGGGGGTGCCAAATTGCTTCCTTAGAATGGCCCAAGGTTGACAGTGACATCCCAGGTGTCTCTCTGCTTTCTCAGGTAAGTGTATGTGTGGGTGGCTATACTGTGGAGAGACATCCTTGCAGGAATGCAATTCCATAAGAAGATCCCACCGGTTTTTTCAACCCATTTCACCATTTTACCAGCACAGCTCTTGTCAGACATGGCTTTTGACCATGAAAGTCCCATAATGCCCAGCATATAGCAGGTGGTCAAAGAAGAGGAAGAGCAGTTTGGATTTAAGAACATGAGAACCTGCCAGCTGGATCAGACCAGAGTCCATCTAGTCCAGCTCTCTGCTACTCGCAGTGGCCCACCAGGTGCCTTTGGGAGCTCACATGCAGGAGGTGAAAGCAAGGGCCTTCTGCGGCTTTTGCTCCCGAGCACCTGGACTGTTAAGGCATTTGCAATCTCAGACCAAAGAGGATCAAGATTGGTAGTCACAGATCGACTTCTCCTCCATAAATCTGTCCAAGCCCCTTTTAAAGCTATCCAGGTTAGTGGCCATCACCACCTCCTGTGGCAGCATATTCCAAACACCAATCACATGTTGCGTGAAGAAGTGTTTCTTTTTATTAGTCCTAATTCTTCCCCCAGTACATTTCTGGCAATGAATGCCCCCCTGGTTCTAGTATTGTGGAGAAAGAGAGAGAAATTTTATCTCTAGCTTCGACATTTTCTACCCCATGCATAATTTTATAGACTTCAATCATATCCCCCCTCAGACGTCTCCTCTCCAAACTAAAGAGTCCCAAACGCTGCAGCCTCTCCTCATAAGGTACACGTACCCTACCATTCTCTCCTGTGAGGAGACTCAAGGCGGCTTACAAACTCTTTTCCCTTCCTGTCCTCACAACAGACACCTTGTGAGGTAGGTGGAGCTGAGAGAGTTTTCAGAGAACTGTGACTGGGCCACGGTCAACCGACAGGTTTCATATGGAGAAGCGAGGAAACAAATCTAGTTCACCTGATAAGCATCCACTCCTCATGTGGAGGAGTGGGGAATCAAACCCAATTCTCCGGATCAGTCCACCGCTCTTAACCACCATATCACACTGGCTCTCGCGGGGAAGAGAAACCCTCCCTTCTTCTTCCTCAGCAGAAAAGCTGGTTGGCTCGCCCAACCCTGTGAGTAGTGTGAAGAATAGGGCTGCCAACTTCAGGTGGTGACGGGAGACCTCCTGAGATGACACCTGATTTCCAGGTGATAGAGATCCGTTCAGCTGAAGAAAATGGCCATTTTGGAAGGTGGACTCTGTGGCATCACACCTCACCGAAATCCCTCCCCTCTCCAAACTCCGCCCTCTATCACCTTCTCCTCCAAAATCTCCAGGTAGTTCCCTTTTCTTTTTTTAAAAAATAATTTTTATTGTATCATTTGAATATTCCATTTTATATTAATGCTTTTCTTCATTCGTTTTCAAACAATACATTTCCACCTTTTTCCCCTCCCCCCTATTATTTTTTTCTCTTAGTTTTATCACACAAAACAGCAGTAAGTTCATTCCTTTGTGTAATCTCTTTCTTTCCCATTTCTCCTCATTGGATCTCCAGCTCTTCTTTCATCCAGTCCGCGTATACGGTCCATATCTTCAAGATTTCACTCTGTTTATCTTGCCACATTTTGTTTTTTGTTATTATGTCGAAAATGTCCAGTGTCACTTGTTCCTAGATGTATTCCAACCATTTCTAGATTGTCCATTTTTTCTTTTTTTCTTTCCAGCCTAAAAGCTGTTGTTGCATGTCCTGCTTTTGATCATTATTTTCCTTATAAGTATAGCTTGCTATTTTTTATCTACCCTCCTATCCCTCCATTACACCCATGAACATTAAATCATTATTTATCCCAATATTAATCTTCACTCAGTTTCTCGATATAAAACATTACAGTTGTCCAAAATTTTTTCACTTCTATGCATTCCGTCCACATATGACTATAATATGCCTTCTTGGTCTCTGCAGTGCCAGCATTTAGGACTGAGTCCTTTAATCATGTATGCTAGCTCAGGGGTAGGGAACCTTTAACACTCAAAGAGCCATTTGGACGGAAAAAGAAAACACTTGGAGCCACAAATAATTTTTGACATTTAAAATAAAGATAACACTGTATATATTGGGGTTTTTTTACCTTTTACTCTGCTCATTCTGAGAAGCTGCTGATGGATGCGGGCCCTCCGCCTCCTGCTGCCTGCAGAGAGCTGGCAAGGATGGGGCCAGCAGCCTCGCCTCGCCAGCCAGCCAGGAAGCCGCCCCACCCCGGGCTTCAAACAGGGCGGGCGTAGAGGGGAAGCCCACAGTGAGGCCCAGCCGGGCCGCTGGGCATTCAGGTGCACCTCCGCCCCTGCAGGGCGTGGCAAGCAATGAAGCCGGGCGGCTCCCAGCCTCGGGCCAGCTGCTCGGGAAACCCCTCCCCACTTCCAACGGGTGGGTGAGAGGGAAAGCCCAAGCATGCGTGGCTCCAGTCGGCCGCGGGCAAATTGGTGGCGCCTCTGCCCCTGCTGCCTGCAGGGTGGGGCATGCGATGAGGCCGGGCGGCTCGGAGCCTTGTGGAGCCACAGTGCAAGGGGGGGCAGTAGAAGAGCTCTGCGACATGGCTCTTGAGCCGCAGGTTCCCTACCCCTGTGCTAGCTGTTTTGGTGTTCTATACCATTTCAATATCACTTTTCTTTCCAACAATATCACTTTTCTTTCCAACTTTCCAAGAAAGCCACCATGGTTAACAAGGGACGTTGAGGAAATTATTAGGAAAAAAAAGATGTCTTTTAGAAAATGGAAGTCCAACTTAACGGATAGTGAATACCAGAGAGAACACAAATGGTGGGCAAAAAGAGAAGCAAGTTAGCTGTAAGGGAGGCAAAAAAGGATTATGAGGAACACATGGCTAGAACATCAAAACCAGCAGCAACAAACAGTCCTTCAAGTACATCAAAAGCAGGAAGCCAGCAAGGGCCAGCGAAATTCAAGTTAGATGACAAAGGAACAAAGGAAGTGCTAAAAGATGACAGGGAGATTGCAGAAAAGCTGAATGAATTCTTTGCAACTGTCTTCACCCAAGAGGAGGTGAGGAAAATTCCTGCAACCTGAACCAAGCTTCTTAGGAGGCTTAATCCGAGGAACTAACAAAGATAGTGGGTGACAAGCACAGTTCTGGCACCCATTGATAACCTAAATGTTACCAAATCCCCTGGCCCAGATTGCATTCACCCAAGAGTTCTTAAAGAGCTCAAGCATTGAAAAATGCTGATCTTCTCACCTTAACATGCAACTTATCCTTGGAAATCAGGCTCCATCCCCTGAAGACTGGAAGATGGGCCACGTCACACCAATCTTTAAGAAAGGATCTTAGGGGGACCCGTGAAATTACAGGCCAGTCAGTTTGACATCTGTTCCTGGTAAATTAGTAGAATCTGTCATTAAAGACAAAAAATTATAAAACATGTGGTGAAAAGCAAGACCCGCTGAGAAAGAGTCAGCATGGCTTTTGCAGAGGCAAACTCTGTCTTACAAACTTACCAGAGTTCTTTGAGGATGTAAACAGGCATGTGGATAAGGGGGAACCAGTGGATGTTGTCTACTTGGATTTCCAAAAGGCTTTTGACAAAGTTCCTCACCAGAGACTGTTGAGAAAACTCAGCAAGGAAGGAATAAGAGGGGAAGTCCTCCTAGGGATTAAAAAAACTGGTTGAGAAACAGGAAGCAAAGAGTGGGTGTAAATGGGAAATTCTCACAATGGAGAGATGTAGGGAGTGGTGTCCCCAAGGATCCGGGTGAGATTGGGGACCAGTGCTCTTTAACCTATTCATAAAATGACCTGGTAAGTAGGGGTGGGTAGCGTGGTGGGTAAGTTTGCAGATGATTCCAAATTATGTAGGGTGGTGAGAACCACAAAGGATTGCGAGGAGCTCCAAGCGGACCTTGATAAATTAGGTGAGTGGGCTAAGAAATGGCAAATGCAGTTCAATGTAGCAAAATGCAAAGTGATGCACATAGGGGCAAAAAATCCAAACTTCACATACATGCTACAGGGGTCAGTGCTATCAGTCACAGACCAGGAAAGGGATTTGGGCGTCTTAGTTGATAGTTCCATGGGAATGTCAACTCAATGTATGGCAGCTGTGAAAAAGGCAAACTCTATGCTGGGGATAATTAGGAAAGGAATTGAGAATAAAACTGCAAAGATTGTCATGCCCTTATATAAAGCTGTGGTGCGACCGCGATTGGAGTTATGTGTTTAATTCTGGTCGCCACATCTCAAAAAAGGATATTGAAGAGATAGAAAAAGTGCAGAGAAGGGCGGCATTTGAGGAAGATTGAGAGACTGCAGCACCTTACTTATGAGGAAAGGCTGCAGCCTTTTTGACTCTTTAGTTTGGAGAGGAGACGTCTGAGGGGGGATATGATTGAAGTCTATAAAATTATGCATGGGGTAGAAAATGTTGACAGAGAGAAATTTTTCTCTCTTTCTCACAATACCAGAACCAGGGGGCATTCATTGAAAATGCTGGGGGGGAAGAATTAGAACTAATAAAAGGAAACACTTCTTCACGCAACGTGTGATTGGTGTTTGGAATATGCTGCCACAGGAGGTGGTGATGGCCACTAACCTGGATAGCTTTAAAAGGGGCTTGGACAGATTTATGGAGGAGAAGTCGATTTATGGCTACCAATCTTGATCCTCTTTGATCTGAGATTGCAAATGCCTTAACAGTCCAGGTGCTCGGGAGCAACAGCCACAGAAGGCCATTGCTTTCACATCCTACATGTGAACTCCCAAAGGCACCTGGTGGGCCACTGCGAGTAGCAGAGAGCTGGACTAGATGGACTCTGGTCTGATCCAGCTGGCTTGTTCTTATGTTCTTATGTTCTTAACTCCATAAATTTCTCAATCTTTATATTTTTCCAACTGTCTATTAAATTTTCAGTTTTCCCAGTGACTCGAAAACCTTCCTTCTCCCATCCACGTATTTCCCAACCTAGAACTGGCAACCCCAAAAAAGTGTACCACAATAATCAAAATCAATTTTACACAGTCCACTACTTATTCCTGGGAACGTTTTCCAATTCACCCGATCATCTAAAATGTGTTTTGCTTGCACGCTGTTCTGCATTATGCATCTCCTGTCTTACATTATTGCCAAATGAAGCCGTTTCGTTCCCATATGTCCCAGTGTCCGTAATGAGCCAATCCGTCCCAATTCATTTAGGCTGCTTTCGCACAGATTTTTAAAAAGGCCTCTTTCTTTCCTTCGCATTGCCAAAGCTGGAGATATTGATCTCTCGGGTGTTGTCCTTCAAAATGGAAATGACTGTGAATGTGCGCAATTGCCAAGTTATCTAAATCCTTTTTTTATGAAAAAGAGCTTTTCAGTGCCTTCTCTTTCAAAAACAAGAAGATGACAAATATGACCAGGAAAACAAAGATACTTCCCTAAACACTGAGTCATTCAGCTCTGTTGCGGTCAGGAGGGGGGTCTCACGGTATGTCGTTACATGTGTCTTTGGGCTGCATAATCATAATGTTGCAGGCTTGGAACAAGATGTCCTGATAAGCATGGAATTAGCAGGAAGAAACCTAGTCTAGAATTCTCAGAAGACTGCTACCCAACGCTAGACAATCTCTGGAACATGAGAATAACAAATGACTCTCCAAGAGGAGGAAAAGGAGATAGTTTTAATGTAACTTTGTGCACTTTCCTACCAAGGCGGACCAGAAAAGTCAGGGCCATATTAACCCATGGTCAGACCCAGTGGTGGGATCCAAAAATTTTAATAACAGGTTCCGATGGTGGTGGGATTCAAACAGTGCTGCACACACGCACCTCCAGTCCCTATTGGGCAGAGAGGTTGCTTTAGTAACCCCTTCTCGGCACTCAGAAAAAACTAGTAACCACTTCTAGAGAAGTGATGAGAACTGGTTGGATCCCACCTCTGGTCAGACCCCTACGCTTTCAGGTATTTGGGCTCCTTCTAGCACTTTAGTCTTTCACCTTACTACAGCTGGCAGCCTGACCCTGGTACAGGAGGTACTAGATTGTAGTACATAGCCTTATATCCATTTTGAGGGTCTCCTGAAGAATTTTACTCACAATTTTATGCACAGAGAATTTTAAGAAGGCTAGGATTTAGAAAGTGAGGAAGGATAGGTTTGGAATAGTGTCGGTTATTGAGGGACGGGTGATATTTACCTGACCAGAAGAGGATAAGGTCCAGTGTGGCAGAGAATTTTACTCATCATTTTATTCACTCATATGCTATCTAGGTCACTACTAGATTGTATTGCTCATGTAGGTGTAACAAGGGAGGAGACAGCATGACATCACAACCTTAATGCTAGAGTGCTGTTGATCCTCTGTTTCCCTCTCCTGGACTTGCCATTGACTCAAAACAAGCCTCAGCGGATTATGAGTGTCCCTTTCAACTTGCTCTCAACTGCCTCACATGCTCACTCAGTCAACCCCTGTCAGGGTTGTCTGATTTAGGTTGGAAATCTCTTAGAAATTTACGCATAGAAGCTGGGAGGATAGAAACCTCAGTGGGGTACAATTCTGGACACCTCCCAAAGCCTCAGTTTTTTTCCAGGGAAACTGCTTGCAGTATTCTGGAGATTATCTGTAATTCTAAAGGGATGAAGAAACAAAACACACATGCAAAAAGGTGATTTGTTAGACAGTTTTACTCAGGTGCCTTTTTTGCACAACTTTATTATAATTAGCATCTCACAGATTGTGCTAACCCAATTTTCTAGTGTTTGTCTTAACAACCCGGAAGCTGGCATCCTTAGGTGGAAGGAATGCAGATGAAAACAGTGGCCCAGCAACATTCATGGGCCATGATCTAGCTCAGGGGTCCCCAAACTTGTTGAGCCTGTAGACACCTCTGGAATTCTGACTCAGGGTGGTGAGCACCACCTTAAAATGGCTGCCCCAAGATCAGAAACTGACCACAATAAGTTAGGGAGTGAGGCCATGCATAAGAGTACCTCTTCTACATTTCAGCCCAAAGCTCTGTTGAACAGGATATCTTTAAAAATTGTATTATTTATTAGAATTGCTTCAGCAACAGTTGCCACTACACAACAAAGACATTTTGTATGTGACTGAAGAGTCCATTGCCAGCATTGAATTCCAAGAGGAGGAGAGCAGCACCAGACACAGTGTAACTGAACCAGAGTTTAGTCCAGAGAACACTCAGCAAGGGACTGCTGTTTGGGCAGCCTAGGTATAAGAAAAATATGACTTTTCAGCAACAAGCCTCACAGAGAGAGATAAATTTTCTTACACAAAAAAGCAGCCCTGTTCCCTCATGGAGAGAAACAAATGCGGTAGATGATAGGCTAGTAGTATGAGTTGGAAGCCCAGTGGGAGTGTCCAGCTTTTGATTAGATTTAGGTTGGAATTGATAGAATGACAATTCTGGGTATTCCAATTCAAAGTGAGGTTGAGTGGTTCCTGGGAGTGGGATGGGAAGGGTGTGATAGGATTAAGTGACCTAAGAATAGAATGCAGGAAAACTGATGGTAAAGGCTGGCTATCACCAGTTCGTCCTCTTGGACTTCACAGGCCAGATGAGACTCATGCAGTGTGACCTCCACTGTATGGGACTCCTCAATCTGCACCTCTCCCTTCTTCCCTCAGCAACAGCGGCCAGGTAATTTGCTCCATTACCGTGCAAGCCAGCTGCAAAGCCAAGAAGGTGTTCCCACCCTGGAGTATAGGAGAATCCGCTGCCACAATTATATGGACGCACTGAAGGGCTGAGATTAGAAGCTTGGGAGAGCTCACTCTTATCTCACCTCCTCGGTCTTGGGATTCTTTTCCCTCCTAATGACTCCCAGACCAGCTGGGATTGTTCAAGGGATTTATTGTAAAAGTTCAAAACAAAGAAATAAAACACATAAATGCAGTAAGAGATTACTCAACTGGTTACATTCCTTTTTGGTTCTTTTGTCCCCATTCTGGGGAACCCATGGCCCAGAGATGTTTCTCTGACCACGCCTTTACAAGATGGAATTAAAAAACCTTTGTTTTTTTCCCCTCTCAGGAAAAACTCTGTTCAAAGGCCACAAGGTAACTTAGGCTCTTTGCAGAGTTTCATCCTAGCACCTCTGCATAGTTTCCTGTCCTCCCTCCAGGAGATCAAAAGGCAAAGATGCTTTTCACAGTCATATGTGACTTCCCTTTACTGTAGCGATAGCATCTTCCATGACACTATCTTTTGTGAGCTAGAGAGCAGGTGTTCTGTTTCCAGAACTGTGGCCATTGTAACCCAAATAGCGATACTCGAGGCTGCAGGAAGGGTGTAATTGACTGCTATGCATACCAATGTGAGACTCAGGGACTTGTCCAGGCAAAATTCTTTCTATTGGCCCAAAAGTTCGGACTCAGGATATGGCATCCATCTTAGCTTGTACTGTCCATGGCACCTCTAGGGGGGGATGGGTAGAGCACTGTGCTAGATACAGCCCCCCCAATCGTATCACAGGTCTGTCTAGTAACAACTCTGCCATGGAAACTTCCTGGGTAACCCTCAGCCAGTGACACTCTGGCCCCTTCCGCACATGCAAAATAATACATGTTCAAACCACTTTCACAACTGTTTGCAAGTGGATTGTGCTATTCCGCACAGCTTCAAAGAGCACTGAAAGCAGTTTGAAAGTGCATTATTCTGCATGTGCAGAATGAGCCTTTGTTAGCCCTGACCCTGGCTAGTATTTGGATGGCAAACCTCCAAGGAATACTGACTTGGAGGCAGGCAATGGCAGAGCACCTCTGAACGTCTCTTGCCAGGGGTCACCATAAAGTGAGCTGTGACTTGACAGCAAAAAAAGTGTGGGTGAATGTTGGGTGCGCCTTGACCAAATCATTGTGGGCTAGACATCAGCGCAAGTTACCGATCCTTAAAGACCTTCACCTTAAAGACAGGCGAGAACATGAAAGGAGAAGAGATTTGTACAATTCCTTCTTCCAGATTAAATGGAAGTAGTAAGAGACACCGAGTCCCATCTCCATGACTCACCGCTACTGCATTTATTACCTCCCACTGTATTATTTTAATAACCTGCTGGCAAGAGAGAGCAACTGATCAATTTACCTTGGATTTTTAATCAATAAATGCCAACAACTCTGGGATTTATGAACTACCCAGTAATGACATTGTGGTATTTCTGGACCGAGGCTGGGAAGCTTAGCTCAGAAGAGAAGTTGACTCTGAATCTTGGCCGACATCCCCAGAGTTTGAGTTGTGGAGCCTTACAACATTGTTCCATGACACACCAAGGAGACATTCTCTGTGCCAGATATATGAATATTTGTAAGGATAAAATCTTTCCACGACAACAGTCAGATCATTAGTGTGCATAGTACTTAAGAACATAAGAACATAAGAACAAGCCAGCTTGATCAGACCAGAGTCCATCTAGTCCAGCTCTCTGCTACTCGCAGTGGCCCATCAGGTGCCTTTGGAAGCTCACATGTAGGATGTGAAAGCAATGGCCTTCTGTGGCTGCTGCTCCCGAGCACCTGGACTGTTAAGGCATTTGCCATCTCAAGTCAAGGAGGATCAAGATTGATAGCCAAAGATCAACACCTCCATAAATCTGTCCAAGCCACTTTTAAAGCTATCCAGGTTAGTGGCCATCTCCACCTCCTGTGGCAATATATTCCAAACACCAATCACACATTGCGTGAAGAAGTGTTTCCTTATTAGTCCTAATTCTTCCCCCCAGCATTTTCAATGAATGCCCCCTGGTTCTAGTATTGTGAGAAAGAGAGAGAAATTTATCTCAGTCAACATTTTCTACCCCATGCATAATTTTATAGACTTCAATCATATCCCCCCTCAGACGTCTCCTCT
The DNA here is from genome assembly GCF_021028975.2 of Sphaerodactylus townsendi. NCBI lineage: Eukaryota > Metazoa > Chordata > Lepidosauria > Squamata > Sphaerodactylidae > Sphaerodactylus > Sphaerodactylus townsendi. The sequence goes on from NC_059433.1 coordinate 69,960,866, forward strand.
CCAAACTAAAGAGTCCCAAACGCTGCAGCCTCTCCTCATAAGGAAGGTACATGTACCCTACCATTCTCTCCTGTGAGGAGACTCAAGGTGGCTTACAAACTCTTTTCCCTTCCTGTCCTCACAACAGACACCTTGTGAGGTAGGTGGGGCTGAGAGAGTTTTCAGAGAACTGTGACTGGGCCAAGGTCAACCGACAGGTTTCATATGGAGAAGCGAGGAAACAAATCTAGTTCACCTGATAAGAGTCCACTGCTCATGTGGAGGAGTGGGGAATCAAACCCAATTCTCCAGATCAGTCCACCGCTCTTAACCACCATATATCACACTGGCTCTCGCAGGGAAGAGAAACCCTCCCTTCTTCTTCCTCAGCAGAAAAGCTGGTTGGCTCGCCCAACCCTGTGAGTAGTGTGAAGAATAGGGCTGCCAACTTAAGGTGATGCCGGGAGACCTCCTGAGATTACACCTGATTTCCAGGTGATAGAGGTGCTCCAGTCCCTCAATCATCCTTGTTGCTTTACTCTGCACTTTTTCTATCTCTTCAATATCCTTTTTGAGATGTGGCGACCAGAACTGAACAGAAGAGTCAGCCCCACTCTATATGAGACTTTGGAAAACCACTACATAACTAGTAGACTGTCCCCCATATACTCATGATATACTTCATATGTAGGGTAGCTGACTCCTGGCTGGAAAATTACTGGGGATCTGGGGTGCAGACTGAAAAGGGCTGGGTTTGAGGCGGTATGCAGGTATGTTGCCATAGACTGCACTCGCCAAAGCAGCCATTTTCTCCAAAGAACTGATCTCTGGATTCTGGAGATCAGTTGTAATTCCAAGAGATCTCCCTGACACACCAGGAAATTGGCAACCCTAACCCCTATGTGAACTAGAATTTTTCAGGAGGGCATTCTTATAAAGAAGAAGAGTTTGGTTTAATTGACCTGTTGATTAGTTATTGGCCAGTCACCCTTGACTACGTGCCTAGGAGCACATTTGCCTCAGGTTATAAGTTGCCTAGTTTCTCATGCCGGGTCTGATTAACCAATGGGGGTCAATTACCTGGTCACTGACTTCTGACCTCACTCACTAATTAACATGCACAACATTCACTCCTTCATTACTGGATTGTGTGACTGGCACTTGCCAAATCACATCACTTTGTTCTCTAGGAGTTGACTTCAGTCACCTTGCTTATAGAACAGTGCAACAAAATAGTTGCTGTAGAACAGAATTTATTATTTTATTTCCATATTTAGCAAGTCAACCTATTAAATTTACTGGTATCTGGGTCATCATTACTGTGTATTATACTCTGCATTAACATAAATTAACCAATTTCCTTGACTCCTGCTAGGAACAGGATGCTGGCCCAGACTGGCACTTACAGTCATCCGCTAGTTTCTTATGTTCCAATATAGTTTTTTTTCCCCCCTAGAAGTAATATAAAAGCTGTTGAAAGTGTTAATATCTAAGTTCAGGCAGCCATGCAACACATGAGAACAGGCAGACTAGGAAGGTCTTGCCGTATTCTGAAGCAGAAGCCAAGTCAAATAAATATGTAAAACATTCCCTGTAATTAAGCAAAACTACCAGTCTGTTCCTTTCTCTTTGGTCTCTGGTGGATCACTGAGTTCCAAGTTCTAATTAGCTGGTGACTGTGAAGGTTGGCAGAGCTTTGTCTTGGGCCGCTGACCCCAATCGCAGTTAGAATCGCCAAGACATGGGCCGACCCAGGCTTCCTATATAAAGACTAGCAGCAAAGCCCATTGCGGGGGAGATACCAGGAGCCCTAGCAAAGAGTGGAGGAGGAAGCATTTCCCCCTGCAATGGGCTTTATTGGAGGAGGGCATAGCGCTTTCCACTCCTGGGACAATGGTTCTCACCTACTTGGCCATGAATCTCTGGCTTGTGGGAAGGTGGGGAGGTCAGAAAAGTGTAGCTTGAGGTGGTGGGAAATTGAGGGGCCTTTCCCCACTTACATTTTTCAGCGCGTTACTCTGAGCGCGAGGGATTTCCGGCCCGGGGTCCTGTTCCCCACCGCGGGGCAGTCAGAAGGTGCCTTTCTTCAGCATCAGAAATGACGCGCGCTGAAGGGACGTTAGAGCGCAGAGTTGGGGCGGCTGCGTTGTTGCCGCCTGGACTCGTGGGGAGCACCACTGGACCACGCGCTATTTGGGGGCAGTAACGTGCAGCAAATGGTAGGTGGGGAAAGGGCCGAGGATTGGGAACTTGCTGGGATCGTCGTAAGTCAGTTGCAAGAATGAAAACAAATAGCCAAACCTTTCCTGTGTTGATCGGCTAAGTGTCGCCAGTAAGGAGTTTTATTAGTACCCATGTCCCCTAACAGGTGGAGGAAGAAAATATTTGACACTCAATTCACACAATGTCAAAAGTGAACCTATCAGCATGATGTGGTTCCTTTTGAAAAGCATGCAACGGAATCTACTTTCACTGACTTAGTAAACTTCCTGTGTCAAAGCAAGACTCTTTGGGTGCTACTGTAACCTCTATCTGTGGGTTCTGTGGGGCAGAACTTGGAATGAGTGTACAACAACACATTTTTAAAACAAAATTGGTTTACTTTCTTAACATATAACATCAACATTTAACATCACACTTCAAGGTCCTGTTCAGGTTGCATTTTCAAGTCCTTATATTTACAGTCTACTGATACTGCCAAGTCTAATTCTTCTTTGCAAGTGGGTTGGCTCCTGAAGACTCCAAGGGCTTGATGAACAGGATTCAACATGATGAAGGTTTCCAGGAGAACTCTCACCCATTACAAACATAAAAAAAACCCTGAAACAATAAACTCCAACATTTACAACATAGCAAAAATAAACAACTCCCTTCCCACTAGTTCCCAGCAACATTGCAGTTACCTTAACAAGGTGTTAAGGGTTTATACAAACCAAGGTCTGAGTCTGGTAGCCTTGTCTCCTCCAAACTACATGAGCTCTGCAGCCTCCTGCTGCTTTGAGTCTCCACCCCTTTCTGGGTCAGCCCATTCTGAGCATGGGGGTTACACTACCTCTGTGATGAATCATTTACATATTCAAGTCTTCCCTTGATGTCACAGTCATCAAAAGGTGACCCTGGACGTGCATATATGAAGCAAGTTCTTTCTATTACCCAAACGTGGAATATTCGGCCAGGAAATGTCCGGGATGGAGAAGAAACAGAAAACAGTGGGCATGAAAGTGTGTGTAAGTGTTTGTGAAAGAGAGAGAGAGAGAATATCTTTGCCAATGCATTCTGCAAAGAGCTTATTACACATTCCGTCCAAAGCGAATCAATAGGGTTATTGATTGTACATGGTGTTACTCAGATATTATGGCTGGGAAATTAAAAAATTCAGAAAGCCGTTTGCTGCAGGGCAAGAGATTGAAAGGAGAGTACAGTCTGCTAAAGGGAGGGAGATAATCTTGTCATTTGTTTATTGACATCACCACAGGGCACCCTGACAAAGACAGAGGTTACAGCACATTGTCTGTGTCATCAGGACAGAGTATTGGCAGAGTGCCTCGGTGCCATTTTGGCAGGTCTTCAACCCATTAGTGTAGCTTTTGAGTCTGGATTTCAGTCACTCCAGAACAGGTAGTAGTTTATAAGCGCCCAGTTGCGATGTATTGAGTGGTTTACAATTAGAGGTGTTAACAGAGGTGGGATCCAGCAGGTTCTCACAGGTTCCCGAGAGTAGGTTACTAATTGTTTGTGCTGAGAGGGGGTTACTAATTGGCAGGAGATTTTGCCATCGCGGATATTTGCCTCTGGGTTAATGCCTCTCAGCAGTAGTGCCCAGAACTTAGCGGTCTAGCAAGAGGTGCACCAAGGCGTGGCAGCCCCAGCCTGTGTGTATCTATCAGCCCAAGGACTGGCACAGCTGGCTGCGCCTCAAGCTACAGCGCCCCGCCCCAGGGAATGCTCGTTCTAGAATGTCTGCCACACTCTCGCTGCAGTTCCTACCAACCCCATTGGCGCTATGCCACAGTTTGAATCCCACCACCATGGGAACCTGTTACTAAAATTTTTGGATCCCACCACTGGAGGTGTATGACCAGGAGACCCCTGAGGACTTGTGAGGAGGCACCCAATTGCCCCCTCTATCCCCTTCCCCACTGCATTTCTTCTGTTTCCCTCCCCCAGCAGTGCCTGTGACCCTCCCCTTTCTCTGCTTTGCCTTCCATCTGCTTACCTTCATCTGCCTCCCCCCAGTAGCCCCCTTTTCCTTCCCCTAATGGCTTCTCCCTTTTTTCTTCTCCCCCACATATCTAACTGCAACTTCTCTTCTCTCCCTCTTCTCTCCCGGCATTGCCTCTGTCTCTCCCCTTTCTCTGCTTCCTTTTCTCTCTCCTGTCTTTTTTCATTGTGGCATAGTGGTTAAGAGCAGCAGACTCTAATCCGGTGAACTGGATTTGTTTCCCAGCTCCTCCACACCAAACCCTGCTGGGTAACCTTGGGCTTTCTCAGTTCCACCTACCTTCCAAGGTGTCTATTGTGGAGAGAGGAAGGAAGGCAATTGTAAGATGCTTTGAGATTGCTTAAAAGGTAGCAAAAAGTGAGGTATGAAAACCAAGTCTTATCTTATTTGGTGAACCAGATGTGTTTCCGCAGTCCTACATTCCTGCTGGGTGGCCTTTGGCTAGTCATAGGTCGAATCCCTACTTGAAATTTACACGCAGATCCAAACCTGTTTGTTGTGAAACCGTGTCCTCTTCATCGGAGTTTCTCCCTTCCCACCGCAGCGAGCACACAGCAGACACACCCGGTTGCAGAAGTCTTAGCAATCCCCACTACCAGGTGAGCTCACTTTGCCAGTCTCCCCTGATTGGCTGGTGTAGCTCTTGATGCGGGGCCAGGGACGCTTTTTCCCCACTGCGCGGAACAGCGCATATCATTGTAGGTGTCCTTGATCAGAAAAAACCAGTGTGTAAAAGTTTGGCCATTAACTTTGTTTAACTGTGCAAACAGTTAATCGCTACCTGTGTAAATCCCATGAAGCGCATTCAAAGTTATGCGTTTGACATGTTTATCATGTTTGCATCCCCTTCTGCTGGCCAATCGCGAAAAAGCTGTGAAATGAAAACCAAGGAAAAGGCTGCATGTGCATCACAGTGCTGGGAGTTGGTTGCCCAAATTCTGCAAGGCCACGCTCCAGGGTGGGAGAAGTGGAGTCAGTGTTTAAACCCTCATCCCTCCCCTCGGATCACCTCTGGTAGAACCATGTATAATGGGGGTTCTATGACACTTTGCAACGTCAGGTCCTGTTGGCAACGCTTGGATTAATGCTGGGGAGAAGCCGAGCACACTTGAGAAAGCAGGAATCTGCCACTCAAGAAATGGGGAGGTCGTCCCTCAAACCTGGTTAGTTTGTATTCTGAAACCTGGCTAAGATGGTAGTGGGGATTCGACCATAGTTCTCTCTGAACTCTCTTAGATACCTCACAAGGTATCTGTTGTGGGGAGAGGAAGGTAAAGGAGCTTGTAAGCCACCTTGAGTTTCCTTACAGGAGAGAAAGGTGGGGTATAAATCCAAACTCCTCCTCCTCCTCTCCTTCTTCTAGTGAGCATGTGCATAAATGTACACAGAACAAAGTGTAAATAACAAACCTGATCTGGCAGGGAAAACAGACCACATATAAAGCAACGCCCATAAAAACATAGGATAGGTAAAGAGTCACACTATCCAGGACAGATACACAGTTTATAAAAGTGCAGACCCAGTCCAGGAGGATTCAAGGGTGCACTGGAAGTCTCCTAAAAGTGAGTTCTTACCTGAGTGCTACAGTCTCGTGGTGGCGAACAGCTTTGGGCACTCCGGATGCCCGGACTGCAGACCCCCGCCATTTCACCAACATGGCCAATTGTAGGGGCTGATGGGAATTGTAGTCCATAACATCTGGAGTGCCAAAGGTTCGCCACCACTAATTCATCAAAAATGCCATCTCCGGTAACCTCCCATTTCACAGTGGCTGGACCGTTTTGTCAGTGACAAATTACTGGTGTCAATTTATTGCAGTTTGCCCAGGATTGAGATAGTTCCATTCAAGCATATTATTTTTGGAGCTAATGTATCTCCCCAGGATTTGTCCTCTCCTTAGAACTAACTTGCACTTTTCCTCAATGTGGACTGCATTTTTTACAGCAATTGAATTTATGTTCTGAGACTTGTTTGCCCATGGCAACGGTGCAGTAGGTTTGTTTGGCTTCCAGTCCTTGTAGAGTTGTCATGCTTTGGAGATTGGACTCTGTAACATTATACTCCACTGAGGTTCTTAAGAACATAAGAACATAAGAACTAGCCTGCTGGATCAGACCAGAGTCTATCTAGTCCAGCACTCTGCTACTCGCAGTGGCCCACCAGGTGCCTTTGGGAGCTCACATGCAGGATGTGAAAGCAATGGCCTTCTTCTGCTGCTGCTGCTCCTGAGCACCTGGTCTGCTAAGGTATTTGCAATCTGAGATCAAGGAGGATCAAGGTTGGTAGCCATAGATCGACTTCTCCTCCATAAATCTGTCCAAGCCCTTTTTAAAGCTATCCAGGTTAGTGGCCATCACCACCTCCTGCGGCAGCATATTCCAAACACCAATGACACATTGCATGAAGAAGTGTTTCCTTTTATTAGTCCTAATTCTTCCCCCCAGCATTTTCAATGAATGCCCCCTGGTTCTAGTATTGTGAGAAAGAGAGAAAAAATTCTCTCTGTCAACATTCTACCCCTGCATAATTTTATAGACTTCATTCATATCCCTCCTCAGACGTCTCCTCTCCAAACTAAAGAGTCCCAAACGTTCTTGTCCTCCTTTGGCTTGACCCCCAAATCTCCTGGAGCGCCCCAGCTTGGATCTTGCAACCCTACAAACCCATCCCTGGCTGGTGACCAAGGGGAAGCCTATTTACCTCACTGTAGAATCTTATATCAGGAAGGAAGGGGCGTAGATTTTATCCTCTTCCACTTGATCCCCAGTGAGTTACTCTTGTTTGGATCGAACACCTCTCTACCCTTCTCCTCCTTGATGCTGCAACTTGGTTGACTGCAAATGAGTTAGCACAAAGATTTCAAATCCCTCTACTTCTGGGCTCCTCTGCGAGACATGTGGGCCTTTGCCTTTCACTGAGGCTGCTGGTATATTCCCTGATGGCGGCCATCTATCTTTCATCACAGCTTGCTTCTTCCCAGGGCAGCATCAGAGGTTGCCTGGCAACCACGGTACCAATTAGGTTTGGTCCTTTGTGGCTGACATCCTTTGCTTTATCTCTGCATCCCTTTTGAGGGTCTTCGGTTTTGGAATGGCACTGCATTATAGAAAAAAAATAAGCATATCATAGAGAAGGGCCACCTAGACCTTGTGAACCTGACATCATTTTTAAATGGAGTTCAGAGATTTTTTTCTAAAATAGAAATTATTAATTTCTATACTTACAGGCCAAAAGGATGCACGGTATCTCGAGATTCCATGGTTCCTCTAACTTGTATCTTAGTTTCATCCAGTGTTGCCAGGACACCCGCTATGGTGGGAAGCAGTGGTGGGATCCAAAAATTTTAGTAATAGGTTTCCATGGTGGTGGATTCAAACTGTGGCATAGCGCCAATGGGGCTGGGTGGGGCATGACGGGGGTGTGGCCGGGCATTCTGGGGGCAGGGCATTCCTGGGCGGGGCTGTGGCAAGGACACCGTGGTGGGAAGTCCTTGGGTGAGAAAGCAGAAGATGCCGCATGAGGCGCCCAGGCTTTGTCGCATGCAGCTGGTGCACCTCCTGCTAGACTGCTTCCAGTTCTGCGCGCTACTGCTGAGAGGAGGGGCGTAACTAAGACAAAAATCATGTGGCAAAATCACCAATTAGTAACCCCCTCTCGGCACACACAAATAATTAGTAACTTACTCTCGGGAACCTGGGAGAACCTGCTGGATCCCACCTCTGGTGGGAGGCCTTCCATCGATGGCTACTATGGCCGGTTGCCACTCAAGAGAGATAGCAAGAGGCAAATAAAAATGATGCCAGGCTCTATACCAGTACACAACTTCTGGGTACAACCCTGGCGTGACAGCGGGTAGCTCTAGGAATCTCTGTAAACTCTATGGTTTCACCAGAGACAGTCAATCGATTCCTTGAACTACCCATTGTCACTTTGATGGTACCTGGAAGTGATGTAATGTTATTGTCCATGTGTCAATGTATCATGGCCCTCTATCTCCCTGCTCCCCAGCCCTTATGCTGATTGCTAGGATCAGAACACCCAGGGCTGTCAGTTTTGGGGTTAGAAATACCTAGGTCGATTCCGCACTTGCGTTATTGACCTAAGTTCGAGCTGCGTTCGACCTAAGTTCTCTGTACAACCACTGGGATCGACATGGTTTTGTACCAGCTTCGCCCCATGTAACGGTCAAATTTCCGACTCCAGTTGGGAACTACTACTTTTTCATGCTCGAACTCAGCTCCAGTTGGGAACTACTACTTTTCATGCTCGAACTCAGCTCGATTCCAGTAAAGTGCGGAATCTCTGGTGCCAGGAGTCCCCCATTCAGCCAATCACAGCTGAGTGTTTCGAACATGTGTACAGATGGCCAATCAAAAAACGCCACCTTCGTCCCTCCATTCCTGTGGCAGTTTTTTTAATAACGTGTGTGGGGATAGACGGAACATGGCTGTAGAACAGTAGCCAATCGGAACAGAGCGGCAAAGAGGCACAGGATGATTCTGCCCTCTGAGCTGGGATCAAGCTGGTTTCAGTGGGGAACAACAATGGCTTCGACCTAGGTCAGTACCCTTCTCAGGGAACTGGGTTGAACCTATTTTACTCATGTGCAGAATCGCCCCTAGAGATTTTGAAAGTGTGGCCTAAGGTGGCTGGGGTTTGAAGAGGGGAGGGATCTACGTGAGATATAATACCATACGGTCCACCTTCCAAAGCAGCCATTTTCTTCTTTGACGCCTCCAGCTATTATCTGGAGGTTGGCAACTCTGTTTGCCCCCCTATTTGCATTCCTTTGTTTCCATAGGAGTCATTCACAACAAAGCTTTCAGGGGCTGTGCCCAAGTAATGTACGATTTCCAGAGAAATTAAAATGCACTTCATTTAAAAGGAAGGGTGCCGTTCACCTCCTTGCATAATAAGATTTTAAAAACCCACTTGTCAAACTCGGCTACTTTCTGCACAAAATGGCTGTTAATTATCATTCCCCAAGAATTGAGGCAATCTGGCTATATTGTAATGGAAGGTTGATTATGGGAGCAGATCCATCAGCTCCCTTTCAAAGATGCTCTCCATTCCGGCCTGTTAACATACTTGCAAATCACTCTCTAAAAGCCCTGGAAAGTAGCAGGTGAGTATATTACAAAAGGCACGCTTTGTTATCTGGGCAGCTTCCCACCATATTAGTGTAATTCTCCATTAGCATTCATTTTGTCAACTGCAGAAATGTTCTTTTTTTGCGGATCTACATATGTGGCTTTTAGCCGAAATGGATACTATTACCAGCCTGTTCATTTCTCTAAGGGCTTGCTTAGCGAGTGAGTTAAGAAACACTTACTGGACCTCCACTTCTGACCAAGAGGAAATTAAACATGGGGGAAAGCTGCAGCTAAGAGTCGATGTGAAAGATCGCATGACTTAAAAATGCAAATGCGTTTGTCCGTTTTCAGATGATGGCTATAAAAGGCACGCAGCAGGGAAACCCTGCATTGTGTCTGCGAAATTTGCTTCCTGGTATCTTCCAGAACCTCCTAAAACATTAACAAGGGCCATACTGTCCAAGAAGAGTTACCACTGAGAACTAGGAGGCTGGAGAACTCCTTCTACTGTGTTTTCCTGAAAATAAGACAGGGTCTTATATTATTTTTTGCTTCAAAAGATGTATTAGGGCTTATTTCACTAAGTCACTTCCTTTGGATTCCCTTCGGGGATAGGCGGCCTATAAGTTTAATAAAATTAAATATAAGTTTAATAAAATAAAATAAATAAATAAATTTTCAGGGGATGTCTTATTTTCCCCCACGATTTTGCGCCCCCAACACAGTGGTGGGATCCAAAAATTTTAGTAACAGGTTCCCATGGGGGTGGGATTCAAACTATGGAGTAGCGCCAATGGGGCTGGGCGGGGCACGACTGGGGGAGTGGCCGGGCATTCCGCGGTGGGGCATTCCGGGGCGGGGCTGTGGCAAGGACGCAGCCACTGTGCCGGTCCTTGGGCGGGAAACGAATGCACGCAGGCGCAGGCTGCCACGCACGCCGGTGCGCCTCCTGCTAGACTGCTTCAAGTTCTGCGTGCTACTGCTGAGAGGAGGGGCGTAGCTAAGGCACAAATCACATGGCAAAATCACCAATTAGTAACCCCCTCTCGGCACACCCAAATAATTAGTAACCTACTCTCTGGAACCTGTGAGAACCTGCTGGATCCCACCTCTGCCCCCATGTGACCAGATCAGCTTCGCTGGGGAATCTGTAACGAGGGCTTATTTTTGGAGTAAGGCTTATATTCCAAGCACTCTCCAAAAATCCTGAAAAATCATGCTAAGGCTTATTTTCAGGATAGGTCTTATTTTTGGGGAAACAGGGCATTACAACTAATGTCCAGGCAACAGAGATCGATTCACCTAGAGCCATGGTGGCGAACCTATGGCACTCCAGATGTTAATGGACTACAATTCCCATCAGCTCCTGCCAGCATGGCCAATTGGCCATGCTGGCAGGGGCTGATGGGAATTGGAGTCCATTAACATCTGGAGTGCCATAGGTTCACCACCACTGACCTAGAGGATATGATTGCTTTGGAAGGTGGACCCTATGGGATTATGCCTCATTGAAGTTCCTCCCCTCCGCAAACCTTGGCCTTCTCTGGCTCCACCCCCAAAATGTCCAGGTGTTTCCCGACCCAAGGCTAGCCACCTGCTCATGATCTAGCAGTGGCTGATCTAGGATCTTGAGAGGAAGAAAATGGACCTCCTGTTTACCAACCCAGGGTGAATTACCAGATCCCTGTCCCAATTGCTCACTCTTGAAAAAATGAGGCGTGGGAATAAACGTCTAATTATGCCCAACTAAGAAATTAGCTTTTTGTAACTTATTATGACAGTTTCTGTAAGCTTTGACCATAAGTATAATACCCGAAAAAGCAATATTTTCCCCATTGATTACACAAACATGGACCACAGAAACTAGGGAAAGTAGCCTAGAGTTTTGCCCATCACATCCTCCTCAAACTCCACCCCAAATCCACCAGCATTTACCAAAACAGTGCTGGGAACCCTAAAATGAAGATATATTCTTATATCAAACAGAGAATAGTGGTATTTATAGAGGATCGTTGCTGGCTAAAGCAGCCAGGTGGAATGCACACAAGCTAACAGGAATATAGTGACTGTCAATAAAATTTAATGTCCATTTATTTGGCTGAGGCCCTAACTTATCACAGGAAAGGCTACTCTGTATTATCTGGGACCTATCTGGGTTAATAAAGAACTATTTATTTACAAATAAAGTATCTGAAAAATCCCAGGCAAAAATCAACAGCAAAACACTTTTGCTGGTTTCTTTTGAGGTTTTTTAGATACTTGCAGCAACCGCTTCCTGCCTGAATCATCAAGGGGTTCAAACATCCACTTTTCCACTAGCCTAAGTGGCTGCTCTCCTTCTATCTGGCTGCCAGATGAGTCTGTTTCCACACATACTCAAATTAAACTGGATGAAATAAAAGAGAGGTCCGTTTTTTAATCTCCTAGTGGCTTTTAAAGCAACTGTGTTTGCGTTGGCCATGCATTGCTTTGAAGACTTCTGCACCATCAAGCTTAAAGCTGATTTTAACTTTCATATTCAGCCTTTTCCTTTCTCTCTTGACTTCTCCTTAGCACACGAGAAAGAAGGCTTTTCCGTCCAATTCTTTTAAAATGTTTTGAAACAAGAAATAAAATGTTTCTTCCACGGAGTCCCACATTGTGTTTATGCCAAAACGTTTTATTGCTGTTAATCTGCCTATGAAGTAAACTACTGAGGGAAAATTAAAAAAGGTACAGCAGCTGTTGTCCAAGGAAAGTCCCTTGGAAGGTCTCTAGGAGCAGCAGTGTAGGAGCAGCAGTGGCGTAGGAGGTTAAGAGCTCGTGTATCTAATCTGGAGGAACCGGGTTTGATTCCCAGCTCTGCCGCCTGAGCTGTGGAGGCTTATCTGGGGAATTCAGATTAGCCTGTGCACTCCCACACACGCCAGCTGGGTGACCTTGGGCTAGTCACAGCTTCTCGGAGCTCTCTCAGCCCCACCCACCTCACAGGGTGTTTGTTGTGAGGGGGGACGGGCAAGGAGATTGTAAGCCCCTTTGAGTCTCCTGCAGGAGAGAAAGGGGGGATATAAATCCAAACTCCTCCTCCTCCTCCTCCTCCTCCTCCTCTTCTTCTTCTTCTTCTTCTTCTTCTTCTTCTTCTTCTTCTTCTTTGGGGATTGCCTCCTGTAAGGATCATGATGTGAGGTGTGTGTTTTTTTAAGTTGTGGAGTGGCGCTTCCCACAACAGGCACGTATTGTGAAATGGACACATGTATTTAATCACCTGTTCCTGCCCTCATGCGCTTTCCTTACACAGAAGGGGACATGCGTGGAGCAGTTGTTGTATCTGAAGCCTGTTAACATGCCTGGAGGGAGACTCTTTGGCAGCATTTTCCATGAGCCGCTGGTGTCGCACCGAAATGGAGCCCTCTCCAAACTAGTCCCCGATGAACAGTTCCATTAGCATCATCTTTGTGCTACTCTCATTAGGTGATATCAGGAGAAAAGTAAACATGTTTGAAATGTTGGCTTGGAAATACTCTTTGGCACTGATGCCGAGGTATAATCAGTAAAAGTGGGCTGAATTTCGAATGCATATTGGTATTGTGGAGCAGATGGCCAACACAAAGCTTCTGCTGGCTTCTCGAGAGGAGAAGTGAATTGAGCAATTACCTATTGAATTTTCCAGTGGAAGAAATGATGGATATTGATCTCCCCAGGCATGATGCTAAGGAGCACCGCATCCATCACTTGGCGGCAGTAATTGTATTCTGTTTAGACAAGGCTGATTTAGGGTGCATGAATTAATAATCCCCAAACATTCACAGGCGTGACAGTTCAAAGGAGATGGCGAGAGCTGTGAATCGGAAGGCTCGAAACTTAGTTGTGGAATCTCACAAAACTTACAACTTTTCTAAAAACGGAGTTGAGTGTATCTGCTGTGGACCTCCCAGAATTACAACTGGTCTCCAGACTGCAGAGTTCCCACGGCAAAATGGCTGTTTTGGAGTGTGGATCCTTTGGAATTCTAACCCACTGAGGTCCTTTCCCTCCCCAAACCTCACTTTTTCCAGGATCCCCCCCCCCCCCCCCCAGATCTCCAGGAATATTCCAGTGTGGAGCTGACAACTGTGGGCTGAAATGTTATATTTTAATTGGATGATCTTTGTAGCCAATGAAAGGAATCAAGATAGCAAATTATAATCAAACAGGTGCTAGATTAATTGTGTCCAGCAAATTCAGGAAAGAGGGACATCTCAACCATGAGGGAGGGTGGGCTTAACTAAGGCCCCTTCCGCACATGCAGAATAATGCGTTTTCAATCCAGTTTCGCAACGTTTTGCAAGTAGATTTTGTTATTCCGCACAGCTTCAAAGAGCATTGAAAGCGGATTGAAAGTGCATTATTCTGCATGTGCGGAAGGGGCCAAGGAAGGGCTTTGAAATTAAACCAAAGAAGGTCAGGCCATGAAGTTTTGCCTGTCAGTGAGTGAACAGGGTTTCTGACCAAGAAAGAAGAATGCCTTTGAAAGCTTACCCTCCAAAATGGAACAGTCTTGATTCACACTTTCAGTTGCAGCCTTAGCCTATGAAATTTCTGCAGAGCCTGGGAGGGCAGGTTTTGTGGAGGGGAAAGGAGAGATCCAAGCAGGGTATACTTTCAAAAGCAGACATTTTCTGCAGGGGAATATATCTGTACATAGTCTGTAACAAAAGACAAAGAGTGCTAGGTCTAGGTCTGTTTAAAATTTGATAGACTTTAAGCCAGAACAAATTAGCAGATCGCTGATATGTGTATAGGCTTGTGGTAATAATTTGCCTATAAAGAAAAAGGAGTAGAAGGAGTTTGGATTTATACCCCATCTTTTTCTCCTATAAGGAGACTCAAGGTGGCTTACAAGCTCCTTTCCCTTCCTCTCCCCACAACAGACACCTTGGGAGGTAGGTGAGGCTGAGAGAGTTCTGAAGAACAACTTGTAAAAAGCTGTTGCCATAGCTAGAATTCACTGCCTTTGAGAGCAAGGAAGGTATGCCACAAATGCCTAAGAAATCTATATTTGGACAAATATATGGAAAAGGGGGGCTAATAGCATTTGTGAACTTATTTATAGGAGTTGAATCAAACTAGACTTTCTGGGAAATGTGTAGCTGCCACCCGAAATAGCAGCTGTCCATCATCTTCCTCTTCACTCTCTCCTTACGGAACATCTGGAGGCATTCTGCAGTATTACGAGCTTCCCCCTTTTCAGCAGATTTGCATCTGTGCAGAAAGAAGCTCCCTGTGGAACAGGATCGTGATGAGGTCATGCCTTGGTCAATAAAATCTCTTTTCAATTTATGTGTTGGCAGTTACTGTGTAATTGGCAGGTCTAAATCTTAGTTATTAGAGAAGATACGTACCCTCCCTTCGGACATGGTCAGATCATTTTAAGGAGGAGCTAGAAAAGATCTTATCATGAAAGCAAGCCTGGGAGAGCCATGCTTATTTCAGTAAAAATCTGGGTCCTTTTCTCCAATAACTCCAACCAGCTGAGGTCTCAATGATTTTTTATTGAAAAACAGAAATCAAAGAAATAAAACATAAATGCAGTTAAGAGATTGCTCAGCTGATTACATCCCTTTTGGTTCTTTGTCCCCATTCCGGGAACCCATGGCCCAGAGATGCTTCTCTGACCACTTCTCAAGATGGAATCCAAAAAACCTTTGTTTTCCCCTTCTCAGGAAAACTCTGTTCAGGCCACGAGGTAATTTAGGCCTTTGAAGTTTCATCCTGGCACCTTTGTATGGCTTCCTGTCCTCCCTCCAGGAGATCAAAAGGCAAAGATGCTTTTCACAGTCATATGTGATTTCCCTTTGCTGTAGGGATAGCATCATTCCATGACACGCCCCTTTTTGAGATGAAGTCTGTAAACTTCATGTTCACATACTTCAGCTTCCTAATAATACTGGTTGCATAATACCACATGTTTTCCCAAGCTTAATCTCAGCCTCAGTCATCATAGATCTGGATTGGGAAATTCTTGGAGATATGATGGTGAAACTTGGGGAGTGTAAAGGATTCAATGGTGTTGATGAGAGGGGCAGCCGCCTGGCCTTGACTACATTCCACAGCCCGGGCGATGGGCCAGCTTCTCCAGCGGAGACCTTATCTCTGCGAGGGAGATGAGACCTCCGTTCCCATGGGAATCCGGGAGGGGGGATGGGATGGACAGAGTTATAACCTGTGTTTCTGGCGGGAGATCTTATTCCTGCCACTGCGTGTACTTGAGCTTTCTAAGATGTCTGAATAAACGGTCTTTTACACCAAAGAGCCTTTTATTTCTGCTTCTATGGAATTCCTTACAGGGAGGGTGGAGGGTGGGCATGGGAGGGTCCTCAGAGGGGCATAACACCTGGAATTGCCAACCTCCAGGAGACACCTGGAGATCTCCTGCTGTTACAATTGATCTCCAGATGATCAAGATGAGTTCCACTAGAGAAAATGGCTGCCTTGGAGGATGGGCTTCATGACATTACACCCTGGTGAGGTCCCTCCCCTTCCCAAATCCCACCTTTCTTGGGTTCTACCCCCCCAAAAAAAAATCTACAGGAATTTCCCAAGCCAGAGCTTGCAACCCTAGTGATGCCATAGAATCCACCCACCCAAGCAACAATTTCTCCAAAGGAACTGATCAGTTGTAAACCTGGGAGATCTCTATACCTTACCTGGAGGGTGGCAACTTTAGAGTGACAGCAGGTGTGTCAAAATAGCAGAACACGTGATAAACCAAGCTGGACACAGAATGTTATTTGAAAACACAGAAATTCTGGACCACTCTGACAGCCACTCCGTCAGACTACACAGAGAAGCCATTGAAATCCACAAGCAGTTGGACAATTTCAACAGAAAGGAAGAAACCATGAAAATGAACAAAATTTGGCTACCGGTACTTAAAAACACTTAAATCAAGACAATGGTTAGTGAACTAAGGATGTCTCTCTGCAGGAAGCAATTAAGTGGGTTAAAATGCCAGGCAACTGCTATACAGATAGCCTCACTCATTTGATTATGCAACTTCAGTGTTATATACAGATGCTAAAATGGGTGGATCCCACTTAATACATGCAAACTAGACTTGCAAATTGCACCCTTAACACTTTTAACCAATGCAAATGGTCCTTTCTCCCATCCTGGACACTATACAGATATATATATATACTCAACTTGCTTTACTACCATCAGATCCTCTGAAGATGCCAGCCACAGATGCAGGCGAAATGTCAGGAGAAAATGCTACTGGAACATGGCCGTACAACCCAGAAAACCCACAACACCCTTGTGTCATTTTCAGCTGCAAATATGCAGATGTCTTTTCTCCAAAGTGAGCTACTCAGACAGTGTATAGAACAGTGAATAGAACATATAACCAGATTTGCCTAGGTCCTGCTGGGTATTGGCTCCCCATGGTTGCATGGCAAAGAGATTGCCCTAGAACTGCTGAGATCCCTTTTGTCTGATCAAACAGTTACATTCCATATTCACTTGACAGTCAATTAATTGCATTTGTTACTCATGATAGATTTATTCGGGGGGGGATGTGCTGCTTTCCCGGTGATTATGCCTTGCTTAATTGCATTTACCTTGATAGTAAACTATTATTCATTTTTATACTGCTCGCTAATGAAGCGATGGAGGCGACTTAATAGGCACACATTTGATAAGTTCATAACGACTTGCATAATTACTTGTGCTCTAATTTGTTTAGGTGAAAGTCACACAGGCTGAACATTCTCGGTTTCATTCATATATATACTAGCTGTCGAGGCAAATAAAGAGTTCATTAAATGATAGAGTTCTGTTGCAAGACCCAAGTGCCAGTTTTACTAAATATTACTTGGGAACATTCATCTAGGTAAAATATTTCTTCCTGTTGCTCACAGAAGGTAGCAACGGTGATGCACTCTCCCAGAAACAAATAGGTTCAAGGATGTAGTTGGAACCTGAATGTACATTATACATTATCTATATATATAAAAATCGAACAGTGTGTTTGTTCCTGATGGTCTCCCTCAGAAGCTGCTGGACGGATCACCCCCAAATTTTCACAGGACATCCCTCCCTGTTGCAGGCAGGTAATTGGACCTTCAAATCACCAAAAGTCCATACCTGAGCCAGGTAAAACCTCTTTTTCCTGGTGCACCAGGCCATGAAGCTGTTTGTGTTTAACTGTCACCCTTAGAATGTCCATGCAGCCTGTCTGTCTGTGGCCTGAGGCCTTGGGATGAGGGCTTAGAATGTTCGTGCAGATGGGCAGAGATGAGCAGTGAAAACAGTAAATAGGTAACACTGTTAGGTAATACGAGTGGAAGTGAAACACATACACATTTTGCTGTGTGAGACGTCAGGTGGGGTTCCCCCCCTCCCACACAGGTAACTTTCACTCTCTGTGACTCACCCACTACTACTACACAACACACATCCAGCTCATCCTCACACACCTCACTCTGCCCTCCCTCACATCCAACCACCACTTACCCACTTCTTCACCCATATTTGCCACAGCTCTCTTTTACTAAAAGCAAGCTGGAGTTTGCCTTTTTCTTCTAAGAAAATCTGTGGGGTGAGGGCGAACCAACACTACCGGCTCCGCTTCTTTTGCACGTGGCCCTTTAAGAACCCAGGGAGCTGGCCTCGATTTGAGCGCCTCACTACCCTGCCTCTGCTGCCTGACTGGGATAGCCTCCTTACCCCAATTCTGCCTTACCCAAGCCAGGACTGTGCGTGTCAACCAGCCTCATGGACAGCGGGATTAGCACTCTGGACAGTTCCGTTGTGGAATGGGAAGGGTTACCTTATACTAAAAAAACAAGACACCACCATATAACAATGTGTATTGAAAAGGGGAAAAGGGATTCCATTTGACCACCCCAAAAGGCTATGCTGGGGATCATTGGACCTGCATGGACATCTGTATGGGTTGCGGACTGTGATGAGAAGGACAATTGCCACAGCAACGGGTGGCTGGGCCCGCTAGTAGTATATAAGACATTATTATTTGTTAAAGTGTCTATTATAATAAAAGGTTCTATCTGCCTGTGGCAGCCATAACTCATCAAAAAATAAAGGTCCCAGTCTCAAACTTGGCTACCAGCTACAGGAGGTTGACAGAAGAAGAGCTAGTTTTTATATCCAGCTTTTCTCTACTGAAAGGAGTCTTGAAGTGGCTTACAATCGCCTTCCCCCACACAACAGGCACCTTGTGAGATATGTGAAGTTGACAGAGTTGTGAGAGAACAGTGACTGGCCCAAAGTCACCTAGCAGGCTTCACGTGGAGGTGTGTGGAGTTGAGTCTGGTTCTCCTCTGTTCTTAGTCACTATATGGCGCACGCACCTGGTGCCAATAGGTATTGCAGTCCCCAAAATGGAAGTAAGTGAACCATGCTGACCTAGATTGTCACCAAAACACTCCTTCCTCAGGGTACAGTTCCTAGGGGAGCTAAGCTTTTCTGTCACAAAGGGCCATAGTTACAGACCCATCCACCCTAATCCAGTGGTGGCGAACCTATGGCACGGGTGCCAGAGGTGGCACTCAGAGCCCTCTCTGTGGGCACGCGCAAGCAGAGTCGCCCCCCCACACACATCTAGGTTGGCCTGGGCCACTGGGCTCAATTATTAGCATTAAACCTAAGACCTAGTTTGGGGAAGCAGTGTAGGTAACCCTGTTGAGCGCTGTTAAACCCCACTGATTTTCATGCAAAGAACTAAATTGCAATCCTTTACCTGGGAGTAAGCTTGGTTGCTGGCAATGGGGCTTGCTTCTGAGTAAATCCTCCTTGGGTTGTGATTCACCCGTTGGAAGAGTTGCACGGTTGCTTCAAAGCAAAGCCACCGACTACCGCCAAGCTTACTCCTGAGTAACACACACCTCAGAGCCAACCGTTTTTTCTAAACTAAAACCTCAGTATTCAAGTTAAATTGCCGTGCTGGCACTTTGCGATAAATAAGTGGGTTTTGGGTTGCAATTTGGGCACTCGGTTTCGAAAAGGCTTGCCATCGCTGTCCTAATCCAACACAAAACTCACAACCAAACCCTTGTGTGCCAGTCAGTATGAACCATACACTGTATAGTTTCCAGCGACCAGTTTGTAAAAGCATGCCTGTCGGAGAAAAGTAAGGATTATAAAATGGGAAACCATTATTTAAACCAGGCTTGTTTTTCTAGATTTCAATCAAGATCTGCTGATTTAAATACCCTCGATCGAAACCATTCCTTCTGGCCCCTGGTTTTGACAGGTTTACTCATTTGTGTTGACTTTTTCTTCATGATATAAAGCCCCGACATCTTAGAACGTCGTCCAGGTCTGTAATATTAGGCAGAGATGATGGAGCCATCTGTGTAGGCTGTCATTTTAATTGGATCTCGGCAAGCAACCAACCTGTGCCACCAAACCTTGGGCCTTTTATCATGCTGTTGTTCCTGGTGGGACCATGATAATGAACTCCAAGGAAAGAGTTATGGGGGGCTTATGCAAATGGCTCTTCATAACTCAATAAAAGACAGATGGAATACTATTATCTTGCAGTGAACAAAGACATTTGACTGGATCACTCTTCTATTTGCTTTTCATGGTCGCTTTTATTGCCAAGTTAATTAATTGGGAGGTAGCCAACAGAGCAACGGTCTCTAACGTATCAGGGCTTTAGGAATCTAACAAGAGATGAAGTTTCTTTTATGTCATCTCAGAGTTTAAGGTCCTTTAGGGTGAAGCTTGATCCTCTTTGATCTGAGATTGCAAATGCCTTAGGAGACCAGGTGCTCGGGAGCAGCAGCCGCAGAAGGCCATTGCTTTCACATCCTGCATGTGAGCTCCCAAAGGCACCTGGTGGGCCACTGCGAGTAGCAGAGAGCTGGACTAGATGGACTCTGGTCTGATCCAGCTGGCTTGTTCTTATGTTCTTAACCTTGGAAGTAGGGATGCCAGTATCCAGGTGGGACCTGAGGATCCTCTGGAATTGCATCTCATTTCCAGGCTACAGAGGTCAGTGCCTCTGGAGAAATGGATGCTTTGGAGGGTGTAATATACACTCAGCTGAGGTCTTTTCCATGCCTCAACTCTGACCTTCCCAGGTTCTAAACCAGGGATATCCAACTCTGACCTTCTAGAGGATCATTGAGTACGATTCCCATCATCTCACTGGTGGGAACTGATGGGAACTGTAGTCCATGAACATCTGGAGGGCCAGAGTTGGACACTACTGTCTACTGTTCTAACCCAAATCTCTGGGAATTTTTCAACCCAGATCTGGAAATCCTGGCTGTAGCGGGTAGAGCAAGGAAATGCCTTCTCCTTCATTGGCCTTCAACTGTGATTATTGAAATGCCTTCAACAATAATCAACTGTGATGATTGAAATGCCTTCAACTTGGATTATGAAATGCCTTCAACTGGGATGATTGAAATGATAATTGTTTTTTCCCTTTTGGTTTTATTTTCAGCCTCAAAATGTTTTCAGTGAATCTCCCTTAAAAACTATTCTTTAAACTGAACATTTTCAAAATGGTTCCAGTGCTTTAAAAGGGGCTTGGACAGATTTATGGAGGAGAAGTCAATTTATGGCTACCAATCTTGATCCTCTTTGATCTGAGATTGCAAATGCCTTAGCAGACCAGGTGCTCGGGAACAGCAGCAGCAGCAGAAGGCCATTGCTTTCTCATCCTGCACCTGAGCTCCCAAAGGCACCTGGTGGGCCACTGCGAGTAGCAGAGTGCTGGACTAGATGGACTCTGGTCTGATCCAGCAGGCTCTTTCTTATGTTCTTATGTTCTTATGTTCGGTTAACACTCTTCATTGTGAAGTCTACTGGGGATAGTTTTTCATTAGAGGAACATAATATCTGGAATTGTTTGTGCAGTGATGGGAAACCATCAGAAAAAGGGGCACGGTTGTAGTGACGTTCTCTCCGCACATTGAAATGGGAAGTGTCATTTTGCCTGTGGGTCGTCGGAAGATAGCGATAGCCTCGAATGTCAAGAAAGCATCGGGTGAAAATGTTTGCTGAATGGAATCTCCTGCTAAATATGCATTATAATGGGTGGTTTCAAATGTCAGCTGAGGATTACAAATCAAATGTGATGCTTGTACAAGCTTAACACCAATATACCACTTTAGAGTATGCAAGACAATATCCACCCCGACCAGGGTGCCCCAGGCTAGCACAGTCACATCAGATCTGAGAAGCTAAGCAGGGGTCAGCCCAGGCTAGTCCTTGGATGGGAGACCCCTGAGGGTTGCTATGGAGAGGCAGGCAGTGACAAGTCATGCCTGTTCATCTCTTGCCTTAAAAACCCTACAGGGCCGCCATGTGTTGGTGCTGATGATGACATTTCCAGACCCTTCATGCCTTGACCTGGATGGACCAGGCTAGCTTGATCATATTAGATATAGAAGCTAAGCAGCAGTGGTGGGATCCAAAAATTTTAGTAACAGGTTCCCATGGTGGTGGGATTCAAACTGTGGCGTAGTGCCAATGGGGCTGTTCAGGGCATGACGGGGGCGTGGCTGGGCATTCCAGGGGTGGGGCATTCCTGGGCAGGGCAAGGACGCAGCTGCTGTGCCAGTCCTTGGGCGGGAAATGAATGCACGCAGTCCTTGGGCAGGAAATTAATGCACGCAGGCGTAGGCTGCCATGCACGCTGGTGAACCTCCTGCTAGACTGCTTCAAGTTCTGCGGGCTACTGCTGAGAGGAGGGATGTAACTAAGGCAAAAATCACGTGGCAAAATCACCCATTAGTAACCCCCTCTTGGCACACACAAATAATTAGTAACCCACGCTCGGGAACCTGTGAGAACCTGCTGGATCCCACCTCGGCTAAGCAGGGTCGCACCTGGTTAGTTCCTGGATGGGAGACCCCTGAGCAGAGGTGGGATCCAGCAGGTTCTCACCAGTTCCCGAGAGTGGGTTACTAATTATTTGTGTGTGCCGAGAGGGGGTTACTAATTGGGTCTGCTTTTCCATTAGAAATTCCATTATGTCCAACAATCATAAAGTCCTGTTGTTTCCTATGTGGCTGGTTAGCAAAGGTAGAAAACGGGATAATTCTTCCTGTTGGGCTGTTTTAAAAACATGTTTTAGAAATATGGTAAAGTTGGCAGTAGACGATAGGATTTGCTATAATGAGTTTAAATTATGGACAGAAAGATACCAGCTGGAAATTAGGAACTTTTTTTTTACAGTAAGAGTTTTTTACAGTAACAGAGAAATTATTAATGCCCCACCTCGAATGCCTCCGCACCATGCCCCCCCCCGGCCATGCCCCCCCCTCCCAGCCCCATTGGCGCTACACCACTGTTTGAATCCCACCATCATGGGAACCTGTTACTAAAATTTTTGGATCCCACCACTGCCCCTGAGGGTTGCTATGGAGAGGCAGGCAGTAACAAGTCATGTCTGTTCATCTCTTGCCTTAAAAACCCTACAGGGCCGCCATGTGTTGGTGCTGATGATGACATTTCCAGACCCTTCATGCCTTGACCTGGATGGACCAGGCTAGCTTGATCATATTAGATATAGAAGCTAAGCAGGGTCGCACCTGGTTAATTCTTGGATGGGAGGCCACCAAGAAATACAAGGGTTGTTTTGCAGAGTAGAAGAAGGAGGAGGAGGAGGAGGAGGAGGAGGAGGAGGAGGAGGAGTTTGGATTTATATCCCCCCTTTCTCTCCTGTAGAAGACTCAAAGGGGCTTACAATCTCCTTGCCCTTCTCCCCTCACAAAAAACACCCTGTGAGGTAGGTGGGGCTGAGAGAGCTCCGAGAAGCTTTGACTAGCCCGAGGTCACCCAGCTGGTGTGTGTGGGAGTGCACAGGCTAATCTGAATTCCCCAGATAAGCCTCCACAGCTCAGGTGGCAGAGCTGGGAATCAAACCCGGTTCCTCCAGATTAGATACACGAGCTCTTAACCTCCTACGTAAGACAACAGCAAGTCACCTCTATTCATCTCTTGTCTCAAAAAACCCTACAGGGTTGCCATAGGTTGCCTGAAACTTGATAGCACTTTCCACCACTAATAGAGAATTGGCCCAGACTAGACCAGTCTCAACAGGGGGTTCCCAGTCCAAATATTTGCTATGGTTGAGGTTGAGGGAATGTGACTGGTCCAAGGTCATCCACCAAGGTCTTGTGGCAAAGTGGGGATTCAAACCTGCGTTTTCCAGGTCCTAGTCCAACACTTTAACCATTACCCCACACTGGCTCTCATCTGATCCCTACCATTTGGAAAATTTGCGATAGGGTTGCCAGGCTGCAGAAGAGACCGCCAGATCTCCTGGAATAAAAACTGACCTCTGGATGACAGAGATCAGTTCTCCCAGAGAAAATGGCGGCTTTGGAGGGTGGACTCTATTGAACTATATCCCTCTGAGCTCCCTCCCACAGAGGCGTAGCAAGGGGGGAAAGCACCTGGTGCACTGGTGCATCATCCGCCCCAGTCCTGCCCCAGAACGCCCCCATCCCAACCCGGAACACCCCTGCCATGCCTCCGAAACGCCCTCACCACACCCACACAAGGGCACACCCCCGGTGCATCGCACACCCCCTGTCCCTTGGAGCTACGCCTTTGCCCTCCCCAGATGTCCAGGGATTTCCTAGCTCAGAGCTGGCAGCCTTAATTCAAGACTTCTCAGCTTCTCAAGTTTTGCAACCAGTTACTTGTTTCAATGCACAAGAGTGAAATTGTATTTTCCATTGGATGCAGGCCCCCTCTTAAGCTCCACGGAGTGCCAGACACGAAATGTACTATCTCCGCCTGTGGAAGAGCAGCAATGAGAGTTCTGCTCAACAGATGTTGTTATTACTGGAGTGCTTCCAGGGCTAAGAAGACAGAGGCAACGAGCCAATTTCCAAAAACCCAGCTTGGTGAAATCCAGAGTTTGTAGATCTAGTCTATTGTCCATTTGTTCCACTAGAGCAGGGGTCGGGAACCCGCAGCTCAAGCGAAGCCGCGATGGTTTCATGCTCTTCCGCCGCTTATTCTGCGGTCTTTCCCTTATCAATAGCCGGTGAAGCTGCAAGGTGCCTCTTCTCCCACCCTGGGCGCAGGAGCAGGGCGGTGCATCGCTTCGGGGCGGCCTGCCCGCCGAGCCGGGCAACCTTTCCACTTCGCAGGGCGGGAGCATTGTTCCCCCCCCCCCGGCCGCTGCTTCCCGCTCGAGCCAGCCAGGCACCTTCTCCTCTGGCAGGGCTGGAGAGCATCGCTTCTCGGGCGGCTCTGCCCGGCCGAAAGCCGCTGGCATTCTTCACCCGCCTCTGTAAGTGGAAGCAGGGCGTGGCGACATCACCACGCCGGCAGCCGGCAAGGCCGCAATGTCGGCGGGCCTATCTACGCCTGCCCTGCAGGCGGGTGTGTGTGTGTGAGCGGGCGGAGGGGGGGCGCGAGCGAGCAAGTGGGCGGGGGAGCGGAGGGGGGGCGTGCCAGCGAGTGGGGGGTGGGTGAGCCAAATGGCTCTTTGAGGGGAAAAGGTTCCCGACCCCTGCACTAGAGTTCTGTTTGGTATATGGTCAAATGTGAATCAGGTTTATTCGATTGCTGACACATATTGTCAAAGACTCCCTTCCCTCAGAGCACCCAGGCAAACATTACGAGTCACCAGCTGGGTCCTTTTGACAGCCAACAAACAATGGTGGGGGACTGTGGCCCAGCTGTTGTACTGGGGTGCCAATTCTGGGTTGGGAAATTATTGGAGATTTGGGGGTAGAGATGCAGTGGGTGGGGCTTGGAGAGGGGAGGAGGAGTACCCGAGTGGCTTTTTATTACCCTTGTAATCTGCCCCTAGACCAGTGTTTTCCAACCTTTTCGACATCACGGTACCCTTGACCTCACTCTTCACATCCCATGGTACCCCTGCCATCCTCCCCCCCACCTTCCCCTCCCTGCTTGCCACCCCCCACCTTCCCCTCTCAGGGTGAAGGGAAGCATGGGGTGTGAGAAGTGGCTGCTGACCTTGTGGCAGGCCCTGCCCCCTGGGCCAGCTCCATGTCCTTGATGGTGCCAGCAGGAGACACTGCAAAAGTGAGGGGGGCTGATAGCATTGCCACGGTACCCCTGGGACATGCTCACAGCACCCCAGGGTACCACAGAACTCTGGTTGGGAATCGCTGCCCTAGACTGTAGATACCTGTAAATAAATACCTGCCCTGCATTTGCATTTGGCTTTATGGGTGTCAGGAGACAGCATCTTCCACATTTTGGAATCCACGGTGCTTGTTGTGAACATGTACACATTGTTTCAAAGCTCTCTTCTGTGTATGTACGTCCGATGTGCTGCCAAGTCACAGCTGACTTATGGGGATCCCAGCAAAGGACTTTCCAGACAAGTGAGAAGCAGAGGTGGTTTGCCATGGCCTTCCTCTGCAGAGCCTTCCTTGGTGGTCTCTCGTCCGAATATGACCCTGTTTCGCTTCTGAGATTGGATGAAGTTGGGCTATACTGCTCTGCCTGCCCCCCCCCCTTGTCGAACTCTTTAAAGATTATACCCTGGAAAACCTGTTGGCCTCAATGGTGCTACGTTTGTGTACATAAAGTGTCGTCAAGTCACAGCTGATGTGTAGTGATTCCCGCAAGAGGCTTCTAAGGCAAATGAGAAGCAGAGGTTGTTTTCCATTGCTTTCCTGTGCAGAGCTTACCTTGGTGGTCTCTCTTCCAAATACTGACCCCGCTTAGCTTTTTAGATCTGGCAAGATCGAGCTAAACCATATTGCCTTCCCTCCCAAGCCATCCTTCTATTTTCCTTATTTGTCCCTTTGTCCCAACAGCACTACTTGCCCACTGTGTGGTGTAATCCCATTGTCTGTGAATGGTGTGATGATGATAATGATGAAGAAGAAGAGGAGGAGGAGGAGGAGGAGGAGGAGGAGGAAGAGTTTGGATTTGTACCTCTTAACCTCCTACGCCACTGCTACTCCCATTATCACCCATTATTAACGAATATCTGGAACTTCACCAAAAACAATAGAAATTTAGGGCAAACCACTTTTTAAAAGGGCAAACCACTTTACCCTGTAACTTTTTTCCAGGTGACTGAGCCAAGCCCAAAGTGTAGAAACTGTGGGGGGTGGGGCTTGGGGGTGGGCAGCTGTGGTGCCCACCTGGGTCTCTCACCACCACCAAGCCTTGCCTGCTCCCCCCTCCCTGGAGAGAGGAGACTCAAGGTGGCTTACAAGATCCTTTCCCTTCCTCTCCCCACAGCAGACACCCTGTGAGGTAGGTGGGGCTGAGAAAGTTCCAAAGAACTGTGACTAGCCCAAGGTCACCCAGCAGGAATGTAGGAGTGCGGAAACACATCTGGTTCCCCAGATAAGCTTCTGCCACTCGCCATGCTAGCTGATAACATCACACTGCAACGTCTGATCGCTATGGCTACCAATCTTGATCTGCCTTGATCTCAGATTGCAAATGCCTTAGCAGACCAGGTGCTCAGGAGCAGCAGAAGGCCATGGCTTTCACCTGCTGCACGTGAGCTCCCAAAGGCACCTGGTGGGCCACTGCAAGTGGCAGAGTGCTGGACTAGATGGACCCTGGTCTGATCCAGCAGGCTCGTTCTTATGTTCTTATGAACTTGCAGAGGCTGGTCAACAGTGCTTGTAAATTCAAGTCTTCAACAAATGGAAACAAGTGAAAACCGTAAGGACAAAGGAAGAAGATGTTGCCATGAAGAAACTCAGAGTCACCAAAGTTTCAAAGAAGTATTTGTCAAGATGCATATCTTGACATAGTTACCTGCACTTACTTTTCAGTGCTGAAAGAAAGGAACATTTGGCTCCACGGAGTACATTAAAAAGGAAGAACAAGGTATCTGCTCCACAAGTTCCAAGAAATCAAAGAGAAATTTAGAGCATGATTAGGCATGCTGAAAGATCAGCACAGAAGAACTGCACTCGCTCATCAGGACAAAATAAAGAAAAGATGGGAACAGGTCACCGAAGAGATGAAAGGCTGGCGGATTCCTTCAAAGAAGAAACTTTTGAAGAAGAACTTGCAGTTTTAGAAAGCGAAGTGAAAACTGCACTGAGAGCAACCGAGGGAAACAAATCGCCAGAAGTAGATGGGATATCGATAGATTTTAGGTGAAGGTACAGTGAAAGCGGGTGGAAGGGACATTAACAGTCTGAGATATGCAGATGACACCACATTGCTACACTGTAGAATTAGAAGATGAAAGTGGAGAGGACAAGATAGAAAAAGTCATATGCCAGTTGGAACAACTCTTGCTCTTTCTGCAAGGGCCAATAAAAGAAGGGGAAAGGTGGGTTACATGAACCTGCCCTTGCCCCGGCCCCTTCGCCAGCACATTGGACAGCACGTTGGGCGGGGCATGTGCCTTTGCATGAAGGCGCTTCCCCCCTCCCCTGCCTGCCTTTTTCTCTCTGCCTCCCTCTCTGCCTCTTCTCTCTCTGCACAGTTTCGCAGGCAAAAAGGACCGACCCCCTGGGCCATGATACAGCCTGTTTCCTCTGCGTGGCTCCACAGATGGGAGCTGGGGAAGGGGTTTTCAGGAATCACATTATGTGAGATTCTCATGTTTTAACACGGCTCACATCCACGGCCGTTTGCTAGCCTGTGGCTGCGAACCACATTAAAACAAAAGAATCGCACATAACACAATTGGCAAAAACTCGGGTGGGGGGGAATGCAGAGTGGATCCACGCTAGGATTGGGATCTGTGCAAAGTTTTCTCCCAAACTCAAAGTTTCCTCCCGAGCCCCACTCTAATCTGGAGAACCAAGTTTGATTCCCTGCTCTGCCACTTGAGCTGTGGAGGCTTGTCTGGTGAACTAGATTAACTTGTGCTCTCCAACACATGCCCAGCTGGGTGACCTTGGGCTAGCCACAGTTCTTTGGAGCTCTCTCAGCCCCACTCACCTCACAGGGTGTTTTTTGTGGGGGGAGGGGAGGGAAAGGAGGTTGTCAGCCCCTTTGGGTCTCCTTACAGGAGAGAAAGGGGGGGAGAATATAAATCCAAACTCTTCTTCTTCTTCTTCTTCTTCTAGAAGCTAAAATGATTCAACTGATGTTGTGGAGGTTATTAATTCATAGTGTGGCCCTGAGTTGGAAGCGACTTGATGACACCTAAACTCAATACACGCACAATACACAGAAACATAATTGCAGTGTTCTAAGGAGTAGGCATCGGTTGTTAAGGCATGCATTTTTCCACCGATTCCAGACATAGCATTGAATTACCCGAAAGAAAAGACCAAAGGGAAAAAAAAATTCAATGCAAACAAAAGAAAGTTTATGGTGACACCACAGCTAGAACAGTGAGCTATCAGCCTCCTGTCAAAATGTTTTAGTATTACCTTTGCGAGAATGTAAATTACATGACAGCTGATGCAGTTTTTTTCACCTTGATATCAAGAATATTCATCCAGTTACATTCCCCGGAAGGCAGGCAGATAAAGAGAACAGGGTGGAACCCGACAAGAGACTATTTCTTTTTTTAAATGTGTAGGGTACAGAGGTGAGAGTAGGCAATTTGCAAGTGTGTATAGAATCCAAAGTGAAATCTGAGTACAGGAGCATTTTAAAGACCAACAAGACTTTCAGCTGCAGAGGCGTATGGAGGGGAAATGGTACACAGAGACAACTCCTTCTCCGGGCACTCCCCCTGCCCCGTGCCCCCCGCACTTGTGGGCGTGGCTTGTGGGCATGGCCCCACCTCAGCCCCCAGCCTGCACGGAAGCCAGGGGGTGGGGTTCAGGGGCATGGCTCCGCTCAGAGCCCCACCCCTGGCTTCCATGTAGACTGGCTTTTGCCCCAAAACTGGCCAGCACAGGGGCCAGGGAGGGGGGAGCAGGCAGAGCTTGGTGGTGGTGGGAAGCCCAGGTGGGCACCACGGCTGCCCACCCCCGAGCCCCAACCCCCCGCAGTTTCTACACTTTGGGCTTGGCTCAGTCACCTGGAAAAAAGTTACAGGGTAAAGTGGTTTGCCCTTTTAAAAAGTGGTTTGCCCTTTTGAAAAGTGGAAAACACTAAATTTCTGTTGTTTTTGGTGAAGTTCCAGATATTCGTTAATAATGGGTGATAATGGGAGCAGCAATGGCGTAGAAGGTTAAGAGCTCATGTATCTAATCTGGAGGAACCGGGTTTGATGCCCAGCTCTGCCGCCTGAGCTGTGGAGGCTAATCTGGGGAATTCAGATTAGCCTGTACACTTCCACACATGCCAGCTGGGCGACCTTGGGCTAGTCACAGCTTCTTGGAGCTCTCTCAGCCCCACCTACCTCACAGGGTATTTGTTGTGAGGGGGAAAGGGCAAGGAGATTGTCAGCGCCTTTGAGTCTCCTGCAGGAGAGAAAGGGGGGATATAAATCCAAACTCTTCTTCTTCTTCTAAATTTCAATCTCAAAGGCTCCTAATTCCGGATCCGTAATTTGGTGGTAGTACACTCCCCGTCTTAAAATCCCCTGGTGTTAACTCTCCAGAGGAACTGGTTGGTCACTGTGTGAGTCCAGATGTCAGATTAGATGCACCACTGATCTGATCCCGCAACGCTCGTCCTATATTCTTAACCCTCCTTCACTTTTCCGTGCGGTTCTCATGTGAATTGGGGCTCCACAAGACTTCTGTTAGAATTTTTAAAATACCTGTGGGACAATTAATCTCCCAGGATCTGTTTTGATCCGATATTCACTGGGTTTGGCAATGCCATCCTAAGCAGAGTTGTTCCCTTCTATGACCCCTGAAGTCAAAGGACTCAGAATGGTGTAATTCTGCTTAGGACCGCAGTGTTACTCTCTTGCTTAGGATGCGAGCCTTAATTTTTTGGGATGGAATAAAACAGGCTTCTACGTCTGGTTTGGCTGATTGTCGACCTGATTTGAGTGTGACTGCAGTTAAGCGTGTCGCTAAATCAAATGCCTTTCAGCACCAACCAGGTGATTTATCTGCTGAGCAAGTCGGAGAGTCATTTATCAATCAGGCAGGGATAAAAACAAGCTGATAGTTCCTCTTGGGAAGATGAGCAGAGGTAGGGATGGGCAACAGCAACTGGGAGAAGGAATGAAAATCCTGGCCTTTTTCCGAACGGGACCTTAATGGAAAGGAATGCTCTTTTGTTGGGGGAAAGAATGCGATAATTCAGTTTTTTCCTAAGATGTCAAGTGGCAGATAATTTGATGCAGCTAACTGGTTGAAACGTCCCCTTATAAAGCGTATCTTATGAGATAGCTGCAGTTCAGAATTCTGTAGGAAACGTGTGCGACTTTTTTTACCAGTTTATTTCATTTATTTCCTCTTTATTGTGTTATTTATTTATGGTCTGCTTCTCTCACAGTGACTCGAGGTGGGTTGCACACAATGAGGCAGCGCAGTCGACAAAATGGGGCATTCAATAACCGATGCACGAGGAAGAAAAGTTCGTTTTTATACCCTGCTTTCCCCAACCATAAGCAGAGGTGGGATCCAGCAGGTTCTCACCAGTTCCCGAGAGTGGGTTACTAATTATTTGTGTGTGCCGAGAGGGGGCTACTCATTGGGTCCCCTTTTCCGTTAGAAATTCCATTGGGTCCAAAAATCATAGTGTCTTGTTGTTTCCTATGTGGCTGGTTAGCGAAGGTAGAAAACGGGATAATTCTCCCTGTTGGGCTGTTTTAAAAACATGTTTTAGAAATATGGTCAAGTTCCTTGTTTCAGGAAAGTATCCTTTTGATTTCTAGAAAGAAAATTAAGTATTTGAAAGTATTAAGTATTTGACAGGCAGTCAATTCGAGGAGAAGTAGTTGTTTCTGTTGGCAGTAGATGATAGGACTTGCTATAATGAGTTTAAATTATGGAGAGAAAGATACCAGCTGGAAATTAGGAACTTTTTTTTTACAGTAATAGTTTTTTGCAGTAACAGAGAAATTATTAATGCCCCGTCCACGGAATGCCCGGCCACACCCCCGTCGTGCCCCGCCCAGCCCCATTGGCACTACGCCACAATTTGAATCCCACCACCATGGGAACCTGTTACTAAAATTTTTGGATCCCACCACTGACCATAACGAGTCTCAAAGTGGCTTACAATTGCCTTCCCCTTCTTGTAACAGACATCTCGTTGAGTTGGTGGGGCTGAGAGAGTTCTCAGAGAACTGTGACTCAATTCTCCAGGTTAGAATCGTAGAATCATAGAGTTGGAAGGGACCCCAAGGGCCATCAAGTCCAACCCCCTCCCATGCAAGAACTCACAATCAAAGCACTCCTGACATACGATCAACCTGGGATATTTGGACCGTGCAGAAATGACTGATATGAGGGAGACTCAGAAAGAAACATTTTCTGGGTGCCTGTAATGGTCTCAAGAAAGTCCACTCATTTAAGATGGCTGTTGTTGGGATCAGGCCTTCTCTGGCAAGCAAGCTGATGATAACATTTTATTGATTGATTGATTGATTGATTGATTGATTGATCGATCGATTATATTTATATACCGCCCTCCCCCGGATCCTCTTCCCATCAACTGTTTTCTCTGACAAGTCGTCATATGCTTATTAAGCAATTCCTTTGCTCCCAGTGCCGTTCTATTTTACAAAGCAAACTGAAAACAAGTCTAAATGGATTCATATATTAATAAAGGTATAAAAATTATATGCCAGAGTGAAGAAAGATATTGCTTGGGGAGGGAACTGGGTAGGAGTTCTGTGTAATTAAATATACGACACAAGGGGGAAATGCCACATTATTGCTAAGCTGTAAGCCTCCTTTGATGAGAACTTGACACAAGATCCCAGAGGTTTCATATTATAATTTTGTATGCAAAGAGGGAAGAAATCCTTGAACTGTATGCACTTGTCAAAAACGACAAAGCACAACGGCAGTGTCTTTGTTAACATATAAAAGTTTTTCGACTTTGTC
This sequence comes from Sphaerodactylus townsendi, assembly GCF_021028975.2. NCBI lineage: Eukaryota > Metazoa > Chordata > Lepidosauria > Squamata > Sphaerodactylidae > Sphaerodactylus > Sphaerodactylus townsendi. The sequence continues at coordinate 69,992,989 of NC_059433.1, forward strand.
CATCACGTTTTTGAACAACACTTCTGTGAAGAACAATAGAGTCTCTACTCAGCCATCAATCCAGTTTCTATTGTTCAAAGAATGGCAGTGTATCTTTGAGGATTGTGTGTGTGCCGTTTTGCTAGGAACTGCATGCATTTTATTGTGTTGCTGCTCAGAAGTACAGCAGGACTTTGCCAGGTTCGAGAATAGGGCTGGTGGTGGATTTCTCATGTGTGGTTTTTCAAAGGAAAACAGAATCTTTTGATTCTCAGCTCATGCGTGATTATACCTGACTGGGTTAAATAGGACTAGATGTCGAAGGAGTAGGTTAATAGGTGAAACAAATTGCTTAAGGCAAAAGCTTTTAAAGCTTCTGGTCACATCTGGAAACCTGACACAGGGGTCGAATCCTCACTACCGTCTTAGCCAGGTTTCAGAACACAAACTAACCAGGTTTCAGGGACAACCTCCCCATTGCTTGCGTGGCAGATTCCGTTTCTGGCACTCGTTCTCCCCGTTAATCTGCGTTCCGGCAGGACCTGGTTGCAAGTGGCATAGTCCCCGTTAACACGGTTCAGAGCTGATCCGAGGGGAGGGATGAGGGTTGAAACTCTGACTTGTTTCCCGCCCTGGAGTGTGAGCAGTGGTGGGATCAAATTACAAATTAAGGTCCGAATCTGGTAGCCTTGTCTCCTCCAAACTACCTGAGCTCTGCTGCAGCCTCTTGCTGCTTTGAGTCTCCACCCCTTCCTGGGTCAACCCATTCTGAGCATGGGGGTTACACTCCCACCATGCTATATCAGAATTCCCTAAGTGTCTGCAGGCTAAAAAAAGTTTTGGGGATTTCTGGTCTAGACCAGCCCTGAGTTGCTGAGTTGCTGAGTTGGCTCCCTGAATTCTTCTCTGGAGATGGGAACTGGATCTTCTGGTATTGCAATCATATGCTCCACTGCTGAGAAACAGCTCTTTGCCCTCTTCTGCACTTGTCGATTAATGCACTTTCAATCCACTTTCAATGCGCTTTGCAGCTGGATTTTTACTGTGCCGAGTAGCAAAACCCACTTGCAAACAATTGTGAAAGTGGATTGAAAGTGCATTGTTCTGCATGTGCGGAAGGGGTCTTTCTGTCTATCTCTTGAAAATGGCGATTTTAGTCTATCCTTGTCTTTTATGTGCTTATAACGCTGAGCATCCGCTATCCAGTCGTGATGCAGTCACAGAATCCTGGGGGATCCCTGCCTGCTTGGAACTGCTTTTCCTTTGCAATAGCTTAATCTGCAATTGACGTTGTCCCACAATACCATACTCACTCACACCCAGAGGTGGGATCCAGCAGGTTCTCACAGGTTCCCGAGAGTAGGTTGCTAATTATTTGTGTGTGCCGAGAGGGGGTTACTAATGGGTGATTTTGCCACGTGATTTTTGCCTTAGTTACGCCCCTCCTCCGCTCCTTAGCAGTAGCGCGCAGAACTTGAAGCAGTCTAGCAGGAGGTGCACCGGCGTGCGTGGCAGCCTGCACCTGCGTGCATTCGTTTCCCGTTCAAGGACTGGCACAGTGGCTGCGTCCTTGCCATAGCCCCATCCCCATCATGCCCCGCCCAGCCCCATTGGCTCTACGCCACAGTTTGAATCCCACCACCATGGGAACCTGTTACTAAAATTTTTGGATCCCACCACTGCTCACACCCTGTGTAGAACCATGATGCACGTTGTTTGGGTTCATGGTGTGTGTGTGTGTGTGTGTGTGTGTGTGTTGGGGGAGGGGTGTTGCAAATTAGACTTTAAAGGAGACTGCTCCAACTGCTGTCAAACTGGACAGTTTGCTTCCACAACTGTCAAAAAGCTTTCCCAAGTGCTGAGGCTGCTGTCCGATAACATCAAGCTAGCCGGGAGCGTAATAAGTTAACCTGACTGCGCATCATTAGGGCAAACAGCAGAACAGTGTTCAGGCCTCTGGGGGATCAAACGGAGAAGCATTCCCTTCCAGAGGAGGTTTTGCCCGGCTCCAGATGACATCTATTGTTTAGCAATCACCTGACCTTTTTTTGAGACCGCTGGTATGACAGCTTGTTATCCCGCTAATCAATGGGAGCTTTTATGAAAAGCCGCAGCTGCCAAAGGATGCTTTAGCTGGACATTCTGATATACACCGCGTGTCTCACCGAAGTTGCCAGGAGCTTTCTACCTAGTGATCTTGCCCATCCTTTTCAGAAGAGTTCGAGAGGGCGCCAAATCAACCTAGTAAGGATATCTTCAGAGTGGCTGGTGCAGCTGCACAGATTGGCTGCTTGTCTAGCAAAACAAGCTCGACGTTAATTTAGCGCTAAGAGAGGCATTCTGAAAACAGATGTAGCTGTTCTCCGTTGTGTGGGTGGGGTGTTGGTGCTTGACAAAGTTGTTTCCTTGAAATTGTTAGAAGCAGAGTTGACGAAGGCGTGGGAAGGGAAGCACTGAGTGAGCTGAGCTTTGCCATGGGTAGGGATGCCTCCCCGGCGTGCGCTTCCTGTCCCACCTGGCAGGGCTCAATGGAGCAGCAGGGGAGAAATGGAGGGGAAACAGCATTGTGCAACACGGGTCATGTTACCCGGAAAAGACATTGCCACATCATGCAGCACTCTAGGGCAGTGGTGGCGAACCTATGGCATGGGTGCCAGAGGTGGCACTCGGAGCCCTCTCTGTGGGCACGCGCACACAGAGTTCATTATGTGGCGGGTGGAAAATCACCCCCCCCCCTACACACACACACATCTAAGCTGGCCTGGGCCACTGAGCATGACGTGCGCGCACCGTGGTGAGCAGGGAGGACTCGGTTGGCAGGCCTGATGCCTGTGCTCTGGGTGGCTGCTGCCCGAGGGGTGTGTGTGTGCAGAGGAGGCAGAGATGCTAGAGAGGCACATGGGACTTGCTGGAGACTAGAGCAGGATGGCCCCTGTTGAGTGGGTGGGGCAGAGGAAGAGGGAGCCAACCACTTTTTTCTAAACTAAAACCTCAGCATTCAGGTTAAATTGCTGTGTTGGCGCTTTGCGATAAATAAATGGGGTTTGAGTTGCAATTTGGGCACTCGGTCTCAAAAAGGTTCGCCATCACTGCTCTAGGGACTTCTCTGATCTCTATGAGCATTTGGGCATGTTTGGTCTCTTTGAGTCCAGCACACGTTACCCTCAGGTCAGATTCTGAATTGCAGGTATTTTCCCCCTCTTCAGACCTCATTGTGCTGCAGATCAGAGAAGCATCACAGAGTAGGGAAAGCACTATCTTTTCCTCACTCCACTATCTTTTCCTCACTCTTCCTGTTTGTTTGTTTTTTCATACCAACTCCACCCATGTAGGAGCAGTTCCCCTGGGATTCCCAAAGAATTGTTGGAGCCTCATCTTTTTTAAAAAAAATTAAGACTTTTGATCTGTTGCCCTTGCATTGAAATGACAAAAAAAGAGAAAAGAAGCAGCGTGAAGTCGTTACGGCGATGCAATGAATGAGACGAGACGCAGCGATATCAGGAGACTGGTGGAGAGAAGCCAGCGGTTTGTCCAGCTGAGCTAGCTAGTCTGGCTAGTCTGACTAGTCTGCCGAACTGGGGTCCCTGGCACCTTTATTAAGGGTTTGGGGAAGGCGGGAGAGCAGGAGAAAGTTGCGCAATTCATGACTCAGCGGAGGGCTGCGTACGTGCAGGGAGAAACGTTCCTGTCTGGGTCGAATCCATATACAGGTATCTTGTGACCCGGGTGTCTGGGAGATCTCGTGTGCATACGCGTGAGCCCAGGAGGGGACAGATGGCACAGGCATTCCTGTGCACTTTCTGAAGCTCTACTGGGTCCTCTAACGCGCCCCTACAGCGGCAAACACTTCCTGACCCCCAAACAGGGGTCAGGGAAAATGACAGCTCGACTCGGGAGAAGTAACAGGGTACTTTGTACATGAACAAGGAAACATCGGGAGGCCCTGCTGCAAAGCAGAGGGCCAGGCGGCAGATTGTGAGTACACAACGGGCTTTCTGGGAAAACTCTGGAGCAGTGTTTCCCAACCTTTTCGAGGTCAGGGTACCCTTGACCTCACTCTTCATATCTCACGGTACCCCTGCTGCCACCCTCCACCTTTCCCTCCCATTGCCTCTGCTTGCCACACACCCCACCTTCCCCTCCCACGGTGAAGGGTAGCACTGGGGGGGGGGGTGGCTGCTGACCTTGTGGCAGGCCCTGCCCCATGGGCCAGCTCCATGTCCTTGCTGGTGCCGTTGGGAGACACCACAAAAATGAGGGGGGGGGGGCGGTAGTGTTGCCGCGGTACCCCTGGGACATGCTCACGGCACCCCAAGGGACCACGGTACCCTGGTTGAGAATGGCTGCTCTGGAGTATCATGCAACATGGTGATGTCACGTCTGGTTATCCAGTCCGAAGTCATCAACCCCCCCACCGCAGTTTTCCACCAGATGCCAGCACTATGCTGTCAATGTCAGCCATGGACCAGAAAGTATAGCATTGGTATACTGGCATAGAATTGCAAACTGGTGGTGTGGATTCACCAAATATTTTTATGGATAGAAGGGATTTCCATCCACAGAGCAGGTCCTCTTCACCTTCTATTGCAGCCCCAAATCCCTCCATAAATGCTGCACTTCCCCTCTGGCCGTGCATGCTTTCTTCTCCCTACCTTACCAAGGGAGCAGCAGTGGCATAGAGGTTAAGAGCAGATGCATTCTAATCTGGAGGAACCGGGTTTGATTCCCCACTCTGCCGCCTGGGTGACTTTGGGCTAGTCACAGTTCTTCGGAGCTCTCTCAGCCCCACCTACCTCACAGGGTGTTTGTTGTGAGGTGGGAAGGGCAAGGAGATTGTCAGCCCCTTTGAGTCTCCTGCAGGAGAGAAAGCGGGGATATAAATCCAAACTCCTCCTCCTCCTCCTCCTCCTCCTCCTCCTCCTCCTCCTCCTCCTCCTCCTCAAGAACATAAGAAGAACTTAAGAACTAGCCTGCTGGATCAGACCAGAGGCCATCTAGTCCAGCACTCTGCTACTCGCAGTAGCCCACCAGGTGCCTTTGGGAGCTCACCTGCAGGATGTGAAAGCAATGGCCTTCTGCTGCTGCTGCTCCTGATCCCCTGGTCTGCTAAGGCATTTGCAATCTCAGATCAAGGAGGATCAAGATTGGTAGCCATAGATCGACTTCTCCTCCATAAATCTGTCCAAGCCCTTTTTAAAGCTATCCAGGTTAGTGGCCATCACCACCTCCTGTGGCAAGCTATTTCTTCCTTCTTCTCTCAGCCCAGCCTCAGCCTCCACCCCACCCCTGTCAGGAGGAAGTCCTGTCAGTCCCTGTCCTTCTAAAGTCTTCTAAAGGAGAGAAAGGGGGAATATAAACTCAAACTACTCTTTTCTTTTCTTTTTTTTCCTCTTTCTTTCTCCTTTCTTTTCCTTTCTTTCTCCTCTTTCTTCTTCTTCTTCTTCTTCTTCTTCTTCTTCTTCTTCTTCTTCTTCTTCTTCTTCTTCTTCTTCTTCTTCTTCTTCTTCTTCTTCTTCTTCTTCTTCCTGTAACGATTTTAAGGTTGGATTGAAATGATTGTAGGTTTGTGTGTCTGTGCACTGAGTCTGGAATAGGAGAGAGGGGGGGAGTGGCCAGAAAAAGGCAGGTGAGCTGTGATTGGTTTTTGTGAGGAGTGCCTGGGTGGGGGGAAGAAAAAAGAGTGGTAGAGTCAGCGTAGAGAGAGATGTTCAGGGTTTTCCAGACTGAGCCAGGAATCCACTCTATCAGTTTCTACACAGCATGGCACACTTGGCACATGCTGACAGAGGCATGATGGAATTCAGTTCCTGGAACATCTGGAAAGAGTCATGAGGGTTCCCTACCCCTGGTGTAGGGGGTGAAGTTGTGTGAGAGAATTTCTTGGCTGTGTTTTTACAAGGAGAGAGAGGGAGAAATTGAAGTTAGTTTTGAGACGTATTAATCTGTGAGGAATGTAGAAACTGTCAGAGTTAGAGTGTCAGAACTCTCTCTGAGGAGGAATTGGAGTATGTCAGAAAAGGACTGAAACTATACGAGTGTGACGAAGGGTGACATGGTTTCATTGTAAGAGTGGAAAGGTTAAATTCTAGTCTGAGAGAACAGTACAGGGGATAGAGGATGTGAAAAGGGTCAGAATGACTTTATGCTGATTGGAAGTTATTTAAAAATATTTGGTGCCTCAGGTTTTATTTTAATTGTTGTGAATAATTTTGTTGGGAACCTTGAAGTTACCTACCAGATATAAATAAAATCTTATTTTGGTTCAGTGAAAGATTGGAACTCCCACCTGATTTTCCTTAGTAGCACAAATGCCATCTGCCTTACATCCCGTACACGTTACCAAGGAAAAAAATAAAATAAAAGGGGAAATAAAAGAGTTGTTGGAATTTTATTCCTGGTGGCAGCCTACAAAATTATGGAGAAATGGAGAAATATATTATTATGGAGAAATGGAGAAATAAGTAAGAAAAAAGAGAAAAGGATACAGTGAAGAGAGAGGAGGGGGCACTACCCCACCCTAACAGCCCCTGTTTCCTCCCCCCCTTCCTGCCTCTTGCATCCTCTTCCTGAATTGTTCTCCTGTTACTATTGATTGCAGGAACAGAAAGGTGTGAATCCTACCCCTGCCATACCATTCCACTGAGAAAGATGGTTGTTTATTCAATTATTTATAAACTATATTTCCTTTGGGCTCAAGTATGAAATCTTCGTCCAATTTAGGAGCCTTCCTCCAAGTGAAGAGCTCGGTTGGAGTTCTGATAAAGCTGTCTGTCAAGGAGGTTGTCTATTTGATGAAGAGTGCTTTGACTCTTGAAAGCTTGCACTCCCCAAAAAATCTTGTCAGTCTCTAAAGTGCTCATAGGTTTAGCCCTTCTAATTCATCTCAACCTGGCTGCCCCCTGAAACCACCTCCAAATATAGTGGTTCTTCTGCCAGAAGAAGATTCATTATTTGACTTTCTCCCCCTGATGCCTGAACAGTCACAGAAATCACATTTTCTTTCTTTTTTACTTGGGAGGGAGATTAGCCACTTTTTCACTTTTTTATGTTTTCTTGCACACCTCAGGGTTGTAGTAAAATATATTATGGGCCTAGAAGAAGAAGAAGAAGAAGAAGAAGAAGAAGAAGAAGAAGAAGAAGAAGAAGAAGAAGGAGAAGAAGAAGAAGAAGGAGAAGAAGAAGAAGAAGGAGAAGAAGAAGAAGAAGAAGAAGAGGAAAGAAGAAGAAGAAGAAGAAGAAGAAGAAGAAGAAGGAGAAGAAGAAGGAGAAGAAGGAGAAGAAGAAGGAGAAGAAGGAGAAGAAGAAGAAGAAGAAGGAGAAGAAGAAGGAGAAGAAGAAGGAGAAGAAGAAGAAGAAGAAGAAGAAGAAGAAGAAGAAGAAGAAGAAGAAGAAGAAGAGGAAAGAAGAAGAAGAAGAAGAAGGAGGAGGAGAAGAAGGAGAAGAAGAAGGAGAAGAAGAAGAAGAAGAAGAAGGAGAAGAAGAAGGAGAAGAAGAAGAAGAAGAAGAAGAAGAAGAAGAAGAAGAAGAGGAAAGAAGGAGAAGAAGAAGAAGAAGAAGAAGAAGAAGAAGAAGAAGAAGAAGAGGAAAGAAGGAAAGAAGGAAAGAAGGAAAGAAAGAAGAGTAGTTTGAGTTTATATTCCCCCTTTCTCTCCTTTAGAAGACTCAAAGGGGCTAACAATTTCCTTGCCCTCCCCCCCTCACAACAAACACCCTGTGAGGTGGGTGGGGCTGAGAGAGCTCCGAGAAGCTGTGACTAGCCCAAGGTCACCCAGCTGGCGTGTGTGGGAGTGCACAGGCTAATCTGAATTCCCCAGATAAGCCTCCACAGCTCAAGCGGCAGAGCGGGGAATCAAACCCGGTTCCTCCAGATTAGAATGCACCTGCTCTTCACCACTACGCCACTGCTGCTCCTAGGTGAATGCATCTTGATGGTTTTTCGGTTCTTCTTGTGAGGCCACTCGTTGCAATGATATGCCTGTGATGTTGAAACATTGAAAGAAAAAAGATGGGCAATCTAACTGAAAGACACTGTTGGCAGCCTTGTATCCAAAAATCAGGATACAATTGTGTGTTTTGAATCTCACATGCTTCAGCTTTAGCCGGTGACCCTGAGTTCCAGTATCATGACAGACAGAGACGAACACTTCTCCCTGTCCATTCCACCCCATGCATAATTTTATAGATCTCTGTCATGTCTCCCTTAATCCACCTTTTTTCTAAGCTAAACAGCCCTAAACATTTTAAGATTGCAAATGCCTTAGCAGACCAGGTGCTCGGGAGCAGCAGCAGCAGAAGGCCATTGCTTTCACATCCTGCATGGAGCTCCCAAAGGCACCTGGTGGGCCACTGCGAGTAGCAGAGAGCTGGACTAGATGGACTCTGGTCTGATCCAGCTGGCTTGTTCTTATGTTCTTAACCACTCCTCATAGGAGCGGTTGAAAAGACTGCGAAGATTTTCATTTGAAACGATCCTCCTGTCTAATTGCATTATAGCACGCGCCCGCAGGGATGGAAATGCAACGAACAACAGCAATAATTATTTATTTGTCCCATTTATACCCCGCCCTACACAGAAGTCCCAGGGCGGTTTACAGAATGGAGTTAATAACTGCTTTCTCTAGGTGCCTTTGCCTGAAACATGATTTTTGCTTTTGGAGCTGTCGGAAGTGTGGCTGTGCTCACAATTCAAGCGTCGGGCTCCCAGGCAAATCCCATTAATCACACGTCTACATCTAGCGGTGCCAGAGAGTGCAGAAATGTCAACTTGTGTATCGGAATATGGAATATGCAGAGGTGTCTGCGCGCACCGCGAGCATCTTTTGCTCAAAACTGAAACGTGACCCATCACCCTTATCTCGATAGAACAGCGACGGCATCCCGGAGAGTTTAGAAAAACAACTCAGGCGACGGTGATTCGTTTCACCATTAATGGTAATGCCACCGGCGCATTCTTTGGTTGGTAGGGGACTGCTCTCCCTTGAAACGCAAGGAGTAATTTTAGCACAGCGAGGAAGCCTAGGTGAGCACTGGTGCCCCTGGGCTTTCCAAGAGGGAGAGAAAGGAAGTTGCAGTGAGAACAACAGCATGTTTGCGCGCTTGAAAAATCCTCGTCGGCGTTTCAGAAATGGCACTGAGCCCATCGCGAAGGATATCACATTTGTGGTAGATTGCAGGTGAATGTAATATCCTTTTACATCCCGCCCCACTCAAGAGGAAGCAGTTTTTCCTTCCCCTCGGGTGACAGATTGCGAAAAAGGGAGGCAAAACAGATCTGAATTGCAAATGAACATTTATAAGGACACTGCCGGAGACTGTCTACCAGAACCATTCAGAATTTGTCTGAATGCTGAAAGCAGAGTGATAATCCCCCCCCACGCCAGAATGGGTTGTGGAGACAAGTTGTGCGTTTTCCTGCTGCAGGTTTTGATTCACAAAAGCAGCACCCTCTGCTCGCTTTTGTCCATTGAGGGATCTTACAGGCTCGACAGCGAACTGAGCAAGACTGTACGGTAGATAATTCTCTCGGCTACAAGAAGCCACTGAGTGTTTTCGTCTGGGGCAATGGATGCCGTTCAACTTAGAACCTTGGGCCAGTCAATCTTAGTAGAATCTTGCATGTGGCGTAGTGGCTAAGAGCAGTGGCTAAGAGCAGGTGCACTCTGATCTGGAGGAACTGGGTTTGATTCCCAGCTCTGCCACTAAAGCTGTGGAGGCTTATCTGGGGAATTCAGATTAGCCTGCGCACTCCCACACACGCCAGCTGGGTGACCTTGGGCTAGTCACAGCTTCTGGGAGCTCGCTCAGCCCCACCTACCTCACAGGGTGTTTGTTGTGAGGGGGGAAGGGCAAGGAGATTGTCAGCCCCTTTGAGTCTCCTACAGGAGAGAAAGGGGGGATATAAATCCAAACCCTTCTTCTTCTTTCTGAGGAGATTGAAATAATTAATTCATCTCTTCCCCTTTCTTGGAAGTATGACAGGACTCCCTTGGAAAGTTGGAGGTCTGGGTTACATTCTTCTCCCCACTGAAATCTGTAAATTTCCAGATGTCTCCCCCACCACCCCATGAATGAACAAATAACAAGAGGTGTGCTTATAGCAGTGATGGCGAACCTTTTCGAGACAGAGTGCCCAAACTGTAACCCAGAACCCACTTATTTATCACAAAGTGCCAACACAGCAATTTAACCTGAATGCTGAGGTTTTAGTTTAGAAAAAACGGTTGGCTCCGAGGCGTGCGGTACTTGGTAGTAAGCTTGGTGGTAGTCGATGGCTTTGCTTTGAAGCAGCCGTGCAACTCTTCCAACGGGTGAATCACGACCCTAGTAGGGTTTAGTCAGAAGCAAGCCCCATTGCCGGCAACCGAGCTTACTCCCAGGTAAAGGATCGCGCTTTAGTTCTTCGCATGAAAATCAGTGGGGTTTAACAGCACTTCAAATCAGGGTTACTCTTTAAGCACTGCTTCCGCTTCTAAAACTAGGTCTTTGGTTTAATGCTAATAATCGAGCCCAGTGGCCCAGGCCAGCCTAGATGTGTGGGGGAGGGGGGTGACTCTATTTCATGCAGCTCCTAACAGAGAGAGCTTTCCCCTGAGTGCCAACCTCTGGCACCTCAGGCCATTGTGGCTCCTCACCTTCACCTCATTGGCTTATAGCATGTTCCAAGCATGTCTCCACAGAATCAGGACAAGTTGAGGGCCTTCTCTGTGGTGGCACCCTCGTGTACTTCATCCTCACATCTGATCACCAAGAACGCTCACTTTGACCTTGAGAAGAAAATAGAATAGTTGGGGTGCTGTGTGGTTTCCGGGCTGTATGGCCGTGTTCTAGCAGCATTCTCTCCTGATGTTTCGCCTGCATCTGTGGCTGGCATCTTCAGAGGATCTGATAGTTGGAAAGGAAAGCAAGTGGAGTATATATAACTTTCCTTTCCTTTCCAACTTTCCTGACCCTGAGGCGTAGCAAGGGGGGAAAGTGCCCGGTGAACCAGTGCGTCCTCCACCCCATCCTGCCCTGGAATGCCCCCGCCACACCCCTACAAGGGCGCATGCCTGGTGCATCGCACCCCCTCTGTCCCCTTGGAGCTACGCCTCTGGCCTGACCTACTTCACAGGGTTGCTGTGTAGATAAACTAGAGGATGGGAGTGTGGCGTACGTGGCCTGTAAGCTCATAGACAAAATAAAATGTACTAAATAAATAAAATAACATAGGTGAGCCTACTATGAATAAGCTCTAAGGGCCATTGCTAGGGGAGAGCACACATGGACACTGGGCCCAGTCACAGGGGCTATTTAGGATTTTTGAAAACCCAGGAGGGGACCCTCCAAAGTGTTGGAAGTGAAGGATTTTACACTGTTACGCTGTTTCCTGCCTCAACCTACAGAGGGGGTTTTACTAGAGAGCTAGTGGCTAGATAGGGACCTAGGGATTTGGCACCTTTACTCTATCATGCTGGTTCTATCCCTTTGATGTTCATGCTGGTTCTATCCCTTTGAAAGCATCAACTTTCTCCAGGGGAACTGATCTCTGTAATCTGGAGATGAGATGCCATTCCAGGGTCCCACCTGGAGGCTAGCATTCCTGGACTGAAGCCATTTGTAAAGAAATTAATGAGAGCAGTGTTATTAGCAGAAAAGGGGTGTTGCTTTTCTGCAAAACAAATACATGAACATAAGAACATAAGAAAGAGCCAGCTGGATCAGACCAGAGTCCATCTAGTCCAGCACTCTGCTACTCGCAGTGGCCCTCACTCAGGGTGCCTCCTTTTGGGAGCCTCAAGCAGGCAGGAGGTGAAAAGCAATGGCTCTTAAGGCAAACAGTGCAAGGAAGAACCTCGCCGGATCAGCACTTCAGAGTCCATCTTAGTCCCAGCACTCCCTGCTATGCTCTTCAGTGAGTGGCCTCACCAAATTATGGGGTGCCCTTTGGGAGCCTTGGGCTACAGGCAGGTGGAGGGTGTGAAAGCAACGGCCTCTCTTAAGGCTGCTCTCATTGGAATGTCCCTCTCAGAGGATTTCTGCATTCTCTCAGACTGAGGCCATTGCATCCTTCATTTGCACAGGACAAAAAACATACCAGGAATGTCAATATTTGCAGCCACATTTTCTTTTCTTGCAATTTGGGGCTATTTTCTTTGGAAGAGCCTCTCTCTTGAAATGGCGCATAGCCCTAATTTCACCTTCATCATTAACACCACTCCCTCCGCCCAGCACACACATACATAATAGTTGCTTTTCGATAAAATGTGTTTGCTGCATTAAGACTTTTAAGAGTTTGCTGCATTAAGACTTTTGAGAGTTTTTACATGTGTAAAAAGCTCTATCATTATATATTATATAGATGGTGCTATAATAGCACTCATAATAAAAGTGCACTGACACCATTATCAAAGCGATTTTCCCACTTGCCTCTGAAATAATATGTTCCCCAGTGTAGTAACTCCCAAAAGCTCTGCCAAGAAGATAAAGGTCTTTTCCCAACTTACCTGCTGCTGCGTGCTACTCTCCCCAAGTTGCGCCGGGTCTCCCGGCACTCCTAATTCCTACAAGGGCGGCGGCAATCTATTTCAGCCTCCCTCGACGCTGTCGGGCTGAAACAAGGCTTGTGTTAAGCACGAGTATCATTCCCACATGCCCTCAAAATGGCACCTTTTGATGACCCCGAGCGCGGGGTCATGGGGAAGCCTGGGAGCGCGCCAGGAATGACGCGCACTGGGAGTAGCACGCAGCAACCACTCGCCCAGGTAAGTGGGAAAATGACCAAAGAAAGGTAGGGCTCCCCCCTGATCTGGATGGCTCGAGCCAATCAGATCTTGTCAGATCTCAGCAGTTTTCAAGCGAGGGCCTAATTCCTGGTTGGGTGTATTTGGATGGGAGATCACCGGAGGAAACTCCAATGTAATGGCAAAGAAATAGAAATGGAAAACAATTTCCGAAATCTCTTGCTTGAAACCATGTAAGGAGGCTACCACTTATAGCTTCTGAATAATGGTGCCGGTCCACCACTATCGGCAATTCAATGGAAGGGCACACGTGTTGAAATTAGTGTAACCTCCTCAGGCATGCGCTCTGAAGTGCCCGATAAAACCATCACAGGGACATTTCTGTTTTTGCATGACATATTAATTAATTTCTAGTGCTTACCAGGAGCCTTGGGCATGTTCAGTTGGTAACTTCCCACTTCAAGAGTCCACCTCAAGAATTTCACGATGATTTTCCATGATTGTTTGGCATTCTTCGTTTCCTTTATGCTCCCGAGAAAGGAGGCTTTCGATATTAGCTAGTCACACAGCTCAGATTCTAAATCATCGGAAAGAATGAGGACAATCTAGCCATATGTCTCTATGGCTTCTGTTCCAAAGTGCTGGCTTCCTCAACTTGTTTCAGAAAGCTAGCCAAGATTATTTGGGATACGACACCATTTCGAGTAAGAACCCCATAGCCCTGCCATAGCCATTCTTAAATTTTTTTAGGAGCCAGAATGGTGTAGTGGTAAGAGCAGGTGGAGTCTAATCTGGAGAACTGGGTTTGATTCCCCACTCCTCCATCTGAGTGGCAGAGGCTTATCTGGTGAACCAGAGGTATTTCCGCATTCCTACATTCTTGCTGGGTGACCTTGGGCTAGTCACAGTCCTCTCTGAGCCCCCCCACTTCCACTTCAAGCAAGGTATTGTCTGGGAGCCAGCTTGGGAGAGCAAGTGGAGCTTGTAAGAGCCACCTTACAGGAGAGAAAGGTAGGATATAAATCCAAAACTCTTCTCTTTTCTTCTTCTTTCCCCCTACACACCATATCTAGTTCTCCTCCTTTGACTTCTTTTTTTTTTTTTTTTACCTACCTGGTCCTTGGTATTTCCCATTTCATTTTTATTAAATTTGCTACAAGTGTCGCATTGTGGACAAATATTTTAAATTTGGGGCAGTTTAATGCAATAATGTGGCGGTATTGTGTTAATGGAAGAATATGAGTAGAGACCAGAGACCAGACACTCAAGGTGTCTGTTGTGGGGAGAGGAAGGGAAAGGAGCTTGTAAGCCACCTTGAGTCTCCTTACACGAGAGAAAGGGGATATAAATCCAAACTCCTCCTCCTCCTCCTCCTCCTCCTCCTCCTCCTCCTCCTCTAGCTCCTTTTCTTCTTCTTCTTCTTCTTCTTCTTCTTCTTCTTCTTCTTCTTCTTCTTCTTCTTCTTCTTCTTCTCTTCTTCTTCTTCTTCTTCTTCTTCTTCTTCTTCTTCTTCTTCTTCTTCTCACTCAAAGGGATTCTGAGGGTAGAATCCTCTTGCGACATTCCCTGCCAGTTAGGTTCTTTCAATAACATGCAGCTCATTGAAGCTACATATGATGGATACCAGCAATCCTTTCAACAGTGTTCTTTCGACCGCCCTCCAAAGGGGATCTGAGGGTGGCAACTCTCTTGGCAGATACCCTGCCATGTTAGGTTCTTCAATAACATGCAGCTCTAGCCAGCTACATATGATGGGATACCAGCAACTAACAGGGTTTCCCCACCCTTGTCTTTGAACATTTTGAGCACCCTGTACGCCATTGATTTCACCGAAGCAAGAGCATAACTCTTATCACTTTCCTGCGTGATTGGCGGTTTCTTCTTGGTAAACATACTCTCAAAGGAGGTGAAATGAGGGATGTAAACAAACAGACAAGATGGCTTGTTTTTCAATAAAGGAAAATCCACAGTTCTCCTTCTATCTCACCTTATGGGGCAGATTTATATGAACAAAGAACTGGATTATAAAGCCAATTAGACTCGAGGCACAGGAGGGGAAAAGATCAGGATGAATAATACAATTCTGGTATTTAATACATCCAGTTCTGAAAATTCTGGCAACTACTATATCAAAATCTTCTATGCTTGTAGTTCTTTAAATGTGCACTGCATAACCTTGCAACCCAGGTACGTGGCATTAATGCAGCATTGGAACTGCAGCACGTTGGTTCCTTAGGTGCAATGGCTGGATAAAATTCACACTTCACAAGAATTTTGGATTTAACCAGAGGTGGGATCCAGCAGGTTCTCACAGGTTCCCGAGAGTAGGTTACTAATAATTTTATTGATAGCAGCTGAGAGGGTTACTTAATGGGCGGTGGATTTTGCCTAACGCATTGATTTTTGGGCCTTTAGTTTACGCCTCCTCTCAGCAGTAGCGTGGGTAGAACTTTGAAAGCAGTCTGGCAGGAAGTGGCACCGGCGTGGGTGGCAGCCTGCTAGCGTATAGTGCATTCGTTTCCCGCCCAAGGACCGGCGCAGCGGCTGCGTCCTTGCCACAGCCCCGCCCAGCAATGCCCCGCCCCCGGAATGCCTGGCCATGCCCTCGTCGTGCCCCGCCCAGCCCCATTGGCACTACGCCACAGTTTGAATCCTGCCACCATGGGAACCTGTTACTAAAATGTTTGGATCCCACCACTGGATTTAACCGAAGCAGGCCATTCCGCTATTTGGTATATTCATTGTTAGTGTTGTTGTTTAATATCACAGCTGCCAGTTCTTTAGCTGATTGTTGGCCTTTCATTACAATTCGAGCCTCACCCATGGGCCTAGGAAGTCACAATGTATCGGTGTAGTATTCATGCGGATCTCAGCAGGGCTGCCTTCTGAATCTAACAGATGTTGATTTTGTCATTTTGAAGATATTTCAAGTGTTTTCAGATGGAAGTCGGAATGGTAAAAGGTCTGTATTCTGTACCCTATGAGAAGTGGCCTAGGAAACCAGGTATGTTTAGTCTGAAGAAGAAAAAAATAAGGGGCGACATGATAGTAATGTTTAAATAGTTGAAGGGATGTCATGTTGAAGATGGAGCAAACTTATTTTCTGCTGCTTGAGAGACTGGGACCAGGAGTAATGGAGTCAAGGTGTAGGAAAAGAGATTCCACATAAATATCAGAAAGAACTTCCTGCACTTGGAGTACTGTGTTCAGTTCTGGTCGCCACATCTCAAAAAGGATATTGAAGAGATAGAAAAAGTGCAGAGAAGGGCAACAAGGATGATTGAGGGACTGGAGCACCTTCCTTGTAAGGAGAGGCTGCAGCGTTTGGGACTCTTTAGTTTGGAGAGGAGACGTCTGAGGGGGGACATGATTGAAGTCTATAAAATTATGCATGGGGTAGAAAATGTTGACAGAGAGAAATTTTTCTCTCTTTCTCACAATACTAGAACCAGGGGGCATTCATTGAAAATGCTGGGGGGAAGAATTAGGACTAATAAAAGGAAACACTTCTTCATGCAACGTGTGATTGGTGTTTGGAATATGCTGCCACAGGAGGTGGTGATGGCCACTAACCTGGATAGCTTTTAAAAGCGGGGGGCTTGGACAGATTTATGGAGGAGAAGTCGATCTATGGCTACCAATCTTGATCCTCTTTGATCTGAGATTGCAAATGCCTTTAGCAGACCAGATGCTCGGAGCAGCAGCTTGGCCAAGAGGAAGGCCATTGCTTTCACATCCTGCATGTGAGCTCCCAAAGGCACCTGGTGGGCCACTGCGAGTAGCAGAGAGCTGGACTAGATGGACTCTGGTCTGATCCAGCAGGCTAGTTCTTATGTTCTTATGATGGTAAGAGCTGCTTGACTGTGGGATACATTGCCTTGAAGCATGGTGGAGTCTCCTTCCTTGGAGGTTTTTAAACAAATTGGATGGTTGTCTGCTGGGAGTCCTTTGGTTGTGTGTTCCTGCATTGCTGGGGATTGGACTTGATTGCTTGTAGTCTCTTCCAACTCTGTGTTTATATGATTCAATAAATAAAATGATTTTCTTATACCTTTTTTTTTACTATTTGTCTTGAGTCTCAGCGAGAAAGATGGGCTATAAATGAGATAAAATAAATACACAAATATCGAAACACTTGCACTACATGAACATGCCAACATTTTAATGGCTGATTTTATTTGTTTGTTTGTTGGTTGGTTTGTTGGTTTATGCTTGGACTACCCTGTTTCCCCAAATATAAGACATCCCCTGAAAATAAGATGTAGCAGAGGTTTTGCTGATGTGCGAAATATAAGGCATCTCCCGAAAGTAAGACGTAGCAAAGTTTTTGTTTGGAAACATGCCCGACGAACAGAACACAGAAAAATAAGACATCCCCTGAAAATAAGACATAGCACATCTTTGGGAGCAAAAATTAATATAAGACACTGTCTTATTTTCGGGGAAACACGGTATGCATGGGAAAAGGAATTTCTCCTGCAGAGTTCATAAATAGGTTTGCCATCTCTGAGGTGAAATGTTTGGACATTTTGGGTCTGAAGACTGTTTGAAGACACACCAGAAAAATACAATAAATGCTATGGTTAGCAAATGACAAAAGAGACCCAGACTTGCAACTGTGGACTAGTATACATAAGCACTATAAAATGCAGCATTCTGACAACTTTTAAAGAACATGAAAGGCACTGCTGACTAATTCAGCTTGAGAAATCAGCAGTAGATAAACATGCTTTAAACAAGCCGAACATAGGATCTTATTTGAAGGCTCAGAAATTCTTGACAACGCCAATACCTATTATGTCAGTCTACACAAACACCAGAACAGGGTCAACAAAACGAGAGTTTGAAAATTGACAAAACCTGACTACCGGTACTAAAAAATACCAAAACCAAAAACCAGAGACATTAAAATACAACTACAAATAAACTACACCTGGAAACATGTAAATACATCTCATCCCCCCTCCCACCTGTGAAGTGGACAAAACATACATCCCACCACACAATCACGAACCACTGTGCCACAGAGAGAAACATGTCTTACCATGGCCCCTTCTGCACTGTAGGATTCGACCTTAGATCGACTTGGGTCTGACCCAGGTACTCCGCACAGCCGGACCGTCAGACTCGTGTCACCCCCCTCTCGCCGTTAAATTTTCGAGCTCGACTGGGAAGTCGAGTCGACTGGCGAACTTGGGTTGCACTCACGCCGAAGCCGGCAGAAGTCACGAGATCTCCTGCCAGCCGAAATCACAGTTGCAGTATTTTTGTATTGGCCATGCACCAGAGCGGAGAAGGCTTCGTGGCGGCAGCGAGAAGCTTACCTGCCCCAAAAATCCTCCTACGCATAGCTCCTACGTCCGGGAGAAACAAAAAAAAAAAAAAAGGGGCCAGCGCACTCCGTTTCCGCCGCCATAGAGCGAGAGCCAATTGCCAGGAATGAGGAGTGGAAGACACAAAGGGAGGTGGTCCGCCCTCTGAACTTAGCTCCGAACCGCGAGTCAACTGCTGTGCGGAGAAGCGAAGGATTAGAGCTCAGGTAACGTTTTAGCTGGACACGGTGAAACCTGGAAGTAAAAGCCTTATTATTGTTGTCTTGAGGTAAGGGTATGATAATACTCTGAAGATGCCCATCATAGATGCAGGCAAAATGGTAAGAGCAAAAACTACCAGACTGCAGCCACATAGCCAAGAAACCCCACAAATGCAAGTTAATTCCAGCCATGAAAGCCTTCGGCCTTCAGCTTTTTGTTTGTTTGCTTGCTTTTTTACTTCAGATATCAAGAAGAAATTGAATTCCACACAAAAAAAAACCCCTTAGTGTTACGCGGTCGATAGAAAAGATGGAAGTCTGAACGCTCAGGGAGTGATCTCCACCTGGTGTATCTCTCTTGCCTCTGGCTTAGGGATTAGATGAGAGAGTATCTAATGTTTGCAAGGTTGAGCGAAGAATGAGAGATGCTGTTTTAGAATGCGAGCCGATAGTTGGCGGTTCCTGCATAATAACTCCAGGCCACTTCACAATGTTCATCATTATCTCTGTTGACAATAGACACTGAGATAAAGGAGAAATTAGCCGAATAATAAGACGGGTGTTGCACAAAGCAGGATAAGGAAATATTGAAATGTTTGCTTGTCAAACACAAGCAATCACGTGCCGTCTACATGTAGCCATGAGAGGGCTAGCTGACAAACGTATATTTGCCGCTAAATACATTTTTTGATGCTCAAACCAAAAACGTGAATGTTTTGCATTTAGCGAACAATGGCTTGGTTCAGGCATAGCAAAAAGCAATGACCTGGTTGACCTGTAAAATCAGGATTCGGCTTTAATCTTCACTTGCTTTTTGTTCGGGCTAGCTGGGAAGCCTGAAGGCAGGGAGCATGTTGGGATGTCTACATGGACACATCGCTGGAAGCCCATCAAGCAGCATCTGAAATCATAACAGAATTCTATACAGCAATTGTGCGCCTATTTTAGCATTAAAAACTTTTAATGCGGTGGGCACACATTGGTTTCCTTAGGACGTCCGCCCGCATTATGGAACTAACTGCTTTTCAAAGATGTCTACATGGGATTGAAGTCTATAAAATTATGCATGGGGTAGAAAATGTTGACAGAGAGAAAGTTTTCTCTCTTTCTCACAATACTAGAACCAGGGGGCATTCATTGAAAATGCTAAGGGGAAGAATTAGGACTAATAAAAGGAAACACTTCTTCACGCAACGTGCGCTTGGTGCTTAGAATATGCTGCCACAGGAGGTGGTGATGGCCACTAACCTGGATAGCTTTAAAAGGGGCTTGGACAGATTAATGGAGGAGAAGTCGATTTATGGCTACCAATCTTGATCCTCTTTGATCTGAGATTGCAAATGCTTTAACTGACCAGGTGCTCGGGAGCAGCAGCAGCAGCAGAAGGCCATTGCTTTCACCTCCTGCATGTGAGCTCCCAAAGGCACCTGGTGGGCCACTGCGAGTAGCAGAGAGCTGGACTAGATGGACTCTGGTCTGATCCAGCTGGCTTGTTCTTATGTTCTTATTTTCTTAAGATAGACAGGTAGCCTGGCTTCTATTTCTGGCTTCTGTTCATCTGGTTTTCTCTTGAGGAAAAGGTTAACATCCAAGAGACATCCATTCTGCCTTTCCCCGCCTAATAGTAGTAATTAAATTCTTGGCAAAACAGATGGACAATTTTGCACACACACACCCTCCACAATAGAAATATTTATGTAAATATCACGGAGTTAATTGATGCTTGGCAGCCTCCAAAGGAGGAGTACAAGATGCTTCCATTGTGTCAGCAGCGATGAACATGATTTAATAGAGTAATAACTGCCCATAGAGAGCCGTTATCCTGTTAAAAGACCTAGAAAGGGGGAGGACGGAGGAAGGAATGGCAGATCTAAGTTCATGAACTTCATTGAAAGGGTTGCATGCAAAGAGCACGCACCGTGGGAGTGACGGTCCATTTCAGCAGTGCAGAAACCGTTGTTCCTGCACTTCTCTGCTTTTTTGGTTTGCTTGAGGAGGGCGGGTTGTGGCTCATTCTTTACTTGCAGAGGGTCATGTGCAGAGGTGGGATCCAGCAGGTTCTCACCAGTTCCCGAGAGTGGGTTACTAATTATTTGTGTGTGCCGAGAGGGGGTTACTCATTGGGTCTGCTTTTCCGTTAGAAATTCCATTAGGTCCAAAAATCATGAAGTCCTGTTGTTGTTTCCCTATGCTTGGCAGTACGGTTAGCGAAGGTCAGCGGGATAATTACTCCCTGTTGGGCTATTTATTTTAAAAGCGTGTTTTAAGAAATATGGTCAAGTTCCTTGTAATTTTAAGGAAAGTATCCTTCTTTTTGAATTCCTAGAAACAAAATTACCGAGTATTTGAAAGTATTAAGTATTGTAACAGGCTGTCGAATTAGAGGAGAAGTAGATTTGTTTTCTGTTTGGCAGTAGGCGATAGGACTTGCTATAATGAGTTTAAATTATGGACAAGAAGATTCCAGACTGGAAATTAGGAACTTTTTTTTTTTTTTCAGTAAGAGTTTTTTACAGTAACAGAGAAATTATTAATGCCCTGCCCCTGGAATGCCTGACCATATTATTGCCCATGGCCACTGGCTACACCACTGTTTGAATCCCACCACACCATGGGAACCTGTTATTGGTACTTTGGATCCACCACTGGTCATGTGATGGGAAGGTGAGTGTAAAGGATTCAATGGTGTTGATGAAGAACGGCCGCCTGGCCTTGAGTGCATTCCGGCCGAGGCGATGGGCCGGCTTCTCCAGTGAGGAGACCTTAGCTATCTTCGCGAGGGAGATAGAGACCTCGTTCCGCGGAATCGGGAGGGATGGGATGGACAGAGTTATAACCTGTGTTCTGGCGGGAGATCTTATTCCTGCCACTGCGTGTACTTGAGCTTTCTAAGATGTCTGAATAGCGGTCTTTTACACCCAAGAGCGCTTTTATTTCTGCTTCTATGGAATTCCTTACATTGTAGCGGAATCCTAAAATCATCTATTCCTAGTGCAGTGGACCTCTGGTGCCCTCGGCATGGAGAGGTTGGATGTTTCTGGGGAAGGTCTCGCGGTAGCCCCAAAGAGGGCTCCGACCTGTCCTTCTGGATCTCTGGAGGAACGGCGGAGAGCGGGTCTGCATGGTGATACTTCCGATCGTATCAACCGCGAGTCTCCCTTTACTTCGGCTGGAGCGAGGTGAAAACGACCATAGGGACTTATGGAGTCGTTTGGAAACAATCTATGGATCGGCCTGTGGATCCGGATATCTACCGTTTTAGTATGGTTACAAACCTCAGATGCAACTGTACTTGAGGGAGGAGGCCGGGCTGACCACCTTTCATCGGCAACCCAGAGTCCATTGAGCGATTCCTGGACTGCGTATTTTGGTGATGCTCCCAAGAACCACCGTGGCAGCACTGGGGCCCGTCCGAAGACCACCCGGTGACGGGGACTATACCGAGGATTGGGAGAATTATCCATTACCGTCTTCGATCAGTTGATCCCCGGACCAGTGGCTGCACCTGAGATGCCCGATGGAGCCACCCGGTGGAGCGCGATGCCTGCAGCGTCCAGATGGCGAGGAGTCGGAGAAAGCCTGCCCTCCCCAGCGGATCTGTTCCCTCTCCCCGCCGAAGAGAGCTGGGATGAGGAATTGGGCGACTGCGAGATGCCCAAAGCATGGGCCGTGAGCGCCAGCTATGGGAAGAGGCGGGAACAGCTGCAGCAGAAACATGAAAGTCAATTGGTCAGTCGATCGTCGTGTTAAAGGCCCCAGCGCTCAAAGTGAACTTGCAGCTGTTCCAGCGGGGCGAACTGGCTAAATTGGAGCGAGCAATAGCATGCGCGCCAGGATGCATTGACTTCGCCAAGGAGAGAGCTGGCTGCCTTGGAGAGGGAACTGAGAGCAGCAGACCGGGCAACCCAAAGTTGGAGTTTCACGGCTGTCGCGGTACAGGCGGCCCGAGGGGCGGCGGCTGCTGGAGTCGTACCTTCCAAAAGGACGGCTCCGGAACACCAGCGGCACGGCTGATACCTCCCACCATTCCGGCCCCCCTGCGCAGCAGCTGCCTCAGCCTGCTCAACCTGCGCCAACCGCCGCCCTAAGTATGCCAGGGGCGATGGAAGGGGTTACTACAGACCTCAATACCTGCCGTTTCGATGGGACGGCTTCCAAACTTCCCCTGCTTCATCTTGCAACTTTCGATGCCCACATGGAGGACTATGATGATTTATCCGGTCTGGCCGAAAAAAATCACGGGACATCGGCTCAGTCCTGGATGGGGCAGCAACCCGACTTTGGTTTGTGACTCTTTGAACCTGCAAGATGAAGATTCGCCGCGGTGCCGCATTCCTCCAAGCCTTGAGGGGCTCGCTTCCAAAGATCCAGGTGCGAGGAAAATGGCTATCGCACCATCAAAACTATCCAACAAGGCAACCTTTCGTTTGCAGGGTATTTGCCCGTGAATTTAGATGCTGGCGGCTGCCGGAAACTCCTCCAGAGTGGCCTGAGCGCATGAAAATCTTGAATACTTCTCAGATGCTGTGGGCAACCAAGCTGCGGTAAACAGTGTTTCAGTGGTCCCCATGCATTGCTGATTGGATTACATTTGGGATCCCCAAAATGGCGTCTCGCTTAGATGCAGCTCGTGCGGAGGCGCGTTACGCCAAAGCCGGCCACTTTCATGCCACCAAATAAGCCCAGCAGCCCTGCGAGACCACTTCCAGCATTAAGCGTACAGAGTTGTGTCTTTACTGCGGTCGGTCACCTAGCGCCAGCTGCCGAAACAGAAGCCAACCACTCCGGCCTTGCGCACCCCATCTGCCAAGCCACCTTTAGCGCCAAATCTGGGCCACCCCAGCGAATCAGCTAAAGCAGTCATCGAGAGGCTGACCGGAGGTTTGCCTTTCTTCAGCCCCAATGGACATAGGTTTAGAGCTCCAGGCAGCGGTAGTGAAGGCAGCTCCCATTACAATCAAGCATTTCTGGCTGACCCGCTAAACTTTTCGTGTGCTTCTCAGCCCTTGTGGATTCTGGCTGCTCCATTGTTTAATCTCGGCCCCAGGTGGCGGAGGAAAGCTAGGTCTAGACCAAATCCTGGCTAAGCCCTTCACCGTGGGCTGGCAGCCCTCTTTCGGAGGCCGAAGGACCGTGAAGTTCAAAGCGCCTTGATTTCTCCTCAATACGCCCGACCATTGGGAGAAAGTGGATTTTATTCTGGCCAGTGTCAAACCTCCATAGTTCTGGGCATGCCATGGTTGTTGTTACATGAACAAAATTCCTTTGAAAGGATCTTAGATTTACTGACCACTCCCTGCGGGGAACATGAATTGGGGGGAAAATTCAGCTTCTCGGCACACACCCTGGCTTCCATCAGAGTGCCGCGATTCTACCAGCATCCCGCGGTGCCAAGATCTGGCCAGGGTGTTTCAGGGCAAGAATCACGATCAGTTGCCACCCCATAGAGACACTGACTGCAAATCATTAATGCAGCCAGAGCAACTGCCCAAAAGGTGAATCTGCCATATAATGAGTCCCAATGAGGAGAAGGAACTTGGTGCCTTAGACAAGAACCTAAGCTGTGAGGTTCATGCAATGAGCTACCAAACACACACACATGCTGCTCCTGTTTTGTTTGTAAAGAAGATGGGTCTTTCGACTGCACAGATTACCGGAGTCTCAATGCAGTCTCCCTGTCGAAAATAAATACCCTTTGCCTTTGATCAAAGACCCAGCACAGGCGCATTGTTGGGCGGGGCATCTTTACTAAGTTGGACTTGAGGAAACACTACAAGGGTCAAAATTGCCAGAAGGTATGAACACTTGACTGCATTGCTTACAAAGTTTGGACGGATTTGAATGCCAATAATGCCATTGGGTTCAGTGGGGCCCCGGGGCTTTATGGCCCTTATCAACGAAGTTCTCCATGATTTATTGTACAAGAGGGGAGTAGTGGGTATGCTTAGATGGCGTTTTGAACATTGCAAACCATGGAAGAGCATGAAGCATTGGTTAGGTATTTAGAAAGCGCTTGCTCAATAACTCCCTCTTTGCCAAACTTTCAAGTGTTGACTCCGCAAACCTCTATTGACTATTTGGGTTTACGGGTCTTCGCCGAGGGCCTGCAAATGGATCATACTAAGATTGATCGCGGTCCTCCAGTACAGCCGAAAAGACTCCAATCTTTTCTAGGTTTTGCTAATTTCTATCATGACTTTATACCCCAATTCGGCTAGGCACGGCCCTCCCTCTCACAGACCTCTTGGCACTAAGGGTAAAGATCCACTGTCCATGAAGCCGGGGCCCCCTTTCCTGGTCTGAAGAATTGTCAAACCTTTCAATACTAAAGTCTGCTTTTACCACCGAACCTATCCACAAGCACCCTGACCCAGATCTCCGTTTGTGGTTCGTGGATTATATAGGACAAAGCTTGGAGCAGCCCTGTTGCAGAGGAAATAAAGATGATAGACTGGTTCCGTGTGCTTATTTATCAAAAGGAAATTCTCTGGTGCTGAACTCAACTGGACTGTGGGGATAAAGAGACTGCGGCCATTAAAGTAGCCCACCTCCACCTGGCCACTGGCTGGAGGGGGCTAAACACCTTTCAGGATTTGAGGTGGGATCACAGAACTTGGCGCCCTCTCCACCCCCTCAAGATGTCCATAAAGCAACCCGTTGGGCGATTTCTTTTCGTTTCTCTTTCGCGGTCATTTTTCCCGGAGGAAAAAACCAATAAACTGGCTGATGCGGCTCTGCCGAGGGTGGAACCGACACGGGACATTCCGCGCACTGTTCTCTCCCCTCCCAATTGGGGCTGGCTGTCACCCGATCTCCAGACATCCCGCTCCTCTTCTCCGCCCATTCCCAGCCTGGTCTCTCCTTTCCCTCACGAGACTTGAGGGGAGGCGGCCAGCGAACCTCCCGGCCCGGGCGACTCCCAGTTAGCGTTTGGGAGGGAATGGCGTTTGGCGGCGGGGGGGGGATTGTTGGTGGCGCGCCCACTCCCTCCGCAGCAGGTTCGAGGGCCACCGCCCACGATGCCAGCTGGGCTGGACATTTTGGCTTTCAGAAGCTCTGCATTTGGCCGCGGAGTCAGTTCTGGTGGCGATGGCAGGACGATGAAGGCGATATATTAAAGGGAATTTGCTCTGTTTGTGCAGAAGCCAAGACCGTTCGAAGCCCCATGGTCTGTTGGAAACCTCTCCTGGTGGCCTCCACGCCCACGGAAGTGTCTCCAGCGGATTTTCTGGCCACAGATTTGCCAAGAGAATCATGGCAACCGCGGTCTTGTGGGTGGTGGTGGACTTATTCTCCTAAACCGGCTTATTTCATTCCATGTGCTTCCATCCCCTCCGCTCCTAAGTTATTTCGTCTACATTTCATTCCAGCATATTTACCGTCTACTCGCCCGATTAAGGTGGTCTCCGACCCAGCGACCCCTCAATTCGATTTCAAAGTTCTGGAAGCTTTCACAAGGGTTGTTAGGGGCAAAGCGGCGGTGCACTTCCGTTCCGAAATGGTCAGAGTCGGAGAAGCGAACAGGACCTAGAGCAGTATTTCGTTGTTGCACCAACTACCGCCAAGAGACAATTGGTGAGGCTCATTCGTTTAGAGATGCGCTTCTGTGAAATGGGGTTGCATAGCAGTACAAAAAAAAAGCGCTGAAATTGTGTCACAGTGGCTCCTTCCCACCGTTGCCGCCTTCACCGGGAGCATTGGATCCTCAGAGTTTCAACAATGGATTTCATCCATAGCCGAGGGTGAAATCGATTCGAACTGCCGTTGGCTCAGGCTAAAGGACTCCCAAAACTGCAAGCTGGGATAAAGCATTTCCCTCTCGCGTGTGGTAGCTTGGGTGTATTGTCTACCAAAAAATCTCCAGGGCGTGCATAAATTTTTCAAACTAGGCAAAAGATTAGGTAGGACCTTTCAGATTACTAAAGTGATTAATGATGTCACTGCCGATTGGTTACCTAACTCTCTTAGTAACATTCATCCTGTCTTCCATTCAGTTTACTCAAGGAGGCTCCGTTTCCGATGCAGCGACCAGCGGAGACCCCCACCGACTATTATTGATGGCCACAGCATTCACAGTGGCGCCATCCTGGACTCTACGCTTTAATCATAGCGCTTGCAATATTTAGTCTCTTAGATTTAGGATATTCCTCCTGGGTATAATCAATGGGTTTATTCGAAAATATTGACGCCCCGCCCTTATTTCTGCTTTCACGGCGCTTCCGCTTCAAATACCTGGGGGGAGGGTCTTCTTTAAGGGGGGCAGAGTGTAAAGGATTCAATGGTGTTGATAGGAAGGGCAGCAGCCCTGTGCCAGAGTGCATTCCACAACCGGGCGATGGAGCCCAGCTTCTCCGGCCGGGGAACCTTATCTCTCGCGAGGTAGGACCTCCGTTCCATGGGAATCGGGAGGGATGGGATGGACAGGGATTATAACCTGTGTTTCTGGCGGAGATCTTATTCCCTGCCACTCGTTATGAGCTTTCTAAGATGTCTGATAAACGGTCTTTTACACCAAAGAGCCTTTATTTCTGCTTCTATGGAATTCCTTACAGTGAGTGTAAGAGGATTCAATGGTGTTGATGAGAAAGGGCAACCGCCTGACCTTGAGCGGGAATTACCTCCACAGCCAGGCGATAGGCCCGGCTTTACTCGGCGGCGGAGACGCTTATCTTTCTTGGCGAGGGAGATGAGACCTCCGTTCCCGGCGGGAACTCAGGGAGAGGGATGGGATGGACAGAAGTTATAACCTGTGTTTCTGGCGGAGATCTTATTCCTGCCACTCGCGTGTACTTGAGCTTTCTAAAGATGTCTGAATAAGCGGTCTTTTTTACACCAAAGTAGCCTTTTATTTGCTGCTTCTATGGAATTCCTTACATTGTGGCTGGGAATCCTAAAATCATCTATATTTCGGTGCAGTGGACCTCTGGTGCCTCGGCATGGAGAGGTTGAATGTTTCTGGGAAGGTCGCGGTAGCCCCAAAGAGGGGGCTCGACCTGTCCCTTCTGGATCTGGAGGAACCCGAGGCGGGAGAGCGAGGGTCTCGCTGGTGACTCTTTTCCGATCTCAAACATCCAGCACGAAGTGCCCGCTTTATACAGCTGGAGCGAGGGGCGTCGAAAGAAACGACCATGGCGGGACTTACATGAGTCAATTAGAACGATCATGCGGATTGGCAGCCTGTGGATCGGATATCTACCCGTTTTCGGTATGGATTACAAAACCTCAGATGCAAGCCTGTCACGCCGGAGAGGCGGGCCTGATAACCACCTTTCATCGCGGCAACTCCAGGAGGTCCATTGAGCGCATTCCTGGACTCGTATTTTGGTGATGCTCCCAAAGAACCACCGTGGCACAGCACTGGGGCCGATCCGAGAAGACCACCGGTGACACTGGGACTTATACCAGGGATTGGGGAGGAATTTATCCGTGCCGTCTTCCCGATCCGGACCCCTGATCCCGGTTAGGTATTGCACCTGAGATGCCCGATGGAGCCAATACCGGTGGAGCACGATACCTTACCAGCGTCCAGATGGCGAGGAGTCCGGAGAAAGCCTGCCCTCCCAGCCCGGGATCTGTTCCCTCTCTCCCATCGGTAAAGAGAGCAGGGATGAGGAAGTGGGCCGACTTCGCGCATGATGCCCAAGAAGCATGTGGGCCCGTGAGCGCCAGCTATGGGAAGAGGAGCGGAACAGCTGCGCAAAAGCATGAAAACCTGCAGAGACGGGGGAGCAGCTTGGCAGCCAAAGAAGTTCAACTTCGAGGTGGACCGTGCCAAGCTGATGCGGCTCAAGCGGCAATATCGCGCCAGAATCTATCGATCCATGATAAAGTCCTGGAACACCTCCAAACTGAACTTACAAGCGTCAGCGTGAGAGTGTTCCAGGCCTTAGCGCCTCAAAAGTGAACTTACCTGCAGCTGTTCAACCGGAGACCCGAACTGGCTAAATTGGAGCGAGAAAGCAGCCTTGCATGCAGCCTTACATGCGCGCAGGATGCATTGACTTCGCATAAGGAGAGCTGGCTGCCTTGAGAGAGGAACTGAGGAAGCAGCAGACCCGAAGACAGCCTAAGTTGGAGTTCTGCAGCTGTCCGGAGTACAGGCGGCCGCTCAGGCGGCTTAACTACTGCCGGTCGGCCACCTTCCAAGGACCGTAGCTCCCACCCGGAACACCAGCGAAACGGCTGATACTATCTCCACCCGATTCGGCCCCTGGCAGCAACCGCTGCCTCAGCACACCTGCTCAACCTCGCGCGTTAAATCAGCCACAGCGCTTCACTTTGGTCGCCAAGAGGCGATGGAAAGGGGTTACTACAGACCTCCAATACCTGCCACGTTTCGAGCGGGGACGGCTTCCAAACTTCCCTACTTCATCTTGCTTCGATGCCCACATGGAGGACTCTATGATGATTTATATACCCGGTCTGAGCCCGAAAAATCACGGGACATCGGCTCAGTCCTGGATAGGAGGGCAGCAACCCGACTGGTTTTGTGACTCTTTTGAACCTGCAAGTGATGAAGATTCTCGCCCGCAGTTGCCGCCATTCCTCCAAGCCTTGAGGCTGCGGCACCAAGATCCGGAGTCGCGGGAAAATGAAGCTATCCGCATCCATCAAAACTATCCAGCAAGGCGCAACAGCTGGATTTGCAGAATTTTGCCCGTGAATTTAGATGCGGGCGGCTGCTTTCGACTCCACTCAGAGTGGCCTGAGAGCACACATGAGAAATCGCGAATACTTCTCAGATGCTGTCGACAGCCAAGCTGCGATGAAACAGTGTTTCTAATTCGGGTCCCCCGCACCATTGCTGATTGGATTATACATTGGGATCCCCAAATAGTCTCACCAAGCTTGGAATGCGTGCCTGACCGGGCGGAAGCATGCGTAAAGACTTGACCGCTCTAAGCCCACCAAATAAGCTTTCTCCAGCAGCCCTGCCGAGAGACCTGCCCTCTCGGCATTAGCCGGCTGCCGGATTGATGTCTTAACTACTGCGGAGGTCCGGTCCACCTAGCAGCCAACTGCCCGAAAAGCAGAAGCCAACCACTCGGCCTGGCACCCCTAATTCTGCCAAGCCACCACGGCGCAAATCTGGGCCAACACCAAGCGAGGCTCAGCTAAAAGCAGTCATCGGCTGGGCTTACCGGAGGAGGAGAGCGCAGCAGTTTGCCCTTTTCTTCAGCCCCAATGGACATGGGTTGGATTTACGACTCCAGGCGAGCGGTGAGTGAGGCGAAGCATCCCATTACAATCCAAGCATTTCTGGCCAGCCCTCAGCTTAAGCATACTGCGAAAGTATGCAGCCTCAGCCCTTGTGGATTCTGGCATGCTCCCATTGTTTATCATGACCCCAGGTGGCGGAGGAGCTAGGTCTAGAACCAAATCCCCTGGCTAAGCTTCCATACCCTTTCACTCCAAATGGGCGAAGCAGCCTCTCTCGAGGCGAAGGACCGTGGCCAGTTCAAAAGCGCAACCCGGTTCTCCCTCAGCTGCATGCCCGACCATTGGGAGAAAGATTAGTTTTATTCTGAAGCCAGGTAATGGCCAAACACTCCATAGTTCTGGGCATGCCATGGTTGTTGTTACATGAACCAATATTCCTTTGAAGGTTAAAAGGATCTTGGAATTCACTGACCCTCCCTCGCGGGGAACACATGAATTGGGGGGAAAAATTCAACTTCTCCTGACACACACCTGGCTTCATCAGCGACGTTGCTCGATTCTACTCAGCATCCCCACCGGTGCACTCAAGATCTGGCCAGGAGGTATTTCAGGAGCAAGAGCAATGCGATCAGTTGCCACCCCATAGAGACACTGGACTGCAAAATCGCATTAATACACAGCCAGGGCAGCGCTGCCCAAAAGGTAGAATCTACCATATGAGTCCCAATGAGGAGAAGGAGCCGGTGCCTTCTTAGCCGGAACAAGAACCTTTCGCTCAGCCCGAGGTTCATACTGGCCGAGCTGTCACCAAACACACACATGCTGCTCCTGTTTTGTTTGTAAAAAAAAAGAAAGATGGATCAGCTACGACTTTGCACAGATTACCGAGGAGTCTCAATGCAGTCTCCTGTCCAATAAATACCCTTTGCCTTTGATCAAAGACCTTTTAGGACGCGGTATTGGGCAAAGGGCAGCATCTTTACTAAGTTGGATCTTGAGAGAAGCTTACTACAGGGTCCAGAATTGCTGAAGGCTATGAACACTTGACTGCATTTAACACAAAGGATTTGGACAGTTTTGAATACTTAATAATGCCATTCGGGTTAGAGTGGAATGAGGGGCTTTTATGGCCCTTTGTATCCTTGAAGGGATTCTCCATGATTTATTGTGTACAAAGGGAGTAGTGGTATGCTTAGATGGCGTGCTTTAATTCTATTCACAAACCATGGAAGAGCATGGAAGCATTGGTTAGGGAAGTATTGAAAGCGCTTTGCTCAACAACTCCTCTTTGCCAAACTTTCCAAGTGTTGTTTCCACCCGGAAACCTCTATTGACTATTTGGGTTACGTAATCTAAGCCGAGGGGCCTACCAATGGATCTCTGCTAAGATTGATCGCGGTCCTCCAATGGCTGGCCCCCACCAACGAAAAGAACCTCCAATCTTTTCTAGGTTTTTTGCCTAATTTCTATCGACTGACTTTATACCCCAATTAAGCTGAGCTGACCCTCCCTCTCTACAGACCTCTCTTTAAGCACTAAGGGTAAAGATCCACTGATTCCGCCAAGCCGGGGCCCCCTTTCACAAAGTCTGAAGAGTGTCAACACAACCTTTCAGCTCATAAAGTCTGCTTTTACTTACACGAACCTATCCTAAAGCACCCTGACCCGAATCTCCGTTTGTGGTTCAAACGTGTGGATGCCTCGGACAAAGCTTGGAGCAGCCCTGTTGCAGAGAAATAAAGATGATAGAACTTCGGTTCCGTGGTGCTTATTTATCGTGCCAAAGAAATTCTCTGGTGCTGAACTCCAACTGGACTGTAGGGGGATAAAGAGACTGCGGCCATTAAAGTAGCCCACTCTCCACCTGGCGCCACTGGCTGGAGGGGCTAACACCTTACTTTCCTAAGGCTTCTGGTGGGATCACAAGAACTTGGTCAGCGCCCTCTCCACCCCCCTCAAGATATCACGCCAAAGCAACCGTTCGCGGGCGATTTCTTTTCGTTTCTCTTTCACGGTCCATTTTTCCCGGAAAAAACCAATAAAGCTGGCTGATCGCGGCTCCTCGTAGCATACCCGAGGGGGGTGGAACCGGCTTCACGGGACATTCCACGCGCATTCTCTCCCCTCAATTGGGGCTGGCTGTCACCCGATCTCAGACATCCACTCCTCCTTCTCCGCCCATTCTCCCCAGCCTGGTCTCTCCTTTCCCTCTCTGAAGGAACTTGAGCGAGGCCGAGGCGGTACGCGAAGCCTCCGGCCGGGCGGAAAGCGACTCGGAGTTCGCGTTTAGAGAGAATGGCGTTTGGCGGGGAGTTGTTGGTATCAATGCCTCCCCTCCCTCCGCCAAGCAGTTGTTCTGGAGGCCTGCCGCGATGCCGCTTCGGCTGGAACATTTTGGCTTTTCTAAAAACTCTGCATTTGGCCCATGCCCGTCCAATTCTGGTGGCGTGGCGATAGCGCCAAGGACGACATTGAGGCGTATATTTAAAGATTCGTTATACTGTTTGTGCAGAAGCCAAGACCGTTCGGGGAAAGCCCCATGAGATGCTGTTGAAGCACCTCTCCCTGGTGGCCTTCCCGGCCTCTGGGAAGTCATCTCTCCCATGGATTTTATTACAGATTTGCCAGAAAGTCGCTGGCAACCGCGGTCTTGTGGGTGGTGGTGGACTTATTCTCTAAACAAGCCCATTTCATTCCATGATAGCACCATCCCCTCCGCTCCCTAAGTTGGCTCGTTCCCTTGTTCATTCCAGCATATTTACCCGTCTACACTCCGCCCGTTAAGGAGGTGGTCTCCGACGACGACCCTCAATTCATTTCAAAGTTCTGGAAAGCTTTCTAGGGTTGTTAGGGGCGGCGTTGCCGCCCCTACTGCACGTTCAAAGTGGCGGTGAGTCGGAGGAAGAAGCGAACAGGACCCTAGAGAGCAGTATTTCGTTGTTACACCAACTACCACCAAGACAATTGATTAGAGAGCTCATTCCGTTTGAGATAGCCTATAACAATGCGGGTTCCATAGCAGTACAAAAAAAACCTTTGAGGAATTGTGTCTGGTGAAACTCCCTTCCCGTTGCGCAACTACCGGCGGGAGCATTGGATCCTCAGAGTTTCAACAATGGATTTCATCCATAGCGAGGGGTGGAAATCAGTCAGACTGCCTTACAACAGGCTAAGGACTTAAAAAGCTGCAGCGGATAAGCACGGCTTCAGTTTCCCTCTGCGTGTGGGCAGGTTATGTTGTCTACCAAAATCTCAGAGGCACGTGCATAAATTTTCCAAACTAGGCAAAAGACCGTTAGGACCTTTTCAGGTTACTACAGGGGTTAATGATGTCACTGCCCGATTGGAGTTGCCTAACTCTCTTGGTAACATTCATCCTGTCTTCCATTCCAGTTTACTCAAAGGGAGGCTCCGTTTCCGATGCCTGGCGACCAGCGGAGAGACCACCGACTATTATTGATGGCCACAAAGCATTCTGAAATTGACGCATCCTGGACTCTGCGCTTTAATGCATGGCAGCTTGCAATATTTAGTCTCTTGGGTGGGATATTCCTCTGGGTATAATCAATGGGTTTATTCCGAAAATATTGGCCGCGCCCTTATTTCTGCCGCTTTCCGCAGCGCGTCGCTGCAAACCTGGGGAGGGTCTTCTTTAAAGGGAGGCAGAGTGTAAAGGATTCAATGGTGTTGATGAGAAGGGCAACCGCCTGGCGAGTGCATTCCACAGCCGAGGCGATGGGCCAGCTTCTCGGTGAGGCAGCCACTTATCTCTCGCGAGGGAGATGAGACCTCCCGTTCCCATGGGAATCGAGGGGGGATGGGATGGACAGAGTTATAACCTGTGTTTCTGGCGGGAGATCTTATTCCTGCCACTGCGTGTACTTGAGCTTTCTAAGATGTCTGAATAAACGGTCTTTTACACCAAAGAGCCTTTTATTTCTGCTTCTATGGAATTCCTTACAGTGAGTGAGCCAACCCTCCGCACCTGGCCGGGGCCATAAGATGAGTACTAGGCAAACCAGAACCAAGACCTGAATTCAAATGTACAAAAGACCTGAGGTAAAATGCGGGTCTGTCTGTCCTTCCCACCACCCTTGACCCTTAAAAAGCCAAAGATACAGAGTTGGGGTCCATGGATCCATTTGTTTCCCACCCAAGGACTGGCGCAGCGGCTGCATCCTTGCCACAGCCCCGCCCAGGAATGCCCTGCCCCCGGAATGCCTGGCCACGCCCCCGTCATGCCCCGCACAGCCCCATTGGCGCTATGCCACAGTTTGAATCCCACCACCATGGGAACTTGTTGACAACCACAACTGTGATGCACCCCCAAAGGAATGGGAAAGCACCACTAGGCAACCATCAGACATTTCTGTGCTTGGCCATGCCATATGGTCATGAGATGGCCATGCCATATGGTCCTGAGATGCACTACCTCGACGAGTGGTGGAGTCTCCTTCTTCGGAGGTTTTTAAAGAGGGGCTGGATGGCCATCTGTCAGGAGTGCTTTGATTGTGTGTTCCTGCATGGCAGGTGGATTGGACTTGATGGCCCTGGTGGTCTCTTCCAACTCTATGATTTTGTGATTCTATGTTTACCAAAGACCCTGTTTGACAAACGATCTTTTCTGAAGACAGCCCAACCTGCTCTCTGAAATTGTGCGTGCCTGCTAAAATTGGCAGGGCTGAATCAAACCGCTTCTTTGACTTCTTGCTGATGTCTTGGAAATAATTTATATTACTCCACTGTTTCATTGCACTGTGGGGAGCAGTAAACCTCTAAAGCTGCCATCGGTGCTAACAATGTTGAAGAAGTGCCCCGGCTGCGTATCTGTCTACCCTGCTGCATGATGTGATAAAATGAATATTACATTTTTTCCCTCGAGCTTTTCTCGTGCATCTAAGCATGCTGCCTCATTGCCTGTGTTCATCAGATAGGTTCTTGTCTGCAAAATTGTAGAACCCTGGGGTGTTAAGAACCACTGGGGGGTTAAGACCCACTGTAGTTGGTTGCGGATTTTTTTAAAAAACAGTGTTTAAGAAAACACTTGTATTATGTTTAATTGCAGAGTATATATTGATTGTTTTCCAGGAAGGCTCCAGCCCTGAAGCATATCAGGCAATATCTGAGGATACTGCTCTAAAAAAAGGATGCTCAGACACCTGCCAGTTCAGATTACATCCTGCATGCTAGTCACAAACAGGGAGCCTGTTTTTGATGAACTGTTCAACTGACTCTGTGTGCTGTGGTCTGAAAGTTTTAGCTCCTAATGTTTCACCTGCATCTATAGCAGAGGTGGGATCCAGCCGGTTCTCACAGGTTCCTGAGAGTAGGTTACTAATTATTTGTGTGTGCTGAGAGGGGGTTACTAATGGGTGATTTTGCCATGCGATTTTTGCCTTAGTTACGCCCCTCCTCTCAGCAGTAGCGCGCAGAACTTGAAGCGGTCTAGCAGGAGGTGCACCGGCGTGCGTGGCAGCCTGCGCCTGCGTGCATTCGTTTCCCGCCCAAGGACCGGCGCAGTGGCTGCGTCCTTGCCACAGTCCTGCCCAGGAATGCCCCACCCCTGGAATGCCCCACCCAGCCCCATTGGCGGTACACCACAGTTTGAATCCCACCTGTTACTAAGATGTTTGGATCCCATCACTGATAGTATCTTTAGAGGCACACGACGGTAAGATTTGTTCCTCTCTGTGACACAGTGTGGAGTGTTTTGTGTCACTGGGTATTTGTTTTGTCCCCCACTGAGGTGGGAGGGCGATGATGTGAATTTGCATGTGTTGGGGGGGCTTCATTTGCAGTTGCATGTGTAGGCGTTCTGGTGGTTTGAATGTATTCACCTCAGAAACTGGAGCGAGGTGAGATGGTGGGAGAAGAGGGGAGGGAAGGAGGTTTGTAGTATCAGGGGGATTGTTGATTGGTGTTTGAAAAGTTTCCTTGTTTTTGGTGGTTTTTTAAGTACCAGTAGCCAGGTTTTGTTGATTTCCTTTTTGTTGAAACTGCTTGTGGATTTCAATGGCTTCCTTGTGTAGTCTGATATAGTAGTTGTTGGAGTTGTCAAGAATTTCTCTGTCTATGTCCTGGAGAGATCAAGGGAAAGCCTCAACCTCTATGCCCTGTTGTTGGACCATCAAAGGAACTGGATGGCCATTGTCTGAGACAGAATGCTGCACTCTGTGGATCACAGATCTGATCCAGCAGGGATCTTCTTATGTTTGTATAATTATTGCTTCTTAACAGTACTGCACAGCACGATGAACTTGCTACACATTTTTATTCTTCATAAGAGCTGTGGAACTCTTTTGCCTTCCCACCTCCTATTGTTGCTGTGACATGGGCCTGCAGGCAGTTGTTTAAACTGGCAGTTAAATCAGTTACAAATCATATGATTCAGACATAGATAAATGCTGTATTTTAAAAAGAAATCCTCCTGTTCCATTTTAGCCTAAATAGCCCTTAGCAACTCTTAATGTCTGCCAATCTGGTTAGATTGGCAGCATTTCCATGCATGGGCAGTTTCTGGGGGTGGGGGGGGGGAAATGCTTGATGGGATTTTCAGTCCTTAAGTGCCAAATGGAACAAACCAAACGATCGGCTTGGATCTGATTGCCACAGTCAAACACGGTAGGCTCGTCACTAAATGTGCAACATCCATAATCCAGATTCGAATGAAGCAGGATACAGCTTCCACACTCAAGAGCCTGGGGAGGGCAGGATTTGGAGTGGGGAGGGACAGGGTACACTCTAATCTGGAGAACCAGGTTTGATTCCCTGCTCTGCCACTTGAGCTGTGGAAGCTTATCTGGTGAACTAGATGAGTTTGTGCTTGACAATTGCCACTCTAGCCATTTTCCTTGTCTTCAATTCTCACAAGCCCTCAGTAAACCAAGGCTCTTACCCTGGCTCTACCTGTAATACTTGAGAGAGGGAACCTAGGAGCGATGACGTCAACAGCCCGGGTCATTTCCTCATTGCCGAATTCGGACAGAGCGTTGACATACGCAACAACCGTATCAACAGGAAAGTCCCCCGGAGCCCTCAAGAAATCTGTTCAGGTTCATCCTGCTCCCAGGGTGGATCATTTTCACAGCTCCTCCACCCCTGGAAAGACTTGGTATCTCTGTAAGTCTAACGCCAAACAAACAATGGTGAAGGGAGGGGGAACTGCGCCCGGGCCATGAACTGCCTGTGCGCCCTCTCCTGTCCCTGACACACCCTACCCTGACATGCCCTGGCACACCCCCAGCGTGCCCCCCACGTGACTGCAAAGGCAGCGCCCAGGGCGAACCACCCCAGATGTTCCCATGGCAGCTACGCCACTGCCCCAAACAAACAGTGAGCTGGGCATGACAAAGGAACAGTTTTCAATTCATAGAATCATAGAGTTGGAAGAAACCCCAAGGGCCATCAAGCCCAACTCTCTGCAATGCAGGAACACATAATCAAATTCAGTCAACTGATGCTAGAGTTGATACATAGAAGAAGAAGAAGAAGAAGAAGAAGAAGAAGAAGAAGAAGAAGAAGAAGAAGAAGAAGAAGAAGAAGAAGACGAAGACGAGGAGGAGGAGGAGGAGTTTGGATTTATATCCCCCCTTTCTCTCCTGTAGGAGACTCAAAGGGGCTTACAATCTCCTTGCCCTTCCCCCCTCACAACAAACACCCTGTGAGGTGGGTGGGGCTGAGAGAGCTCTGAAAAGCTGTAACTAGCCCAAGGTCACCCAGCTGGCATGTGTGGGAGTGCACAGGCTAATTTGAATTCCCCAGATAAACCTCCACAGCTCAGGTGGCAGAGCTGGGAATCAAACCCGGTTCCTCCAGATCAGAGTGCACCTGCTCTTAGCCACTGCTCTTAGCCACTACGCCACTGCTGCTTCCATAGCGGTGTGGGTGTCCAGTATCCTGGGAGAAAAAAAAGAAAAAATATATAAACAACCCACCATCTTATTACAGGAAATTCTGACCGTGCAGTTAGTTCCTCTTTCTCTCTGCCATCTTCAAATCCACCAGGAAAAGGCCTGCAAAGAGTGAGTGTCACTTTAATTCTCTCCATGAAGAAACAGATGGACAATTACCCCCGATAAATAAAGATACCCGTGCAGATATCACTCAATTAATTGAGGCTTTATCTGAGCCGAAAGAGGCAAAACAAGATACTTACATGTTGTCAGCAGCTTTGGGCGTAATTTAGCACATTAATGCCATCTCCTGCTGAATGACTATCCTCAGCACAAAGACTTCGGGGTTTAATTCATTTTTGTGATCAGTGGTGCTGAATTCTATGTGTGCCGTGCCGTGCCTGTTTCTTTATAAATCTCACATCCACAGCAATAAAAAGTAGCTCTCTTTAATATACGGCGTGGTTTTCTACTCCCCCCCCACCCGCACCAGAGGGAAAAAAACATAGCATCGGGATTTAAATTCCTCAGTTGCTCTTTAGTTATCAAAAAGGGATTTTCTGACTCTCTTGAAAGTGCTGTCAGCAGCATCTTTTCCGTCAAAAGAAAAGGTACATTTTAAAATTAATCATAGGCGCCATTTACCTGGATTCCCCCTATGGAAGCCGTCAGTAAAGTGAAACAGACGTCACAGTCTTTTATCAGTGTGAAGGATAGAGGCGATCATCACTGGTGCGTTTAGGGTGGGGCAGAGGCATAGCAAGGGGGAAAAGCGCCCGGTGAACTGAAGAAGAAGAAGAGTTTGAATTTATATCCCCCCTTTCTCTCCTGTAGGAGACTCAAAGGGGCTTACAATCTCCTTGCCCTTCCCCCCTCACAACAAACACCCTGTGAGGTGGGTGGGGCTGAGAGAGCTCCGAGAAGCTGTGACTAGCCCAAGGTCACCCGGCTGGCGTGTGTGGGAGTGTACAGGCTAATCTGAATTCCCCAGATAAGCCTTCCCAGCTCATGGTGCGTCCTCTGCCCCCATCCTGCCCCAGAAGCTCCCGCCACGCCCCAGAACATTCCCACCATGCCCCCAGAACGCCCTTGCCACCCCCCACAGGGGCACGTGCCCAGTGCGTCGCGCACCCCCTGTCCCCTTGGAGCTACGCCTCTGGGTTGGGGGAAGTCAGAGTATGAGCCCCAGGTGCTTCTTGCCTACGGGCGATCAGGCTGCCCCTTTGCAAAGCAAAGTTGCTTGGAGAGCTGGTCTACTCACCATTAAGAAGCTATGGGTAGACCTGGCCGCTGTGGAGGTCTACCAGTTCTTAATGGCAGGTAGACCAGACCTCTGGAGAGCCGGTTATTTCTGGCTGAAAGGAATGGGTAGACCTGGCCTCGCTACAATTTCACCTCCAAAAGGGAGCATCTGGCCACGGTTGCGTTCAAGGTTCAAACCATTTATTCATTTGACATCCATTACGATTCTGTTTCCCCCTCCCTCCTCCTTGCATGCTCTTTGCAAAGATACCGAACGCCTATCTCCTCCTTCTTCGTAATATATTTTCTGAGAAAAAAACGACGGAATCAGCGATAGATGCACAAAATTGCTGGTGGATGCGTCACTGACTCGAGGAATCGAAGATAAGTCCTTCTTCCAATAGATAAGACAACCCGTTTCAAGGCACAGCCACTTCAGGCCCTGTTAATGTGCAATTCTGATTCCAGAAGTGTTTGAACATAATGTTGCCGTCCTGCTGTCTGATTCTTCCGCTCTGTTTCTCCCCCTCCCCTCCACTTTCTTCTCGCAGCTTTAATATCCTACATTGGAGCCTGGGCGCATGTAGAGAGAGAAAAGACGCACACTTCAGGCATCCTCTAGAAATGGTTACATGTGTGAAGTTCCATTTTCACTCTTGGAAGCTGTATGGCCAGCCACGAAGGAGCTAGAGAGGATTCTTAAGTTTAAAGATGCATTACTAGTGAGTTAATTCATGTTAAGTATAGGTGTGAAAGTTGGACAATGATGAAAAGGTGAAAGGAAAAAAAGTAGACTGGTTTGAAATGTAGTGTTGGAGGAGAGTTTTACTGGGGACTGCCAAAAGGACAAATAAGTCGGTTCTAGATCAAATCAACCCTGAACAGTCCCTAGAACAGCGGTTCTCAACCTTCCTAATGCCGTGACCCTTTAATACAGTTTCTCATGTTGTGGTGACCCCCAACCAGAGGTGGGATCCAGCAGGTTCTCACAGGTTCCCGAGAGTAGGTTACTAATTATTTGTGTGTGCCGAGAGGGGGTTACTGATTGGTGATTTTGCCACGTGATTTTTGCCTTAGTTACGCCCCTCCTCCACTCCTCAGCAGTAGCACGCAGAACTTGAAGCAGTCGAGCAGGAGGTGCACCGGCGTGTGTGGCAGCCTGTACCCGCGTGCATTCGTTTCCCGCCCAAGGACCGGCACAGCGACTGCGTCCTTGCCACAGCCCTGCCCAGGAATGCCCCGCCCCAGAATGCCTGGCCATGCCCCTGTCATGCCCCACCCAGCCCCTTTGGTGCTACGCCACTGTTTGAATCCCACCACCATGGGAACCTGTTACTAAAATTTTTGGATCCCACCACTGCCCCCAACCATAAAATTATTTGTGTCTCTGTTCCTAAGACCATCGGAAATATATGTTTTCCAATGGTCTTAGGCGACCCCTGTGAAAGGGTCGTTTGACCCCCAAAGGGGTCGTGACCCACAGGTTGAGAACCGCTGCCCTAGGAGCTACAATGACTAAACTGAGGCTATCATGGGCCCCTTCTGCACATGCAGAATAATGGACTTTCAGTGCATTTTGCAGCTAGATTTTACTGTGCGGAATAGCAAAATACACTTACAAACAATTGTGGATTGAAAGTGCTTTATTCTACATGTGCAGAAGGGGCCATAGCTTGGTCACATTATTAGAAGAGTCACTGGAAAATACAATAGTGCTAGGAAAGGTTGAAGGCAGCAGCAATAAAGGAAGACCAAACATGGGATGGACTAACTCTATAAAGGAAGACAATGCCCTCAGTTTGTTTAATTTTTTTTTCTATATGTTTATTACATGCCCGTCATCAAAGTCCCTGGGCAGGGTTTGCAAGACTGGAGCGAGGCTGTTCATGATAGGATGTTTTTTGGGGGGACATTAATTCATTGGGTCACCATGAGTCACAAGTGACTTGATTGTACTTAACACATATACAAACTTACAGATTGTCTGGTGTCTTTTGGCTGTGTGATTTTTTTAAAAAAATTCCTTCTGTTTAGCATTCATTTCCAGTTGAATCCACAAAAGGGACATGGTTCTAAATAACACATCAAAGAAAAGGGGGGGTGTAGTGGAGCTAGCCATATACCGTGTTTCCCCAAAAATAAGACAGGAGCAGCAGTGGCATAGGAGGTTAGGAGCTTGTGTATCTAATCTGGAGGAACCGGGTTTGATTTTCTGCTCTGCCACCTGAGCTGTGGAGGCTTATCTGGGGAATTCAGATTAGCCTGGGCACTCCCACACACGCCAGCTGGGTGACCTTGGGCTAGTCACAGCTTCTCGGAGCTCTCTCAGCCCCACCTACCTCACAGGGTGTTTGTTGTGAGGGGGGAAGGGCAAGGAGATTGTAAGCCCCTTTGAGTCTCCTACAGGAGAGAAAAGGGGGATATAAATCCGAACTCCTCCTCCTCCTCCTCCTCCTCCTCCTCCTCCTCCTCCTCCTCCTCCTCCTCCTCCTCCTCCTCCTCCTCCTCCTCCTCCTCCTTCTTCTTCTTCTTCTTCTTCTTCTTCTTCTTCTTCTTCTTCTTCTTCTTCTTCTTCTTCTTCTTCTTCTTCTTCTTCTTCTTCTTCTTCTTCTTCTATTAATTTTTGCACCAAAAGATGCATTAGGGCTTATTTTCGGGGTAGGGCTTATTTTAGGGGAAATACGGTACCTTCACAACTCATTAAGGCAGGCTCTCGGCAGCTTTGTTGGTGTGATGCAAGCTGCATCCTCATTGGCAGGGAGCATCCAGCTGGATCACACCATCCTGATCTGTAACTACCAGTAGGGCTTATTTTTTGGAGTAGGGCTTATATTCTAAGCCTCCTTCAAAGAGCCTGAAAAATCATGATAGGGCTTATTTTCAGGGTAGGGTTTATTTCAGGGGAAACATGGTACCATGGGGGGGAGGCAAGTACACCCAGGCTACTAGCTGGAACAATGCCAGCTACCAAAGGAGGGAATGAACACAATAAATCCTGGTACAGTAATGTCTAGACAACTATTGCACTATGGCCACTGGCCAAAATCCGAAATAATTAAGTAAACAATACAGGTGATTTGAATGTAGAAAAGTGCAAAGTGCAGCACCAACATAGAAGAAGACTGTTGAGACTGTTGAGAAAACTCAGTAATGAAGGAATAAGAGGGGAAGTGTAGTAATGCACTGCTGACCCAGCAGCACCGTGGTAGAACGTTGGCACACCAACGGACCTACGGCCTTCTGGTCGCACCGCACCCCCACTCCTCAACCCCGTATGAGTCACGGGTCATGAACTATCTGGCTCAGTCACCGGGCGTCCCAAACAAAGGGACAATGATCTGCCCCCAGGTGAGGATTAGGCCCAGACGCTTACGCTCTTCTCCGCACGTAGCAGCCAGGTGAGATCATGCATCACATGATGATCTCCCGCTCTCCCGCTCTCCCGGACTCTCCCGTCCCACCCCTCTACACGCCCCCATTAGAATCATAATAAAAGGTGCCAGGAACCAGCACGCGGGAGACTCGCTAGGAACACGGACCTCCGCGCTCCCGCTGCTGGCGATCTCCACCAGATGTTATCTCCGCGTCTTGTCTCGTTCTTGCGCTGACCACGTGGGTCGACTACAAGCTGGTGCCGAAACCCGGGAATCCTCGAACCTCCACCCTGCTCACCGTCGCCTGGGAAAGGGCCGCGATACCGACGTCCGCCGGATCGGGGCATCCAGGGACCACCGTTTCGGTATCGCCTGTCCTCTGGATCGGCGCATCCAGAGACCGCAGCGTCCTAGGACACTCTCTCGTCCGACGGAACACCGGTGAGTATGGGAGCTTGCAAAAGCAGGGCTTATGACAACCACGTTGGCGAACTGAAAGCGTTAAGCGAAATGCGGCAGGGTCCCGTGAAGAGAAGGGAGCTGGCGCAAATTGGGTGAGGAGATTGAAGCTCAATGTCCATGGTACCCAGAGGGGGACATTGAATCTTAAGGACTGGGAAAACATCGGGCGCACTCTTCGCACAGCGCCTCGCGCGATGATGTCACTGCTCCTGGCGTGGAGACAATGTTCTGTCGCCTTCAGCCTGCAGACCTATGGCTCCCTTGCTGTAGGCCGCCCTCCTTCGATCTTTCACCTTCAATTTCAACCCCGGAATCTTCTCTATCTGCTAAATTGGACGCCTGTCCTCCTTCTGCCCCCCTTGCTCCTCCGCCCATTTCAAATTCTCCGCGGCTCAGCCGCCCCTCCTGCTCCGC
The DNA here is from genome assembly GCF_021028975.2 of Sphaerodactylus townsendi. Lineage (NCBI taxonomy): Eukaryota > Metazoa > Chordata > Lepidosauria > Squamata > Sphaerodactylidae > Sphaerodactylus > Sphaerodactylus townsendi. Next base: position 70,035,764 of record NC_059433.1, read on the forward strand.
CTTCATTTCACGAAGCCACCGCACCTCCGTCAGCGCCACGTAATGGCGCGGGTTTCAAAACCCTCGCAGAGCGTATTAGCCACGATCTGCAAAGAAACCCTGGCGGAAGAGCGATGCGATATCTCGCATTGTGCCCGTCCATTTCACAAATACCGAGGGGAGGATGGCATTGTTCCCGGGTTGTCGATTACCGCCCCTTAAGCTATAACATCCTCACTGAGCTCCGCTAGCAAAGCCATGCGGGACGTAGGAATCACTAGCCCCTACGTGAGAGGCATGCTGGAGGCAATCGCGAGAATCACTTAATGGTTCCGGACGACTGGAAAACCACCTTCCGCATGCTCCTGAGCCCTGCACAATTTGTGATCTGGGAAAGCGAGTTCCGCCAGCAGTGCTTCAACAGGGCAGCCACCTCGGGCGGAGCGTACACCGCCGCGCAGCTGTACGGCTTCGATGCCTGCGGCAACCCCAACGAGCAGATTGTCCTGCCTGGGGCCACCCTTACGGTCGCCTCTGAGTGCGCCTACAAGGCGTTTATCAAGGTTCCCAATGCCGGCCAGCCAACCCTGAGTTTCTCCACCATCCGGCAAAACCCCAAGAGCCCTATGCCGAAGTTTGTGAACAGGCTCCAGGAAGCTCTCAAAAGGCAGGTTGACAACGAGGAGGCCCCGGGCTGAACTCCTTAAGCGCATCGCCAAAGAGAACGCCTCCGCTGAGTGCCGCCAAAGCAGTCACAGGCTTAGGTAGGAACCCTGAACTGGCCCGACATGCTCAAAGCTTTGCCAGGACATCGGGTCTTTCGCCCATCAAGCCAGCCTTCTAGCTACAGCCCTCTCCGGCTGCCCTGAGACAGCCCCGAGACGAGTGTTTCAATTGCAACAAGCCAGGACACCTCCGTAAGGACTGTAGACTGCCCGGTGAGGGGGCCTACAGCCCGAAGGAGGGTCTCCCCCCAGAGGGCGAAGACCCCCAGGGAGGTCTAAGACCGGGTGCTCCCAAAGCCTGCTGGGAAGGCCCGCACCCGGGCATCTCCCCAGCCCGGAACCAAGGCCCGCATCTCAAACCCTTCCCCCGGAGCTCCCACGAGATCTTCGCTGCTCCAGCTCAGTATAGTGATCCCATCCCCACGGAGACCATTAGGCTGGTCTTGCCAAAAGCTTCTGCCGTGGAACAGGGATTGTTCATCATCCCAGGGGTCATCGACTCCACGCACCAGGGAGCCATCCACATCCAGGTGTGGACAAACATCCCGCAGGAACTGCCAAGTTCATCCGATCATCCTGCCCCTATGCTTTCACTGGAGTCTGATCTAAGTTCAGCTAATCTAAATCTCATTGCTTGCTCCCCTACGTCTATACTTCCTGCTCTGCTAACCCCTTCTATTTCCAAAGTCACCATGCCTCCGCCAGTGCCACAGAGTGGCACGCATTTCAAAATCTCTGCAGAGTCCACAATCACTGAACTACAAGCAGCTGTAAGGATCAAATCAGATCTCGTAGCCTCTGAGCCTGTGCAAAGCCCTAAGCTCAAAGCTCCCAGTGGCAGCAACGTCGTCAGTACTTCAGGGAAAGCAGGATCACAGCCTGCAAAGGAATCACCCTGCAAGATCCAGAGAGCAAGACCTCAAATCAGAGATGCAATCCTCCTCATTACTTTATGCGCGCTCTGTATGCCTATATATGCTCTGTATGTCTTACCCCCTTTCAAGAGACCCCTAAAATTTTCCCTTCATCAGAGGGATTTGTCCATTGCTTCTAAGCTATGCTCTTATGCTTCAATTAAAGTTTCTCTCCTTTTGATTATGTGTGCCAATGCCTTGAAAGGCTTCACCCATTACAGCATCAACCTTAAACAGGACGCAGCTCGTGCATGCTCCCTAGAGGCCGATGGGACCTGCTTCAGGCCGCCCCCATCTTAGTTTAAACCCTCAAAACTCTTCTTCAAACCTTTCCTTGAGAACCTTTTCCTTCGTCCATCTGAGCCTACACTGCCACATTGGCGTGGCGCAAGTTACATATGAAGCCAAAATCATTTTCATGCTCCCACATTCTCTGCTGAGCGCTCCCTGGCTAGTCACAGTGCCAAGGGGGGTCTCTCAGCCACACCTATCTTACACAGCCTCCGCTGTGAAGGTAGGAAGCGAGCTCAAACCGGCCAAAGTCTCCTTACAGGAGGGGAAGGTAGAGCTGACTTCCAAACCCTTCCCCCCCGCCTTCTTTTCTGCACACACCCCCTCTCTCTCATGGGCTGACGCACCCCACCTCTAGATCTGGGATCTGACAAAAGGTTTTTCTTGCAAACCCCTCTCAAATTGCTCGTGTGATCAAACCTCAAGCCCAGGAACTGTTTTCTTTGCATCTTTCTCTAAATCTTTCCTATAAATGCTATATTACGATATGACTATAATTGTGAATTGTTTAAGTTGCCGACCTGGTTGTGACCTCTCCCTTCTCCTAAGCCTTCGGGCAATTCGCTGCCTTGTGTACGCCTTGCGTGCTGCAAGTGATCGCTGTCGGAATGGGCCAACTGCACCTAAGGAAAGCTTGGCCAAAACAAACGAAAGAAAGGGGAGTAGTTCCCCCCCCTATTGACCCAATCAAGGTCTCATCCAGCAGACCATATCCAAAGTACTCTTCTCTATTCTCTATCAAAAAATTGCCCGCCCCCCCTGTCAGGATATTGAAAATTGCAAGGTGGTCATATGCTGGTCTAGAATGACTGGAATGTAACAGTCAGCAGAATTGTAAAGGTCGGAGCCTCTCTGTCTGGGTCTGCAGTGATTGGCATGTAACAGTCAGCAGAATTGTAAAGGTCGGAGCCTCTCTGTCTGGGTCTGCAGTGATTGGCATGTAACAGTCAGCAGAAGTGAAAAGGTCACAGGCCAGGATGATTAGATCATCTAGCTAATGATTTGCTGGACAAAACTATATAAGAAGACTGCATACCCAATTCAGTACCTCTCCTTCACCTTCAGGTTCGGGCTCAGATTGTTGTCAGAGTAGAGAGTGGATAGTTATTGTTATTTTTGTTCCTTTGAGAAACAAGAGATAAAGTATTCCTGTTGGAACTAAATCTACTGTCTGAGCGTTTCTTTTTCTTATACTGCAAGCAGTTACCTCCTGTTCTAGCAAGGGTGAGTTGGCACCTAGTCCTTCCGCTGTGCACTAGGCCAACACCCCCCCCCCCCACTCAGGGCTCGGGCTTTCCATTGTCATCTATAAGAACTAACTCAGCCAGCACGCAAAACCCCTGGGGGAAAAGCGTCGCTTGTTTTTTCTCTTCCATACAGGAGTCCAGCTCGCCATGCCAGGCCAGCCCCATCCCGGAGATGGAGCGGGGCCTCCCTGGAGGATCCGACCCCGCCGCCCTGTTGAGAGAGCCCGATCACCCCCCAGCCTGGGCCAAGATGGGAGGGACCTCTCTGGAACCAGTACACCCATTCTTCCACGGAGATCGCAACCCTCGCTGCCCCCCCCCCCCCAGGGGAATGGCAGCCTGGGCCAGCTATGGCTCAAAGGTTGACGCTGTGTGTCGCTGCTCCTCATCTACAGCCGCCATTCTCTCTCCCTCTCTGCCGCCCCCTGGCTGAAACTTGGAATTGCAGCCAGGAACATTCCTGATAGGTTAACCCTTGGAACTCCCCGCTGTTTTCAGCCGCTTGAATAATTGTTGGAACACGCCTTCTCTCACAACCTTGCTCGTGAGAGTCACTGAACCTGCAATGCTAAAGACTATCAGTAGCTCTCCCCACGCTCTTGAGAAACCCATGGACTCTAACGCCATCGCTCTGTAGCTTTGGTAGTCAAACAGCAAGAGCCATGCATTGGACAATTATGCAACCACGGGTTGCCTTCCTTCCTTACATCTAGCCTATGTACTGTTTAGCTATGTTTATTGTTTTCATTTATATGATGTCGCCTATCTACAAACATGCATGTCTTGTATATATTGTTGCCAACGCAATGTCTGATGCCTTGCCCCAATGGTGGTCAGCCCTCTGGAGCTGGCTGCCGGGAGGATGGTTAAGTGCTATTGTACAGCTCTGCATTGGTTTAATTGTATGCCTCATTATCGGATCTCGTTTCGTTCAATGTATGTCTAATATTGCCTGTAACCTATGTAAGAAGCCCCTCGACTTTCCCTTACCTCGCAACCAAGTTCTAATGTTGCACAAGCAGCTCGGTCAGCTTGACCAAACGGCGGAGGGGACAAGCGTCCTTTCAAATCGCCCCCTAGCATTTCGGTCCCCCTTCTAAAATGTAAAAAAGGAGGAGATGTAGTAATGCACTGCTGACCCAGCAGCACCGTGGTAGAACGTTGGCACACCAACGGACCTACGGCCTTCTGGTCGCACCGCACCCCCACTCCTCAACCCCGTATGAGTCACGGGTCATGAACTATCTGGCTCAGTCACTGGGCGTCCCAAACAAAGGGACAATGATCTGCCCCCAGGTGAGGATTAGGCCCAGACGCTTACGCTCTTCTCCGCACGTAGCAGCCAGGTGAGATCATGCATCACATGATGATCTCCCGCTCTCCCGCTCTCCCGGACTCTCCCGTCCCGCCCCTCTACACGCCCCCATTAGAATCATAATAAAAGGTGCCAGGAACCAGCATGCGGGAGACTCGCTAGGAACACGGACCTCCGCGCTCCCGCTGCTGGCGATCTCCACCAGATGTTATCTCCGCGTCTCGTCTCGTTCTTGCGCTGACCACGTGGGTCGACTACAGGGAAGTCCTTCTATGGATTAAAAACTGTTTGAGGAACAGGAAACAAAGGGTGGGTATAAATGGGAAGTTCTCACAATGGAGAGATGTAGGGAGTGGTGTCCCCCAAGGATCCATATTGGGACCAGTGCTCTTTAACTTATTCATAAATGACCTGGAAGTAGGGGTAGGTAGTGTGGTGGCCAAGTTTGCAGATGATACCAAATTATGTAGGGTGGTGAGAACCACAAAGGATTGTGAAGAGCTCCAAACGGACCTTGATAAATTAGGTGAGTGGGCTAAGAAATGGCAAATGCAGTTCAATGTAGCAAAATGTAAAGTGATGCACATAGGGGCAAAAAAATCCAAACTTCACATACATGCTACAGGGGTCAGTGCTATCAGTCACAAACCAGGAAAGGGATTTGGGCGTCTTAGTTGATAGTTCCATGGGAATGTCAACTCAATGCATGGCAGCTGTGAAAAAGGCAAACTCTATGCTGGGGATAATTAGGAAAGGAGTTGATAATAAAACTGCAAGGATTGTCATGCCCTTATATAAAGCAGTGGTGCGACCGCACTTGGAGTACTGTGTTCAGTTCTGGTCGCCACATCTAAAAAAGGATATCGAGGAGATAGAAAAAGTGCAGAGAAGGGCAACGAGGATGATTGAAGGATTGGAGCACCTTCCTTATGAGGAGAGGCTGCAGCATTTGGGACTCTTTAGTTTGGAGAGGAGACGTCTGAGGGGGGATATGATTGAAGTCTATAAAATTATGCATGGGGTAGAAAATGTTGACAGAGAGAAATTTTTCTCTCTTTCTCACAATACTAGAACCAGGGGGCATTCATTGAAAATGCTGGGGGGGAGAATTAGGACTAATAAAAGGAAACACTTCTTCACGCAACGTGTGATTGGTGTTTGGAATATGCTGCCACAGGAAGTGGTGATGGCCACTAACCTGGATAGCTTTCAAAAGGGCTTGGACAGATTTATGGAGGAGAAGTCAATCTATGGCTACCAATCTTGATCCTCCTTGATCTCAGATTGCAAATGCCTTAGCAGACCAGGTGCTCAGGAGCAGCAGCAGCAGCAGAAGGCCATTGCTTTCACCTCCTGCATGTGAGCTCCCAAAGGCACCTGGTGGGCCACTGCGAGTAGCAGAATGCTGGACTAGATGGACTCTGGTCTGATCCAGCAGGCTAGTTCTTATGTTCTTATGTTCTTAAGAACAACACACAGAACAGAACAAAACAAGCAATTGAGAGACAATCCTCTATCCCTATGAACAATGTCTGATATTACTTTCCGGTAATTCCTGTATCGTTGTATATTCCCCATTTGAAGTTCCAAACATCAAGATAGAAGATAAGTAAGATAAGCTCACAGTCCAACTTTATACTTTCCTCAAAGCAGTCTCTTTTCTTGCCAGTCAGTGTCTATGTGATGACTTCTAACTGTCCTGTGATGATGAGGAGGAGGAGGAGGAGGAGGACAAGGAGGAGGAGAAGAAATAAATAAATAAATGAAGAAAGAAAGAAAGAAAGAAAGAAAGAAAGAAAGAAAGAAAGAAAGAAAGAAAGAAAGAAAGAAAGAAAGAAAGAAAGAAAGAAAGAAAGAAAGAAGAAGAATAGGAGGAGTAGGAGGAGTTTGGATTTATATCCCACCTTTCTCTCCTGTAAGGTAGCTTACAAGCTCCTTTCCCTTCCTCTCCCCACAACAGACACCTTGTGAGGTAGGTGGGGCTGAGAGAGTTCTGAAGAACCGTGACTAGCCCAAGGTCACCCAGCAGGAATGTAAGAGTGCGGAAATACATCTGGTTCACCAGATAAGCCTCTGCCACTCAGGTGGAGGAGTGGGGAATCAAACCTGGTTCTCCAGATTAGAATCCACCTGCTCTTAACCACTACACCACGATGGTGAAATCTCTAATGACTTGGGAATCTCATTCAAAACTCCCATCTAATTGGCAACAGAATCAACAGATTAATAATGTTCTCACAACAGGTGATGGAAGCGTTCACATATGTTGAACCTGGACATGTAAGTCTTAGGTAAGTGGGGTGGTCACAATTAACAATGGACGGGGTTTTTCCCAGATGACCTCTGTTTCACCGTGGGCATCTTTTTCAGCAAAAGACAAATATTGCACACTCGCCTGGAGACTGGATAAATATGTCAAGCTTTAAGCACTATAATGCAGTGTAAGAGAGCAATTAGATGTATATGACCTAAGTTGATTGGCATAAATAGATAGACATGACAATGTCTGTGTGTACTTTCATGGCTCTGGCATTGATTCTTGGTAGCTTCATTCAGGGAGGGGAAAATATGTTGACAGTTAACTCATTCCTGGTTCTTCCTTCATAGATGAATGTGTGTTAAGCAGACATATTCAGTGCTCAGAAGAAAATCTAATGACACTTTAAAAAAAGGCATAACAAATTAACTCAACTCAACCTTTATTACAATCCAAACTCAGAGAACTCAGAGTATTGAGCAGCACTCAATATAAATAATATACAATGTTTTAAATGCAAGGATAAATTCTAGTTAGGGCTTTAACTTGGGTGACCCAAACTAGCCCAGATAATGGAAACTAAGAAGGGTTGGCCCTATTTAGTACATGGATGGGGGACCCCCCCCCTCCCAAGGAAGATCAGGGTTGTTACACAGAGGCAAGCAAGTGTAAACCACCTTTCCACATTCGTTGCTTTAAAAACCCTATAAGCAGTGGCGGGATCCAAAAATTTTAGTAACAGGCTCCCATGGTGGTGGGATTCAAACTGTGGTGTAGCGCCAATGGGGCTGGGTGGGGCATGATGGGGGCGTGGCCAGGCATTCCGGGGGCAGGGCATTCCTGGGCGGGGCTGTGGCAAGGACGCAGCCGCTGCGCCGGTCCTTGGGCGGGAAATGGATGCACGCAGGTGCAGGCTGCCACGCATGCCGGTGCACCTCCTGCTAGACTGCTTCAAGTTCTGCGCGCTACTGCTGAGAGGAGGGGTGTAACCAAGGCAAAAATCACGTGGCAAAATCACCCATTAGTAACCCCCTCTCGGCACACACAGATAATTAGTAACCTACTCTTGGGAACCTGTGAGAACCTGCTGGATCCCACCTCTGCCTATGAGGTTTCCGTAAGTCCACTGCAATTTGACAGCACTTTCTACCACTTTGAGAAATTAAGGGAGGAAGAAAAGGGTGGGATTTGTTCCAACTGCAGATCGAAGTAGAAGAATCAGACGGCTCTCATCAGGATCTCAAAGGCAGAGTGTAACAATAAAAGCAAACACATTTTGATTAACTGGCTATACCTTAATCATTCTAAGATTCTAAGATAAGAGCTTACCAAGGGGTAGCTCTGGAACCCAGTCCTGTGTTCTTCCCCAATGATGTCCGGAACGGAATGAAGACTGGTTCCTAATACGGTTCCATGGTGATGTGGAAAACCCTTTTTGTTTCAATTGCAAAGAAAAAGGAGAATTGAAGAAGGGCAGGTAGGTCTGGCATGACAGTGGAACATCCAGAAAGGAATGTCCTTTTTAATTGATTGATGACAAGTAGAGATCTCAATGGTGCTAACTATTTTTTTACAAACTCTGTAATGTAATTGCATGTTAACTACTATATGTTTCACTGAAGAAGCCTCTAGGGCAAAATGCACGTGGAAATTTTATCTGAGTAATAAAATCTATGTATTGTCTAGGGTTTTTCGCAGCCAGAAGCAACGGGGCTATTGGGGGCTCACTAGCAACTTGCTGCTGCCATTGGCTAGTGCCTACAAATGTGATTATTCCCTTTCCTTCCGTTCACTATAATGAATTCTGCCTTTGTTTCCAGAGCTACGTATCTCTTTCTACATCACGCTTGGGCTCCAACATGTAAAATTTGATTCACTGGCTCATCTATCTTACAGCTTTAATTAACAAAGGGTTTTGTCCCCATAGCTTCTCCGACTTCATGGTGTATTATTTTTTAAATCTCGGTGCTGTTCATTTTCTCAAAGAACACACTGTTGCAAAGATGAGAGCAATTAGAGTTGATTAATAAAATTTTGCAAAATGCTTTATAGCCATTAGTCAAGATTCAGCCAGGGGGCTGCCGCCTATATGCTTATTCAACACAATGGACAAGAATACTTTTAACAGTCTTTGGGTAATGTTTGTGTGCTTCTGTGTAAAAAGACACTAGTCACCAGAGGCGTAGCTCCAAGGGGGCGGCGGGGGGCAATGCACCAGGCGCACGCCCCTGTGGGGGTATGGTGAGGGCGTTCTGAAGTGGGACGGGAGAATTCCAAGGTAGGACAGAGCGGACATTGGCAGTGGTAGGATCCAAAAATTTTACTAACAGGTTCCCTTGCCAGCCCCCCCCCCTCAGCAAAGGGGGCAGAGGCATACCCAGGCAAACCTGAGCCCTGGGCAAAACCTGAGTTTGATGCCCCCCACATGGGCAGCCACCCCAACACGATCCCAAAAAATTTTTTTGCACCAGGTCATTTCTAAATCATCATCACATTATAGAAAATGCCCCAACTCACAAATCTGAACACAGCGATGGTGAAACACACAGGCTCTTTGATAGAGACTGGTGAGATACAAGGTACAAAAGGCTGAGAATCCATGAATTGCAGGACCTGAAAGGGATTAACCCAGTTCAGGGAGTTACATTATTAGTCACAATTGCTATATGGAACCTTCACGTTCAAAGGCAGTAGGCCTCTAGGCAGAAGTGTACCAGGGGCAAATGGCGCCTGGAGAAAAATTGTCTCCAGGAAACTTCCCAGGCTCTGCCCCCACCACCCTAGCTTCACCCCAGATGCCCCCAGGCTCCGCCCACACTGCCCTCAACCCCGCCCATGTCACCATGGACATGGGCAAGGTCTAGGGTGCCCACCTCCCCCCCAGACTCCCCCTGCTGGCTGGGTTCCCAGCTGGCAGCCTGCAGTCTTTTCTGAAAAGAGGGGTGAGTCCAGGGTGGGGTTGAGGGCGCTCAGATGGGGTCGAGGCACGTGAAAATAACGAGACAGCAGGACTTCCTGGTCACATGGGGGGGCCGATTTTGAATAAGCATATAGAAGAGTGGTGCCCGGGGACAAGGGGTACCCCTTGTCCCTAGGCAGATACGCCACTGCCTCTAGGGGAGGCAAGGGCGTGGAGATGGAAAAGTGGACCCCATTAGTAATTCCTCTCGGCACACACAAATAATTAGTAACCCCCTCTTGGGAACTGGTGAGAACCTGCTGGATCCCACCTCTGCATGGCAGGGGCAGAGGACGCACCAGTGCACTGGGCGTTTTCCCCCTTACTATGTGTCTGCTAGTCACCAGAAGGAAAACAGAGTTGGCATAAGCCTGAGGAAATCTGTGTTCAAATCTATGCTTGGGAGCACCAAGGGCCGATCAAGCGGAGACCTTCCAAATCAAACTGAAAACCACGGAATGGAAAAATCAAAAATAAAAAGAAGGCCTGACGTAGTTACAGGAAATTCTGATTATAACACTCCCAGTGATTCCTAAAGCTACCAAGGAGCAATCAGGGTAACTCAAGCAGAAATCTAACCATAGAGTTTCTCATCATTGCTAGAGAATGACCCTAGGTGGCTCTAGGTATCATCAGGTACTCTATGCTCAGAACTTCCTGTAAATAGTCTAGGGCAGTGATGGCGAACCTTTTCGAGATCGAGTGCCCAAATTGCAACCCAAAACCCACTTATTTATTGCAAAGTGCCAACATGGCAATTTAACCTGAATACTGAGGTTTTAGTTTAGAAAAAAACGGTTGGCTCTGAGGCGTGTGTTACTCGGGAGTAAGCTTGGTGGTAGTCGGTTGCTTTGAAGCCCCCATGCAACTCTTCCAACAGGTGAATCATGACCTTAGGAGGGTTTACTCAGAAGCAAGCCCCATTGCCAGCAACTGAGCGTACTACCCAGGTAAAGGATTGCGCTTTATTTCTTCACATGAAAATCAGTGGGGTTTAACAGTGCTTAACAGGGTTACCTACACTGCCTCCCCAAAACTAGATCTTAGGTTTAATGCTAATAATCGAGCCCAGTGGCCCAGGCCAGCCTAGATGTGTGTGGGAGGTGGGTGGGGGCGACTCTGTTTGCACGTGCCCACAGAGAGGGCTCTGAGTGCCATCTCTGGCACCCGTGCCATAGGTTCGCCACCACTGGTCTAGGGCCTGCCCAGCAGCCCTACCATGGTGGATCTCATGAATATGGCATTGGAAGAGAGTTCTATAGATACTGTAGACCACTAAAAGTCAAATAAGTGGGTTCTAGATCAAATTAAGGCTGAACTGCCTCTAGAAGCTAAAATGACTAAACTGAGGCTATTATACTTTGGCCACATTACAAGAAGGCAAGAGTCACTGGAATAGACAGTAATGCTAGGAAAAGTTGAAGGGAGTAGGAAGGCCCAAAGAGGAAGCCCCAACAGGAGATGGATTGACTCAATCCAGGAAGCCAGATTCTTGATTTGCACAGTCAGAGCAAGGGTATTGTTAACAGGACATTTGGGAGGACATTAATTCTTAGGGCCGCCATGAGTCAAAAGCAACCTGATGGCATTTAACACTCACAACTGCACATACTATTCCTAATGATTTTTTAAAATCCTTCCTGAATAGGAGTCTGCAACCTTGGCTCTATTGACTTTTGTGGCTTTTCTGAGCTGGGTGGCCACTGGTCTGGTGGCCCAGAAAACCCACGACAGGCAGTTGATTCTGGTCGTGAAAGCCTTTGACAATATGTTGCCTCTTGTTTGTGAACCGGGACGGGGGGGGGGGGTAGGCAGCCGCGTGCATCCGCGAACGGCCTCAGGAGCGCACTGCACAGGGCAGGAAATGGCAAGCCCCAGAAGACCGTGCACTCCTGCGGCCGCGCACGCGGGAGGCTGCCACACTGCCTTGCGCCCCAGAAGGCAGTGAGGCAGCTTCCCAAAAATCAGGACAATTTGAAGAACCCGCAGGACGCGGGACAGATTGTTTAAAGGCGGGACTGTCCCGCCAAAAGCGGGACGTCTGGTCAGCCTACTTTTGTTGTCTCCTGATGTGGTCTTGGAGGCAGCCTTGGCTTTCTCCAAAACTTCCATTTGATCGACAGAAACCTTGGCATCCTCCCTCCGTTTCTTTGCCAACTTTCCCTGGATGTGACTCACTCTTTCGTGGCATACAAAACCTCAAGCGAGCCCTGGGTCTGAGGGCCTCTCATTTTGCTTTCATGCTCTGCATCGCTGTGGTTACACTCCCTTTCTTCTGGGTGGAAGTGATAGGCGTATTTATGGAGGAGGCCTAATAGGCCAGCACACTGCTCCATGCGTCGTAATGCATTTTCTGTCATGTTGTTCATTATTCCATCCGACTTTAATAACATTCTCAGCTTGATAGGCTAAGGAATAATGAAGCATTAATTCTAATTCAAGAACCTAATTAAAAGGCCCAGGTTTTGTTTCTGTGGGGTGCGCTGAAGGCTTAATTACAGTTGTAACATTTCAAAACCCTTTCCCTCTTTATTTTTCTGGGGCCTGAATGTAGCAGCTCAGGGCTTGTACTTGCCCATTTTCTTCGTGTGAGCATAAATCGCAGAGAGAAAAGCAGAATACGAGAGTGAGAAGATTTGCTGTGTGGTGAAATTGGGACAGTTAATGTCATCGATTGAACTTTGTAACCTACCCTTCTCCTCACAGGTTCAGGGCGGCTTAGCTTCCAATATCTACACAAAATAGACCTTTTCCCATTTTACTTTTTTTTTGTATGACAGCTACAGGTATTGTGGTTAAGAGTGGCAGACTTCGGATCACATGCACCAAAGTTGGAAAATAGGAACATTTCCCTGTTCACACACAACGGCCACTGTATGGATTGTTAGGATGGCCAGGTTGCTCGGGGCAACCGGCAGGAGCTATTGGGAGATGGGTCCCAGTGCGATTACATCATTTCTAACACAATGCAGGGAAACCAGCATAGTACGGGGGGTGGGCGGCAGGGCATTCTAGCACTTGCTCATAAATGGCTTGGACAGATTTATGGAGGAGAAGTCAATCTATGGCTACCAATCTTGATCCTCCTTGATCTCAGATTGCAAATGCCTTAGAAGACCAGGTGCTCAGGAGCAGCAGCAGCAGCAGAAGGCCATTGCTTTCACCTCCTGCCTGTGAGCTCCCCAAGGCACCTGGTGGGCCACTGCGAGTAGCACAGTGCTGGACTAGATGGACTCTGGTCTGACCCAGCAGGCTCATTCTTATGTTCTTATGCTATGATTTATAAAAAAGAGTTTTGGGAGAGTGATAGAAAGTCCCCTTGTGAGATGTTGGCCCTTTTGCATCATGCTGGAAGTGATGTCATCGACTGGTTACACAGTTTGCCTCTTTGGCCTGATAGAAAGACGGTTCCCCATTTTTCAGCTGCTTCGACCCATGAAACAACTTAATGTCAGTGAGCAGCAGCAGGAATCCCCAGAAGATTGTCTGCCATGAGTGGATACATGAGACCCCTCTGCATTGAGAATTTCAGGAATGGTGCGAGCTCAACTTGGGAATGGTTGGTTTGCCAAAATCATAACAACTGAACATGGTTGCTCTTGGTCTCTTCTCTAATTATGTCACAGTAGTTTTGCAGTTGTGTTGGAATAAGCGACTTCTGCATTCCTGGACACTGGGGGGTGCTGTGTATCTCACTCTAACTGTGATGTTGCTTCTCTTGTTTGCCCTCCTTGTCTAAGCCAGGAGACCGCCCACTAACTTCCTTTCTTCCCCATGCTGGTTTCACTTCTGTTCTAGCCTTTGACCTGAGCGCATGGTCAATGGCAGCCTGCCACAGTGGGGCCTTTCCCACTGTAGCATTCTCCTTACCCGCACACACGTGATGGCACGTTAGTTGTGCCCACTTGTTGTAGGGAAAGTAATCTCTTTAGACGAGGGTTTCTTTCTATCTACCTGTTTCCTGGAACAAAGCTGTGAACTGGAGATGCTTGAATAAATGTAAGTTTTACCTTTTACATTTATCTCTTGGGAAGTTTCTATAAACTGCACTCATACACACTACTGGGCAGATCTGTGACTCTAAACTAAATTTCACAGATGTCCCCCCTCAAAACAACAACAGTAAAGTAAAAAAACAACACATGCGTGGGATCGCTAGGTAAATCACAGAAATCATGCACGGATAAGCTGCAAGCAGAGGAAACAGGAAACCCACTCCTCCGCATGAAGCCTGCCGGGTGACCTTGGGCTAGTCACAGTTCTTTCCTAACTCTCTCAGCCCCACCTACTTCACAAGATGTCTGTTGTGGGGAGAGGAAGGGAAGGGGTTTGTAAGGATCAAGGGGACATGAATACAGAACCATACAGAAAGTGCAGAGAAGTGTGAAGCAAGTGATTCATGATGATTATTAGAACCAACCTCGAGAAAGCAAGTGGGGGAAGAGAATCTAATCAATTATTACACTCCTTTCCTTATTGGAGCTGACGTTGAGTCACCTTTCATAATCACCACAATTACTCCTAATATAAGTTTTCATTTGAAATTCGTAAACTAATTCAGAGAGGGTTGGACCGAATGTATTAATTACTGTATTCCTCAGTTATTCCTCTGGTATAGCCAAGCCATGCTATGCCAGAATCGCCATCATAACCAAGGCATTACAGAGTTCTTAGTCACCTAAGTCAACATAGTCTTTCATTATAATATTGTCTGGATCATAATTTTGGAATAATTTCCAGCCCACTGGCTCAGATCTCATTAGAGACAACCAGTGCGCCTATTGAGGGAATGTGCGCAAGAACACAACCTTCTAAAATTGGAGCTGTGATTCACAGAAGAATTTGGGATTTCCCTGGCCTTTGAACCTATCAAGCAAACTTCTAAATGAACACAAACTTATTTATTTAAGTGTTCTTAGTTAGGGACTAGGGTTAGGGGGTTAGTTAGTTTGGAAATGTTCATACTGTCTGTTCTTGGCTATTTGTTGATTTTGATTATGTATTATGTATTATGTATTATGTATTATGTATTATGTATTATGTATTATGTATTATGTATTATGTATTATGTATTATGTATTTATTATTTATTATTTATTATTTCGATTTTTATACCGCCCTATCCCCAAGGGGCTCTGGGCGGTGTACAACAAAATTAATACAAACAAGTTAGAGGACAAACCATGCAATTAAAACAACAACAACCCATAAAAGCTCCAACATTAAAACATACTAAATTTCATTAAAACAGTGGTAATATAATAATAAAAGGCACCTGGTGAATCCTTTCCTTTAAAACCCTCCCCTAGGGAGCGGCCGGACTCCTCCATAGGAGGATAATCTAGATGTAATTGAGCAGGGGCGCCATACTCAGTGGCTGGTTGCTCCAAAGGCCCGGCGGAACAACTCGGTCTTACAGGCCCTGCGGAATTCACCGAGATCCCGCAGGGCCCGGACAGCTGGAGGAAGAGTGTTCCACCAGGCCGGGGCCAGGGCCGTGAAGTTTATACTGTTCAGTGTATATTGGTGCATCGTTAACAATGTTGAGATGTATCCATGAAATTCTATTAGTTGTGTATTGCTACTCTGATACTGTTAAATTATTGATCCATTATATGTATTGATTTATTGTATGTATTGATGTATTTTAAGCTCTAGGTATTGCATGGATTAGTTGTATTTATTGTTAGTACTGTTGTTTAGGGTGTTAGAAGTTGTATAGCTTGTAATTTAAGTCGCCATCTGAAATCAGGCTATTTAGCCGTATGTACATGTGCTTTGCTGTATTGCTGTATTGCTAGTATGTATTTTTGCTGGGTTGTGAGCCGCTCTGAGCCCTTCGGGGACAGGGCGGGGTACAAATATAATTGAAATGAAAAATGAAAAAAATAAAGCACTTTTATGATGCCTTTCCACCTCATCAGGTGGAATTTGAACAATAAAAACAATACAGCTGAAAACCATAAAATAATCCATATGAGTATACAATACCAGAACCATTAACCGTTACTGGGGATATGTCAAACTAAACAAAAGAAGTCTTCTTCTGCTGGAGGAAGTAGGGTTGCCAGCTCTGGATTGGAACATACATGGATTTTTTTTTGCAGGGGGGGAGGGTATCACCTGAGAAGACTGAGGTTTGGGGAGGGGAGGGACTTCGATAGAGTCCACCTTACAAAGCGGCCATTTTCTCCAGGTGAACTGATTTGTGTCACCTGGAGATCAGTTGTAGTCTCAGGAGATCTCCAGCCACCACCTGGAGGTTGGTAACCATAAGCAGAAGACTCATAGGTCCGTTATGCACCAGGTGTCTGCTGCACAGCAGGGGTGAATATTCGTCATAGCAGGATTTCTTGTAAGGCTGTATTTCCCTGAGCCCCGCTTTCAGTTTCCATTCTCCTTGCGCCAAACAACACCGCTTGAAGCATGACTTTAATTTTCTTCGCTGCCAGAGCAGGGGAGGTTTGCCAATGAGCACAGCTTTGCCAATGAGCACAGCTTTGGAAGTGTAGCCCCCACCCCCCTTGGCAGGTGCCGTTAACTCTTGCATGCTGATGCAGGCATCTGGGAAGAGGAAAAAAACAAGAAGAGAGCTGGTGATGTGGACCAAAGAGGGAAGAAAGGCAGGAGGGGTTGGCTCCCTCGGAGGGCGCTGTTAACCCACCAACAGTTTTCTAGAGAACCCACTGTATTTGTTTGTACAACAGGCTTTACTGCATACATACATACCTACCTATCTATATATATAAAAAGCTAACCATGTTTTTGTTGATGGTAGTATAACTCAGTAACTGCTGGGCCAATTCCTCTGAAAATTCCCAGCCACTGTAGTCAGCCGGGTGAGAGTGTTTTTAGATGTTCACATACCTGAAATTTAACACCTGGCCCAGGTAAAATGCCTTTTTCCTGGCTCTCCATGGTGAAGGACATGCAGCTGCCTGTGTGTAACTGTCACCCTTAGAATGTTCGTGCTGCTTAGAATGTTCACTCAGATGGCCAAATATGAGCAGTGGAAACAGTGCATAGGCAGTAACTCCAGTGGAAGTGAAACACATACACACGAGAGAGAGGGAAGGGAGGGAGAGGAAGGGGTGGCATGCAAGGGAAGAGAAGTGAGGGAGGGAAGAGAGTGAGGGGCAACATGCAAGGGACGGGAGGGAGGGGCCAGGCACCCTAGGTTCCCTGAATACTGCGGTTACAGCTAAGAAAACCAGGCACGCATTACTCAGGAGTAAGCTCGGTACAGCAACTGTGACATACTTTGAATGGCTGCGTCGCGCCCCTCAGAGGGTTTCCTCAGAAGCGACACCCATTGCCACCAACCAAACTTACTCCCTGGTAAAGGATCATGACCAGCCAGCCTAGATGTGTGGGAGGGGTGCCTTTCCATTCCCCGCCCCAAGGAATGCGGGCACAACATTCACTGACATCGTACAGTATCAGGCTGCGTGTTTGCATGAGCACGTACTGCTGGCCTCTGCCATTGATTTGCTGCTACTGTTCCTTTCCCATTTCACCACAATAAGCCACAGCAACGCATGGCCGGGCCCCGCTAGTCTATATACAAAATGTGATATTAAAATGTGATATTAAAATGTGATATTAAGTCTCCAATTTATGAAACTTCCTACGAATTTGCTTGTTTTGAAAATAGTGGTGAATTCCAATGTGAGAGTGTAATCCAGGGGTCCCCAAACTTTTTAAACAGGGGGCCAGTTCACTGTCCCTCAGACTGTTGGAGGGCCAGACTAAAAAAAACTATGAACAAATTCCTATGCACAAATGATTGTAAAATGTTTGATTTCACCTTTCAGCCTTTCTGTCATGGTCTATTTTTAGAACAGTGACCAAAGTATGTTAAGTACAGGGTGGGCTCCAAATATTGTTGAGGAGGCTGTGGAATACCTTCCCCTGTAAAAAAAAAAAAGCAGAACTTTCCCAAAGAAACATTCCATCTAACCCGGGATCAGGTATCTTCCTGGGTTCTTTCCTCCCTAGCAGCCAGCGAGCGATTCGCCAGCCTGGCTGATGCCAATGGGAGTGAGGCGGAACAGAAAGCCTTAGAGCAACACATGGAGTAGCTGAGAGGGAAGGGCGGAGCAGGCGTTGCCACATGTAAGGTTTCCAACTCTGGGTCAGGAAATGCATGGAGATTTGGGGGTGCCATCATGTAACTGCAATCAACAGCTGTTGGGGCCAGTTCCTCCTCTCCCTCGAGCCCCCACTGCACATGAATGGAGCCATCGCTGCCATGCCTGGTGGGCCGGATAAATGCCTTCAGGGGGCCACATTTGGCCCCCGGGCCGTAGTTTGGGGACCCCTGGTGTAATCGTTGCCTCCACTTGGTACTGTAAATCAAAAGAGATTGTTCAGTTGTCAAGGATAACTTTGTGTTTTCTTAATTAGAATGCTACCGAACTCTCTGCCCTTGGCACTGTGGATCAAAGCTTATTTAAAGCAGAACCAAAGATCTAGGGAGTAATCTGCGTAGCTAGGTGCTGATTGATGAAATCTCTTACACTATGGGCAAATAGATAAGTTTAATGGCCCAAAAAAGATAAATTGTGAAGAATAATTGGGAGAAACCAATTAGATTATAAACGTTATGCCAGAGGAAAGGTATGCAGCTTTACAATCTGTCAGAACCAAACACAGAAATGATGATTTCGTGGGTAACCAATCAGAAAAGAACACGGTATTTAATGACGGCGAGCTTTTTCTACAAAAGAGGACTTCATCGTTTGTATTTTGAAATGCTGGCCGTTTGTATCTAATCCCCTTGCTTCAGCAATAAAGCTGTGTTATACCTTTACTCTTGGTCTCACCCAGGATCTCTTTAGTGATTGAGATTCAGAGGGTATGCTTATACAACCTGCATGTCTGGGTGGTTGTTAATTCTGCCCATTTGCAGAATGGCACTTGCAGGCTGCATGGGTTGTCACCCTCCAGGTGACAATCTCCTGATATTTCAATTTCAACCAAGATGAGGTCCCTTTAAAAAATCTTGCTAGTTAGCAGTAACTGACTGAGTTTCCATCCCTCTTTGGATACACACATTTAAGATCAGGCTGCTAACTACAGGTTGGGAAATTCCTGGACTTGAGACAAGCAGGGTATAAAAGAAAAAGAAGAGTTTGGATTTATATCCCCCCTTTCTCTCTTGTAGGAGACTCAAAGGGACTTACAATCTCCTTGCCCTTCCCCCCTCACAACAAACACCCTGTGAGGTAGGTGGGGCTGAGAGAGCTCCGAGAAGCTGTGACTAGCCCAAGGTCACCCAGCTAGCATGTGTGGGAGCGTACAGGCTAATCTGAATTCCCCAGATAAGCCTTCACAGCTCAGGCAGCAGAGCTGGGAATCAAACCCGGTTCCTTCAGATTAGATACACGAGCTCTTAACCTTATACGCCACTGCTGCTCCTATATGCATCTAAACAGTGGCATTGTGATTAAGAGCAGGTGTACTCTAATTATGAAGAACCGGGTTTGATTCCCTGTTCTGCCGCTTGAGCTGTGGAGGCTTATCTGGGGAATTCAGATTAGCCTGTGTACTCCAACACCTGCCAGCTGGGTGACCTTGGGCTAGTCACGATTCTTTGGAGCTCTCTCAGCCCCACCTACTTCACAGGGTGTTTGTTGTGTGGGGGGAAGGGAAAGGAGTTTGTAAGCCCCTTTGAGTCTCCTTATAGGAGAGAAAGGGGGATATAAATCCAACTCTTCTTCTTCTTCTTCTTCTTCTTCTTCTTCTCGTCCTCTTTTTCATATGTTAACCCACAATTTTTGGGTAATTTAGTTTCGGACCAACTAGCAGCCTGAAATTAGTACCAGGCCAAACAGTTGCTTCATCAATGTTGCCATGTTAAGTTTTGCTTCTGCAACTATTAGGTTGTTGACTTTGCTCGTGGGTGTGCACAACATCTGCCTACATTACAGGAGCACCAGATCCGATGTAGCAGGGCTTCAGGATCAGCCTGCCCAGGTTATTTCATTATCTTCAGCCTCCAAGAAAAGATTTATCAATTTAAGCGCACCTTCCAATTTAATTTCCTTCAGGACCATCTGTTGCTAATACTGAGTCTGTTGCCTTAAAAAAAACCCAACCGCCCTGTTTTTTAAAACCTTGTTCTCACCTTCCTTCTCCCCATCACCAAAACGTCAGCATAGGCTTTCTTCTCCAAAATAACTCCGGCAATAAATGTTGTCTGCCACTTTGCTTTCTTCACCCCTAAGCGAAGCACGGAGGGGGAAAAAACATTTTAAACAAGGCTGCAATTCAAGCCGCGCCTTTTGGCACGTTTTCAACAAAACCAAGAGAAGACTTCGCCTGCCTATTTTCGAAAGCTTCCAAGGAAGACAAGGAGCAGATGCACCATAGATAGTTCTAGACTTCCTGTAGATACTAATGAGCAGCGATGAAGGAAAGTGCTGTCAAGTCGCAGCTGACCTATGGCGTCACCGTTGGGTTTTTGAGGCAGGAGACCAGAGGTGGGATCCAGCAGGTTCTCACAGGTTCCCGAGAGTAGGTTACTAATTATTTGTGTGTGCCAAGAGGGGGTTACTTGTTGATGATATTGCCACGTGATTTTTGCCTTAGTTGTGCCCCTCCTCTCAGCAGTAGCGTTCAGAACTTGAAGCAGTCTAGCAGGAGGTGCACCGGCGTGCGTGGCAGCCTGCCCCTGCGTGCATTCGTTTCCTGCCCAAGGACCGGCGCAGTGGCTGCGTCCTTGCCACAGCCCCCCGCTCTCAGTAATGCCCCGCCCCTGGAATGCCCAGCCATGCCCCTGTCGTGCCCTGCCCAGCCCCATTGGTGCTACGCTACAGTCAGGTGCTATGACCCCATATGTCCCCTCGTATGGTAATGTTTTTTTTTTTTTTTTTCCCCTGGACCTCAGTGACTAATAGCGTGTCATCCTGACTTACAAGATTCTGACTTTTGCCTGGCATCTCAGTTTGAGTGACTGTTCTGCAGACTCAGAATGAGCTGATCTTGGTCCCAGTTGCTTGAATATCTCCAGACCAATAAACAGCATTGATAAACAGCATTGCCATGGGCTACAAAGCCTATGGTTATTATTATTATTATTATTATTATTATTATTATTATTATTATTATTATTATTATTATTATTTACTATTACTATTATCGTCATCATCATCATTATTATTATCATCATCATCATCATTATTATCATCATCATCATGTTTGTTTGTTTGTTTGTTTGTTTGTTTGTTTGTTTGTTTAACTTAATATACCGCCCCATCCCGAAGGGGCTCTGGGCAGTGTACATCATAAAACATCATACATAAACCATCGTAATATATTAGCTAGAGGAGCGAACCAAAATTATAATTAACATCTACGCTCCATCACTATAAAATTCCAGTTAAAACAGCAGTTATTTCTTAGTACAGGCATCCCACGAAACCCTTACTTAAAACCTAAACCCTCCCAGAGAAGTGGGGGGAGGACAGTGGGTCCCGGTGATGTTAAGGGCCCCTATATAGCAGAAAGGAATAAAGTCCTTTATGGAGCTTAATTTATTATTTGTGCATGCCAGCACTTTATACCCAGAAGAGAGAGTCCCGTAAGGCATCTATCTAACACATATATAAAAGGCCCATAGGTTTATTGCTGCGTGACATCTGAACCGACAGGTGCAGAGAGCAAGCACAAACCAAACTAAATATGAATCAGTCTGAATTAATACTTAAGAATACAGAATGGCATATAAAATGAAATTTCAGCACTCCCACTGATGAACACATCATCTGACTCATTTGCCTTTTCTTTGGTATGCCAAGAAAAAGAGAACCAGCTGGCCTTTCAAACTCCGATGTCTCTAGATATTTTATTCTTCAATAGGAGAGGTTCAGATGGATGCCTGGACTTGTTTACAGGGTTTACAGGGAGATTCACGTTGGCAGCTGAAGGGCCCATGTTCAATATCTTGCATGCAAGCACCACGAAGGAAGAAAAGAACCTGCTTACAAAATCATGTGCCTGGCCACCTGAGATGAACCAATAAGATTTCATAGAAGTTGTTACATCTGCACACAGCTAATGATTAAAATGGGGGATTCACTGCCAGAAGATGTCTTGATGGCCACAGGCACAAACAGTTTTAAACAGGAATTAGACAGACTCATGGAGAAAAAAGGTCTATCAGTGGTTACCACAAATGGTGACTAGAGGCAACCTTCATGTTGAACGGCAGTCAACCCATGAAAAAGAAGAAGCGTTTGGGGTGCTGTCTGGTTTCTGGGCTGTATGTCCGTGGTCTAGCAGCATTCTCTCCTGACGTTTCGCCTGCATCTATGACCCCATATGTCTCTGAAGACCCTCTGAAGATGCCAGCCACAGATGCAGGCAAAACGTCAGGAGAGAATGCTGCTAGAACACGGCCATAGTGCCCGGAAACCACACAGCACCCCAGTGATTCCGGCCGTGAAAGCCTTCGACAATACAAAGAAGCGTTTGGATTTATACTTGCTTCAACTGAAAGGAGTCTCAAGGTGGCTTGCAAACTGTGTCCCTTCCTCTCCCCACAACAGGCCCCTTGTGAGGGAGGTGGGGCTGAGAGAATTCTGAGACAGCCGTGACTAACCCAAGATCGCCTGTCAGACTAGGTGCGTGGGAGTGGGGAAACAATTCTGGTTCCCCAGATTAGAGTCCGCTGCTCCTGTGGAGGAGTGAGGGATCAAATCTGGTTCTCCAGATTCGAGTTAACCACTATACCACACTACCATTTCCAGGAGGCAACATCAAGAGAAGGTTTCTGCCCCTATGCTCTGTTGTTGGCCCTCTATAGGCATTGGTTGACCACTGTGTGACCAGGGTGCTGCGATAGATGGACCCATCTATCTAGCAAAGACTGTACTATCTTAGACTGTTAAGGAAACAACAACTGAATGGAAAACTCCTGGTGTCCTTTTACCGCTGCGCTATAGAGAGTGTCTTAACCTACTGCATCTGTGTATGGTTCTCCAGTTGAACAGTGGCGGATAGGAAGGCGCTCCAAAGGGTGATCACTACTGCACAGAGGATTATCGGCTGCCCTCTCCCCTTGGAAGAACTCTATAATTCCCGAAGCCTAAAGAAAGCCCAAAATATTCTTGAGAGACCCGTCTCCTATCCAGCACACTCTCTTTTTGAACTGTTACCATCCGGCAGACGATACAGGTCTATCAAAACTAGGACAAAGAGGCTTAGAGACAGCTTCTACTCTAGAGCTGTGGCTATGCTAAACTCCGCGGCTTCGTGTTGATGTGTTTGGGGCTGTGTAGGGATGGGTGGAGGAAGGGGAAAGTGAGGATGGGGGATGAGTCTGGAATTGTGTGCATCGAGGAATGCTGCTGTAAATTTCGTTGTGCGTGCACAATGACAATAAATGCTTATGCTTATGCATGGTCTGATCCCAGGTTTTTCTTATGTTCTTGGATTTAAAAAAATGTGTCTTTAAAAAATTCATGGGATGTTTGCATAGCTCCCAACATCGTTTCCAATGTAGTTGCGTCTCCCTCTTCTGAAATGCAGATTGGAGTCCCTTTGAGCCAAGATCTTTTCACTTTAATTTAGTCTCTTAATAGTAATAATCAGAAGAGCCGCAGCAATTTGTGAAGTAATTGAAATTAGGGAAGCTTAAATACTGGCCAGTTTGGTTTACACTGAGTTTATCGGCTGCAAATACAAAGAAACTAAGGTCCTGTGTGGTTGCTGAGAGAGCAGTTTTTTACAGCTGATTTTACAGTTGTTATTTTGGGTATAGTGTTGCATATTTTATTTAATGTTTATATTTTAATTTTCTATGTTATTTAGAAGAAGCAGAGTTTGGATTTCTACCCCACCTTTCTCTCCTGTAAGGAGACTAACGGTGACTTACAAACACCTTTCCCTTCCTCTCCCCACAACAGACACCTTGTGAGGTAGGTGGGGCTGAGATAATTCTGAGAGAGCTGTGACTAAGCCGTTTGCCCGGGGCTGTGAGGCGCGTTAAAACAAAAGAGTCACAAAAATCATGATTCTTGAAAAACCCAGGTGTGTGGGGGAGGGGGGAAACGCAGGGCAGACCAGGTTTAGGGGTGGGGACCATGCAAAGTTCCCCCCGCACACACACGCCAGGTTTAACCCATTGTTATCCTGGGTTCATTGGCCTGCGTGGAAAGGGCCTGAGAGAGTTCTGAGAGAACTGTGACTAACTCCAGGTCACCCAGCAAGCTTCAGGAGTAGGAGCGGGGAGACAAACATAGTCCTCCGGGTTAGAGTCTGCTACTCTTAACCACTATATGTGGCTGTAGTGGTAGGATGTAATGGGATCAGAGTTGCCAACCTCCAGGTGGGGTCTGGAGATGTCCTAGAATTACACCTGATCTCCATCAGTTACCCTGGAGAAAATGTCAGCTTTAACAGATGATCCATGCCACGGTCACCTCTAGGTGAGACTACTGTAACTCTCTGTACGCGGGCTTACCTTTAGCCATGATCCGGAAATTGAAGCTCGTGCAAAATGCGGCAGCCAGGTTGCTGGCGGGAACATCTATTAGGGACCGGATTACTCCGGTCCTGCACCAACTACCCTGGCTGCCGATCGAGTACCGGGTCATGTTTAAAGTTCTGGTTTTGACCTTTAAAGCTATTCGTGGCCTCGGACCAGCATATCTACGGGACCGTCTCTCCCTATATCGCCCTGCTAGGCCCCTCCGCTCCTCGGAGGCGGACCTTCTGGTGATCCCCGGCCCCAAAGTGGTCCGGCTGGCCTCTACCAGGGCCAGGGCTTTTACGGCCCTGGCCCCTACCTGGTGGAACAGGCTCCCAGGTGAGATCAGGGCCCTGCGGGACATAAAGAGTTTCCCGCAGGGCCTGTAAAACGGACCTATTCCGCCAGGCGTTTGGCCAGCCGGGATAACACCACACTTCTGTGATAAATATCTGGCCTCCTGTGGGTGCAAGAATGGGGAAGGGGAAACAATTTTGATCGCCATCTGAATTTTTATAATTTATACATGGTTTTAACTGGGATTGGGTGTGAAATGGATTTTAACTGTTTTATATAATTGATGGACACCGCCCTGAGCCCTTCGGGGAAGGGCGGTCTAGAAGTTTAATAAAATAAATAAAATAAAATAAATTATATCCTGCTAACCCCCCCCCCCCCACACACACACACACACACACCCCACCCCCAAATTATCCAGGAATTTCTCGACCCAAAGCTGGCAATCCTAGGTAAGATGAAAATATCCGAGATCTGGTTCCCAAGGGTCACAGCTTTTGAAAATAATATAATCACCTACCAAACATGTACACTATGATGTTTGGAATTGTTTATTGAATCCCGTTCCACAGCAAACGCCTTCTGTTCAATGTACTGTCGAAGGCTTTCACAGCCAGAATGTTGTCGAATATTGTCGAAGGCTTTTACAGCCCGGAAACCACGCACAACCCCAGCCTTCTGTTCAACTTTCCAGAGGTTTCTGTGTTTCGATTTTCAGTCTACAGAGCAGGAATAATCCTTCACCCAGGTATCAAGAGAAGAGATTCATTAAGTTTATGAGATTTCTCAGTTGCTCTTCTAACTGAGCTGTTTAAGTGTCGTGGATAGATGGCTCCAGGAAGAGGCAAAGAGCGTAATTTGCCTGATTTATTCCCTTTTTGAAGGTCACCCTTAATTTTGGCATCCTCTCTCCATTTAGAGATTCATCTCCATACGGATTTTTCCCCCTCGCACTTTTTGCCCAATGGAATAATAACAACAAACTTTAGCATTTATATGGCCTAACATTTCCCGTCTTCACAGCGCTTCAAGGATATGAACCAATCCATCCTCGTAATATCCCTATGTATCAAGCTACTTTTATTCGGCGCAATTGGGGAAAGAAAAATGGTCAGCGAAGACTGATGAGAACCTAAAAAATACTTTACTTCCCAAGAGGTATTCTCCTGCCTTTCCTAGCCTACCCAAGAAGTGTGACTGAGCATCATCACATCAGTGTAGGCAGCACTAGACAAATCTAGTGGTGTAGTGTTTAAGAGCAGGTGGATTCTAATCTGCAGAACCGGGTTTGATTCCCCACTCCTCCACCTGAGTGGCAGAGGCTTATCCGGTGAACCAGATGTGTTTCCGCACTCCTACATTCTTGCTGGGTGACCTGGGGCTAGTCACAGTTCTCTCAGGACTCTCTCAGCCCCACCTACCTCACAAGGTGTCTGTTGTGGGGAGAGAAAGGGAAAGGAGCTTATAAGCCACCTTGAGTCTCCTTACAGGAGAGAAAGGTAGGATATAAATCCAAAACTCTTCTCTTCTCTTCTTCTTCTTTCCCCCTACACACCATATCTAGTTCTCCTGATCAAAAATTTCCACTATCCTGTATTCTATTTTATTTTATTAAATTTGCTATGTGTCGTGTGGACAAATACTTAATTAGCAGTGTTAATGCAATAATGAGGCAGAGACCAGTTACTTTATTGAAATAAAGTTTACTTACTACAGGGAAGGGAAACTTGGAAGAAAAACAATAAGCAACTTTCATACTATTGTCGAAGGCTTTCACGGCCGGAATCACTTGGGTGCTGTGTGGTTGAAGCTCTAGGTGTAGAAGTATTTTTTCCTGATGCTACTAAAGCCTGTGGCTGGCATCTTCATCTATGATCCTCTGAAGATGCCAGCCACAGACGCAGGCGAAACGTCAGGAGAGAATGCTGCTAGAACACGGCTATACAGCCCGGAAACCACACAGCACCCAACTTTCATACTAGCTAGCACCAACAGCCAGCTTGCTGCTTAGACTATTACATGGCTACTAAGCTATGGATAAAGTGAACTGACCTTACCATGTGCAGAGTGCAACACAAAGAAGATATATCTAAAGCCTACGTGCAGACCTGCATGTAGCCCACCCAACCAATAGGTATCAATTACCTGGTCACTGACTTCTGACCTCACTAACTAATTAGCATGCAACAATTAACTCCTTCATTACTGGATGGTGTGACTGGCACTTGCCAAATCCCATCACTATGCCACCCTTTCCTGGCCATACAAAACTATCTTCATGTATTTGAAGGGCTATCATATAGAGGACAATGCAGAGGTTTTTTTCTGTTGCCCCAGAAGGTCGGAGCAGAACCAGTAGATTGAAATCCAATCAAAAGAGTTGCCAGCTAAAAATTAGGAAGAACTTCCTCACAGTCACTCAGCGGACCGGGCTTCCTCAGGAGGTGGTGAACTCTCCTTCTTTGGAGGTTTTTAAGCAGAGTCTAGATTGGCCATCTGACAGCAATGTGGATTCTGCGAATTCAGGCAGATCACTGGAAGGAGGGCAGAAAGGGATAGGTCATTGCTTGGCTCTCACGGTCCTCAAAATCAGGTTGGCCAGAGAACCTGGAGATTTTTTTGGCTTTTTCTGGTCATAGGCCCCTTCCGCACCTGCAGAATAATGCACTTTCAATCCACTTTCAACGCACTTTGCAGCTGGATTTTACTGTGCGGAATAGCAAAATCCACTTGCAAAGAATTGTGAAAGTTAGGAACATAAGAACATAAGAACAAGCCAGCTGGATCAGACCAGAATCCATCTAGTCCAGCTCTCTGCTACTCGCAGTGGCCCAACAGGTGCCTTTGGGAGCTCACATGCAGGAGGTGAAAGCAATGGCCTTCTGTGGCTGCTGCTCCCGATCACCTGGTATGATAAGGCATTTGCAATCTCAGATCAAAGAGGATCAAGATTGGTAGCCATAGATCGACTTCTCCTCCATCAATCTGTCCAAGCCTCTTTTAAAGCTATTCAGGTTAGCGGCCATCACCACCTCCTGTGGCAGCATATTCCAAACACCAATCGCACGTTGTGTGAAGAAGTGTTTCCTTTTATTAGTCCGAATTCTTCCCCCCAGCATTTTCAATGAATGCCCCCTGGTTCTAGTATTGTGAGAAAGAGAGAAACATTTCTCTCTGTCAACATTTTCTACCCCATGCATAATTTTATAGACTTCAATCATATCCCCCCTCAGACGTCTCCTCTCCAAACTAAAGAGTCCCAAACGCTGCAGCCTCTTCTCATAAGGAAGGTGCTCCAGTCCCTCAACCATCCTCGTTGCCCTTCTCTGCACTTTTCCTTGATTCAAAGTGCATTATTCTGCATGTGTGGAAGGGGTGATAGAGCAAGGATTATTGGGTGTATGTGTGTGTGTGTGTGTGTGTGTGTATGGTACTTGTAAATTTCCTGTGTTGTGCAGGGGGTTGGACCTCCGTGTTACTGTGTTTCTCCAGAATCTTCCTTGCTGTTTCCCATCCAAGTACTCACCCTGCTTAGCTGCTAAGATCTGATGAGATCCAGCTATGTCAATGCCATCTTCCCTCCCTGGTTTCTCCTAATAAAAAGGTATTATTCAAATAGGGGGAGGGGTTAGGGACCAACACAGCTACCATCATTATTTGTCTGTCTTGACATACTTAATTCTGTGCCATGTAAAATTATCCTAATAATAGTAAATTATGCAAATAAACACTAAATTATACATTTTTGGTCCTTTTTATTCTTTTGCTGAGCCTTCCAAATGGAAAGCCGGCAGTAAGCATATTTATAGATGACATTTTTATCGGCGCTGCCTTTGCATAGGAAGTTCAGCCAATGAATCATTCGGACAGGCAGAGACCTTTTCCACACGCACATCCGACCACAGATTTTCCCAGTGGTCAAATCGAGTGTCTTGGAAATGTTTTCTGTGAAATCATTCCACACACATCCCTTCCCCCATCATTGTTGTGGCCTCAGTTGCATTTATTCCAAATGCTACTGATGAAAACAAATTATTCCTAATGGGGGTGGAATAAAAAGAGTTGGGATTCACATCTTGCTTTTCTCAACTATAAAGAGTTTCAAAGCAGCTGACAAATTCCTTTCTTTTCCCTCCCCACAGCAGGGACCTTGTGAGGTAAGTGGGGCTGAGAGAGTTCTGAGAGAACTGTGACTAGCCCAAGGTCTAGTCTTCATGTGGAGGAATGGGGAATCGAACCTGGCTCCCTAGATTAGACCCTGCCACTCCTAACCACTATCCCACACAGCTAACCCTCCCCTTCAGCCATTTCCCCCTCCCCCTCCTCCATTTTGAAAGGAATTCCATGACCATAAGTGTAGAGACTTCTCCAGAGGAAGTCTTCTTCTGCAGGGTGAAGGCTTGCTTGCTTATTATTTATTTATTTATTTATTTATTTATTTATTTATTTATTTATTTATTTTCAACTTACATACCGCCCAACCCCCGAAGGGCTCTGGGCGGTGCCCAACCCTCGAAGGGCTTCAAATTAACCCAATTTTTTTCTGGGATACCTGATAAGAGATCCAAATCTAGAATGAGGCTCGGCCATCTCAAAGACTTATTTCCAGAATTTGTATTGATTCGCTCCACAATACTAAGTGCTTTGCAGTGTACTCAGCTAAAGAGAACTCCTTCAATTCCAGTCTTCATGTCTAAAGCACTAGAGAATGTGCTGTATTCCATTTTGTGGTTTATAGGGAGATCATTGTTGTATTATCTTCATATCAATCGCGGCTTGGGTGTGCTATTCAATACCTATAGCCTTGCTGCTTGAAAAGGAGAATCGACTCAACTGTTTAACCTGAAAATTGATACAACCTGAAACTCTAATAGTAGAATTTGAAGCAGCTGGTTATCTTTCTTAGTCCCACGGGATTGGTGATTTTACTATTAGGTTTTGTAATAATTCAGTAAACCAGGTCAGTGCATGTCCTAACCCTTTACTTTGTAGCCAGCCTTACGTTATCATCTCACGTTCGCTCCATGTTAGGTAGGGAAGTTGCTGTTTGATTATCACCAAATCTAGGCATTTTCCCCATGGCCAAAATGTCACAGGGGAAAAGAAGAAGAAGAAGAGTTTGGATTTATATCCCCCTTTCTCTCCTGCAGGAGACTCAAAGGGGCTGACAATCTCCTTGCCCTTCCCCTCTCACAACAATCACCCTGTGAGGTAGGTGGGGCTGGGAGAGCTCCGAGAAGCTGTGACTAGCCCAAGGTCACCCAGCTGGCGTGTGTGGGAGTGTACAGGCTAATCTGAATCCCCCAGATAAGCCTCCACAGCTCAGGCAGCAGAGCGGGGAATCAAACCCGGTTCCTCCAGATTAGATACACGAGCTCTTAACCTCCCACGCCACTGCTGCTCCAGGATCATACATACTGGGATGTTTCCATCTCAGTTCCTCCCTCTGCATGGCAGCCCGTCAGTGCTTTCAGGCCAGAAGGAAGAACTCCAGGTGATTACACACGCCTCTTGGTTTACTTTCATTTTCCTCGCTGATGTTGCTGGGCATGTGCGAACGGTCCCGTTTTCCGCCGTTCCGATTGGCTGCAGCCGGCATGGTGGGGAAAATAAACCAGTCTGTCTTGCATGGGAGTGGGATCGTTTTTTTTATAAAGAACACCCAATTTCATTGTTTTTTGAAAGGCGCAGGATAAAGGAAATCTCTCAGGGCGGGCCCAAAATAGACCCCAAAGCCATGCAGAAATCATGGCCAAACTGGGATGATTCACCTCCTTATCCCAGGATTTATTGACCGTGGGGAAAACATCCTAGTTAGCTCTGGTATGAGGACTAGTGGAGTGTATAACAGTTGAGCAAGAGGTCTGTTAGAAAGCAAGTTCTTGAACCAGAGATGTATCTAGGGAAAATGAAGCTCGGTGCAAAATCTGAGTTTTGTATTTTTAGTGTTTTTTCAGTTTTTGGCCTGCAGGGGGCAAGATATTTAGACTAGCAGCATCAAAATTTCAGGGTATCTTTAGGAGACTATCCTGATGATACCAGCCAGGTCTGGTAAAGTTTGGTTCAGGTGGTCCAAAGTTATGGACTCTCAAATGTGTAGCCCCCATCTCCTCTTAGCTCCCATTGGAAACAATGGGGGATGGGGCACCCCCTTTGGGAGTCCATAACTTTGTACCCCCTGAACCAAACCTCACCTAACTTGGGTGGTATCATCAGGAGAGTCCCCCAAAAACTCCCTGAAATTTCGGTGCTGCTATCCTAAAAACTGCACCCCCTGCAGGCAAAAAACAAAAAAACACTAAAAATAAAAAACAAACCTGAAAATTTTGCTGCCCCCCCCCCAGTCATGTACCTGGTGTAATGCGCACCCCCTGGTCCCCTTGTAGCTACGCCTCTGTCTTGAACTATTTATTTAGAACAATTTTACACTGCCTTTTCACCCAACTCAGGATGGAAATACTGGAAGCAATTGAATAAAACAGAGAAGCACATAGGAGAAAGGCGAGAAGCAGCAGCAAGGGAATGCTGAACAAAACAAGACAATCTTCACCTGCATACAGAAAGCAGTAATAGAGGAAGGTAAATCTCCCCTAAGGAGAGAGTTCCAAATGTTTGGAGCCATGACTGAGAAAGCCCTTTCTTGAATTGCCACCTGCCTAGCCTCAGCTCATTGCCTAGAATGAGAAGGACCTTTAGTCTGATTTGGCATATCTCTGTTTACATTGTTGTGTTCTTAAATTGGATAGGTTGGTCCTTTGGGTTCCCTCTAGTTGACCGTTCCGCTGTGCAGCGATGCCTGTTTCTCACTAACATTAACCCACGAATAATTCAACCCAGTGTGAGGCAACTTTATATGTCTATATAGAAAAATGTTGCGTTATAGAGACTGTGGTTCAATGGCAGAGGGTCTGCTTTGCAGGCAGAAATCCTTGCCCCCCCCCCCCTAAACCTTGGCATCCCCAGTTACGGGAGATCTGCTTTGTGTCTGTTTAGTTCATTCTGATCAAATCCTTCCTCTTCCTGTTTACCGTAGTTCTGTATTTGTTTAGTTCATTCTTATCACACCCTTCTTCCAGAAGCGTACATGGTTTTCATTCCATCCTCACAACAATCCAGTGCTACAAAGAATCAGGTGAGGGGAAACTGAGTGAGCTCAGAAAATGCCACCAAGAAGTAAATTGAGGGTAGTAGCATGGGAAACATAGTCAATACATCGCACAGCAACTGAAGACATTTTCAAAATGTTTTCACCAGAGAATCGCTTTAAAGGGGGATTCATTTAAAATGTTTTGAGGATGGAAAAAAAATGTTTTGGGGCGAAAGCAATCTAGAACTCTATGGAGGAAACATTTTATTTCCTGCCTCAATGGCCCTTTCCCCGCTTACCGTTTGCGGCGCTCTACTTTCAGCATGAGTAATTTCTGGTGCGGGGTCGTGTTCCCCACTGCCCCACGCTCTGCGTGGGGTCATCAAAAGGTGCCGTTTTTTTCAGTGCCAGAAATGACACGCGCTGAGGGGACGCGAGAGCGGCAGAGTCAGGGCGGTTGGGTTGTCGCCGCCAGGACTCGTGGGGAGCGCCGCTGGACCCCGCGCTATTTGGGGAGAGTAGCGCGCAGCAAACGGTAAGTGGGGAAAGGGCCAAAAGGTTTTAAAATGGACTGTGGGGAAAATCCCCCTGTTTGGACTCAATGGAAAAAGCCCTTCTCTGCAGGTGACCCCGGAGAGATACTTCCAGCCACAGAAGTCCATACTACATTCCATGGACCAAAAGTCTGACTTGATATAGGGAGGGTTCGTATGTGCAGATATGCCTTTGGCAACGCTCAGCCTCTCAACCTCAGTTTCCCAGCCGTACACATTCAGCTTCCTCCCTCTTTCTTTCTAAGGCAAATATTTACAGATTTGCCAGCGCTGCACAACAAACACATTCTGTCTTCTTCTTTCTGATTATACTCACACTAGGGAACAAGGCTTGCAAGATAAGAGGCAAGCATGTTTCTCGGGAGGCCTGGGGGAAGGAGATTTCCTTGCCTTTGCTTCAAAGTGTGCGGGCAGTGACATATTAAAAAATGATTCCCAGCACAAAGGCGAGGGAGTTGCTCTGGCAGAAAACAAACAAACAATTCCATCACAGGAATTTCAGAGGTGCTTATCGTTTTTGATGTTTTGACCTCATTTCTATTTCTGTTCTCATGTGATCTCTCTCTCTCTCTCTCTCTCTCTCTCTCTCTCTCTCTCTCTCTCTCTCTCTCTCTCTCTCAGAACAACAAAGACAGTGGGTTGGAAACTTTGCCGCTTTGGAGTAGCCTGCCTCCCAACCATCAGATCATGTGACAAGGATCTCTTGCTGGTGTAGTGCAGTGGTTAAGAGTGGTAGACTCTAATCTGGAGAACAGGGTTTGATTCCCCACTTCTTTACATGAGTGGTGGATGCTAATTGTGATGTCAGCACAGCATGTTGTAGTGGTTGAGAGCAGGTGGATTCTAATTTGGAGAACCGGGTTTGATTCCCCACTCCTCCACCTGAGTGACAGAGGTTTATCTGGTGAACCAGATGTGGTTCTGCACTCCTACATTCCTGCTGGGTGACCTTGGGCTAGTCAGTTCTTTGGAACTCTCTCAGCCCCACCTACTTCACAAGGTGACTGTTGTGGGAAGAGGAGGGGAAAGGAGCTTGTAGGCCACCTTACAGGAGAGAAAGGTGGGATATAAATCCAAAGAAGTCGTCGTCGTCGTCGTCCTCCTCCTCCTCGTCCTCCTCCTCGTCCTCCTCCTCCTCCTCCTCTTCCTCCTCCTCCTCCTCTTCCTCGTCCTCGTCCTCCTCGTCCTCCTCGTCCTCCTCGTCCTCCTCCTTCTCCTTCTTCTTCTTCTTCTTCTTCTTCTTCTTCTTCTTCTTCTTCTTCCATGAATCTCCTTATAGGTTGAGAAAAGTAATTTCTTCTTCTATGAATCTCCTTATAGGTTGAGAAAAGTAAGGTATAAATCAAACTCTTCCTCCTCTCAGCCACAGTGTCTACATGTTGCTCAGGATGTTGCAGGTGGAACCTGGCAAGATTCTGGGAGGTCCATCATCAGATCTTCCCAGCGCCTTTAAAAGCTAAATCGCAAGTCAGTGAAGCAAAGGGAGATGCCTGACTGCATCTTCCCACTGTTTTCAAAGTGAATTTTCAGTTATGCAAGCCCTGATTCAAACTGGGTCCTTGGATGGAGGGGAGAGGGGATTTAGGGTGGACCCCACATGGAGAATAGTATTTCCACCTGTAAATAATGACTATGTTTCAGAACAGGAAGTGACGTCACAGTGCCCTTGGACTTTCAACATTCTTTCTGGCAGGGGTGTCCAACTCTGGCCCTCCAAAGGCTGATGGAAATCATAGTCCATGAACATCTGGAGGCCAGTTGGACACCCCTGCTTTACGATTTTCAACAATGCTTTAAAAATTATGAGTGTCATGATGTTTCTTACTGTTTCAAAACAGGAGATGATGTCTCAGAAGTCTCCATTCCCCCATGCCTTGAGAATTGCCAGCCAAAAGTTAGCAACTCTGCCCTTTTGGCTGGGCCCTTATAATTGAGGGGACCCCCAGGAACATGGGGGACAATTTGTGCTGTAGTGGGAAGGGGAGGTGAGAAAGACTTACTCTGCGGGTGGAAATGTTTCCATCTAGAGCCGAGGTGGCGAACCTTTGGCACTCCAGATGTTATGGACTACAATTCCCATCAGCCCCTGCCAGCATTCCAATTTGAATATATTCCAGTTGGCCATGCTAGCAGGGGCTGATGGGAATTGTAGTCCATAACATCAGGAGTGCCAAAGGTTCGCCACCACGGATCTAGAGGATGTCCTGTAGGATCTATTTCTTAACCTTTGCAGTTCTGCCTGGTCCCACTTATTAAAGCGACTCTCGCACCCATTTCTGTTAGTACTGGAACAAGAGAAAAAAGGAACTAGAATGGACGTATAAGCAGGAGCTCGACTCTTCTTCCCCTTCCGGAGTGAACGAGTGTGCAGTGGATGCTGTTCAAGGGCAGGAAATCCAGCAGGGTTTTCGATCCTCTTTCACCTGTATGGTTTCATCTGAATCAGGGCCTGCCATGGTATTGTTCCATTTGCAGTTGATCGGTAGAAGAAGAAGAAGAGTTTGGATTTAAACCTCCCCTTTCTCTCCTGCAAGGAGACTCAAAGTGGCTTACAAGCTCCTTTTTCCCTTCTTCTCCCCACAACAGACACCTTGTGAGGTAGGTGAGGCTGAGAGAGTCCTGAGAGAACTGTGACTAGCCCAAGGTCACCCAGCAGGAATGTAGGAGTGCGGAAACACTTCTGGTTCACCGGATAAGCCTCTGCCACTCAGGTGGAGGAGTGGGGAATCAATGACGACTGAGGCTGAGATTAAGCTTGGGAGAGCCACTCTTATCCCACCTCGGTCTCAGGTCCTTTTCCCCTCCTAATGACTCCAGACCAGCTGATTGTTCAAGGATTTATTGTAAAAGTTCAAAACAAAGAAAAAAAACATAAAATGCATTTAGAGATTGCTCAGCTGGTTACATTCCTTTTGGTTCTTTGTCCCCCTTCCGGGAACCCATGGCCCAGAGATGCTTCTCTGACCACGTCTTAAGATGGAATTCAAAACCCTTTGTTTTCCCCCTCTCAGGAAAACTCTGTTCAGGCAACGAGGTAACTTAGACCTTTGAAGTTTCATCCTAGCACCTCTGCATGGCTTCCTGTCCTCCCTTCAGGAGATCAAAAGGCAAAGATGCTTTTCACAGTCATATGTGACTTCCCTTTACTGTAGCGATAGCATCTTCCATGACACCTGGTTTTCCAGATTAGAATCCACCTGCTCTTAACCACTACATCACACTGGCTCTCATTGGTCCCCTTAACTTGCCATGTGACAAAGTATTTTACGGTTGCTAGACACCAAGACTGCCTTAATGAGCTGCTGCTGGTTTAATACAAAAGTGAATATCTGGCTTTTGCAAATTACCGCCGGGAATATTCCTACCAGGGATCCATTCCGTACGCCACTGTGATTACCTCCTGTCGGTGCTTGGAAAGGCCAGATTAAGTTTCTCCCTATCTTTCCCCCCTTCAGCTGGAGTCATTTCACACCCCCTTCAAACAGTTCTAATATTGTAACCATAGTTTTCAGGAAGGTTAATGAGGGACGTCGATGTTATTATACGTACTCCTTTCCTAGTGGCGTTATCTGCTCTGTGCACATTCCCTGGCCTGGCATTGTTCAGAGTACAATTTGCTTTTTTAATAATTGAAATAATAGAGTAATAATTGAAAGATCCGGGTAGAGGGGGAGGGGAAAAGTGGAAAGCATTTGTCCCGGCTGTCAGCAAGATGCTGTTAAATGCCCAGAATTGGGCTTTCTGCTTGTAAAGGAAGGTGCTGCCTTAAATTAGAGGGATTTCAGGGTGTAAGAGCTGCATTCATTTTTTAATAGTGAACTTTGTAGTATTTACTCAGGCACTGGTTCTTAGGGTCATTCAACAGAGATAGCATTATACCCCCTAAGGTCCCTCCCCTCCACAAAACCCTCCTTCCCAGTGGTGGGATTCAAACAATTTAACAACCAGTTCTGCTGGTGGGATTCAAATAATTTAACAACTGTATTGTCGAAGGCTTTCACGGCCGGAATCACTGGGGTGCTGTGTGGTTTCCGGGCTGTATGGCCATGTTCTAGCAGCATTCTCTCCTGACGTTTCGCCTGCATCTGTGGCTGGCATCTTCAGAGGATCTGATAGTAGGAGAGCAAGTGAAGTATATATACCTGTTGGAGTGTCCAGGGTGGGTGAAGAAACACTGTCTGTGAGTAACAAAGAAGACAACCAGGTCAATAGTTGAGGGCATCTGAATAGAAGTATGAGTAACAATGAAGTCTATAGCATGGGAGTAACAATGGAGATAGCAAGGGGAGCATCTGAATAGAAGTATACGGACAATTTTAACAGAAAGGAAGAAACTATGAAAATGAACAGAACTTGGCTGCCAGTGTTGAAAAATACTAGAGTCAAGACAGTGTCTAACCAGCTTCACACAAACATAGGATGACTATAGACAAAGAAACAAAGGCCAGGATACTTCTATTCAGATGCTCCCACCAGTGACCCCTCTAGATGGAAACGTCAGGAGAGAATGCTGCTAGAACACGGCCATACAGCCTGGAAACCACACAGCACCCACATTTAACAACTGGTTGTTTACAAGCACCATTTTAACAACCGGTTCTGCCGAAGTGGCGCGAACTGGCTGAATCCCACCACTGCTCCTTCCCCTGGTTCCACCTCTAAGTCCCCAAGAAGTTCCCAATCCAGAATCATCAACCCAAATGCCCTCCCACTGGATTTGGATTTCACACTTCTTCTTCTTCTTCTTCTTCTTCTTCTTCTTCTTCTTCTTCTTCTTCTTCTTCTTCTTCTTCTTCTTCTTCTTCTTCTTCTTCTTCTTCTTCTTCTTCTTCTTCTTCTTCTTCTTCTTCTTCTTCTTCTTCTTCTTCTTCTTCTTCTTCTTCTTCTTCTTCTTCTTCTTCTTCTTCTTCTTCTTCTTCTTCTTCTTCTTCTTCTTCTTCTTCTTCTTCTTCTTCTTCTTCTTCTTCTTCTTCTTCTTCTTCTTCTTCTTCTTCTTTAAAAACAATGCAGAGCAATGCAAAGATCACGCATTTGCCCTGGAGCTCGCCTGGCTGGAGTTAGCTACATCTGTGGTTCACCTTGCCAACTGCTGCTTGTGTTTATCTCACTGTTCAAATTCCTGTCCAACGGGAGGTGTGTACACAAGGATCGTTGCATACCCAAGCAGGGGAGAGAAGCTCTTCATTTGTCTCTGTCACAAACGCCTGCAAAGTGCCACCTGCACAATTATGCAGCATACAGAGCAGCTAAACGCTGTGAAAAGCAATTGACGCCAACCAGCTCATGAGAGATATTGATTGCCCAACGCATATAAAATTGTCAAGCTGACACTTAGCAGATCTAAGAATCTCAGAACTGCAGGGCTAGAAAAGATTCCAAAAGGCATCCAGCATGGGCTTTTCTTTCCCCGAATCAAGGCTGGATTGTCTTAATTGAGCTTTGCCAGTTTTCCTAACAGTGTGTGGAGAGGCTGGGAGGAAGAAGAAGAAGAAGAAGAAGAAGAAGAAGAAGAAGAAGAAGAAGAAGAAGAAGAAGAAGAAGAAGAAGAAGAAGAAGAAGAAGAAGAAGAAGAAGAAGAAGAAGAAGAAGAAGAAGAAGAAGAAGAGGAGGAGGAGGAGGAGGAGGAGGAGGAGGAGGAGTTTGGATTTATATCCCCCCTTTCTCTCCTGCAGGAGACTCAAAGGGTCTTACAATCTCATTGCCCTTAGCCCCTCACAACAAACACCCTGTGAGGTAGGTGGGGCTGAGACAGCTCCAAGAAGCTCTGACTAGCCCAAGGTCACCCAGCTGGCATGTGTGGGAGTGCACAGGCTAATCTGAATTCCCCAGATAAGCCTCCACAGCTCAAGCGGCTTGGAGCACAGAATCAAACTAGTTCCTGGGTCAGATGCATGGAGGCTCTCACCAACCTCCTACATACACTGCTGCTCCAAATGGTCCCCATTAAGTCAGATGCAGTGCCCAGTGTCCAACTTGCCTTCACCTGTCTGGCCTGGTCTGGGTGAATTATAGAGTGATGCTAGAGCCAATTTTTGGTCCCCAGCCTCTCAATGATATGTCTGGCCTCTACCCTGGCCAAGGCCTTCACTGCCCTGGCCCCTGCCTGGTGGAATGCTCTCCCTCCAGCTATCAGGGTCCTGCAGGACCTTGGACAGTTCCCCAGGGCCTATAAAAAGGAGCTGTTTCACTGGGCTTTGGGGGGGGGGCAGCAGTCGCTGATTGCCTCCCACGCCGTCCCCCCTGCACACCATCATCTTTGGCTACCACATGTTGTGCCCGGTCCACTCCCAAGGGGACAGGAGGTTTCTTTTGGGTTGCCTTCTAATGTTAGTTCTTTTCCTGCTTTTCTTGAGGCTGTATTTAAATTACTTTTGTTTTAATTAATAGATTGTGATTTTAATTGTTTTATCTTCTGTGCCTCACCCAGAGTTGAACAAATGAATAAATAAAAATACCCTCCGCTAATTTTTCTCATTCTTCCTGAAAGCTACCAATGCTAGTGGTCTTCACTACATCTGTTTGTATGTCCCAACTCTTATTCTTAATAGCTTCATTGGGTGCCTTCATGTTCTACGGTTTGAAAATAAGTTCCCTTTCTTTACTGTCTCATCACTGCCCATAATTTTATAATTTTTATTTATTTATTTATTTCTTGAATTTGTAGACCACCCCATCCCCGGGGGGCTCTGGGCGGTGCACAACAATAGTCATTACAATCAGTACAGTTATTAAACCAATAAAATCTATTAAAATCTATTAAAAGCAGTGGTCAGTACAGAGATATCAGGCGCCCCAGAGCCCAGTTTGTTAGAGGCCTCCCTAAGGAAAGGGCACGGCGGGACTCCCCTCTAAGAGGGGTAGCATATGTGGTGGTAATTGAATATAGAGAGGAGGGGCGCATTTTCAGCTGACTGGACGCTCCAAAGGCCAGTAGGAACAACTCAAGTCACCCACGGGCCCTCGCCAGGAACTCACCAAGGTCCCGCAGGGCCCGGACAGCTGGAGGAATAGTGTTCCACCAGGCCGGGGCCAGGGCTGTGAAAGTCCTGGCCCGTGTGGAGGCCAGCCGCATCATTGAGGGGCCAGGAACCATCAGCAAATTTTTTGCCTTCTAATGTTAGTTCTTTTTCTGCTTTTCTTGAGGCTGTATTTAAATTACTTTTGTTTTAATTAATAGATTGTGATTTTAATTGTTTTATCTTCTGTGCCTCACCCAGAGTTGAACAAATGAATAAATAAAAATAGTTCCCTTTCCTTACGGAGGCCTCTAATTAAATTGGGTTTTGGGGCGCCTGATATCTCTGTACTGACCGCTGCTTTTAATAGATTTTAATAGATTTTATTGGTTTAATAACTGTACTGATTGTAATGACTATTGTTGTGCACCGCCCAGAGCCCCCTGGGGATGGGGTGGTCTACAAATTCAAGAAATAAATAAATAAATAAAAATTATAAAATTATGGGCAGTGATGAGACAGTAAAGAAAGGGAACTTATTTTCAAACTGTAGAACATGAAGGCACCCAATGAAGCTATTAAGAATAAGAGTTGGGACATACAAACAGATGTAGTGAAGACCACTAGCATTGGTAGCTTTCAGGAAGAATGAGAAAAATTAGCGGAGGGTATTTTTATTTATTCATTTGTTCAACTCTGGGTGAGGCACAGAAGATAAAACAATTAAAATCACAATCTATTAATTAAAACAAAAGTAATTTAAATACAGCCTCAAGAAAAGCAGAAAAAGAACTAACATTAGAAGGCAACCCAAAAGAAACCTCCTGTCCCCTTGGGAGTGGACCGGGCACAACATGTGGTAGCCAAAGATGATGGTGTGCAGGGGCATATGGGGTAATGCGGTCTCTGAGGTACGAGGGTCCCTGGCCACGTAACGCCTTAAAGGTCAAAACCCATACCTTGAAAATGATTCGGAATTCCACTGGGAGCCAATGCAGCCAATCCACTATCAAGTCCTGCACCTCGGTCATCATTTCTTCTAAACTGAAAAGACCCCAAACTCTTAGCCTTTTACTTCTAGGAGTGCCGCTGTGAATTTGAGTGAAGCCATTGGGAGTTATTTTAATGTGAAAGAAAACACGATACTGTTTTAAGGCACTGTGGGAATAGAAACAATTATATAAGACATCTTAAAACCAATGTGTTGGTTAATCTTTGGGGCCCGACCTAGCAGTCTTTTTCTTTTTTAATTGCCTTGGTCAACTCAGCACAAAAAGTTTAATAAGATATCTTATTATGACGGGTATTTTTCCTCCCCCGGATGACGGCAAAAGTGTTTTCTCCCCCCGATAAACTGCATCAGCTTTACCAACATTTTTAGAGGTTTTTTGGAGGTTAGGAGAGATTGATTTTGTTTAAAATTGCATATGTATTAAAGCAAGCAAGATGGTTCTGACATAAATTACTTTGATGTATTAAATGGGAAGGCGAATACCATTTTCTCTCTTCATTTTCAGTTGTTGTGCTCAGCAGAGAGGCTATGATTTATCTTCCCCCCTCTCCATTCTGACATGGAATCTATGTGCACACTTAACTATATGGTTGGTCTGGAGCCGAATGAATAGTGACGCGATAATAAGCGCATTGGAATAGCCCCGCTATCTGGAAACGGGGCTGCATAGGGGGAGGTTGTATTTATGAACTTAGAGCTAACCTAGACGTGAGGGAGGAGAGAGCTGGACAGATTCTAGTTTGCTTCAGTGTCGCCCTTAATTGGATTGTAGCAGAGGAAAGGATTCGTGCGTCTTTTTCCTTTGAGTTCTTTGCCCACCAAAAGTTCCTGTTCTTCAGTTTCTGGTCTCATTGCAGCAAAAAAAAAAAGATTCAGGCGGCTTGTGCCCAGTTTCCCTATGGATGAAAAAGCCTCTTGGAAAGAACGACTCAGAAGAGAACCCC
Organism: Sphaerodactylus townsendi; assembly: GCF_021028975.2. Lineage (NCBI taxonomy): Eukaryota > Metazoa > Chordata > Lepidosauria > Squamata > Sphaerodactylidae > Sphaerodactylus > Sphaerodactylus townsendi. The sequence continues at coordinate 70,076,774 of NC_059433.1, forward strand.
CAGAGAGAGGAAGTTAAGGATCCCTTCCGCTCGACAGCTTTTCTGATTGAACTCACCTGCAGTTGAATTACAGTAAAAAAGCAAAGAATCTTTGGAAGACGCTCTGCATCTCTCTCCAGGCAAGCCTACAGTTGCATACAGGTCCAAACATGTTGAATCTAAAGGTGGGTATTTGGTAAATTCAAACCAGGTTTTGGAGGGGTGGGGGAAGAAGAAGAAGAGTTTGGATTTATATCCCCCCTTTCTCTTCTGCAGGAGACTCAAAGGGGCTGACAATCTCCTTGCCCTTCCCCCCTCACAACAAACACCCTGTGAGGTGAGTGGGGCTGAGAGAGCTCCGAGAAGCTGTGACTAGCCCAAGGTCACCCAGCAGGCGTGTGTGGGAGTGTACAGGCTAATCTGATAAGCCTCCACAGCTCAGGCGGCAGAGCTGGGAATCAAACCCGGTTCTTCCAGATTAGATACACGAGCTCTTAACCTCCTACGCCACTGCTGCTCCTGGAAAAGGTGACAATAAAAGGGATTCAAAAAACGGGATTCAGAAAATTGCAATTTTTTTCTGCATTTTTTGGGCTTGTTCAGCTCACTGGGGGTTTTTTAAAAAAGAAAACCCCTCTCCCCTCCCCCTTTCCCCTCACTTACCTATAGCGTGGCTGAGTCCAACCCAGAACTGCATGCACTACCTCCAAAGTCCACGTGGAATTCAGAAGTGGACCCAAAAAGGCAGAGGCGTAGCAAGGGGGGAAAGCGCCTCATGCGCTGGCGAGTCCTCCGCCCCCGCCCCACACCATAACGCCCCACCCTGCCCTGGAATGCCCCCTGCCACACCCACGGAACGCCCTCGCCACACCCCCACTGCCAGTGGTGGGATCCAAACATTTTAGTAACAGGTTCCCATGGTGGTGGGATTCAAACTGTGGCGTAGCACCAATGGGGCTGGGCGGGGCATTCCAGGAGTGTGGCAGGGCATTCCGGGGGTGGGGCATTCCTGGGTGGGGCTGTGGCAAGGACGCAGCCACTGCGTCAGTCTTTGGGCGGGAAATGAATGCACGCAGGCGCAGGCTGCCACACACACCGGTGCACCTCTCGCTAGACTGCTTCAAGTTCTGCATGCTACTGCTGAGAGGAGGGGCGTAACTAAGGCAAAAATCACGTGGCAAAATCACCAATTAGTAACCCCTCTCGGCACACACAAATAATTAGTAACCTACTCTCAGGAACCTGTGAAAACCTGCTGGATCCCACCTCTGCCCACAGCGGCATGCGCACAGTGCATTGCGCACTCCCCCGTCCCCTTGGAGCAACGCCTCTGCAAAAAGCGGACAGATCCTACCATTTCAGGTAACAATATAAGCCAGTCTATAGCTAAGTTTCTGCCCAACATTTCACTTTGTTTAAATTTTAGGCTCAATCCAGATACCACAAACAAACTAGAAATAAGCATGGCTAGCTGTTGGGTTTGTGCCCTCCCTCACTTCTTCTTTCCCCTGGTGTGCTGAGATTGCATCTAATTCTACGTTGTTATGAGGTCTGAATGTAGACATCTTAACAAATGGAGGTTTCTTTCTTTCTCAGTAACTGGGAAAGAATTTTAACCAGGATAAATCAGATATAAAAAGGTAAGTACAGTTGGGCATCATGACAAATTAGGGTTGGTTGAAGGCCTTCATCTGAAATGTCGGTGCTCTGCACAAGAGGATGTGGAGGGGAGAGGGAACTTGATAATTAACCATGTTTATGACCATAATAAAAACTCTAATTGGCTTGTGACATCTAAATTAATCATTAAGGATGAGCAGCAACAAATGCTTCTTTCTTTAGGTTCTCTTAATGTTGGTACTTAAGAGTTCGAGTCCTACCAAATAACTCCCCAGCCTACTCTTATTTATTTTTTATTTTTATTTCATTTTTCCATTTATATCCCGCCCTCCCCAGCAGGACTCAGAGCGGCAAACAATAAAACAGGCATAAAACCAATTCAGAGAGTACATAAAACCAGTAAAAGCAAGCTCAGACGGCAGCTCCCCTCCCTCCCTGCCGTGCCCACAAAAGAGTAAAGATCTTGAAATTAAGACACCACAAGCACGCAACAAGAAGAGAAAAAGGAGCAGCAGTGGCGTAGTGGTTAAGAGCAGGTGTACTGTAATCTGGAGGAACCGGGTTTGATTCCCCGCTCTGCCGTCTGAGCTGTGGAGGCTTATCTGGGGAATTCAGATTCGCCTGCCCACTCCAACATACGCCAGCTGGGTGACCTTGGGCTAGCCACAATTCTTCTGAGCTCTCTCAGCCCCACCTACCTCACAGGGTGTTTGTTGTGAGGGGGGAAGGGCAAGGAGATTGTAAACCCCTTTGAGTCTCCTATAAATCCAACTTTTCTTCTTCTGGGGTGCTGTCTGGTTTCCAGGCTGTTTGGCCGTGTTCTAGCAGCATTCTCTCCTGACGTTTCGCCTGCATCTGTGGCTGGTATCTTCAGAGGATCATCATCATCATCATCATCATCATCATCATCATCATCATCATCATCATCATCATCATCATCATCATCACCAGCACCAGCACCAGCACCAGCACCAGCACCACCTCCTCCTCCTCCTCCTCCTCCTCCTCCTCCTCCTTCTTCTTCTATCATTTCAACTACTTCAATTTCTCCCGATTCAAATGGTGTTTGAGATTCCTCTGCAATCTGAAATGCGCTTGTTCGAAAGCAAATCTCATTGATTGCAAATGGAACTTACACACACTTTGCCAAAAGGAATCCCAATCAGGCCGGATCGTCCCAATAAATAAAAGTGTGTTTGCTCACAAGCAAGTTCTACTGAGTTTATTGTGTCATAATTCTATGTAACTGCATATAGGATACAGTCTTGTGCACACTTTAGAACGTGTCCCATTGAATTCAGCGGGAAGTTACTTCTCGGTAAACATGGACATTTATTTATTTCTACTGATACAAGAGCAGCTGTGCTGGATCAGACTAGCAGCCCATCCAGCCAAGCATCCTGCTTCACACTGTGGTCAGCCAGATGACCTACAGATGGCCTACAGGTGGGGCATAAAGGCCAAAGCCTCTACCTGTGGTCACTCATTCGGAAATGGTCATCAGAGGTAAGCTGACTCTATTTGGAAAGGTTCCATCCGGCCAGGATGATTAATAGCCATTTAGAAAACCTCTCTTCTTTCATATCAATAGGAGTATAGTGTCTTGATCGAGGGATGTAATTGTACCTCTCTATTCTGCATTGGTTTGACCTCACCTGGAATATTGTGTACAGTTCTGGGCATCACAGTTCAAGAAGGATATTGACAAGCTGGAACAGGTCAAGAGGAGGGCAACCAAAGTGGTAAAAGGTCTGGAAACCATGCCCTACGAGGAGAGACTTGGGGAGCTGGGGATGCTTACTTTTAGGGGAGAGAAGGTTAAGAGGTGACATGATAGCCATGTTTAGATATTTGAAGGGACGTCATGTTGGTGAGGGAGCAAGCTTGTTTTCTGCAGCTCCAGAGACCAGGACCAGGAGTAATGGGTTCAAGGTGGAGGAAAAGAGATTCCACTTAAACATCAGGAAAAACTTCCTGACAGTAAGGGCTATTCAACAGTGAAATGCACTACCCCGGAGTGTGGGGGAGTCTCCTTCTTTGTGTTGGGATAAGTGCTCCTGGTAGTTGGAGATTGGCTCCCACATATCATGAGATTAGCAAGAGCAGCACGGGTTGGCTAGAACACAGCAGAAGCTTCCACCTGGAGTAATGCGTGTGCAGGTGCATGATGGATCCCATAATGCAAAGGCAAGCTTACACAAAAGAAAGTCGGAGTCAGTTGTACAGTTGTAGTTTCTAGTCTAATAAAAAGAGTATTTATTAGTGAACTCCATTCTGGATAGAAAGGTAGGTAGATAGAGTCACTATGCTATCCTAATCTAGCTGGATGGAGATGGATGCGAGGAGCATCCATCCTCTCTCTAAGCATGGTAGGAACAAGAAGTGAGAAGGGGTCGAGGAAGAAGCCGGAAGGAAGGAAGTCCCTGAGAGTATCAGTCTAACATCAAAGGGATAGAACCAGCATGATAGAGTAAAGGTGTCAAATCCCTAGGTCCCTATCTAGCCACTAGCTCTCTAGTAAAAAACTTCTCTGTAGGTTGAGGCAGGAAACAGCGTAACAGTGTAAAGTCCTTCACTTCCAACACTTTGGAGGTTTTTAAACAGAGGCTGGATGGCCATCTGTCGAGAGTGCTTTGATTGGGTGTTCCTGCATTGCAGGGGGCTGGACTTGATGGCCCTTGGGGTCTCTTCCAACTCTATGATTCTATGATTCATAAAAGCTATCTAAAGCAGTGGCCATCACTACATCACATGGCAGAGTGGAGAAATGGCAGCCAGCCCCCAGCTACTGCTCAGCTGGCCATTGGGGGGGCAAGGGGGGGCATCAGCAGCAACCTGCCATGCTGACATCACCCCTCACTCCAACAGAAATGATGTTAGCACGCTGTTGGCAATGTCAAGGACACTCTGGCATTTGTGCAAACCTCCATAGTGAAACCAAACAGTTTTACTCGAATGCCAGAGCATCACCAGCAATGTGCTGATGTCCCTTCCAACACGTGCCAAAAGTGATGTCATGACTGTTCTGACAGCATTTGTATGTCACTGGCAAAGGCCCCACAACATTCAATAAATCCACCAGGTTCCCCACCCCGATCCCCACCAATTGCCAGGAGGGATTTGAAAACGCTAAGGTCTTCCCCCCCCCCCCCCCCGATCTCAAGTGCCAGGATTAATGAATGGTGCCCCCTCTCTGCTCTCTGCCCTTGCTCTGAAACACCAGGGGCCCCCTCATATTGAGGGGCCCGCCATCCCCCCCTTCTTGGGGTAGGTTTTAATTGGGGTTTTCTGGACGCCTCTTGCTTATTTATCTATTTAATTGTAAACTGCTGTTTTGTATGAAGTTTTAGGGTGTTTTATTGATTACTAATTGGATGGAGCCTATGTGTTTGTTTACTGTGTTATGACTTGCTCCTTGTTCAATACCGTTTGAATTTTATGTTGTTCCCCGCCCGGAGCCCTTCGCGGATCGGGCGGTATAGAAATCTAAGAAATAAATAAACAATAAATAAAATTCACTGGGAAATGTGTTGCAGGATCAGGCTCCCGATGTGGTTAGGGATGGGGTCTCTCTCAAATACTTGCTTGTTTTGTTCTCCTGTTTTTTTCTGTCGGCTGTGAAAGCTTTGTTAACTGGCACAGGCAGGCCTTGTGGAGTGCCAGTTAATTAAGTGTGCCTGTTAACCGAGCTCCCCGTCCCTCCCGTGTGCCAAAGAAGAAGAGGAAGAGACAACTCACGAGTTAAAACATTATTAAACCGTGTCTCAGTTGCTTTTCTCGTCTCGGAACTGGATGTGAATCTCATAAGGTCCTGTCTTTCACTCCTTCATATTGCAGGTAGTTGATGAATTAATGCCAGATTCTCCCATCAGTTGCTTCCAGCGCTCTTCTATTCCAAGACACTTCATTATGTCCGAATTCTGGCTTATTGTCAACCCAGCACATTTTCTCGTCTGATCTTGCTAATGGGGCAAAGCTGGTCCTATAGTTTGAGGCTGTGTCGAGAGAAGGGATGGGGGCTGGCAAGCTCTCGAAGGCCTCCGATTCTTCTCTTTCCCCTTTAGAGTGAAAACGCCTCAAGCTGTTCTTGCATCTGATCTCAGACTGGCTGGGACGCTGGCTTGCAGGGTCCACAGCACTCCGTGGATTCACAGCTGCCCTCGCTGTAATCTGCAATGCATAAGAACATAAGAACATAAGAACATAAGAACTAGCCTGCTGGATCAGACCAGAGTCCATCTAGTCCAGCACTCTGCTACTCGCAGTGGCCCACCAGGTGCCTTTGGGAGCTCACGTGCAGGATGTGAAAGCAATGGCCTTCTGCTCCTGCTGCTGCTCCTGAGCACCTGGTCTGCTAAGGCATTTGCAATCTCAGATCAAAGAGGATCAAGATTGGTAGCCAGAGATCGATTTCTCCTCCATAAATCTGTCCAAGCCCCTTTTAAAGCTATCCAGGTTAGTGGCCATCTCCACCTCCTGCGGCAGCATATTCCAAACACCAACCACACGTTGCGTGAAGAAGTGTTTCCTTTTAGTAGTCCTAATTCTTCCCCCCAGCATTTTCAATGGATGCCCCCTGGTTCTAGTATTGTGAAAAAGAGAGAAAATTTTCTCTCTGTCAACATTTTCTACCCCATGCATAATTTTATAGACTTCAATCCTATCCCCCCCCCTCAGACGTCTCCTCTCCAAACCAAAGAGTCCCAAACGCTGCAGCCTCTCCTCATAAGGAAGGTGCTCCAATCCTTCTCTCACCACAAACCAGGGTCCCCGCAAAACGCCAGTTTGTTCCTTGCCCTTCCCTGGGGCTTCAACACTGAATCAGTGGTGATGAGTCACACAAGCAGGGCCGCCCGCTCTGAGTTGAGAAGTACTGCAGATTTTGGGGGTGGAGCCTGAGGGGGCGGAGTTTGGGGAGGGGAGGGTTTTCAATTGGGTAGAATATCATACAGCCCACCTTCCAAAGTGGCTATTTTCTCTAGGGCACAGGTGTCAAGCTCACGGCCCTCCAGATGTTTTGGACTACAGTTCCCATCATGCTGGCAGGGGATGATGGGAACTGTAGTCCATAACATCTGGAGGGGCGTGAGTTTGATACCTATGCTCTAGGGGTATTGATCCCTGTCACCTGGAGATCGGTTACAACAGCAGGAGATCTGTGCTCTTTGTATGTTTACTCAGAAGGAAATCTGTTTCCTCAAGTGACCCTACTTCTCTCGGTGACTTTTATTTTCTTCCATTTTCCTCTGGCTAATTCATTACATCCTTTTTTTTCCCTGGGGCTTTCCAGTTCCCTCCAAGTACCCATGAATGAATGTTTGATCATCTGTTCTTGTTGGAGGTGAAGGGTGTTTACGTAGTTTTTTTAAAGCAACTTTTTTTTTAGCAATTACTGCTCATTTTAAAATGTCAGGGCTTATTACACTTATTACCCTGTTCTAGAATAGCAATAATTAAAGAATTTAAAAGGTCGCTCAGTGGACTTATTGCAAAGTAAGAAGAAAATTGAGCTTCCCCCCCACCCCCAATGCCTGCAAGCTGCCCACCAGCTAGAGCTGATAAACAGGCATTTCCCTTCAACAGTAGCCAATGCTTCCTGTCAGGGATCTGCCTCTCCAACTGTTTCTGGTTTACTGTGAAATGCACCTGAGCAGAAATGTAATAATTTCCCAATAGTATCAATTTGCAGAGATGTGCCTAACAAGACACACGTTCATAGCGCACAAACTCAGTTTAATTGGAACAGAAATTGGCAGAAACTGTTGCGGCAATAACATGAAACACAGTGCCTCCAAACATGTTTTAAGTGCTCCTTTCTCACTATGGAGTAACCACAATGCATCTCCATATGTACTTATACTTATACTTATATGTACTTATATATACTTATACTTATACTTATACTTATACTTATACAAATAGAATAGCCCCAATTAAAATAATACAAAACCTTAAAACTATAGCAGCAGTAACCTTCAATAAGTGATTAATAATAGGAGACGTCTGGCATCAGACCCCAGTGATCAAACCCTGGGAGGGAGGGGGTTGGCAGATGGTCAAATATATAGCCAGTGTGCAGGGCAGCAAAAGGGGAGCGGGCTCAGTGGCCGCCCCCCCCAAAAGCCCGGTGGAACTACACAGTTTTGCAGGCCCTGCGGAACTCTCCAAGGTCCTGCAGGGCCCTAACTGTTGGGGGAAGAGCGTTCCACCAGGCAGGGGCCAGGGCAGTAAATGCCCTAGCCTGCGTGGAGGCCAGCCACATCATGGAGGGGCCGGGGACCACCAGTAAATTCGCCTCCGCTGAGCTGAGGGCGCGACTCGGGAAATATGGGGTGAGACGGTCCCGTAGGTATGACGGTCCCATGCAAGGGAGCATAAGCCTGTTGACTTGGGGGTAGGCACAGTTCGTAAGAACATAATACTAGGCATCTCAAGATTGGCTGGTGGATTCAAGATGATTGTGAGAGTCTCAAAGCCAAACCAGGGGTGGTGATTCAGGAAACCCGAATCATCCAAAAAAGTTGAATACCATGAATGGCCAAGTTGCCTGGAACCCCATAAAGTTGAACATGAGCCAGCTTCATTGGCTTTGTAGGGTGGGGAGGTAGAGAACTGAATGGTTCAACCAAGCACAGCATTCTGTTTTCCCCACTGCTGCTTCCCAGGTCCTCTGGGGCTTGGGAAATGGGGGAGGGGGAGAGAACTGAATACTGTAGAGCAGTGGTGGCGAACCTATGGCATGGGTGGCCAATTGGCCATGCTGACAGGGGCTGATGGGAATTGTAGTCCATAACATCTGGAGTGCCAAAGGTTCGCCACCACGGGCCTAGGCCAATGGGCTCGATTATTAGCATTACACCTAAGACCTGGTTTTGGAAAAGCAGTGTAGGTAACCCTGTTAAGCGCTGTTAAGCCCCACTGAGTTTCATGCGAAGAACTAAAGCGTGATCCTTTACCTGGGAGTAAGCTCGGTTGCTGGCAATGGCCCTTGCTTCCTAGGGTCATGATTCACCCGTCAGAAGAGTTGCACGGTTGCTTCAAAGCAAAGCCACCGACTACCACCAAGCTTACTCCTGAGTAATGCACACTTCGGAGCCAACGGCTTTTTCTAAACTAAAACCTCAGTATTCAGGCCAAATTGCCGGGTTGGCACTTTGCGATAAATAAGTGGATTTTGGGTTGCAGTTTGGGCACTTGGTCTCGAAAAGGTTCGCTATCACTGCTGCAGAGTGTTGTGGGTTTTCCAGGTTGAACACTGATTACTGTGTTTGGTTCAGCCGGGGGCAGTTCTCCCTGCCATGGTTTCTCAAGTCCACATGGGATTGAGACATCACACCAGGAAGAACTGAAATGTTCCGATTTGGATTTTGAAAACCCCCCAAAGTTCAGCACTCATCGCATGATTTATAATACATGAATCACATGAATACACCTTTACTGAAAATTTCTAGTTTTTTAAACCCCAAACCTAAATTTTACCAATAGAAATTGTTCGTGTTCACCCCTAATTGGAACATCTTTCCATATTTGCAATGGGAGCAAAGATTGACGTACAAAAACACAGGAGGGCTTCTGCAGCGAACATATGAGAGATTCAGGACAAATCAAAGGAAGTATTTCTTCACAAATCTCAAAGTTAAATGGCAGAACTCCCTGCCACAGGAAGCGTCAGGCCGCCAACTTGGAAGACTTTAAGAGGGAGGTGGACACAGTCATCATGCTTGCATACATGGTCTCCAGAGGCATAGCAAGGGGGGGAAAGCACCAGCGCACTGTTGTGTCCTCCACCCCATCCCAGTACGCCCCACCCCACCCTGGAAAGCCCTCGCCATGCCCCCACCATGCCCCCTTGCCATACCCACACAGGGGCACGCACCCGGTGCATCGCGCACGCCCCGGTCCCCTTGGATCTAAGAACATAAGAACATAAGAACATAAGAACAAGCCAGCTGGATCAGACCAAAGTCCATCTAGTCCAGCTCTCTGCTACTCGCAGTGGCCCACCAGGTGCCTTTGGGAGCTCACATGTAGGATGTGAACGCAATGGCCTTCTGCGGCTGTTGCTCCCGATCACCTGGACTGTTGAGGCATTTGCAATCTCAGATCAAGGAGGATCAAGATTGGTAGCCACAGATCGACTTCTCCTCCATAAATCTGTCCAAGCCCCTTTTAAAGCTATCCAGGTTAGTGGCCATCACCACCTCCTGTGGCAGCATATTCCAAACACCAATCACACGTTGCGTGAAGAAGTGTTTCCTTTTATTAGTCCTAATTCTTCCCCCCAGCATTTTCAATGAATGCCCCCTGGTTCTAGTATTGTGAGAAAGAGAGAAAAATTTCTCTCTTTCAACATTTTCTACCCCATGCATAATTTTGTAGACTTCAATCATATCCCCCCTCAGACGTCTCCTCTCCAAACTAAAGAGTCCCAAACGCTGCAGCCTCTCCTCATAGGGAAGGTGCTCCAGTCCCTCAATCATCCTTGTTGCCCTTCTCTGCACTTTTTTCTATCTCCTCAATATCCTTTTTGAGATGCGGTGACCAGAACTGGACACAGTACTCCAAGTGCGGTCGCACCACTGCTTTATATAAGGGCATGACAATCTTTGCAGTTTTATTCTCAATTCCTTTCCTAATTATCCCCAGCATAGAGTTTGCCTTTTTTACAGCTGCCATGCATTGAGTTGACATTCCCATGGAACTATCAACTAAGATGCCTAAATCCCTTTCCTGGTCTGTGACTGATAGCACTGACCCCTGTAGCGTGTATGTGAAGTTTGGATTTTTTGCCCCTATGTGCATCACTTTACATTTTGCTACATTGAAATGCATTTGCCATTTCTTAGCCCACTCACCTAATTTATCAAGGTCCGCTTGGAGCTCTTCGCAATCCTTTGTGGTTCTCACCACCCTACATAATTTGGTATCATCTGCAAACTTGGCCACACGCTACCCACCCCTACTTCCAGGTCATTTATGAATAGGTTAAAGAGCACTGGTCCCAAAACGGATCCTTGGGGGACACCACTCCCGACATCTCTCCATTGTGAGAACTTCCCATTTACCTCTTTGTTTCCTGTTTCTCAACCAGTTTTTAATCCACAGGAGGACTTCCCTCTTATTCCTTCATTGCTGAGTTTTCTCAACAGTCTCTGGTGAGGAACTTTGTCAAAAGCCTTTTGGAAATCCAAGTAGACAATGTCCACCGGTTCACCCCTGTCCACATGCCTGTTTACACCCTCAAAGAACTCTAAGTTTGTAAGACAGGATTTGCCTCTGCAAAAGCCATGCTGACTCTTTCTCAGCAGGTCTTGCTTTTCTACATGTTTTATAATTTTATCTTTAATGATAGATTCTACTAATTTACCAGGAACAGATGTCAAACTGACTGGCCTGTAATTTCCTGGGTCCCCCCTAGATCAAGATTGGTAGCCATAAGAAAGAAAGGATCTATGCCTCTGGTGTTCTCGGCTGACGATATCCTGAAATTTTGGTGCCACTAGCCTAAAAACTGCGCCCCCTGCAGGCCAAAATTCAAAAAGAACAGTAAAAAAAAAATACAGAAAGCCACAAACGAACCTGCAATTTTTGCGCCCACCACAAGGTGGCGCCCCGGGCACTTGTCCCCGGATGTCCCCATGGTAGCTACGCCTGTGTGTTCTCCCCTGTATCAGAAGAGCATGACTACTGTATTGGCTGCTGTGGAACACAGGTAGGATGTTCCTGTTTCAGTTGTCGTGTTTGTGGACTTCCAAGTAGTGCCTGGTCGGCCACTGTGTGAACAGACTGCTGGACTTGATGGGTCTGTTCCAACATGGCTTTTCTTATGTTCTTAAGATGCAGGCGGGACACAAAACAGATAAACTCTGTGACAAAACAGATAATTTATCAGAGCCATCAGCACCCAGTGGAGTATAGTGGATACAGTGATTTAGTAGGGTGGTGAGAACCACAAAGGATTGCGAGGAGCTCCAAGCGGACCTTGATAAATTAGGTGAGTGGGCTAAGAAATGGCAAATGCAGTTCAATGTAGCAAAATGCAAAGTGATGCACATAGGGGCAAAAAATCCAAACTTCACATACAGTGCACGCACATCAAGTCCAGTGGCCCAGGGCAGTCTAGATATGTGTGTGTGGGAGGGGGCAATTTCCCCCCTACATGATGAACTCTGTGCATGCGTGCCCACAGAAAGGGCTCTGAGTGCCACCTCCGGCACCCGTGCCATAGGTTCGCCACCACTGTGCTAGGCTCTGGAAGTCATCCTTTCAAACCCCGCTTCTGCCAGGCAAGATTGTCAGGCCAGTCACGTACTCTCAGCTTAACACACCACACTGGGTTGTTGTGAGGCCGAGATGAAAACGATGAGAATAATATAACCTGCTTCGGATCCCTACTGGGGAGAAAGGTTAATAGGACATTTGTTATGCATCTGATTTTGACTACTGTTTGCTGGGAAGAAAGGAATCCTCGGCGGTTGCTTCCTCCGCTATTGCTATAACTCTTTTGGCAGGAAGCAGGATTGCTCGTTCTGTATTCAGGCAACTGTTAAATATCACCAGGGCAGCAAGCTACGGGTTGGCAAATGGAACAAGCAGGCCTAACCTCTAGTGCTAATGTAACCCCCATGCCCAGAATGGGTTGAACCAGTAAGGGGGTGGAGACTCAGAGCAGCAGAAAGGCTGCAGAGCTCTTTGGAGGAGACAAGGCTACCAGACTCGGACCTTGGTTGTATAAGCCCTTGACACCTTGTTAAGGTAAACTGCAATATTGTTGGGAACTACTGGGAAGGTAGTTTATTTTTGCTATGTTGTAAATGTTGGAGTTTATTGTTTCAAGGTTTCTTTTTGTGGTTGTAATGGGTGAGAGTTCTCCTGGAAACCTTCATCATGTTGCATCCTGTTCATCAAGCCCTTGAAGTCTTCAGGAGCCAACCCACTTGCAAAGAAGAATTGGACTTGGCAGTATCAGTAGACTGTAACTAGAAGGACTTGAAATGCAACCTGAACAGGACCTTGAATTGTAATGTTAAATGTTGATGTTTAATGTTATTTGTAAAGAGAAGTAAACTGTTTTGTTTAAATTTGGTTCTTTGCAACTCCTTCCAAGTACTGCCCCACAGAACCCACAAGCTGAGGTTACACTAAGGTGTTATTAGTTTTCAAAGGACGTCTCCTTTATTTCTCTGCAATAGATTAATACAGCTGAAACAGTTTTAGATGTTGCCTCCAATGCTGATATTCAGAGTTCTAGAGTCAGCGTAGTGTAATGGTTTAGTGGTGGACTCTAATCTGTAGAGGCGAGTGTGATTCCCCACTCCTTCGCATGATTCTATGATCAGTCTTTGAGGTATATCATGGAATCTCTATGGGGCACCATAGAAGAAATTGTCCTGGAAAATACATAATCTATAGCCACTCTAGGATTACTGTTTCTTCTGGACTCTATGGTATACCACTGAGTTCATCTTCTCAAGCTGTAGCCTACAGATCAGCTGTAATTCCAGGAGAATGCCAGATTCCACCAGAAGTTTGGTAACCCTACCAGCCTGGTCAAAACAAACCATACCTTCTGCACCACCAGTTCCAGCAGCCAACTTCCATAGTCCAGGGAGTCTGGTCTGGAATACCCACTACACTCTAGGTAGAATGGCAGCCCTTCATTTGACTCTGATAGGTCTGTGAATCCTAAAGACAGCTAACAAACATAGGCTGAATTCTATCTCTACAGAATAACCATGAATGCCCATCCAGGATTTCTCCAGGCCAAGTTCATTTGTTTCCATGAACTTAAACCTCAGTAACGCTATTCAGGATTGCACATTAATGCTATAATTCTGTATACTTTCCCTCAGTACATTTATCTAGGATCAAGCTGTAAAAGAGGGCACCAAGTTGGATGAGACTTCTACTTTTGGCTATCATGCAGCTTATATTGCATTCCTACTCCATCCCTGTCCCTCATTCCAAGTAGCTACACTCCATTGACATGGAAGGAAAGCGTGGTCGGGGAAGAGGATAGCAAAAAACATTTAGCTGCACCGAAAACTCAACATGCTCCAATTTCATTCTCTGGTTCTACAAATGGCTGGCAACCGTTGTTACATGTGATACATTATCCAACACTGCATTACTATTTTATGTTTTAAGAAGTGCAGTTTAACGCCTGAGTGCTTTTCAATTTTGCAATTCACGGCTGTGGATTACTTTTCTAATCACCAGTTTAATTTTTAGTGGCATCAGCATGTGTTGGAGGAGCGCAAAGAACTCCTTTCTCCCTTTCAGAGCATGGAAGGCTTCAGACAGCCTTTGGTGTCTCAGCAAATATTTGCTACATTCCTGGAGAGATTTCTCACTGTCGCTGGAATCCCCAGGTTAAGATACTGGCTCAGTCTAAGAGATGCTGTGCTATAGAAAGCCAATGCAATTCTGGGATGCATCAATAAGAGCATAGTGTCTAGATCGAGGGAAGTAATTGTACCACTCTATTCAGCATTGGTCCGATCTCACCGAGAGTACTGTGTTCAGTTCTGCAATTCAAGAAGGATATTGACAAGCTGGAACGGGTCCAGAGGAGGGCAAGCAAAATGGTAAAAGGTCTGGAATCCATGCCCTATGCTTAGGGAGTTGGGGATGTTTAGTCTGGAGAAGCAAAGGTTAAGGGGGCACATGTTGGCTGTGTTTAAGTATTTGAAGGGATGCCATGTCGAAGAGACAGAAAGTTTGTTGTAGTGGTTAAGAGCAGGCGCACTCTAATCTGGAGAACCGGGTTTGACTCCCTGCTCTGCCACTTGAGCTGTGGAGGCTTATCTGGGGAACTAGATTAGCTTGTGCACTCCAACACATGCCAGCTGGGTGACCTTGAGCTAGTCACAGTTCTTCGGAACTCTCTCAGCCCCACCTATCTCACAGGGTGTTTGTTGTGAGGGGGGGAAGGGAAAGGAGTTTGTAAACCTCTTTGAGTCTCCATACAGGAGAGGAAGGGGGGTTATAAATCCAATTCTTCCTCTTCTTCCTCTTCTTCTTCCTCCTCCTCCTCCTCTTTTTCTTTTTCTTTTTCTTCCTCTTCCTCTTTTTCTCTTCCTCTTCCTCCTCTTTTTCTTCCTCTTCTTCCTCCTCCTCCTCTTCTTCTTCTTCTTCCTCCTCCTCCTCCTCCTCCTCTTCTTCTTCTTCTTCTTCTACTTCTTCTTCTTCTTCTTCTTCTTCTTCTTCTTCTTCTTCCACTGCCACTGCTTTTTGTGAAGAGGTAGCAAATTTTATAACGGAAATAATTCAGAGTTTGTAACTTATTTATTTTTACCTGAGTTCTATCGCCTTTTTAAATATTATTCGTCATGTTTTTTAAATGCCAATAAAGGCTATGCTATTCATTCAAGACAGACGGGCTTTCCCCCAGACTTCCCATTCCCACTTGACTCATGGCAAGACCAGAGAATCAGGGCTTGACAACCTGTTAAAATCCCCGCCAGCCAACTGAATGGCATGAGGGGATGGTCCAAATTGGGGATTCTCCCACTCCAGAGGGAATCTAGCAACCCTCGGGGATGGGGCGGTATAAAAGTCCAAACAATAAATAAACAGACAGACAGACAGACAGACAGACAGACAGACAGACAGACAGACAGACAGACAGACAGACAGACAGACAGACAGACAGACAGACAGACAGACAGACAGACAGATAGATAGATAGATAGATAGATAGATAGATAGATAGATAGATAGATAGATAGATAGATAGATAGATAGATAGATAGATAGATAGATAGATAGATAGATAGATAGATAATTGTACCCTAAACCAGTGGTTCCCAACCCGGGGTTTGCATACCCCAGGAATATGCGCCAAAGTGTTTGGGGTCACACTAAAAAAAATACATAACGTGTTTACTAATATGGGGGTACAATTTTAGGAAAATAGGTTGCCCAGGGGTATGCGAGTAAAAAAACAGTTGGCTTACGCTACTCTTTTACATGCTAATTTCTTATATGCAGACAACTGAGGGTAGGGAAAGATACGAGCCCTCACCTGCAATCTGACATTGGACAGCCCGGCCACAGGTTTATTGCCCAATGATAATTAAGCTCTCCTGTGTATCTTTAAGAGGAAGATTACTTTCAGTGCTTAACTCCTGATTAATGTGCTCTTTATAGCAATCAATGCCTACTAACGATGCATCTCTCAAAGGTATATGTGTTCTTTTGTTTCATTATAACAGTTCTAATAGATTAATTTTAACGGCAGCAACTTCTCTTCATTTCACTGGGGTTTATGGAAAATGTATCCCTGGCAGACTATTTTTTTTTTGTTGTTGTTATTTATTTGTTGAAAACATGCCTATGCTACCTTTCCGCCCAATTCAGGATCCCCAGGCATATATTGAAAGCAAATAAAACATAGAAACACACAAGCACATAAAACACACAAATGGGGAGGAGGGCTAATTAGGGCAAGTGAGGGAATGTCAAACAAAACAAAAAAAGGCTCCACCCACTCTTGGAAGACCATAATAAAGGGAGACAGACGAATCACCCTGGGTAGGGAGTTCTAAAGTTTCGGTGCCACAACTGAGAAGGCCCTTCCGCGGGTTGCCAATCATCTGGCCAGGACTGGATTAAGTTTGTCTGACACCATAAGCACTATCCAACCTCGGTGTGTTCTGGATGAGACCCACCTACCCTGAGAGAAGGAATTGGGAAAGGAAGAGTGGGGAAGGGTTAGGATGGGGGGAGGGTGGCAATCCACCCATCCTGGGGGAAGGATAAAGAGGGGGAGGGGGGAGGTGGTCCCGCATCTGGTCATGGCCCACCCACCCTGGAGGGAGGGGGAAGGGGCTTCCATTTGCAAGATTCATAATTCAGTTTATTTGCAGGCCAGTCAGCCCAAATTTCACAATTGATATTCAAAATATGACCTTTTAAAAAAAATTTCACTTATATAACACTTTAACAAACACTTTAATGAACACGATTCATTTTCAGATGTCTGGTCTGAAGTTAAAAACAAACAAACAAGCAAACAAACAAGCAAACTATCTAACTAACTAATAAACAAACAAACAACCCCATAACATTAGTAAAATGAAAAGCTGACCAAAATTGTTAATCAGTAGCTGCTGCTGCTGCTGCTGCTGCTGCTGCTGCTGCTGCTTCTTCTTCTTCTTCTTCTTCTTCTTCTTCTTCTTATTATTATTATTATTATTATTATTATTATTATTATTATTATTAGTAGTAGTAGTAGTAGTAGTAGTAGTAGTAGTAGTAGTAGTAGTAGTAGGAACTGCCATCTGACCCACCCACCCCCTAAGTTGAGCTTAAATAAAGGCTCCAGCCTAGAATAACAGAATAAAATGACCATACACTAAGGAATGGCTGCCCTCCAGAAGTTTTCTAGGCACCTATTCTCTTGGAGTTTCAGTGCCAGGCGAGAACTGTCCACTTCACCCGGGCATTTGGCTGACTTCCCCCACCCCATTATGAGTGGGGGCCCTGAGTTATTCGTACACCCCTTCCTTTTTTGTGCGTGGGTAGGGTGTGTTTTGTGTGAGATTTTAAGATTGTTTTACGGTTTTTAGAAGAAGAAGAAGAAGAAGAAGAAGAAGAAGAAGAAGAAGAAGAAGAAGAAGAAGAAGAAGAAGAAGAAGAAGAAGAGTTTGGATTTATATCCCCCCCTTTCTCTCCTGTAGGAGACTCAAAGGGGCTTACAATCTCCTTGCCCTTCCCCCCTCACAACAAACACCCTGTGAGGTAGGTGGGGCTGAGAGAGCTCCGAGAAGCTGTGACTAGCCCAAGGTCACCCAGCTGGCGTGTGTGGGAGTGTACAGGCTAATCTGAATTCCCCAGAGAAGCCTCCATAGCTCAGGTGGCAGAGCGGGGAATCAAACCTGGTTCCTCCAGATTAGATGAACGAGCTCTTAACCTCCTACGCAGCTGCTGCTCCTTTAGGATGGAGTTTTATTATGATTTACCATTGCTGGATTTTGTGTGCTCTTTACTTGAACCCGCCTTGAGACCATGGTAAAGGGCAGGGAATAAATGTAAATAAATGCATAGATATCCAGGGTCAGGGCTGAGAGTGTGAGACTAGCCCAAGCTTCCATGGCACAAGTGGGGATTTGAACCGTGTTTCCTCAGGTTCTAAACCACTACACCATGCCCGTTCTCTAGATATTAAATACCACTGCACATCATGATCACATGCTGAACGTAACAGCTGGCTGACAATATTCCCTTCACGATGACTCGATAGTGGCATTTCTTTTTAATTCAATCTCTTATCAATGTCAATCTGTAGCTAAATTTCAGGCTGCAGTGGGGAAATGAAGAAAGGTAACAGCCATCCTTCCTCCGGCAGTTGTCAGGTATGAGTCATGGCTGGTAGCTATTTACTTTTTTTGTGGCTTTCTCATTTCATTCCCAAATGTGCTATTTACTCGGCACTTGGATTATTTAACTATGCAAAAGAATCTTTCTTCCTTGGGGCAGAGGTTAGCAATGATGTGCATAAACTGCAAAAATTAAAATTAAAGCATACATTGCCTAGTGGCACAGTTACACTTTTTTTTTAAAGGGACAGTTTTTCTGAGTTTGGACCCTACCAGCACTATGTCCACAGCATCTGCATAGAAGATCTCAGCAAGAAAATAGCTGTTGTGTGGAATGACAAGTTGCGATCTGCAATTTTCAGTCACAACTGTACTCGAATCTAGTTATAGGTGGGTTGTAGTAGTAGTAAAACAAGTAGTACTAGAAGAAAATTCAAGTTTAATTGCACCTTAAAGACCAACAGTTTATTGGCTTTTGAGGTGGCACTGGACTCTTAATGTTTTCTGGAAGAAAGCAATTCACAAATACCTTTTTTTGAGCATTGCCTGCTGAAATCTCAATGGGGTGTGCATAAGAAGACATATTAGTGAATTATACTCTCAGCTTAGATCCAGGAAAAGATATGGAGTATTGTTGAGCAAAACTGAGGTCGTTTTCGCACTTACCTTCCTTGACCACCCTTCGCTGCGCGCTACTCCCAGCGCGCGTCATTGCTGACGCGCTCCCAGGCTTCCCCACGACCCGGCGCTCTGCGTGAGGTAATCAAAAGGCGCCGTTTTGAGGAGCGCCAGGAATGACGTGCGCTGAGGGGGTGCGAGAGCAGCAGCGTCGGGGCAGCTGCATTGTCACCGCCCCTATAGTGGGGAGTGCCGGGGGACCCCGTGCTACTTGGGGAGAGTAGTGCACAGCAGCAGGTAAGTGGGAAAATGACCTGAATCGCAGTGAGAATTCAAATTGTGAACACCATCCTTCAAAATTCAAAAATCTTCATCATCGTCATCATCGTCTTCGTCTTCGCCATCGTCTTCATCATCATCATCATCATCTTCTTCTTCTTCTTCTTCTTCTTCTTCTTCTTCTTCCTCTTCCTCTTCCTCTTCCTCCTCCTCCTCTTCCTCCTCCTCCTCCTCTTCCTCCTCCTCTTCCTCTTCCTCTTCTTCTTCTTCTTCTTCTTCTTCTTCTTCTTCTTCTTCTTCTTCTTCTTCTTCTTCGTCTTCGCTAGAGTCCTAGAATGCTATTTGCCACAAAATGGAAAGCAGAAGAATGCCCTAGCACATACAGCAAGAAATTATGCAACAATGACCAAACTAACTACTTATGTGAAGGGCAGTCCAATCCAAATTGGGGGGGAGGGGACTGAACGGCCATTGGAGGTGGCACAGACTCGTGCTGCTGATGTTGCCCTCCCAGCGGGTGCAAGTGGCACTTCAGCCAGCCTGGAGGGCAAACAAGGAGCTGGGTGGGCACTGCAGAGCTCTGTGGTGCCCAACTCACCTCTCACTGCTGTTTCCAGAATTGCTGAAGCTTAACTTATAGGTGGGCCCAACTAGGGGCATTCCAGGGGCACCTTGGATTTATTTAACTATGCTTCCCAATGGCTCAGTCAGCACATTTATAAATAGAGTGTTAAAAAAAATGATTCACAAATCTCCATCCCTCCCCTCTCTTCCCACAAATGAACCCAAGTGATGCCTGGTCATTGTCAAGGGATCGAGTGGAACTTTCTGCCACTTTGGGAAACACAGAAGGCGAAGGAAGATGCCCGTGGGATTTAACTAGCCATGAGTTGTAGAACTGCATTAATGAGCTTAAGTCGTTCTGAATGCCCCAGGCTAGCCTGACCTTATCATATCTCAGAAGCAGTGGCGTAGGAGGTTAAGAGCTCGTGTATCTAATCTGGAAGAACCGGGTTTGATTCCCAGCTCTGCCACCTGAGCTGTGGAGGCTTATCTGGGGAATTCAGATTAGCCTGTGCACTCCCACACACGCCAGCTGGGTGACCTTGGGCTAGTCACAGCTTCTCGGAGCTCTCTCAGCCCCACCTATCTCATAGGGTGTTTGTTGTGAGGGGGGAAGGGCAAGGAGATTGTAAGCCCCTTTGAGTCTCCTTTAGGAGAGAAAGGGGGGATATAAATCCAAACTCCTTCTCCTTCTCCTTCTCCTTCTCCTTCTCCTTCTCCTTCTCCTTCTCCTTCTCCTTCTCCTTCTCCTTCTCCTTCTCCTTCTCCTTCTTCTTCTTCTTCTTCTTCTTCTTCTTCTTCTTCTTCTTCTTCTTCTTCTTCTTCTTCTTCTTCTTCTTCTTCTTCTTCTTCTTCTTCTTCTTCTTCTTCTTCTTCTTCTTCTTCTTCTTCTTCTTCTTCTTCTTCTTCTTCTTCTTCTAAGCAGGGTTGGCCTTGATTCGTATTTGGATGGGAGACCACCATGGAAGTTGAGGATCACAATGCAGAAGCAGCCAATGAGAAGCCATCTCTGATCAACTCTTGCCTTGACAACCCCATGAAGAAGGTCACCATAACTCTGCTTGTAATTTGCCAGCACTTTGCACCGCCAATTATATCTGGGACTCAAATGTAGAGGAGACAGCCTTCCAGTTGTACTGAAATGCACTCGGTAACCTAACACATTTTCCATTTTTAATATCCTTGTAAACTGTTCTGAGTTCCTTCATGTAACTGACAGTATTCTTGGATGTCCTTTCTGAGTTCTGAGTTTCTTCATGTAACTGACAGTATTCTTGGATGTCCTTTCATTAAACGAAGGGATCAAGTCAACTGATACGTTTAAAAAACGACAACAAAACTAGAGTTTGGCTCAAAGCTCTCTTTCCCGTTTTTTTGCTTAGCATAATGGATTTCCTGGCACTGCTTTCTTTGTTCACAACCGCCTTGAGGTGAATTATCAGCAGTTAATAACAACCAATAACCTCTTGGCCCTCGAGCTGATGAGCTAAGCTTACTTCACTCCCTGCTTTTCTCCCCCCCTCCATTTCTATTACCGACTGACTTATCAGGCAATGCATCAAGTGTCTCCTTGCTTTCTTAACCTCAGATGTTACAGATGCTGTTGAAAATTTAGCACCATCTGTACTTGATGGGCTGAAAAGGATCTCTACCACTCCAGTGAAACAGGGAGCATCTCTGTGATCACATCGTTCATAGGTGTCAAACTCAGGCCCTCCAGATGTTCATGGACTACAATTCCCAGCTGGCATGGGCTGATGGGAATCATAGTCCATGAACACCTGGAGGGTCTGAGTTTGACACCTATGACATAGTGGCTCGATTCAAGGGAAGTCTTTTAGCTTTAAAAGGGGCTTGGACAGATTTATGGAGAAGTCGATTTATGGCTACCAATCTTGATCCTCTTTGATCTGAGATTGCAAATGCCTTAACAGCCTAGGTGCTCGGGAGCAACAGCCACAGAAGGCCATTGCTTTCACCTCCTGCATGTGAGCTCCCAAAGGCACCTGGTGGGCCACTGCGAGTAGCAGAGAGCTGGACTAGATGGACTCTGGTCTGATCCAGCTGGCTTGTTCTTATGTTCTTATGTTCTTATGTTCTTAAGTCATTGTACCACTCCACTCTGCATTGATCAGACCTCACCTAGAGGTTCAGTTCTCGCAATTTAAGAAGGATATTGACAAGCTGTAACGTGTCCAGAGGAGGGCAACCAAAATGGTAAAAGGTTTGGAATCCATGCCCTACGAAGAGAAACTTAGGGAGCTGGGGATGTTTAGTCTGGAGAAGAGAAGGTTAAGGAGGGACATGATAGCTATATTTCAACATTTGAAGAAATTTCATGTCAAAGAGGGAGCAAGCTTGTTTTCTGCTGCCTCAGAGACTAGGACCAGGAGTAACGAATTCAACGTGCAGGAAAAGAGATTCCACCTAAACCTTAGGAAGAACTTTTTGACTGTCAGGGCTGTTCAACAGTGGAATTCACCGCCTCGGAGAGTGGTGGAGTCTCCTTCTTCGAAGATTTTTTAGACAGAGGCTGGATGATCACATGTCAAGGGTGCTTTGATTGTGCGTTCCTGCATGGCAGGGGGATTGGACTTGATGGCCCTTGTGGTTTCTTCCAACTCTACGATTCTATGATTTATGCTTGGACTACTTACTTTGCAATGGGGTTTTCCCCCACAATTTTTAATTCCATTTGAGCAGGGTCGCATGGCCCACTACTTATATTTTCTAACTAACCCCTGCTCAAGGAGAGCCTTCACAATTGCTAGATTCAATGTTATGCCATCTGCCTGACTACATGGCAGGTTTAATAACCTGGAAAAATCTAAAAGGTTGTGTAGCTGTAATTCTAAGGTAGTTGAAACATTGGCTCACCAGCTATTACATTGCACTAAATTTGCTAAAATTAGATCTTAATATATCAATCTACACCCTCTCTTCCAATCTGAGTTAACAGATTTGATTAGATTATTTCTCTTGTTGAATAACTCTGATTCTGTTTTTTTTGTGAAGAGGTCGCAAGCTTTGTTATGGAAATAATCCAGTGCCAGTAATAATATGTATTTATCTGAGGTTATCCTTGTTGCCTTTTAAAATTTTTATGTTTGTTGTGTTTTGTTGCTGTTGTTCTATGTATGCCAATAAAGGCTTGGCTTTGCTTGCAGTGAGGTTTTCCCACAGTTTTTGCTTACACAGGGAAGTTGACATGAAATTGACATCGTCTATCAATGCAATGCTAAATCAAAGACATCACACATGCACACACACTCACACAGGTGGGAGGCAACCTCCCCAAATGAAGGTTGCATGGAAAGATCAAGAAAGTGCAGGCAGATAAATGGTGGATCAGCTCAACTAGGGACATGGTTGAGAGCCTCATGAGGTACAGGATGGAAAATATTTACCTTGTGAAAAATAATTCCTTTGCGAAGCTCAGGAGAGTTCAGCATAAACTTTGAAAAATGTTTTCCTTGTGAAACTAGGGAAGCTCAGCATTTACCACGAGCCATTGAAGATCCGCCAAGGTCAGGCATTTATCGGTATCCGGCTAGCTCCGTGGGAGTGAAATTTATCTCTGCATAAGTACTTCATGTCTAGTAGGCCTCATTGAGAAACAAGTATGATTGTGAGAATCTTATGCTAGGCTGTGAAAAGATTTACTTTGTATTGAAGAGAGGTCCCTATATCCTGAATCGAGGACTTTATAAGAACATAAGAACAAGCCAGCTGGATCAGACCAGAGTCCATCTAGTCCAGCTCTCTGTTACTCACAGTGGCCCACCAGGTGCCTTTGGGAGCTCACATGCAGGATGTGAAAGCAATGGCCTTCTGTGGCTTTTGCTCCCGAGCACCTGGACTGTTAAGGCATTTGCAATCTCAGATCAAAGAGGATCAAGATTGGTAGCCATAGATCGACTCCTCCTCCATAAATCTATCCAAGCCTCTTTTAAAGCTATCCAGGTCAGTGGTCATCACCACCTCCTGTGGCAGCATATTCCAAACACCGATCACACGTTGCGTGAAGAAGTGTTTCCTTTTATTAGTCCTTTGATGTGTAGTGTAATCATAGAATCACCAAATCATGGAATCATAGAGTTAGAAGAGACCCCCAAGGACCATCAAGTGTTGTATATACATAATCTCGTGTTGTATACAGAACTTGGTTCTAATTTGAGTTATTACTGAGAGATATTGAAGCAGTGCAGCTGTTAGCTGAAGGACTCATCCAGAGCAATTGTGGTTGGTTGTGTATTGATTTTTCATCGCACTGACCCCCACTTATGGTGCATCACGGTGGAACCACCCGGGCTCTGGCATCCCTAGCATGCAATCTGATCACCCAGCTCTCAACATCATACCTGCTTTGACCTCAAGGCGTTCTGAGCAGTTCGCATTGTTTCTTCAAGTGACAGTTTGTGTTGATGCTGTCCTTTCTGTCTGTCAGGTGAAGTCTCCTCTGCACGTGTGGGACTGGTAAATGGCAGGTCACATAATGCCTTTGCGAGGCAATCAAGGAGGCCCTTTAGCCAAGGTGATCTTCCTCACCTTCCTTCAGCTTCTATTACCAGAGTGCTGCTGCCGTCTGCCAGATGGCTAACTTGCTTTAGTGTTCTTTTACTGCAAGGGCTGTGGCTATTCCCCCCCCCCCCAAAAAAAAAGTCAAGGTCCAAAGTTGCTGGGCATTAATTCAGAACAGTCCCTGTGGACGCTGCAGTGCCGCACAGTTCAGAGTACAGCTGATTGTTTTGACAGAAGCATGTGACAGGAGAGAGTTTTTTTTCATCACTCACATTTGTACTGATCTGTGCGATCCAAAGGGACAGCTATGTCACTGGGAGAAAGATACAACGTTGTAAAGTCACAGTAAACTTTGGTGGTCTACCATTGCTTGCCACTGTGGCCTTTCCCCACTTACCTTAAGCCCCGCGCTACTTGAGGAGAGTAGCGCGGGGTTCCCCTGCACTCCCCACGAGAGGGGCGGCGACAGCGCAGCCGCCCCGACGCTGCCGCTGTAGCGCCCCCTCAGCGCACGGCATCCCAGGCGCTTTTCTTAAGGGCGCCTTTTGATGACCCCACGCAGAGGGGGGATCCAAGAGAGTGGGGAAAGGCCCTATATTGTAACCCTGTACTTCCTTAATGGTTTCCCATTAAACACTGGCCATTTCCCCACTTTGGTCGTTTCCCCTTTGCTGAGCACTACTCTCAGCGCGCGTCATTTCTGGCGCGTGCCCAGGCTTCCCCATGACCCCGCACTCCGCATGGGGTCATCAAAAGGCGCCTTTTTGAAGATCCATGGGAATGGCTATGCCAGAGGGAGCGCCAAGAGCTGCAGCTTCGTGAAGGCTCGCGTTGTGCTGCTAACCTGTAGTGGGGAGTGCCGCTGGACCCCGTGCTATTTGGGGAGAGTAGCGCGCAACAGAATGTAAGTGGGGAAAGGCCCAATGATGAGGACCAAACCTGTTTAGCTTCCAATATCTGATGAGATCAGTCTGGCCTTGGGTCAGAGCTGATGGTTACAGGAAAGTTGTATTGGCAACGAGGTGGGAAAACCGGGCTTTTCAAAATACTCTTCCACACAAAAACAATCCCCTCAGGATACAAAACCAGCTATCAAGGGGACAGCTTGATTATTACTCTCAAACACTAATTTTCTAGTGACTTTTAAAATGAGGAACCATAGGATTCTTCCGGTTGTACCTCTGTTCCAAGTGACAAGCAGGGAACTCACAGGGACATGCAAGGAGCGTGCCAAACCCTGGATCTGTGATCCAAATCAGACTCTGAACTTGAAGGTTGAGAAGCCTTTATTGGTAGATACATGGGCAAGAGGGAAAAGGCTGGTTCTGCCAGAACCTCTGAACATCTCCAGTATATCAAACCCCATTCCTCCTCCTCCCTCCCTAGAATGTAATACTATCCCACACTACAGAAGGCGCAAAGGGCAGGAATGCAGGATGAACTCAAGGTCAGAGGATTGAGATAAAGTCTTCAGCTGTGAGAGCCTCCCAGTGGTGGGATCCAAAATTTTTAGTAACAGGTTCCCATGGTGGCGGGATTCAAACTGTGGCGTACTGCCAATGGGGCTGGGCGGGGCATTCCAGGGGAATGGCCAGGCATTCAGAGGCCGAGGGAGCATTCGAGCTGAGGGCTGTGGCAGGGAGGGCAGCCGTTCGCCGGTCACTTGGGCAGCGAAGCGAATGCCCACGCGCGGGCACGAAGGCGGCCCACGCCACGCCAGTGCACCTCCTGCTAGACTGCTTCAAGTTCTGCACGCTACTGCTGAGGAGGAGGAGGGGCGTAACTAAAGCAAAAATCACGTGGCAAAATCACCAACTAGTAACCCCCTCTCGGCACACACCAATAATTAGTAACCTACTCTCAGGAACTTGTGAGAACCTGCCGGATCCCACCTCTGGAGCCTCTTCTTGGGAAAACGAAAGTATTTTGGCCAGTTTTGTGGAGCTGCCCTTCCCCCGGTGCTCCTCTGCTCTAGCCTGACAGAGCATCCCATCACCCCATTTCCCAAGCCGCCATGTCTTCTCTCTTCATCCTTCTCTCATTCCTACCCACTATCCACCTAAATTTTATCTGCCATCTCTTTTTCAGCTTTGCATGCAGGGAAATATCAGCAGGGGAGATAAAGCTCAATCTAGTTTGTCTTTCTTAGTGATATTTTCCTTGAAGAAGCCCAGATTAGCAGGCAAGGGTCCCACTGCTCCCTGAAACACAGTTTGAAATTGCCTGTACTATCGCAGCCTCTACAACTGATTAGCACAAGGCCATTCAGTATCTGTGAGTAGATTGTATTATGCAACTTACAAACCTTTTGTTGTCATTATGCCAGGCAATGTATTCATATCCTCTTTTCTTTCCTTCATTTGTATTTCCTAGGTGTTGCGATGCAGCCACCGTTACTGACATAGCACAAAAAGAAATTATTCTATGTAGAGAACGAAAGAGGTCAAGAACACTGCAATCATACGATTGGCAAATGAAAAACAAGTCACACTGGTAGGAAAAATAATCATCTGTGGGTGTGTCCAGATAAAGAAGTCCAGATAAAGATGCCGTCATTTACATGCATCTGGGCAGCAACAAATTCTGGAAAAGAGGCCTAAAAGTCTTACGCAACCGGAAACCCCCTGTTGTCCACGGGAGGTCGAATTCCCACTACCGTCTTAGCCAGGTTTCAGAACACAAACTAACCAGGTTTGAGGGATGACCTCCCCGGTCGAATCCCCACTACTGTCTTAGCCAGGTTTCAGAACACAAACGACCTCAAACCTGGTTAGTTTGTGTTCTGAAACCTGGCTAAGACGGTAGTGGGGATTCGACCGGAGAGGGATGGTTGACGGGGGCACCGGCACAGGGAAACTGTAGGGAAACCTGTCACGCAGAAGCCAGGCTGCTGTTGTACAGTATCAGGTCCATTTCCCACAGCACAAAAAACACATCTGTGGGATGTCTTTAAAAGAGGTGACCACTTCTTTTCTCACCACGTCCTTCTCCATTGCCCTTTTTATGATTCTGCGTGGAAACACATACTCGAACCCCTTTTGTCTGGTCTAGACAGCATTGCAGATGCTGCCCGAACTCTGTTTTTGTAAGATAGCAACTCTGTCTCAACGCTGGAACCTACGGCCAGATTTATGTGTGTCGTCATCACCGCACGTTCTCAATTTTTCACTAAACAAAACTTTTAATCCTTTCTTTTAAGAAGATTGTTTTGTTAAATGATCTTAATTTTTTATATTCTTCAAGCCTGTTGTACATTATTTTTAAAATGCCATTAAAGGTTATAGTTCAATTCAATTCACTTCTTTTCTCTTCACGCCCCAAATAAGACGTCTGGGGGATGTTTTAAAAAGAGATGGCTGCTGGTTGGGTTCCAGACAGCAACGGTGTCAGCGGGGGAAAGAGGGTTTTTCCAGCATGAATGTTTTGCTCTCTGGTCAGTTTCGCCCTCCGCTTGTGTAACCCCCATGCTCAGAATGGGTTGACCCGGAAAGGGATGGAGACTCAAAGCAGCAGGAGGCTGCAGAGCTCATGTAGTTTGGAGGAGACGAGGCTACCAGACTCGGACCTTGATTTGTATAAGCCCTTAACAACCTTGTTAAGGTAACTGCAATGTTGTTGGGAACTAGTGGGAAGGTAGTTGTTTATTTTTGCTATGTTGTAAATGTTGGAGTTTATTGTTTCAGGGTTTCTTTTGTGGTTGTAATGGGTGAGAGTTCTCCTGGAAACCTTCATCATGTTGAATCCTGTTCATCAAGCCCTTGGAGTCTTCAGGAGCCAACCCACTTGCAAAGAAGAATTGGACTTGGCAATATCAGTAGACTGTAAATATAAGACTTGAAAATGCAACTTAACAGGACTGTAATCAGAGGTGGGATCCAGCAGGTTCTCGCCAGTTCCCGAGAGTGGGTTACTAATTATTTGTGTGTGCCGAGAGGGGGTTACTAATTGGGTCCGCTTTTCCATTAGAAATTCCACTAGGTCCAAAAATCATACAGTCCTGTTGTTTCCTATGTGGCTGGTTAGCGAAGGTAGAAAACGGGATAATTCTCCCTGTTGGGCTGTTTTAAAAACATGTTTTAGAAATATGGTAAAGTTCCTTGTTCAAGGAAAGTATCCTTCTTTTGATTTCTAGAAACAAAATTAAGTATTTGAAAGTATTAAGTATTTGACAGGCAGTCAATTCGAGAAGTAGTTGTTTCTGTTGGCAGTAGACGATAGGACTTGCTATAATGAGTTTAAATTATGGACAGAAAGATATCAGCTGGAAATTAGGAACTTTTTTTTTACATTAAGAGTTTTTTACAGTAACAGAAATTATTAATGCCCCGCCCCCGGAATGCCCGGCCACGCCCCCATTGTGCCCCGCCCAGCCCCATTGGCGCTACGCCACTGTCTGATTCCCACCACCATGGAAACCTGTTACTAAAATTTTTGGATCCCACCACAGACTGTACTGTGTTAAATGTTAAATATTAAAAGTGTTATTTGTTAAGAAAATTAACCATTTTGTTTTAAATTTAGTTTCTTTGCAACTCCTTCCAAGTACTGCCCCACAGAACTCACAAGCTGAGGTTACACTTGCACCTGATATTTTGAGTGCTGCAGAAGGCATTCTGCCTGCCTCCTTTTGCTGAAGGTTGCCCCAGGACGTTTTATCTGCAGGCTCCGACCCTGGGCACCTTTTTCGCCTGAAAAATACATAGTTGTGCTCAGCTGGTCGTGCCGATTCCAGCAATATATAGTTTTCCTTTAAAACATTTTTTTTTGTTGAGGAGCTATTCTTATAGCTACACGGACACACGTAAGAGAGACTTAGCTACTTGGAGGACTGCTTTGTTTCCCATTGAGAAGCATTAGGTGGTACCAAACTAGCCTTGTCTTACAATGGCTGCACCCATTTTCTGAAAAACTCCACAGGTGTCAAGGGGAGTACTGGTGGGCACCCTATTGGGGAACCCTGCCTTAAACCTCCAGTGGACTTTTTCTCACTCCTGAAGCCAGCTGTGAAGAACATCACTGGTAGAGAGGAATCATAGAATCATAAAGTTGGAAGAGACCTCAAGGGCCATCAAGTCCAACCCCCTGCAATGCAGGAATACAAAAGCACTCCTGACAGATGGCCATCTAGCCTCTCTTTAAAAAACTCCAAAGAAAGAGATTCCACCACACTCCGAGCAATGGTGGGATCCAAACATTTTAGTAACAGGTTCCCATGGTGGTGGGATTCAAACTGTGGCGTAGCGCCATCGGGGCTGGGTGGGGCATGACGAGGGCATGGCTGGACATTCCAGGGGCGGGGCATTCCTGGGTGGGGCTGTGGCAAGGACACAGCCGCTGCGCCAGTCCTTGGGCGAAAATGAATGCACGCAGGCGCAGGCTGCCACGTACACTGGTGTACCTCCTGCTAGACTGCTTCAAGTTCTGCGCACTGCTGCTGAGAGGAGGGGCGTAACTAAGGCAAAAATCACATGGCAAAATCACCAATTAGCAACCCCCTCTCAGCACACACAAATAATTAGTAACCTACTCTCGGAAACCTGTGAGAACCTGCTGGATCCCACCTCTGACTCCGAGGTAGTGCATTCCACTATTAAACAGCCCTTACTGTCAGTAAGTTTTTCCTGATGTTTAGGTGGAATCTCTTTTCCTTCCCCTTGAATCCATTACTCCTGGTCCTGGTTTCTGGAGCAGCAGAAAACAAGCTTGCTCCCTCACCAACATGACATCCCTTCAAATATCTAAACATGGCTATCATGTCGCCTCTTAACCTTCTCTCCACCAAACTAAACATACCCAACTACCCAAGCCTCTCCTTGAAGGAGATTACCTATGAAAAGAACATGAGACAGGGATGGGATGGGTGAAGGTGAGCCATGAACAAGAAATGTCTACTGGCCAGCAGTTACGGCTCACTCCTTGACAAGAAACAAATGACCAGATGTACCGAGGAAGGGCTGATCCATTTTCTGGCTCTGGTTTGAGCCAAGAATGTGACCTTTTAATGTATTTGTTGCTTTAAAAACTGACGCTATTTTAATTTGGTTTGCTGAGGCCGCCTGTCTCATTTTCCAGGTCGAAACCCCAGGACAGAAGGATGCTGAACTAATTTCCCGTCTCTGCAGCACTGGATCTAATTAAACATTTAGACAGAGAAAGTTGCAATTGTGGGGTAATCTATCTTGCTTTTATCATGCTCTTCCCCTAAAGAGACACTCCTGCCTTTCCAGAGAAGCAAATAAACGTGGACAGATGTTTACTTTCAAAGTGAAGAGGGGGAGAGAAGAAAAGAGAGAGGGGGAGTCGCTATTAAGACGGGATGCATTCAATAGCTGGGCCATTTTTCCTTCATTGCGCTCAAAGCTGACATTCATTGTAGAACAAAGATTTTGGTACTGAGTAAAATTTGATTTGCATGCCTCGGGGAATAATAAAGGAAACCTATTACGGAATGAAATGGACTGTAATCACATTGAGAGGACGGAGAGAGATTGCTGCTCCAAGAGGGGATGGCTACTGTCTAGCAAATGGCCGGCTGCTGAAGGAAAACACAATTGCATCTTGGATGAAACATACGCCTGCATTTCGGAGTTGATGTGTGGATCTGCCTGACCAATGATACTTGGAAAGGGGAAGAATCCGGCCTGATCTGGCTGGTTTGCAACCAAACTCAGTCAAACATGGAGGCACTTTTCATGCCCTCTAAATAGGATGTTGTCATGGAAGATGCTATCGCTACAGTAAAGGGAAGTCACATATGACTGCAAAAAGCATCTTTGCCTTTTGATCTCCTGGAGGGAGGACAGGAAACTATGCAGAGGTGCTAGGATGAAACTTCAAAGGCCTAAGTTACCTCGTGGCCTGCACAGAGTTTTCCTGAGAAGGGGAAAACAAAGGGTTTTGAATTCCATCTTGAGACGTGGTCAGAGAAGCATCTCTGGGCCATGGGTTCCCGGAATGGGGACCAGGAACCAAAAGGAATGCGACCAGTTGAGCAATCTCTTACTACATTTATGTTTTATTTCTTTGTTTTGAACTTTTACAATAAATCCTTGAACAATCAGCTGGTCTGGAGTCATTAGGAGGGAAAAAGAACCCAAGACCAAGGTGAGATAAGAGTGGCTCTCCCGAGCTTAATCTCAGCCTCAGTCGTCATATGGTGGCAGCGGATTCTCCTATACTCCAGGGTGAACACCTTCTTGGCTTTGCAGCCGGCTTGCAGTAATGTTGTCATAACTATCATTTGGTTAAAAGGCTGCCTGTCTTCACCTGATCCTGGGGGCTGATTCAGCAATCTCATGACCTGATCAGCTGCGTCACATGTTCCACAAAAACAGCAACAGAGGAAGCCTGAACCGTTTCCCCTTTCCAACCTTTGGCTTCCAAGTCTCATCTGGACTGAGGAAACAAGCCAAAATCCTACAGCTCTTTATCTAGTCATTTGTTGTCTTTGGAGGAGGCCCCCAAATGTGAAGTTTATCCCACTTCTTTTGCCATTGTTCATCTTCTCAGGAAACACTGGTGTCCGCTGAAAAGTCACCATTCTTCAGCAAAGGATCTCCAAGGGGAATTAGTTGAAAGTATTGAACTAGAATTCATCCAAAAGTTTGACACAGCCTCCTCACCACCCAGCACCTCCTGCTCCCCAGGGCTAAATGGAGGCTTCTCGGAGGTTGTCTTAGGAAAACCTGGAACTTCATAGTCATTTTTTCATTAGCATGAGTATGGAAAAACTAGAGAAACTGTCACTGCCTGCTGTTGTGAGCAAATTCTTTCTACTCTTTGGCCCTTTTCCACACGGGCCAAACTGTCTGTACAATCCCAGAGGCGGCAAAAGCATAGATCCCTGGGAGACGGGCCGTTCACACCTGGGGCGATGTTGCTGCTGCTAGCCGCCAGCGCCGTCCCTGGATTTTTTCCCGAGGCTGGCATGAAGCTGCCCCTGAAAACAACATGTTCCCCGTGGCACTGTGCGAACCGCACTGCTGGGAAGCTGCTGTTTTCTCTGTTGGCTCCACTCACCATCTTGTGCAGTGTCCCTCTGGAGGGCTGCAGAGACCTGCCCATCCTCCACAGGGACACTGCCCAAGACGGTGAGTGGAGGGGGACCACCGAGAGGCAGCTCTGCCTGGAGCCGCCTCTCCGGCTGCAGGAGAAGTCAGGGCTGTGTGCACACTAGCGTGCAAACAGTCCCTGAGCCTCCACCAGCACACTTCATGCTGGCAGAGGTGCGTTTCTGCACATGTGCGGAAAGGGCCTTCGTTAAATCTGAATTTTGCATAGTTGCATCTCACTTTGTACTTCCTACATTTCATTTATTCATTCAAAATATCTTAGGCCACCTCTCCAGGATAGCAAACATTGAAAACATTTATTAAAACCAAATTAAAAACGCATCAGGATGTAAATTAAAAAAAAAACAATTAAAACAAATCTAAACGCATGAGGGCCCTTGAGAATCAGTGAGGGAACATCGAACAAAACAGAAAAATCTTCACTCGTTGGTGGAAGACAATGGCTGATTCTGCACAACACAGAATGTTTTCAGGATGGAAATAAAAGCATTTTGGGGAGGAGTTCTGCACAGCTTCCCCCCCCCCCCAATGTTTTGAAAATGTTTTATTTCAGCCCAAACTGGGGTTGAGTTTGGAAAGGCTGAACTAATTATCATTTTTTCCTAAAACGTTTTCAAAACATTTCCTGCTTGTTGTGCAGAGAGCAAGAAACGGTTTATTTCTCCCACCAGAGTTTGACGCTGTCGCTTTAGTTTCCTGCACTATTTGAGCCCGCCATTTTCTGCTGCTTCAAGATTCTCCATGCTGTCCGCCATTTGATGAATGTTTCCCACAGACATTTCCTCAGCTGGCATTGCGACCGTCCACCATTTCAGTGATTGAAGTACACCAATGAACTCAGCATTGCCTGCCAATTATGGGAACGTGTCATTTTTTTCCTTTTTTGTTTGGTTTGGTTTTGTGTGTGGCATCTTTGAAGCTACAGAGACATGGTAGAGAATCAGGAAGGCTTTGGATATCAAGTCTCCATAGGTTGAAAACACTGCACAGAAAAAAAACCCTCGAAAAGAACTGTTCTTGCCAGAAATGCTTAATGTATGCAGACAAAAAAAAGCCAAAATGATTTTCTTTAAAACGTTTTATAAAACATTTCAGAACTGGTTAATGATAGAAAGCAATAGCTGTGAGGAGACTCAAAGTGGCTTACAATCTCCTTTCCCTCCCCCCACAACAAACACCGCCTGGGAGGGGGGCAGAGCCCCAGGTGTGGGGGCGGGGCAGCAGCAAGGGGGGCAGAACCAGAATTGCAGGGGGGCGCCCAAAGACAATTTGTCTCCAGGCACCATTTAGCCCCGGTACGCCTCTGGATGGGGCTAAAGGGAACTCTGAAGGACTGTGACTGTCACCCAGCTGGCATGTGTTGGAGTGCACAAGCTGATCTAGCTCACCAGATAAGCTTCCACAGCTCAAGTGGCAGAGCAGGGAATCAACCCCAGTTCTCCAGATTAGAGTGCACCTGATGTTAGCCACTATCCCACTGCTGCTCATAAACTGGCATAGTTATCCCTCTGGAATCATTTGGCTGGGATATCCAAAATGGGAAGAAGAAGAAGAGTTTGGATTTATATCCCCCCTTTCTCTCCTACAGGAGACTCAAAGGGGCTTACCCTTGCCCTTCCCCCCTCACAACAAATACCCTGTGAGGTAGGTGGGGCTGAGAGAGCTCCAAGAAGCTGTGACTAGCCCAAGGTCACCCAGCTGGCATATGGGAGTGTACAGGCTAATCTGAATTCCCCAGATAAGCCTCCACAGCTCAGGCGGCAGAGCTGGGAATCAAACCCGGTTCCTCCAGATTAGATACATGAGCTCTTAACCTCCTACGCCACTGCTGCTCCTGTTGGGAATATGCAGAAATTGACCAACAGGTCAAAAACAAGAATAATGAAACAACTTATGACCATTTCCCCCTGTCATTAGCATCAAGAAAACAATGTTACGTTAGCATTTTGTGAAAAGCTAGTGAAAAAACAGCTCATTTGTTGGCCTTCCTGGTTTTTCCTAACTCATAGGTGTCAAACTCACAGCCCTCCAGATGTTATGGCCATGGGAACTGTAGTCCATAACATCTGGAAGGCCGTGAGTTTGACACCTGTGTCCTAACTGGTAAACGTATCTATACATATATGCAAAAATTCAACATTCTTTTTATAATTCCACCTTCATTGTGCTTCTAAAAGCATAGCTTTGTCCTTCTACCTTGGTAGGGCAATTTATTATGCCTGTTGTATTAAAGTGCATAGGCTCATGGGTCATTGCCATATTCTCTGAATGCAATTATAATGATGAATACAGAGTTCTCAGATGTAAATGAGAAGGGATTGTGGGAAGCCGTTGCAAAGGCATCATAAAACAAGCCCCGTGACAAACATCCAAAGATCCGAAATGAACGCCGAGCCATCTCCTTTGCTCTTTGACAATTTTTAATCCTCGTGTATCTTCTTGAATCCCATGCAGGCAATCAAGGATGACAAGTTTACACAATCAGAAGGGAACTCCTCCATTCCTCCACTACTCTTCTTGAAAGACTTGGCTACTTTGCGGTCCGTCGAGTCGAAATCTATTTAATCCATGACAATTTATGTTGTGCTGCATCGCAGCGCTTGTTTTGATCGTAAGGCCAGGCTTATCCTTGCGTGAAATGAACTCAAACTTTAGAAAAGATGGGGAGGAAAGATGATTGCTTTGGAAAGAAAAGCAAGTGGGACGACAGTTGAAAGGAGGACTTTAAATAATTTGGCATTGTCCCGTGAGTGAGTCTTTCCCGGGAACTCGGGGTAAAGGGGGACTTCTTTCACAGAGCTGAAGGTGGTTTGATAAGAGTATCTCTGGTGACCGTGCATTGTATTGCCTCTGTGTGTGTGTGTTAAGTGCCCTGAAGT
Source organism: Sphaerodactylus townsendi (assembly GCF_021028975.2). Taxonomy (NCBI): domain Eukaryota; kingdom Metazoa; phylum Chordata; class Lepidosauria; order Squamata; family Sphaerodactylidae; genus Sphaerodactylus; species Sphaerodactylus townsendi. The sequence continues at coordinate 70,111,628 of NC_059433.1, forward strand.
CACTTGTGACTCATGGTGACTGGGCCATTTCCACACAAGTCATTGAAAATGTCTGCAAAACATTTGCAAAACATTTTCGTCCCCTTCCCCCATTTTTCGGACTCACCTCCCCAAAATTATTCCTGGCCACTGTCATGAGCCGGTCCCTCGGCACGGAAAACTCTGATGTAGAGCCTGAAGACACTGTGGAACCAGAGCTCACCCCTCAAGAGGAGGGGCAGACAGCAGAGCCCATTCCAAGCCCTTTCCTGCGAGCCAAGGCAGAGCCTGATGCCACGCAGCAGGCAGAGCCTTCAGGAATCTCAGACGAGTCAAATAAAAAAAGCCAGCTGCATGTAGGAGACAAAGGCAGAGGCGACAGTTACAGAGTAAAAGGAGAAGTGCTCGCATTGCTACTATTCATTCATCCATCCATCCATCCATCCATCCATCCATCCATCCATCCATCCATCCATCCATCCATCCATCCATCCATCCATCCATCCATCCATCCATCCATCCATCCATCCATCCATCCATTCATTCATTCATTCATTCATTCATTTTATTCGGCTTTTTTCCCGACCCTATCCCTGCAGGGATCAGGGAGGTTCACATCATAATTTATAATACAATCATAAAACCTTTTAAAATCCAATCGTTACAATACAAACCTTAAAACAATCTATAACGCCACACCATTAAAATAGTTATTAAAACAGATTATTATTAAAACAGATGGTCATAAATAATCCTTTTCCACCACCCCTCCCCCCCCCCCCCCCCCCCCCCCGCAGAGGTTGAGAAGATCTTACTTCACTCCATTTGGCTGGCTAGGTGGAAAAGACCTGAAAGACCTCTTTCACCTGGAGATCAGTAGCAGTAGCAAGAGATCTCCAGATACCACCTGGAAGTTGATAGCCCTAATAATCCAGGTGTACCTTTGGCAAAAGTCAAATCAACCCCCCCCCCACCATGCCTTGTCAGTATTTTTCAGATATTTTTCACCAGAAAGGAGAAAATTTAAAGGGAACCACAAAGCAGACCCTGAATCGTGCCAGATTTTTTCAGCATGATTTGGGACCCACTTTGACCCACGTCCAATGCTGCTACCTTCCAGTGTCATGTGGAGCTGGGGGGGTGGGGGCGCAGAGATTTTTTTCAGGTTTGGATTTGATAGATATGAAGATTTGGCCTTTTAAAGGTTTTTCAACAATTTCCAGGCCTCTTAAAACTGAATCTGAAAAAAAATGGTGCAGCAGTGGCGTAGGAGGTTAAGAGCTTGTGTATCTAATCTGAAGGAACCGGGTTTGATTCCCCGCTCTGCTGCCTGAGCTGTGGAGGCTTATCTGGGGAATTCAGATTAGCCTGTGCCCTCCCACACATGCCAGCTGGGTGACCTTGGGCTAGTCACAGCTTCTCAGAGCTCTCTCAGCCCCACCTACCTCACAGGGTGTTTGTTGTGAGGGGGGAAGGGTAAGGAGATTGTAAGCCCATTTGAGCCTCCTGCAGGAGAAAAAGGGGGGATATAAATCCAAACTCCTCCTCCTCCGCCGCCGCCGCCACCTCCTCCTCCTCCTCCTCCTCCTTCTTCTTCTTCTCTTCTTCTCCTCCTCCTCCTCTTCTTCTTCTTCTTCTTCTTCTTCTTCTTCTTCTTCTTCTTCTTCTTCTTCTTCTTCTTCTTCTTCTTCTTCTTCTTCTTCTTCTTCTTCTTCTTCTTCTTCTTCTTCTTCTTCCAATGTAGGACAATAGCCTTCTACTGAAGCCAAAGGCGTACTGCTCAGGGAGACATATGGGGTCAAATGTTTCCCAGGCTGTGTCCATACATGTGGGGGGCAGAAAATTGCCCCACACTCCTTCTTCTCCCCGGAAGAGATGACCTGGTGCAAAAAAAGTTGTTTGGTCGAGGTGGGGGGCGGCAGCCATCCATTTGGGGCGGGGCAGGCAGAAAACTCAGATTTTGCACCAGCTACATTTTTCCCTAGGTGTGTGAAGTGAAGCAACTCAGTGAAGCAACTCTGAGTGAAGCAACTCAGAACTGCGAGGATTTAACCCAGCCCTTGCACGAAATGATATTTGGAGAGATTGCTTCTGTTCTAAGCTCTTCTCTTCTCTTCTACCCCGTCCTCTGGCATCCTACTGAGCATAGTTTGTGATAAACAAAACAGTCCCACTGCCGTAAGCCAAACATATTGCAATGAAGTCGTATCGTTATTAATGGCAGCCAGTACATCAACTGTTTTTACAGCTCAGAGCTGGTTGGCACCGAGTTTGAAAGAGAGAACATATTTCCCCCTTTCATTATTGATAGGGCTTGCTAATTTTGCTGGCAACATGTGTTAAAGAGACAGGCAGAGAGAGAGAGAGACGGGGCCATTGGAATGTTAATATTGTCCGACATGTCACTCTCTGGGAAACTGGTTCCTGTCTCTTTCGCTTACTTGAAACACGCTAAGAATGTTGCCCTTTAGCCTATTATGTCAAGAGAGAGAAAGGAAACACGAGGAAAGGGAAAGAGAGCAGTTCGCATAAGATCTGATCTTCATTCGTACATAATAATACAGAATCACATATCAATATATATAAAGAACAGCCTCTGATGCTATGTTACTCTCCATAGTGTTGACAAAGTCATCCCAAGATGGGGTTTATGCAGATAGATAGGAACAGCTTTGATTTAGTCAGCTCCAATAAACTGCATAGCACAAACTAAGGCCTGGTTTCTGAATGCAGTAGGAGGAGGTGGAAATGACATGGCTGA